>NC_068441.1:23553205-24153205 GCF_023373465.1 Oncorhynchus keta | reverse complement strand
GCATCTCTGATTGGTTCAGATTTGGTCATGAGTCATGTGACTCCAACTGAGAGTCAGCAACATTCACACACACACACACACACACACACACACACACACACACACACACACACACACACACACACACATATATATATATATATATTTCCATATTTCCATCCAAATATCTGATGGTTACTGTTGATTTTATTAAGTGTTGACATGACAATTTGAGTGGAGTAAGAACTACAATGTCAAAGCAAATATTCAACTATGTTTAATACATTTTTACTCATTTATTTTTATTATGTTAGATAGAAATACTGTTAAATAAATAAAGACTTTTCTTTTTTCAAATAACGGCTGAACTTGTTTATTTTATTGGAAATTAGTTCAATTGTTGCTAGAAAAAAAGGCAAACACTCTGATTGTCAAATACACCTGATAGGTGAAGTGAAAAGTGTTATTTTACAGTGTCAGCCATAGTAGTATAGAGCAAATTAGGGTTAACTGCCTTGCTCAAGGGCACTTCAACACATTTTTCACCTTGTTGGCTCGGGTATACTTGGCTCTGCCCACCTCCTTACTTGTGCTGCCCACTATGATTCATTTGCTCCATTGGAAACGACAGGCTGTGGTCTATCTTGGGTTAGATGTAAAATCTTTGCCCATACTGTGTGACAACCAACCCTGGATGTGGCTGTTTGTCACAAGTGGTGTGTTTAATGGCTTGTAACTCTATGTTGGAATAAGATAGGAGGATACAAAGGTTCCCCATTTCAACCCAAGACCTTGGTATTTCTCCTAATATTGAAAATAGTCTCGTGAGGTATAGCCTAATGGTGAGGCTCACGAGTGGGGCAGTGGTCTAAGGCAGTGGTCACTGCATCTCAGTGCTCGCGACACTACAGGCCCTGGTTCGATTCTAGGCTGTATCACAACCGGCCGTGATTGGGAGTCACATAGGGCGGCGCACAATTTACCCAGCGTCGTCCGCGGTAGGCCGTCATTGTAAATAAGAATGTATCTTAACTGACTTGCCTAGTTAAATAAATGGTGTTGAGAAATACACAATTAGTCAAAAGTATGAAAACCAACCATGTTTTCCCCCAGTATTCGAAAATGCCAAGTTTCTATTTGAATAATTCATTGCCCCTTGCGCATGAAATTGTACTGTAGAATTTTTTTTTACTCGGAATGTAGCGGATGTCAGTGCACGCCAATATCAATATATAACATTACAGTTGACAACGTTTTCTTCATTTTCTGGGGTTACGGAAATACTACCTTCCTAGTATCCACGCAAGCTTTCGTAAAGTTTCCAGTGCACTGTATGTAGCCTAATGTTTTCTTCAATAAAGCCTATTTAAATAATCAACCTAAAAAAGGTATTAAACTACATTGCAAAACGTAACAACAGCGAAGTTACGAACGTATATGCGTCTTTCTCAATTGTTCAAATGACCGAAAGTATTTCCCCCTTGACTTACCTCGTCTTGCAAATGTAGAGATTATTTATTGTTCTGTGACTTTTCTTTTTCTTGTCTTCCTTCCCGTTGCTCGTTCTGTGATTCCGTTGATCGAGGAAGTAGCCTTACTGCTCGCTTGCTCTGTAAACTGTGGCAATGTGACGTCGACCAGGTAGCTACATACACACTGCACTGTGGACGCAGCAGTCTTAGTTATTATGCACAAGTGTCCTCATTTGGTTTCACAGATTCTTGGTCATCTCCTGTGTAACATTGAATGATCTTACGATTGTACACACATCATGAAACATTTATACCAATGGGTGATGATGATTGATTGCCATCTTCAAAATTTGGTTTTACAATAGTGCAACTGCTTAGTCAAAACTGCATCCACTCCCTCACTGCATTTCACTGTGACTTGTTGTAGTCTCCTAAACAGGCTAGAGTGTAGTATATATGCAGTACTGTGAGTATGTCTGTCCTAAAACTCTCTATGTGGGAGAAGACTTGGGCTGAGTTTTACGTAAAGTCCTGATGTGTGTGGGTTTGGATCACACGGGTAGGCTGTGGGTGTAGTCTGGGTTTGGGCAAAACTCTGCGGGTGTGGAGGTGGTAGAGTTGGCTGCTGCTGCTGCTAGCACTGTCCCTGAGGCTAAACTGGCACCAGAACTGTAAATTACTCAACATCATCCAATGTTTCTGCATCATGTGCAAATATATCCACCCCACACGCAGGCACACACATAAGCTCACACATTGGCAAACACGCATTCACAGACACACACACCATCACTACTAAAGAGCTCATCACAGAGTTAAGTTAAGTGCACATATACATTTGTCTATAGCTATATAGAGGCTTAACTATACATTAATTAAACTGTGTGTGTGTGTGTGTGTGTGTGTGTGTGTGTGTGTGTGTGTGTGTGTGTGTGTGTGTGTGTGTGTGTGTGTGTGTGTGTGTGTGTGTGTGTGTGTGTGTGTGTGTGTGTGTGTGGGTGTATGCATGCATGTGTGTATGCCCTGCTGTACGGTAAGACATCTGTGGGACCGGTCGGTACGTGTGTGTGTGTGTGTGTGTGTATGTGTATGTGTATGTGGGTGTATGCATGCAAGTGTGTATGCCCTGCTGTAAGGTAAGACATCTGTGGGACCGGTCGGTACAGGTGTGTGTCACTGCTCTACTCCAGGCATGGTTACATAACAGGTAGATCCTGACTCATGACAGAACTGGGGAAGTCCTTATCCTGCAGGACGCCCTCTGCACACCTGTGGGTGTGGAACTCAGCTTCTGACTCTGCACTTTTGATTTAGTACTACTACCTCTCTCACACACACACACACACACACACACACACACACACACACAAAGTTGATTGTTGCCCCAAAACTATCCCACCAACCACTGAGAGTGTGGGTCCAGGACCCCAAAACCTCTGGCTCCTTCAATCCACTGCTTCCATCTCCGTGGGGTGTGACTCTGCAATATGGCCCTGTCTCTGTTTGCTCGCCTGCTGGGCTGCAGAACACTGAGGGGAGGTACATTTAGCATGTTTAGATTACATTGAGCACTGGTTTCCTGGTGGATCTGGCTCCACACAGCTGACTCTCCCAGCTCTGCACTGACATACATGGCTCTAATGCTCTAATAGGTCACAGCTACAGAAGCAAGAGGTCACAGCAGCCGGAGGAAGATAGTGCACGACTATGTCCCAAATGGGACCCCATAGAGCTCTGGTCGTGCACTATATATGGAATATGGTGCTCTTTGGGACACATACACGGTTAATGACCACATGCTCACCCAGAGGGTCCATGATGTACATGTTCCACTGATACTTTCTGACTCCTCTGCCTAGTGGTACTACTATCTATCTCTACTACTGAGTATCTACACGGAGTCTCTTTGGTAAGTTAATGAGAACCACTCAGTGTAATGTGGTAATGTGTTCATTGTTTGATTAAATTGAAAGGAAGCCCTGTCGTGCTGGTGAGCATAATGGGACTTGGCGTTGTTATGAAAGCCCAGCTAATGACCCCCAGCCAATAAGATACCTTTATCCCCCAGGGACAGTTAATACCACTCACCACCACTACAGACAGACATAGCCCGAGTCCCACCCTATTCCCTATACAGGTATAGTGCATTACTATTGAACAGAGCCCTATAGGCCCCGGTCAAAAATAGTGCACTAGGGAATAGGATGCCATTTGGGACACATCCATTGACACGGACACAGGCACTTACCCACTGAGCTGGACTTTAGTGGTGTCCATTTGGGCTCCCGAGTGGCGCAGCGGTCTAAGGCACTGCACCTCAGTGCAAGAAGTGTCACTACAGACACCCTGGTTCGAGGCTGTCTCACAACCGGCCATGATTGGGAGTCCCATGGGGTGGTGCACAATTGGCCCAGTGTCGTCCGGGTTTGGCTGATGTAGGCCATCATTGTAAATAAGAATTTGTTCTTAACTGACTTGTCTAGTTAAGTATAAATTTAAAAAGTGCCGCTCGCTTGTTTATGTTCCCCCTCTGCAGACTGACACTGATGACACAGAATCTGGAAACCATGACACACTCTCCATGTATAGACAACACAGGTTTGAGGGACTTTATGTTTTGTTCAGGGAGGGAGAGCGGGAGGATTCTAAACCTGGACTGGTGGAGGGACGGAGGTATGGAGGAAGGGGGAAGAGGTGTAACAGTGACTTGTCAATGTGAGCGGCATGTAGAGTCGCAAAAAATAGGACATAACAGCTTGTCCCGCTCTTCTTCCACCCTCCTCTACCTCTCCCTTTCTCTTCTCCCCTCTCCTGTTCTCCTCTCTCTCCACTGCGTTGCGAGACAAGGTGCAGACCCAGAAATGTCAACCCAATGTCATGAGAAAGTATTTTGTTCTCTTTTTTCTCAATCTCTTTCTTTCCTCACTTTCTGTCACATATCCAGTTCTATGACTCTTTAAGTCTCTTCATGGGTTAAACCACCTCATACATCCCTATTGATAATGCTTCCCGTTTTTGAACATAAAGCAGCAGAAAAACCCTGTTTGTGGGTGATGCTTTACGCACAAGAAGATAAGGGTGTATATGATAACCAATGGCAATACCACTTTCAGAACTGAGAGCAAAACTAATACACACCTTTTTCGCCTCTCCGGTGAGTGGGTCAGATAGCTTATCCTTGTCCTTTTTTTAACCTTCATTTAACTAGGCAAGTCAGTAAAGAACAAATTCTTATTTTCAATGACGGCCTAGGAACAGTGGGTTAACTGCCTTGTTCAGGGGCAAAACTACAGATTTTTACCTTGTCAGCTGGGGGATTCAATCTGGCAAACTCTCGGTTACAAGTCCAATGCTCTAACCACTAGGCTACCTGCCACCCAATAAATGATGTGTGTGTCAGTGTGAATTTGGCCGTGGGAGTAAGGCAGAGTTCACACAATACAGCTCTCACTTTGTCATTCTCTAAGGTCAGAAGGAATAGTTGAAGAAGTTTACTTCATTATAGGTATTTGAGCAGTCTTTAATAAGTTTGATGTGCATTTGAGAGACAATAGCCTGAGAGACAATTAGAGCCCAGGGCAGCTGACCTCATTGAGCAGTTCTGTTCTTTGTGATTGATGAGCAGCATGCTTCGCTCTCTGTGCCTCATGCCTGGGGTGTGTGTGTGTGTTAGGGTTATGATACTGTTACAGTACCATCTCACTAAAACAGCATATCCTCCCACCTTCGACTTCCATCCTAAAGCAAGGAGTGCACTCAACACTCAGTCAGTGTCACTAACGAGGACACAGGGAAGAACTAACAGGAAGGGAAGAACTGACCTCCCTCCTCTCTCTTTTTAGTTCTCACTTCTCCTTCTCACTACTTCTTACTTGTACAGACACCACCATTTTGCTAATATCTCACTCTACCTCCCTGTTTCATACTGTCCTGTCCTGTTCTGTTCTGTTTCGAATATCTCACTCTACCTCCCTGTTTCATACTGTCCTGTCCTGTTCTGTCCTGTTCTGTTCTGTTTCTAATATCTCACTCTACCTCCCTGTTTCATACTGTCCTGTCCTGTCCTGTTCTGTTCTGTTTCTAATATCTCACTCTACCTCCCTGTTTCATACTGTCCTGTCCTGTTCTGTTTCTAATATCTCACTCTACCTCCCTGTTTCATACTGTCCTGTCCTGTCCTGTTCTGTTCTGTTTCTAATATCTCACTCTACCTCCCTGTTTCATACTGTCCTGTCCTGTTCTGTTTCTAATATCTCACTCTACCTCCCTGTTTCATACTGTCCTGTCTTGTTCTGTTCTGTTTCTAATATCTCACTCTACCTCCCTGTTTCATACTGTCCTGTCCTGTTCTGTTTCTGTTTCGGAATTGGAACAAATTAATGGCCACTAGTTAAGAAGAGCAAGCATCACTGGAATGGTATGCAGTATGAGTAGGGCCTGAAGTTTTTCCTAGTCAGATCATGAAAATAGGATGAGACCTGCATGAACTAAAGAGGACCTAACCAACAGCCTTACAACTGAGAAACAGGATACGTTGTGAAACACAAAGAGAGCTAGACAAAAATAATGAGGAAGAGTTGAAAGAATGAGGGATGCTGTTGAAGAAAGTAAATAGAAAGCGAGGGAGTCTGGGAGAGGGAAAAAAGGAGAGCACTGGATGATGAAGGATCCAGCCTATATAGAACGAGGTGTCTGCAACTTTCAGGTACCCCAGAAAACAAACTTTCCCCCTTACTATTCTGGGTCAGGAAACCTCAGGGGAGAGGTAAGAAACAGAGCAGTGCTGCCCTTTCTCCTGTACTGCCTGTCTGTCTCTCTGTCTGGATCACCCAGGCTCTGTTGCCTTACAGCTGCAGCCTTCACAGGAATCTCATTTTCACTCAGGACCCCCTTCCAGTATTGGAGAACATTGTACTATTGCAACTTCTGCTTATTTAGTGCCCAGTTAGGCACAGTGGAAATAAGGGTGGTAGTCTAGGGGTGTGTTTGTAAAATTTGCTCTGGCTATCTACTCCAATTTCAGAGCACTCTCTGTGCCAGAGCGCAGAATAACTGATGAATTTACAAACGCTCAACAACTGTGAATATGGCCGGTGCCGGTAAATGCCGGCAAAATAAATTGTATTTAAATTGTTGCCAGCAGCACAGTTACAGTCACCAACCCTCTGGATAACATGAAAACAGCCTAACCAGCTCTTCTAGGGTAAGTAAAATGGTCAGAGTGAGCTGTTCTCTCATTTTTGTCTGGAAGTAGCTAGCTAGATAGCCAACGTTAGCCAGTTAGCTTGGGTGCTTGACTCTCTTTGTGACGTCAGAACTCTCGGGTCAACCCTTCTCCTCGGCCAGAGCGTCCAGTGTGCGCTCTGAACGCTCCGAGAGCGAAACACTCTGTGGATGGTGGGATAGTTTTGGGGCAACAATCAACATTGGGCGTATGTGTGTGTGCAAACAATCTGGCACTGCTCTGAATTTACGAACGCCCAGAGCGCACTCTGGCACTCCAGAGTGAATTTAGGAACGCACCCTAAATCAGCCAGAGAGTGTTCTCACACCTGGTTTGGTCTTTCATCACAAACAGTAAATATGTTACATTCATATCATATCAAAGCAACTGTTTTTCAACTGTTGAGAGCTTCAAATTCCTTGGTGTCCACATCAACAAACTAGAATGGTCCAAACACACCAAGACAGTCGTGAAGAGGGCACGACAAAGCCTATTCCCCCTCAGGAAACTAAAAAGATTTGACATGGGTCCTCAGATCCTCAAAAGATTCTACAGCTGCAAAACTGGTTGCATCACTGCCTGGTACGGCAACTGCTCGGCCTCTGACAGCAAGACACTACAGAGGGTAGTGCGTACGGCCGAGTACATCACTGGGGCTAAGCTGCCTGCCATCTAGGACCTCTACACCAGGCGGTGTCAGAGGAAGGCCTTGAAAAATGTCAAAGACCCCAGCCACCCCAGTCATCTCTACTACCGCATGGCAAGCGGTACCAGAGTGCCAAGTCTAGGACAAAAATACTTCTCAACAGTTTTTACCCCCGAGCCATAAGACTCCTGAACAGGTAACCAAATGGTTAACCGGACTATTTGCATTGTGTGCCCCCTCCCCCTTTTACGCTGCTGCTACTCTCTGTTTATCTTATATGCATAGTGTGAGCGGACCAAGTAATTGGGCGTCACTCTAAAGCAGGAAGGTGGAATAAACGAGTCAGGAGTAGGTTTTCTTGATTGAACACAGTTCTCTATTGAGGGCATTTGGTCAACACAAACACTCCAACATAATCAATGAAAATCTTCCAAGGAACAACATACATCTTCTCCAGATGAAACAGGAACACAATAGGCTTATCTTTAAACTACAACAAAAAGTCACAGGATTGTCACCGTCTTAGTGGTTCTTCCTGGATAGCTCCTCTCTCTCGGTGGCCATCTTCCAGAGATAGTTTCCCCTTCTCCCTGCTGGTTCCATTCTCTCTCTTATAGGGGAAGGAGAGTATGTCATTAGTACCGTCAGCTGTGCTTAATTGCCTCTGGTTACCTTGTCTCCCATGCCTTGTTGGGCTACTATCCATGAGCCCAGCCTGCCCTCTGGTGGTCCTTCCACATACCATCCCCCCCAGGACCGAACCGGAGGGTCGGGCGCCAGACGCACCGTCTTGGTCGCGTCGGGACAGCGCGTCTGCATTCCCGTTCCTCGATCCGGCCCTGTGGATGACATAGAAAGAGAACGGTTGTAAAGACAAAAACCATCTGGCTATTCTGTTGTTATTGTTTCTCTTACCAGCCATCCACGTGAGGGGCGCATGGTCAGTAACTAATGTAAACCTCCGACCCAGTAGGTAGTACCGGAGATAATCGAGGGCCCACTTGATGGCTAAGGCCTCTTTCTCTACGGTCGCATACCTCTGTTCCCGATCGCTGAGCTTCCTACTAATGAAGAGAATCGGCTTCTCTGCTTCACCTTTACCCTGAGCTAGTACGGCCCCGAGCCCTGTATCCGAGGCGTCGACCTGCACAATGAACTCTTGTGAGAAGTCCGGAGCCTGTAGAACGGGATCAGAACACAGGCCATCTTTTAGCAATTGAAAGGCCTCTTCCGTCTCGTCTTTCCACTCTACCTGGTTTGGCAGGTTTTTCCTGATGAGGTTTGTGAGGGGATTGGCAATGGTTGCATATCCCGGGATAAAACGGCGATAATATCCTGTTATCCCTAAGAAGGCCCGGACGTCACGCTTGGTCCGGGGTCGAGGCCAGTCACGAATTGCCCTGGTCTTCTCTGCCTGTGGGCGTATTTTCCCATTCCCCACGGTGTACCCCAGGTATTCCGCTTCGGACAAGCCCAGGCAGCATTTATTTGGATTGGCTGTCAACCCTGTGGCTTCCAAACTCACGAGCACCGCCCGTAATCGCAGGAGGTGACTATCCCAGTCCTCGCTGTGGATGACCACATCGTCTATGTACGCCGCTGCATACTCTTGATGGGGCCGTAGAATGGCATCCATGATGCGTTGGAAGGTTGCAACGGCACCGTGCAGTCCGAAGGGCATCCTCACATACTGGAAAAGCCCCTCTGGGGTGGCGAAGGCAGTCTTTGGGTGATCCTCTGGAGCCACCGGCACTTGCCAATATCCCTTGGTCAAATCCAGGGTAGTGATGAACTTGGCCTTTCCTAAGCGCTCCAAGAGTTCATCCACGCGGGGCATGGGATACGCATCGAATGTAGAGATGGCATTCACGCCCCTAAAGTCGTTGCAGAGTCTCATACTACCATCGGATTTGGGGACCAGGACTATGGGACTGGACCACTCACTCGTCGAGGGCTCGATCACGCCCATCCTCAACATCTCCCTCACCTTTTTCTTAGCGATGACTCTGCGAGCCTCAGGAATCCTGTAAGGGCGGATATGCACCTTCTTGCCGGGTTCAGTGTGGATATGGTGGAACAGGACATCTGTTTGTCCTGGGAATGGAGAGAATATTCGACCAAAGTTCATAATCAACTTGTCTAGCTGTCTTGACTGCTCCGGTAGGAGAGTTTGGCCACGGCGCACCTGTGGTAGAGCCTCCTCTTTTCCTTTGCCCTCCAGGGCCATCACAGCCACCTCCCCCTCTCGTCCATGGTACGTCTTCAGCAGGTTTATGTGATAGAGTTGGACCTTCTTCCTCCTGTCAGGTTGCTTGATGAGGTAATTGACCGGTGAGACCCTTTTCATGACCTCGTAGGGCCCCCTCCACTGCGCCAGCAAGCGATGTTCGGCCGTGGGCACAAGCACCATCACTTTCTCTCCCACGGTGAACTCACAGGGGGGGGTCGCAGACTTATCATAGGCCCGGCCTTGGGTCCTTTGGGCCTTCTCCATATGCTCCTTGATTATGGGCCACACTGCTGACAGGCGGTCTCTCATCAGGGTAACGTGTTCTATTGTGGATCGAAAGGGGCATGGTTGGGTCTCCCAGGTCTCCTTGGCTAAGTCGAGGATTCCTCGACAGGGTCTGCCATAGAGCAATTCAAACGGAGAGAATCCAGTGGATGCCTGGGGTACTTCTCGCAGGGCAAACATTAAGTGTGGGAGAAGCATGTCCCAGTTTTTCCCGTCTCGGGACACCACTCTTCTCAACATGCTTTTAATCGTTTTGTTCAAGCGTTCACACAACCCGTCTGTTTGAGGGTGGAATATGCTTGTACGTATCTGTTGAACCTGATATAACCGACACAAGTCCTTCATCAACCGGGACATGAACGGGGTTCCTTGATCAGTTAAGATAGTCTTGGGGAGGCCCACACGAGAGAACATCAGGAATAACTCCTTGGCAATTCCCTTTGACGACATGTTACGCAGGGGTATGGCCTCCGGGAACTTGGTAGCGTAATCTATAACCACTAGGATGTACTCGTGTCCTCTGGCGGATTTTGGGAGTGGTCATATGAGGTCCATAGCTATGCGTTCAAAGGGAGTCTCTATGATGGGGAGAGGAATCAAAGGGTTACGTAGGTGTGGCCGTGGGGCTGTACGTTGACATTGATCACACGTCCTACAATACCTGGCCACATCCCGGGTGACCCGGGGCCAATAGAATCTCTGCATGATTCTGTCAATAGTCTTGTCTCGTGCCAGGTGTCCTCCTAGGACGTGGGAATGGGCTAACTGTAGAACTGTATCCCTGTATGGCCTAGGCACCATTAGTAATTCCTGGTTTTCCCCCCTTCGTCATACGACCCAGTATAAGAGACCCCGCCTGATTGCATAGTAAGGAAGAGGGGGCTCACCTGATCCGTCGACGTTCCTCCCGTCGATCACCTTCACCTTCCTCATGGCCTCCCTTAGGTCTGGGTCTCTATGCTGCGAGGTGCCAAACTGTCCCTTTAATTCCTGGGGCAGGTCGACCTCGGTAGAGGGATGTGGAGGTTGTTCCACATCCCCATCAGGGGTGACCGAGGAGAATCCCTTCCAGGTTTCCTCCTCGGATGGAGCTTCAAATATATCCCTTAGCGCCTGATTGCTCCTTCCTTCCTGCGTTGTATATAGCCCTTCACATGTGTCTTCATCGGTGGTTTCCTGGAATATCTGTCGTAAACGTTGGGTCGCTATTTCTTCCTCTGCTGCAGAGGACGAGGACGCGGCTACGTCTCCTTGTAGGACTACTACCTCGGGCTTGGATTCTCTCTTCTTTCCTGTCCCCCTTCTTCCCGTGCATAGCGTCATCTGCCGAAGCTCCTTATATAGGGGACAGTCTCTCCCGATCAATAATGGCACCTTCAGCTGCAGCACTTTCCCTGCCCTGACTGTACACCTTCCTTTTGGAGTGAGAATAGGCAGATTCGCAGTGGGGTAATAGTGGGTGTCTCCATGGATGCAAGATACGGCTACTTTGTCTGGTAGCAGTGTTGCGGAGGTCACCATCCGCTCCTCTACTAACGTAACCATACTTCCTGAGTCTAGAATAGCTACCACATCTTGTCCTTCGACTTGCACCGGAATCTCTGAGGCTGGGGCTATCTCTGCTAACCAACAGTGTTGATCCTGCCCCCTCAAAACGGGATGTGTGGGGGTAGGCAGTGATGACTCCGTGACCATGGGCTCATCCTTGCTAGGACATTGTGGGGCATAATGGTTGGGAGACTGACATTTATAACACCGACCCTGCTGTGTGGTGGCTGACTTCTCCCACCTCCGGGGGGGACTTGGACGTTTCGGTGGTGGGCGCGCCGGGGTGAGTCGTGGTACGGGATTGGAAGACTCCTTCCGTTCCTCCTTGTCACTTTTTAACAACTCCCCTGTAGACCGATATGTTTCCACCGCCTGGGCTATGTCGTCGGCTGACAATGGGTTGGCTTGCCCCACAACCCTTTTTAAGTCACTGGGTAATTCTCTCAATATCTTGTCCACTACGAGAGTCTCTATCACATGTCCTACTCCCTTTCCAGGTTCTAGCCACTGTTTCGTCAGTCGTATTAATGCGAAGATCTGGGCACGGACGGGTTGATCATCTGTATAGGTCCATTGATGGAACTTTACAGCCCTATCTCTGGCAGTCAGCTGGTACCGGGACAGGATCTCGGTTTTTAGTCGCCCATAGTCCGCAGCTTCGCGGGAATCCAGGTCAAAATAGGCTTCCTGAGCCACCCCGGTCAAAATAGGGGCTAATGCGCTCGCCCATTCTGTGGGCGGCCACTCTTCCAAGTTGGCCGTCCTTTCGAAGGTCATGAGGAAGGCCTCAATATCATCATCCTCCTTGGAGAGACGAGGTAAGATGGCGTGAGCAGCCGCTCTTGGCTTAACTCTAGGTTCTTCTCGTCGGCTCAGCTGTTGTTGCAGGAGTTCTATGGTTGTCTGCTGTGCCGTGATCAATTGTTGTAGTAGGGCGTTATCCATCGTTCTTGAAGGGTTCCTCCGGGTCTACTGGAAGAATCTTGATTTAATCACTTATCCTTGTGTCACTCGTCCACCTAATGCCTGCATCCTCCACCAATGTGAGCGGACCAAGTAATTGGGCGTCACTCTAAAGCAGGAAGGTGGAATAAACAAGTCAGGAGTAGGTTTTCTTGATTGAACAGAGTTCTCTATTGAGGGCATTTGGTCAACACAAACACTCCAACATAATCAATGAAAATCTTCCAAGGAACAACATACATCTTCTCCAGATGAAACAGAAACACAATAGGCTTATCTGTAAACTACAACAAAAAGTCACAGGATTGTCACCGTCTTAGTGGTTCTTCCTGGATAGCTCCTCTCTCTCGGTGGCCATCTTCCAGAGATAGTTTCCCCTTCTCTCTGCTGGTTCCATTCTCTCTCTTATAGGGGAAGGAGAGTATGTCATTAGTACCGTCAGCTGTGCTTAATTGCCTCTGGTTACCTTGTCTCCCATGCCTTGTTGGGCTACTATCTATGAGCCCAGCCTGCCCTCTGGTGGTCCTTCCACAATAGTCACTTTAACTATACATTGATGTACATACTACCTCAATTGGCCCGACCAACCAGTACTCCCGCACATTGGCTAACCGGGCTACCTGCATTGTGTCCCACCACCCGCCAACCCCTCTTTTCCCCCTCAGGAAACTAAAACGATTTGGCATGGGTCCTGAGATCCTCAAAAGGATCTACAGCTGCAACATCGAGAGCATCCTGACCGGTTGCATTACCGCCTGGTACGGCAATTGCTCGGCCTCCGACCACAAGGCACTACAGAGGGTAGTGCGTACTGCTACTCTCTGTTCATCATATACAGTGGGGGAAAAAGTATTTAGTCAGCCACCAATTGTGCAAGTTCTCCCACTTAAAAATATGAGAGAGGCCTGTAATTTTCATCATAGGTACACTTCAACTATGACAGATAAAATGAGAAAACAAATCCAGAAAATCGCATTGTAGGATTTTTAATGAATTTATTTGCAAATTATGGTGGAAAATAAGTATTTAGTCAATAACAAAAGTTTATCTCAATACTTTGTTATATACCCTTTGTTGGCAATGACAGAGGTCATTTGTTTTCTGTAAGTCTTCACAAGGTTTTCACACACTGTTGGTGGTATTTTGGCCCATTCCTCCATGCAGATCTCCTCTAGAGCAGTGATGTTTTGGGGCTGTTGCTGGGCAACACAGACTTTCAACTCCCTCCAAAGATGTTCTATGGGGTTGAGATCTGGAGACTGGCTAGGCCACTCCAGGAACTTGAAATGCTTCTTACGAAGCCACTCCTTCGTTGCCCGGGCGGTGTGTTTGGGATCATTGTCATGCTGAAAGACCCTGCCACGTTTCATCTTCAATGCCCTTGCTGATGGAAGGAGGTTTTCACTCAAAATCTCACGATACATGGCCCCATTCATTCTTTCCTTTACACAGATCAGTCGTCCTGGTCCCTTTGCAGAAAAACAGCCCCAAAGCATGATGTTTCCACCTCCATGCTTCACAGTAGATATGGTGTTCTTTGGATGCAACTCAGCATTATTTGTCCTCCAAACACGACGAGTTGAGTTTTTACCAAAAAGTTATATTTTGGTTTCATCTGACCATATGACATTCTCCCAATCGTCTGGGTGGGGTTATATCCTTCCTGTTTGGCCCTGTCCGGGGGTGTCCTCGGATGGGGCCACAGTGTCTCCTGACCCCTCCTGTCTCAGCCTCCAGTATTTATGCTGCAGTAGTTTATGTGTCGGGGGGCTAGGGTCAGTTTGTTATATCTGGAGTACTTCTCCTGTCCTATTCGGTGTCCTGTGTGAATCTAAGTGTGCGTTCTCTAATTCTCTCCTTCTCTCTTTCTTTCTCTCTCTCGGAGGACCTGAGCCCTAGGACCATGCCCCAGGACTACCTGACATGATGACTCCTTGCTGTCCCCAGTCCACCTGGCCATGCTGCTGCTCCAGTTTCAACTGGCCTGGGCCCTAGGACCATGTCCCAGGACTACCTGACATGATGACTCCTTGCTGTCCCCAGTCCACCTGGCCATGCTGCTGCTCCAGTTTCAACTGTTCTGCCTTACTATTATTCAACCATGCTGGTCATTTATGAACATTTGAACATCTTGGCCACGTTCTGTTATAATCTCCACCCGGCACAGCCAGAAGAGGACTGGCCACCCCACATATGCTCTCTCTAATTCTCTCTTTCTTTCTCTCTCTCGGAGGACCTGAGCCCTAGGACCGTGCCCCAGGACTACCTGACATGATGGCTCCTTGCTGTCCCCAGTCCACCTGACTGTGCTGCTGCTCCAGTTTCAACTGTTCTGCCTTATTATTATTCGACCATGCTGGTCATTTATGAACATTTGAACATTACATTTACATTTAAGTCATTTAGCAGACGCTCTTATCCAGAGCGACTTACAAATTGGTGCATACACCTTATGACATCCAGTGGAACAGCCACTTTACAATAGTGCATCTAAATCTTTTTAGGGGGGGGGGGGTGAGAAGGATTACTTACCCTATCCTAGGTATTCCTTGAAGAGGTGGGGTTTCAGGTGTCTCCGGAAGGTGGTGATTGACTCCGCTGTCCTGGCGTCGTGAGGGAGTTTGTTCCACCATTGGGGGCCAGAGCAGCGAACAGTTTTGACTGGGCTGAGCGGGAACTGTACTTCCTCAGTGGTAGGGAGGCGAGCAGGCCAGAGGTGGATGAACGCAGTGCCCTTGTTTGGGTGTAGGGCCTGATCAGAGCCTGGAGGTACTGAGGTGCCGTTCCCCTCACAGCTCCGTAGGCAAGCACCATGGTCTTGTAGCGGATGCGAGCTTCAACTGGAAGCCAGTGGAGAGAGCGGAGGAGCGGGGTGACGTGAGAGAACTTGGGAAGGTTGAACACCAGACGGGCTGCGGCGTTCTGGATGAGTTGTAGGGGTTTAATGGCACAGGCAGGGAGCCCAGCCAACAGCGAATTGCAGTAATCAAGACGGGAGATGACAAGTGCCTGGATTAGGACCTGCGCCGCTTCCTGCACCGCTCATCTTGGTCATGTTCTGTTATAATCTCTACCCGGCACAGCCAGAAGAGGACTGGCCACCCCACATAGCCTGGTTCCTCTCTAGGTTTCTTCCTAGGTTTTGGCCTTTCTAGGGAGTTTTTCCTAGCCACCGTGCTTTTACACCTGCATTGTTTGCTGTTTGGGGTTTTAGGCTGGGTTTCTGTACAGCACTTTGAGATATCAGCTGATGTACGAAGGGCTATATAAATACATTTGATTTGATTTGATTTGATTCTGGATCATCCAAATGCTCTCTAGCAAACTTCAGACGGGCCTGGACATGTACTGGCTTAAGCAGGGGGACACGTCTGGCACTGCAGGATTTGAGTCCCTGGCGGCGTAGTGTGTTACTGATGGTAGGCTTTGTTACTTTGGTCCCAGCTCTCCGCAGGTCATTCACTAGGTCCCTCCGTGTGGTTCTGGGATTTTTGCTCACCGTTCTTGTGATCATTTTGACCCCACGGGGTGAGATCTTGCGTGGAGCCCCAGATCGGGGTCAAAATAAAAAATCCTACAATGTGATTTTCTGGATTTTTTTTCTCATTTTGTCTGTCATAGTTGAAGTGTACCTATGATGAAAAGTACAGGCCTCTGTACTGTCATCTTTTTTAAGTGGGAGAACTTGCACAATTGGTGGATGACTAAATACATTTTTTGCTCCACTGTATGCATAGTCATTTTAACCATACCCACATGTACATACTACCTCAATAAGCCTGACTAACAGGTATATAGCCTTGCTACTCTTATTTTCAAATGTCTTTTTACTGTTTTATTTCTTTACTTACCTACACACACACACATACTTTTTTCCCCACGCACTATTGGTTAGAGCCTGTAAGTAAGCATTTCACTGTAAGGTGAACTACACCTGTTGTATTCGGCGCACGTGACAAATAAACTCTAATTTGATTTGATGTGCTGTGCTTGTTGATTTGTCTAACAGTATAGACTTTACGTCCATCCCCTCGCCCCGACATGGGCGCTAACCAGAGACACGCTGCACATGTCAACAGTCACCCTCGAAGCATCGTTACCCATCACTCCACAAAAGCTGCGGCCCTTGCAGGGCAAGGGGAACCACTACTTCAAGGTCTCAGAGCAACCGATTGAAACGCCACTAGCGCGCACCACCGCTAACTAGCTAGCCATTTCACATCGGCTACATTTGGATAGCAGCACACTGATGTCCATGTACTGTAACTATATACAGTACTCTCCTCTACCCTCATGATACAGACATGACAGATGTCAGTCAGTCTGAATGTCCCCTAATTCTACACTGAATAAAAATATAAACGCAACATGTAAAGTGTTGGTCCCATGTTTAATGAGCTGAAATAAAAGATCCCAGAAATGTTCCATACGCACAAAAAGCTTATTTCTCTTAGATTGTGTGCACAAATTTGTTTACATTCCTGCATTTCTAATTGGCTAAGGTGATCCATCCACTTGATAGGTGTGGCATATCAAGAAGCTGATTAAACAGCATTATAATTTCAGAGGTGCATCTTGTGCCGGGGACAATAAAAGGCCACTAAAATATGCAGTTTTGTCACACAACACAATGCCACAGTTGGAATTGGCATGCTGACTGCAGGAATGTCCACCAGAGTTGTCAGATAATTTAATGTTAATTTCTCTACCATATGCCGCATCCAACGTTGTTTTAGAGAATTTGGCAGTACGTCCAACCGCAGACCACGTGTAACCACACCAGCCCAGGACCTCCACATCAGGCTTCTTCACCTGCGGGATCGTCTGAGACCAGCCACCCGGACAGCTGATGAAAGGATTATTTCTGTCTGTAATAAAGCCCTTTTGTGGGAGAAAAATCATTCTGATTGGCTGGGCCTGGCTCCCCAGTGGGTGGGCCTGGATCCCAACTGGGTGGGCCTATGCCCTCCCAGGCCGACCCATGGCTCTTCCCCTGCCCAGTCATGGTAAATCTTTAAAGTTGGGCCTAATTCATTTATTTCAATTGACTGATTTCCTTATATGAAATGTAACTCAGTAAAATATTTGAAATAGTTGCATGTTGTGTTTATATTTTTGTTCAGTGTATATGCCATCTAGTGACCAATATAGGAATAGCACAGGGTAGTGAGAAGAAGTCATACAAACTGATACACACAAAGGATATCTACTTTACTTGTTTGAGAAACCCCAACAGTTTAAAATAAATAACTCATCCATTTCAAAGTCCACTACAGTGATTATGGCTGATAGCAGTGTTTCACATCAGGGAAACCACTCCCATTATAAGGCGGAGCTGAGGCTTGGTACAAATAGGAATTTGACATATTATGCAACTTAACGTTGAGGACAAGCCTCTTTTTTGTCATTGATCTGATATAATTGATATATCCATGGTTTGCTAACACAGAGAACGAACTCCAGGCACTGGGCTTAGTGAGTTTGGCACAGGCTGACCAAGACACATGATCAAACAATAACATTTAGAGGAGTGCACTTCACTACATTGCTCTTTCAGTTCCATTCTTCTTTTATGAGTGCAAAAAAAGCTAAATCATTTTTGCCTATCAAAATCTCTACATATGTATTTACATGAACTAATTGTTGTATGTAAGGCCATTTCAGAAAATACAGTACATGGCGAAAATATGTAGCTAAGAAACACATTAAATATAAAACAATACAGGACAATAGTCATACTTTGAGCAGAACCTGTGCTTCAAAATGTCAGGCACGTGAAGCTGGCTAAGTCCAGTGCAGAAACGTGTTCTGATAAAAGGATAGAAATAGGGCGTCCATTCAGTAAATAGAGGGAGATCTTTTAAAGTACCGCCATGTTGGTTTACAAAGGCTGCATTGCACTGTGAACATGGAAGCACATACTGAGTCGACCCGGGAGGGGTGAATGACCCTACGACCTCAGACCTTGGTGGATGGTGTAATAATACCCGGAGATCCACTCTCATTCTTCTGACATCACATTAAGACTACAGTCACGATGGCATGTGGTCAACATGTATTAATAACAGATAATTTTCATAACCTCTGGATGTAGGTTACACATTAGTAGGACATGCAGTTTAAACACATTTACTGCTAATGTTCTTTTTCTGTCTTGTCTTCTTTACCCTCAAATGTAACCCCTTGGCAGGGCTCTTCGTGTCAAAAACATGTCAATGTAGTGATAGCTTGATATCAACCAACATATTCTTCTTTGCTTTAATAAATCCAGCATTTCTTTTGCATGTCAATTTCCTTCCATTTTTATAAGTAATCCAGAGTAGTTAATTCCATGAAAAGTGTGTGTGTGTGTGTGTGGGGGGGGGGGGTCATAGGTAGTCTTGGTGGAATTTTCCAGAACGGAACATATCCGTGCCAGCTCCTCACTTGGCTCTGGGTGTCACACCTTCCGTAGCAGCGGGACGGGGACATTGGAGGGTGACAAAGTAGGCGAGCGTGTCCCCTCCTTTAAGAACACCATGATTCCTTCTCTCCCCTCTCGGTCCACACACAGTAAGACACAGCCGTCACAGCTGACTAAAGGCAAAATTAACATATTCCTCCCTCTTACACTTCCCTTTTTGTTTTACATTCAGGCATTCTGAGGCACTGCTATGTGTAGCAGGAGAGTGGGAGTGAGGTCCCCAGGGTAAGTCTGGAAGGTGGGTGATGCACATCCAAAGATACAGACTCAACAACCCACCCAAGATGGCCACTGCTATAAAACTGTGGCTTCCTCCATGGCGTTCACCCATCTGGGTAGAAAGAAAAGTGCTGACTGTAATTATAATACATTGTAATTACAATCTGATTGATACTGTTATTGATACCAATGTGATTCATGCCTATGACATGACTTAATGAGGCCTGTAAGTGGGGCCAGGAGTTTTACCTCACCACGTATAAGGCTAAAGACTATAACTATGGCCCAGAGTTAGTTTTGGTCAGATCATGTGGTGATATATTTTTGGTGCAGTGCAGGGCTCACCTCTTAGCAGTGTGGTTGTCCTCGGCCTTAAAGGTGTAGTACAGGGTCTTCTTGTGGTACAGCTCAAAGACGTTGTTAGTCTCCGCTCCACCTGGCCTGTCAGGCAGCTTCACTGTGAAGCCCAACAGAGGCAAACTCTCAGACGCCACCTTCTCCTGGAGACAGAGAGCGAGAGAGACAGAGAGAAGGAGGAAGAGAGAGACAGAGAGAGAGAGACAGAGAGAAGGAGGAAGAGAGAGACAGAGCGAAAGATAGGGTGAGAGAGAAATACACAGTGATCATTAACCTGCATCGTTTTAAGGATGCAGTTTGTGGAGGTTTTGCTGACTAAAAAAGTAGAGAGGGTGAATTAGCTTTACTAGAGAAACTCTGCTCTTTCTCCATCTGAGTCGGGTATGTGTACATTACAGAGTTACAGGGAGGGATAAGTGGTTTGGGTAGAGGTGTGTGTGAGGGTTCAGGTTTAAGGGGAGTGTGTGTTCCCCCTCACCTCGCAGGCCTGGTAGGTGTAAAGCACCTTGTCTTTGAGGAGGAACCACAGCCTCTTCCAGTTCCTCTTCCTCCTCTTACTGCGCTGCAGAGTCCCGCTCATAGAGCCCTCCTCTGACACACTCACCTAGAGACAACACAGGAACACACAGAGAGATTACTTACATACATAACAGGACAAAGGGAGAGTATGCTGCTACTACCTCAGTACAACCAAGGTGCTTGAATTGAAGATCAAGCTGGAAAAAAACCTTTCTAAGAGACACTTTGAGGAATGTTTACATTAAAATATAAGTTTAGTGCGTGGACAATAGCTTTTACCATTCATTTGGTAGAATATTAGTGGTTTGTGTGTGTGTGTGTGTGTGTGTGTGTGTGTGTGTGTGTGTGTGTGTGTGTGTGTGTGTGTGTGTGTGTGTGTGTGTGTGATTACCTGGGTCAGAGAGGCGGTACCCTTGCGTCTCCACAGGCTGGGAGGGTGAAAGTTCTGGAAGACGGCAGAGAGCGGGCGGATGGAGCGGCGATTAGAACGAGGACTGTCAGTACCACTCACCCCAGACACATTTCCTCCTATGGAGACAGAGAAGCCCTGACCTTAACACCTGGACTCACACACATTCAATATGCTCCAGTAGTCAAGAGCGGCATGTACAGTACAATACAGTATAGTACAGTACAATACAGTATAGTATAGTACAATACAGTATAGTACAGTACAATACAATACAGTATAGTACAATACAGTATAGTACAGTACAATACAATACAGTATAGTACAATACAGTATAGTATAGTACAGTACAATACAGTATAGTATAGTACAATACAGTATAGTATAGTACAGTACAATACAGTATAGTATAGTACAGTACAATACAGTATAGTATAGTACAGTACAATACGGTATAGTATAGTATAGTACAATACAGTATAGTACAATACAGTATAGTACAATACCGTATAGTATAGTACAGTATAATACAGTATAGTACAATACAGTATAGTACAGTACAATACAGTATAGTATAGTACAATACAGTATAGTACAGTACAATACAATACAATACAGTATAGTACAATACAGTTCAATACAGTATAGTATAGTACAGTACAATACAGTATAGTATAGTATAGTACAATACAGTATAGTATAGTATAGTAAAATACAGTATAGTATAGTACAATACAGTATAGTACAATACCGTATAGTATAGTACAGTATAATACAGTATAGTACAGTATAGTACAATACAGTATAGTACAGTACAATACAGTATAGTACAGTACAATACAGTATAGTACAGTACAATACAGTATAGTATAGTACAATACAGTATAATACAGTATAGTATAGTACAGTACAGTACAATACAGTATAGTATAGTACAATACAGTATAATCCAGTATAGTATAGTACAGTACAGTACAATACAGTATAGTATAGTACAATACAATATAGTACAATACCGTATAGTATAGTACAGTACAATACAGTATAATACAGTATAGTATAGTACAGTATAGTATAATACAGTATAGTATAATACAGTATAGTATAATACAGTATAGTACAGTACAATACAGTATAGTACAGTACAATACAGTATAGTATAGTACAATACAGTATAGTATAGTACAATACAGTATAATACAGTATAGTATAGTACAGTATAGTATAATACAGTATAGTATAATACAGTATAGTACAGTACAATACAGTATAGTATAGTACAATACAGTATAGTACAATACAGTATAGTATAGTACAATACAGTATAATACAGTATAGTATAGTACAGTACAGTACAATACAGTATAGTATAGTACAATACAATATAGTACAATACCGTATAGTATAGTACAGTACAATACAGTATAATACCGTATAGTATAGTACAGTACAATACAGTATAATACAGTACAGTATAGTACAGTACAGGAAAGGAGGAGGAGTTATGCACCTCTCTTCTGGAGTTCGCTGTAACAGTGGTCACACACGTTGGCCATGCGGTCCTCCAGGTACTTCAGAGGGGTTCGGTTCCTGGAGCAGCTCCGACACACAATCTGAGTAGAGCAGGACCATGTCACAACACCCAACACACACAGGTCAGGGCTGACTGTGGAAAACACACTCCAGCCACATCATACCGTGCTAAACTTCTCCCATGTGACGTAGCCATGCATTGTCTGCGAGAGACTCACCCTCCCGCAGGCGTGGCAGTGGTGTCTGCGCAGTGTGAGGCTGAAGTCTGAGGTGCAATTCATACACATCATCACATGGGATACAGGCACCAGAGTAGGAGCCTTCTCCCCCAGGGACAGCCACAGACGCTCTCTGGCCTGGAAGAGAGACAGGACAATATGGTTAGAGCTACGACAACCATACTAGACTTCACAGTAATACTCAGTGACTCATACTCAACTTAAAAGAGAAAATACTCCCTCTGCAATGTTAATATAACCTCAGTAAATGTATGAGTATTGGTTTGCTATTGTCATTGAGTGGGGAGCATTGATATGCTATTGCTAACATTGCTAGCGTCACTTTTCTGTATGCTCTGTCTCCCAGTCAATGTCCTCCTCACCTCTCCAGAGCCGCTGCTGAATGGCGCAGGTCCTCTGGCGTGGTCAGACACTGTCCGACTCAGAGTGTGGAACCAGTCCTCTCTCTCACTACAGGAGCTGCACAGGGACACACAGAGCACAGGTCATTAAGCCCTCTCACCATACTTCTCATATACCAGTGATGTGTTTGACTACACTACTATGAGGGCTATAAATGGCCCAGAGTGGTCTAGACAGATGGTCAGGAAAGCAGCACGGACACTACTTATAAAAGATCCAAAAGGTCTGTCACGAGAAGCTTTACTATACTTAATTCACTGTTTAAACAGTGCATTTGGTGACCGTGGGAAGTGTGAACTACAATCATTATACCGACCATGCCACCCAAGGTGTGAGTGTGTGTTAGTGTGACCCACCTGGCTGCCAAGGTGATGGAGATGTCTGCTCCCTCGATACTCAGAGCATTCTGTACATTCTCTATGACAGGTTTACTGACCTGGAACATCACACAACACATTACACAGACCCATCAGGAATCAGTGAGTGAGAGGACAGATAGGTCTGAGAAGGGTATAGAGAGAAAGAGAGGATGAGGAAAGAGAGAGGAAAAGAAGGAGAGATATAAAAGTGAGAGGGAGTAACAGAGACAAAGACAAAATTATAGAGAGAAAAAGGGAGAGAGGGAGGAAGAGGGAGAAGTGAGGGGGTGAGTGATATTTGGTGAATGGTGATGGAAAAAAACCGTGAGAGAGAGAGAGAAACGGGAGAGAGAGAGATGGAGGACTCTGACCTTCATCCCAGTCAGTGGGAGGCTATTCTTCAGTCTGTATTTCCCGTCCTGCTGAGGGTAGGTGTACAGCAGCACATCATTCATCTGTTAACACACAAACACTCAGAATTCACTAACAAACCTCAGAATCACACATACTTTCATTTTGTATCCTCAGAGGCAATGAACAAGATAATACTGTATACAAACATTTCACTGATTCAGCTGTTGGATAGGACAAGTGCATGGAGAAATGCCTTATTATTGTCAGAACTCTCCAATCCAAATAGCATGCTACTAAGTATTATATATCTTGATGCCTAGTCACTTTACTTCTGCCTTCATGTACATACTGTATCTACCTCTATTACCACATGTCCCTGCCAATTGATATGGTTTTGGTACTCCTTGTATATAGCTTCATTCTTGTGTTTTCATTTTGTCTCGTTTAATTCTGCTTCATTGGGAAAGGGCCTGTAAGTAAGCATTTCACTGTAAGGTCTACTACACCTGTTGCATGTGACAAATAAAAATTGATTTGATTAAAAATACATTGTACATTATTCCTGCACGTTAAATAACCACATGGTGGTGCCCTAAACTAAGAGGAAACCATCTGCTCCTCAACGAGGAGGTGGGCTGTTTTACTTATCATCATTTCATCAGATTTTACAGTTATATACAGTGGCGGTTTTAGCATAGAAACCTTGGTGGGGCAAAAAATAAATAAAAGTGGAATGCATGCCAGCAAAGCCACTACACAACACTAAACAATACATGAATTGCAATATAAAGGTGACAAACGGAGCCTACCACCTGTTAGGGCCTACATAAAGCTGTCCCAACAGCAGAGCTTTCTTTTCAGCACCATGCAGTGAATCCTTACCACTGCTACACCTGTCAATCAGCGGAGCCTTGTCTGGCAGCGAAACAGTTCATTCAGCCTCATTTACTGCCTTTTAAAAAAACATAGTTGATGTGGCTGACTCGCTTAAACAAATGTCGTTTCTACTGACAACTGAGATGTACAAACTATGGCCTGAGGGGACTACAAGCGGATAAGAGTCCATCTGTATTTTGATTAAGACAATGAGCGAGCTCATTGTTGTGCTCGGCTCCAAACCATGCTTCTGTCACGTTCGTCATAATGATCGGACCAAGGCGCAGCGTGCATAGAGTTCCACATGTTTATTTAAATGAAACTCACCAACAAAAACAATAAACAGCAAACGAGACGTAACGACTGGAGTGCTCTCAGGTACTACACAAACACATAGTCAAGATCCCACAAATCACAATGGGGAAATGGCTACCTAAATATGATCCCCAATCAGAGACAACAATAAACAGCTGCCTCTGATTGGGAACCATACCAGGCCAACATAGACATATAATTCCCCTAGATAACCCACCCTTAATAAACAGCTCTCAATGGTCAGGGCGTGACAGCTTCATTGACAGCATGGCCAATGTAGAATGTTAATAATTTTAAACTTGGATTTGGGACCACACAGCCACTGTCACTGATTCCTTCCAAACCACTTGTTGAATTTGCGATTTCCAACTTGTTGTGTAAT
This sequence comes from Oncorhynchus keta, assembly GCF_023373465.1. NCBI lineage: Eukaryota > Metazoa > Chordata > Actinopteri > Salmoniformes > Salmonidae > Oncorhynchus > Oncorhynchus keta. The sequence goes on along the minus strand of NC_068441.1, from coordinate 24,128,431 downwards.
GTTTATGGCCGATGAGCACCGATACGTTTTATCTATAATTCCTCTTCAATATTTCTCTTCATATGACAAGGATTAAAAAGGACTTGCCAGTAGATTGTCGACTTGATTCATGATGATGACTGCTAGCTAAGATTGTGAAAGTATGACGTTGACATGATCAATCCAATCAAAGCTACTGTGCCAATGACCTTGAGCCTTCTTGGATGGGCACTTCTATGGCAGGAGCCGAAGGGCTAGAATTTTATCAATGTCCCCCCTTAAACTTGGCAGTGACGTAAAGTCCCCATGAATGATAGAACACTGAGGCAATCACGTCGTAACGCTCCGTATTTTCTGCTGGCATGCCCCACCACCACAGAAAGCACTGAGCTAGGCTGCCTGCATTTTGGAGCTGCCTTACTCAAGAAAACAAAAAAGAGACCATGTTTGTATGCGGCTTTATTAACTCAATTATATATACTATTTTTTACATTTTTTGCAAACTGATATGTGACACGTTTAAATGCCGAAATAACATGCAATACAGGCAAGCCCAAAAAATGTCTGCCCCACCTGGCCTGAATGACAGGTCGCCACTGATTAAATGTGTCTCAATGTCAAAAATCAAGATTTCTCCCTGTTTTTCTGACCGCATGACTTGACCAGTTAAAACTCTGGGCATGACTCATTTACTCCACTGGGGTCCTAAGCACACCGTAACTCCAACTCCCGAAGAGAGTGAGAGATGTTACAGATTTTATCTCAGAAAAACAATAAATGGATTATAGTTGTGTGTGATCATGAGTGGACTGACTGCAGTGTTTTATTCTTAAATGTTAACGTGATTTCCTACAAGCGGTTCCTATAGTTTATCCTATAATACTTTAAATTACGTTTTATCCGGTTGGATAATATTTCCAAAATATGATTGAGTGAATCATCTTAGTGCAAATCCCTGTAGTTGGACAACAGTGACCTAGAAAACCTTAAAGTTGACTCATTCTGGGTAGATGTAAACAAAGGTCATTGGTCATTCAAGAATAGGCATTTGGGATTATCTTTTCATTTTCACATAACAGATTTATTTCGTTAACTCTATTGTCGATCATTGTTTACCGTCACTGAGAGGCCTGTACATTTGAAAAAAATAAGGAAGTCCCCTTTAACTCTGTAATTTTCCATCATATTAACCCATTCCTTGATTTAAGCTCTTTCTCTTCTTCTTCTGCTGACATCCCTCTCTCTCGCCTTGAGATGGCAGAATCAGAGTGTTCTGTTGGCATAGTTACAGAGGGGGCTTTCACTGCCAAGCTGCTAAAGAATGGCCTGTCCGAAGTCGTTACTCTGTTTGGACTTATGGCTATATAAATAACACCCTCCTCCTCCTCATCCTCCTCAGACATGTCACCCCTACTACCATATCCTGTGTTGTGTGGGTGCTAAAGACGGGTATGTTCCTTTTGAAAGATTTTTAGGTGGGGGAGGTGGGTTGAATCTAATAAATTGGCATGGCATGGTAAAACAATAGTAGGACATCCAAATTAATATCTACTGATATACATACAAAATAGATATCTAAATACAATTATGATTAGACAAACTAACATCAGGTTTAAACAGAGAGAGAAGCATGTTTAGTGTGTGTGACTGTATTAAACAGAGAGAGAAGCAGGTCTAGTGTGTGTGTGTGTATTAAACAGAGAGAGAAGCAGGTCTAGTGTGTGTGGGTGTATTAAACAGAGAGAGAAGCAGGTCTAGTGTGTGTGACTGTATTAAACAGAGAGAGAAGCAGGTCTAGTGTGTGTGGGTGTATTAAACAGAGAGAGAAGCAGGTCTAGTGTGTGTGACTGTATTAAACAGAGAGAGAAGCAGGTCTAGTGTGTGTGACTGTATTAAACAGAGAGAGAAGCAGGTCTAGTGTGTGTGACTGTATTAAACAGAGAGAGAAGCAGGTCTAGTGTGTGTGGGTGTGTGTGTGTGTGTGTGTGTGTGTGTGTGTGTGTGTGTGTGTGTGTGTGTGTGTGTGTGTGTGTGTGTGTGTGTGTGTGTGTGTGTGTGTGTGTGTGTGTGTGTGTGTGTGTATTAAACAGAGAGAAGCAGGTCTAGTGTGTGTGTGTGTGTGTGTGTGCTTATTAAACAGAGAGAAGCAGGTCTAGATTTTGTGTGTGTGTGTGTGTGTGGGTGTATTGAACAGAGAGAAGCAGGTCTAGTGTGTGTGTGTGTATTAAACAGAGAGAAGCAGGTCTAGTGTGTGTGTGTGTGTGTGTGTGTGTATTAAACAGAGAGAAGCAGGTATAGTGTGTGTGTGTGTGTATTAAACAGAGAGAAGCAGGTCTCGTGTGTGTGTGTGTGTGTGTGTGTGTGTGTGTGTGTGTGTGTGTGTGTGTGTGTGTGTGTATTAAACAGAGAGAAGCAGGTCCAGTGTGTGTGTGTGTGTGTGTATTAAACAGATTGAAGCAGGTCTAGTGTGTGTGTGTATTAAACAGAGAGAAGCAGGTCTAGTTTGTGTGTGTGTGTGTGTGTATTAAACAGAGAGAAGCAGGTCTAGTTTGTGTGTGTGTGTGTGTGTGTGTGTGTATTAAACAGAGAGAAGCAGGTCTAGTGTGTGTGTGGGTGTATTAAACAGAGAGAAGCAGGTCTAGTGTGTGTGTGGCGTGTGTGTGTGTGTGTGCATTAAACAGAGAGAAACAGGCCTAGTGTGTGGGTGTGTGTGTATTAAAGAGAGAGAAGCGGGTCTAGTGTGTGTGTGCATTAAACAGAGAGAATCAGGCCTAGTGTGTGTGTGTGTGTGTGTGTGTGTATATTAAACAGAGAGAAGCAGGTCTAGTGTGTGTGAGTGTGTGTGCATTAAACAGAGAGAAACAGGCCTAGTGTGTGTGTGGGGGTGTATTAAACAGAGAGAAGCGGGTCTAGTGTGTGTGTAGGTGTGTGTATTAAACAGAGAGAAACAGGCCTAGTGTGTGTGTGGGGGTGTATTAAACAGAGAGAAGCGGGTCTAGTGTGTGTGTAGGTGTGTGTATTAAACAGAGAGAAACAGGCCTAGTGTGTGTGTGGGGGTGTATTAAACAGAGAGAAGCAGGTCTAGTGTGTGTGTAGGTGTGTGTATTAAACAGAGAGAAGCGGGTCTAGTGTGTGTGTGTGTGTGTGTGTGTGTATATTAAACAGAGAGAAGCGGGTCTAGTGTGTGTGTAGGTGTGTGTATTAAACAGAGAGAATCAGGCCTAGTGTGTGTGTGTGTGTGTGTGTGTATATTAAACAGAGAGAAGCGGGTCTAGTGTGTGTGTAGGTGTGTGTATTAAACAGAGAGAAACAGGCCTAGTGTGTGTGTGGGGGTGTATTAAACAGAGAGAAGCGGGTCTAGTGTGTGTGTAGGTGTGTGTATTAAACAGAGAGAAACAGGCCTAGTGTGTGTGTGGGGGTGTATTAAACAGAGAGAAGCGGGTCTAGTGTGTGTGTAGGTGTGTGTATTAAACAGAGAGAAACAGGCCTAGTGTGTGTGTGGGGGTGTATTAAACAGAGAGAAGCGGGTCTAGTGTGTGTGTAGGTGTGTGTATTAAACAGAGAGAAGCGGGTCTAGTGTGTGTGTGTGGGTGTATTAAACAGATAGAAGCAGGTCTCGTGTGTGTGTGTGGGTGTATTAAACAGAGAGAAGCAGGTCTAGTGTGTGTGTGTGTGTGTGTGTGTGTATTAAACAGAGAGAAGCAGGTCTAGTGTGTGTGTGGGGTATTAAACAGAGAGAAGCAGGTCTAGTGTGTGTGTGTGTGTATTAAACAGAGAGAAGCAGGTCTCGTGTATGTGTGTGGGTGTATTAAACAGAGAGAAGCAGGTCTAGTGTGTGTGTGGGGTATTAAACAGAGAGAAGCAGGTCTAGTGTGTGTATGGGGTATTAAACAGAGAGAAGCAGGTCTAGTGTATGTGTGTGTATTAAACAGAGAGAAGCAGGTCTAGTGTGTGTGTGTGTATATTAAACAGAGAGAAGCAGGTCTAGTGTGTGTGTGGGGTGTCTAGTGTATGTGTGTGTGTATTAAACAGAGAGAAGCAGGTCTAGTGTGTGTGTGTGTATATTAAACAGAGAGAAGCAGGTCTAGTGTGTGTGTGGGGTATTAAACAAAGAGAAGCAGGTCTAGTGTATGTGTGTGTGTATTAAACAGAGAGAAGCAGGTCTAGTGTGTGTGTGTGTATATTAAACAGAGAGAAGCAGGTCTAGTGTGTGTGTGGGGTATTAAACAAAGAGAAGCAGGTCTAGTGTATGTGTGTGTGTATTAAACAGAGAGAAGCAGGTCTAGTGTGTGTGTGGGTGTATGAGGAGCGTTCCTGACCTTCCCCGTTCAGTCAGTAAAGAGCAGCTCAGGAAGCTGCCATTCAGAAACATCCTGCCAGGAAACCCTGCTCTCAATAGCAGGGTCTGGGTCTGGGAGGGCCATAGATATAGAGCAAACAGAACAGATCTGATGCATATCCTTTTGAGATGACATTTACATTGCAACAAGATGGTGCATAGTTGGGTAGTCTTAATGACAAGCGCGGTGACCATGTTCAAATTTGAGAAAATTGTAATTTTAGATTTTGGGCCTAAAAGCTCTGTCCGTTATCTGCAGGTTTATGACAGTGAGTCCCCGACCCTCCCTCCAAACAGGAAGTGACATTTACCAGAAACAGGTGGCGTGGCTGTCTGCACTTCCTGCTGACCTTCATCAGAGTGCCCTCCTTCACAAACACCTGAGTACAAAACACACACATGCACACAGGGTCAGATATATAGTAGATGAAATGGCAATTAAGGACAGTGTGCCACATATGAGAAGCAAGAGGGTTGGAGAGAGGGCTTTAAAGAGTGTGTGTGTCCTCTCTTCTCCACCCAGACACAGAGAGAGGGCCAGGGGATTCCCAGCTGACTGGTTATATAAAGGTTGACACGGGCGGAATAGAGAGGTAGAGGTTGGAGGGGGGAGAGGGTGTACCATTGCCCGGGGCCCTGGGCAGAAACAATGGTGTTATCAGGCAGGCAGACAGGACGGAGCTTACCCTGCCAGGCTGGAGCAGATCCCTCTGGCCTCCAACACTGTACTCTATGTTGACAAGACGTAGCAGGTTCTCCTGAGAAAGTGAGAAAGAGAGAGGAGGGAGAGACATGCCATGTTGAGCAATAACTACCAAATAACAACACTGCATGTGTGCACTCTCTCAAGCACTCTCACACACACACGCAGACACAAAACAAACATACACGCAACAAACACAAACACACACACACACACACAATAAACACACACTATGTTGAAAGACACTCATCTTGAAACTCACCCCATGTTTCAAACTGTCATTGGCTTGATCTGCAATGTCTGAGACTACCACCAGAGCAGCTGAGAGAGGAGACAGTGACCAGACAGAAGCAACGAGTTGTCGTTAACGCAAAATGAAACACATCAGACACACAGAGAACCAGAGAGGGACATGTTCACCAGAGACTATTCTCATATTTCATGAGGTGTTCATTCCAGCCTTGTCCCCCATACACATACAGAGAGATAACATCCCTACAATTTTCCTCCTACACACACACACACACACACACACACACACACACACACACACACACACACACACACACACACACACACACACACACACACACACACACACACACACACACACACACACACACACACACACACACACACACACACACACAATCTGGGCTGGAAGTGGCTTTTCTAGTGGCTAGAGATAGCACAGTGGTTAACCCACTCATGAATTACTCATACATCACACAGAGACAAGAGAGCCAAAATGGTTACCTAGTGATTTACACACCAACACAAATACACAGAAAAACAGACAAAATGGCTCCCTAGTAAGGTGAGAATGCCAAATAAATCCCTTATAAACACATAGAAACAGAACTGACATGGCCCTCTTGTGAATAACACAATGCAGAGTAAATAGGTGCTATACATGGCTAGGGCTTACAACAGAGCCCCACTGTACCTTGTGTGTCTTCGTATTCTTTGGAGTCTGGGGAGAGGTTGTTGAGGTAATCTGGAGCAGGAGGAAAACAAGCAGCAGCAATTGAGAAAAGACTCAAACAAAGTGAAAGACTCATGACCATTAATAAAACCCCGGTACAATCAGACATAATGAGATCAATTTCATCTGAAGACTGTCTGATGTATAAATGTGTACGTTATGACATACTTTTACACACACTTTTACACACACTTTTACACACACACACACACACACACACACACACACACACACACACACACACACACACACACACACACACACACACACACACACACACACACACACACACACACACACACACACTTACCGGTGAGGAGCATGCGGTATTGAGCCACACGTACGATGACCTGCAGAAGCTGGTGTTTCAGAGAGACATTGTCACCTGCTGGACTCTGCTGCTGGGACAGACAGACACACACTCAGTACTGGGCCTCACCTACACCCATGTTACTGATACACATCACACAAAACTATTTCCTATGTCCATATCATCCCGAAATGTCTTAAGAGAAACATTGACCAAATTAGCTGTTGCACTGACAGACGAAGTAGAGACAGAGAAAAGAAAGAGAGAAAAAGAGATGGTGGGGAGAGATATTTCAGCAGAATCCCAAGTCACTTATGTGGCGAGCCAGGACCAATAACTCAACAGAGTGTTGGTCAGCATTCACAGTCCCCTGCTCAAACATCCCCATACACTTGTACTATTACACACACAAACAAGCATGTACACACACACAAACACATGCACACCCTATTTCATACTACCCACACAAACAGAATGGATCACAAATCAAGTCCTGGCAGAGAAATATGTTGATTTGATAAGGGAGAGCTAGCCAGCAGCAATGCAACCAAACACACACACACGTGTGGCGAGCGATTAACCAAATGTCAGTTATTTTTCATTTTTTAAACAACTAATTGACTGACGTCGGTTCAATTATTTGAATTCCATTTTGTACGTTTTTTTTTGGTGAGCTCAATGCACAGTTTCTCTAGAGAGAAATCAGATCAAGCTCGAACTGTGCGATGTAGTACAGACTTGTTGAGCACAGGAAACATGGAAATGAACTACCATGGCCATAAAACACTGTGCGTCTACTTGTCCAGTTGTTGTGGGACAGACATGGAGAGAAGAGACAGAATAAAGCACGATGGAGAGGGATACAGAGCAGTTTCTTCGTGAGGTGTCTCTACCTGAAAATACATGACCTAAGTGATTGATAGTTGGTATTCAGCAGTCATAAAGTATGCCTTATTTACTTTTAAGAACTACTAAAATAGTGATTTTGTCAGACAGCTGACCTGTTAAGGAAGTTGAGAATTCAAGCAGCTTTTCGCAGCTTTTTGTTAAAAATCGCGCAACATTTCAGCGCCCTGCTATTCATGCCAGGAATATAGTATATGCATATGATTAGTATGTGTGGATAGAAAACACTCAGACGTTTCTAAAACTGGTTAAATCACGGCTGTGGCTTTAACAGAACGTGCGTTTCATCGAAAAGTGCATGAAAATATGATCACTGAAAATGGAAAAAAATATCCATCCGCGACTTCAAAAAATTGTTCAAAGTGAACCGAGTTTACACTGCCTACAGCTTCCACACGTGGTCTAGAGTCTTGTCATTTGATTCGCAATTGATTCTTGGTCTAACCGAATCAGGGGAACTCCTTCCCTCCGGTCTCCGACCGGATGTTTTGGTCGAGCTCTCTTCGGACATGTTTTGGCCACCGACAGCTAATGAATTTACATCGCCTCCTGATGAATTTTATCGCTTATTAACGTGTACTAATACCTAAAGTTGCATTACAAAAGTATTTCGAAGTGTTTTGTGAAAGTTTATCGTCGACCTTTTGAATTTTAAAAAATGACGTTACGTTATGAAACGCTATTTTTTTCCGTTTATCACACAGTATTCTTAGATCGATATCTAGGCTATATATGGACCGATTTAATCGAAAAAAGACCCTAAATGATGTTTATGGGACATCTAGGAGTGCCAAGAAAGAAGCTCGTCAAAGGTAATGAATGTTTTATATTTTATTTCAGCGTTTTTGGTTTGCACCGGCTAACGCAAAATCTGTCGTGTTAGGTGACGTTGCAGTATTTTGAGGGTGCATGGTATCAGATAATAGCTTCTCATGCTTTCGCCGAAAAGCATTTTACAAATCTGACTTGGTGGATAGATTCACAACGAGTGTAGCTTTAATTCAATATATTGTATGTCAATTTTAATGAAAGTTTGAGGTTTATCAACCTATAGGTGGCGCTCTTTAACATTTCCGCTGATTGTGGTTCCCACCTCGGTACCACGTCCTTAAGACGTTTTTAAGCAGCAGCTCTTTTGAGATGAGATGATGACTTGGGATGAAATAATAAAGTCATCAAATTAAACAAATGTAATAACAACTGAAATATTTTATTAACGTGACGTAATGTGACTAAATGATGGTTAATAAGTAATAAGCAGTAATGGGCAGTCACTACCATCATGGGACTTTTATGAATTGTTTTATTCTGTGATTATTTTTTAATAAATAAACCAAAACCAAACTGCCCTCAAAAAGCACTGATTGCTCAGCACTAACACATACACAGAACACACAAGACGTGGATGTCGATTATGGCAGCCCTCCGCACCTCTCTGATTCAGAGGGGCTGGGTTAAATGCAGAAGACATATTTGAGTTGAATGCATTCAGTTGTACAACTGACTAGATATCCCCCTTTCCCTTTCCACACACACACAGTTGTAGCATACTGTACAGTAACACCAACCATATCAACTTCATCTGTTTCAGTTCACACAGGAGATTCATCATGGTGACTGTACATGATACACACAGGCGCTTCATCATGGTGACTGTACATGATACACACAGGAGATTCATCATGGTGACTGTACATGATACACACAGGAGCTTCATCATGGTGACTGTACATGATACACATAGGAGCTTCATCATGGTGACTGTACATGATACACACAGGCGCTTCATCATGGTGACTGTACATGATACAGACAGGAGATTCATCATGGTGACTGTACATGATACACATAGGAGCTTCATCATGGTGACTGTACATGATACACACAGGCGCTTCATCATGGTGACTGTACATGATACACACAGGAGATTCATCATGGTGACTGTACATGATACACACAGGAGATTCATCATGGTGACTGTACATGATACACACAGGAGATTCATCATAGTGACTGTACATGATACACACAGGAGATTCATCATGGTGACTGTACATGATACACACAGGAGATTCATCATGGTGACTGTACATGATACACATAGGAGCTTCATCATGGTGACTGTACATGACACACACAGGAGCTTCATCATGGTGAGTGTACATGATACACACAGGAGATTCATCATGGTGACTGTACATGATACACACAGGAGCTTCATCATGGTGACTGTACATGATACACACAGGAGATTCATCATGGTGACTGTACATGACACACATAGGACATTCATCATGGTGACTGTACATGATACACACAGGAGCTTCATCATGGTGACTGTACATGATACACACAGGAGCTTCATAGTGGTGACTGTACATGATACACACAGGAGATTCATCATGGTGACTGTACATGATACACACAGGAGATTCATCATAGTGACTGTACATGATACACATAGGAGATTCATCATGGTGACTGTACATGATACACACAGGAGATTCATCATGGTGACTGTACATGATACACACAGGAGATTCATCATGGTGACTGTACATGATACACACAGGAGATTCATCATGGTGACTGTACATGATACACACAGGAGATTCATCATGGTGACTGTACATGATACACACAGGAGATTCATCATGGTGACTGTACATGATACACACAGGAGATTCATCATGGTGACTGTACATGATACACACAGGAGATTCATCATGGTGACTGTACATGATACACACAGGAGATTCATCATGGTGACTGTACATGATACACACAGGAGATTCATCATGGTGACTGTACATGATACACACAGGAGATTCATCATGGTGACTGTACATGACACACACAGGAGCTTCATCATGGTGACTGTACATGATACACACAGGAGATTCATCATGGTGACTGTACATGACACACACAGGAGCTTCATCATGGTGACTGTACATGATACACACAGGAGATTCATCATGGTGACTGTACATGACACACACAGGAGCTTCATCATGGTGAGTGTACATGATACACATAGGAGCTTCATCATGGTGACTGTACATGACACACACAGGAGCGTCATCATGGTGACTGTACATGACACACACAGGAGCTTCATCTTGGTGACTGTACATGACACACACAGGAGCGTCATCATGGTGACTGTACATGACACACACAGGAGCTTCATCATGGTGACTGTACATGACACACACAGGAGCTTCATCATGGTGACTGTACATGACACACACAGGAGCGTCATCATGGTGAGTGTACATGATACACACAGGAGCGTCATCATGGTGACTGTACATGATACACACAGGAGATTCTGATGGGAGATCCGTTAGAGGGAATGGGCAGAGAGGGGGAGGAGGGCTCTTTCTCTCATCCCAGATTCATTCAACACTCATCCTCTATAAGGCTGCAGTATCAACTTCTGAAGGTGGCATAAGCATCAATAGGACTCTTCTTCTACACAGCCTGAAGATCAATACACTCCTATACCCAGAATGCACCATGCTCCATTTTTAGCTACAGTATGGATGTCAATGAAGACACTAGAAGTACACTACAATCAACTCCTTATAATTTACTGCAAGGTAATGCCGTCAATGCATGCAATATAAACTGGAGCATGCAGATATCCAGAGATGTTTGCACTTATCCAATATGCACGGTAGCTCACACACTCATGGATAGCTCATGGTTGCTTACGATCTGAATGATTTTGACAGAAACCCGACCCCTTCAATACTTCCCCTTTGCTGTGGTTTCTACAATCATGTTCAACTCTGTGGTTACAGTGGTGCTACTGAAGAAGAGGACTACAGACCAACACCTCAACCATTCAAAGCCTGGCAATTACAATACATGTTGATGTGGTTAATAAAACAGACTCCTTTCGGTCATTCTGCTTTGTGAATGGAGTTATCTTGCTCAATGGATCTTGCTTAATGTATGTATGAAGATCATTACTTTGTCCATACTAAAAGCCAAACAAAGCAAATGAGATAGGAACTGTGTTCATTGACATTCAGACATTTCCAACATGTCACCGATGAGGCAACACTTCATCTAATCTTATAGGATGATGACTTGAAGAAAAAAGTTTTCTTCATCAAAAGGAAAAACAGAATAAGATCTTATACGTGTAATACATTTGATTTCAAAATATGCCTGTGTCCAGTATTAACATTATCTGTCCACTTCTTGATCTTGTGACTTATGGCTGAAACTCAAACGAGCTGCCTGTGAAAACCAGAAGCTGATTTAAAGCTGAAACCCAGCTGGATAGACAGTAGTTAGATCACCAGGCCATTCTGTTCTCATACCCTGCTCCTGTACAAACCCTCAGACTAAACCTGACAGCATCACATGGACTAAACTCTAGGATGCAAAGAGACCTGAGATGTCATTAACCCAGAGTGATCTCTACAGAGACAGAGTGGAGATGTTTGATACTGAGAACTCTCCTGGAAACCTCTGTCCTCCTCTCAGAGCTCACTGAGAAGAATCAGGGAGATTACAGGTGTATAATCAATATTATAAACTGGGTGGATTGAGCACTGAATTCTGATTGGCTGACAGCCGTGGTACATCAGACCATATACCACGTGTTTGAAAAAACACATTTTTTTACTGCTCTAATTCCGTTGGTAAACAGTTTATAATAGCAATAAGGAACCTCAGGGGTTTGTGGTATATGGCCAATATACCACAGCTAAGGGCTGGGTCCAGGCACTCCGCGTTGCGCGTAAGAACTGCCCTTAGCCGTGGTATATTGGACATATACCACACCCCCTCGGGCCTAATTGCTTAAATAGAGAATACAGAGACATCACTCTTTATGTTAAAGGTAAGACACCTTATTCTGATCTAGCCTTTTCATTTATTTGTATGTATATTTAATTTCATTTCAAATAATACATTTTACACCAAATCCATTAGAAAGTCAAGACATCATGATTACGAAACGCTTCTGCAAAGGATGTCAATTGTCACTAAAATACAGGGTCTCTATCTGACTCCCTGACCAGAGCCATTATCATACATCTCTGTCCCAGATCTGGCAGTAACATAGAGTATAGCCTACTAGACCAAACAAAATGTCTTCATTAACACTCATGACAACGATTATCATTTGAAAGGCATTGAAATATCTTGCCTCTAGAAAGTGGCCAGTCATACCTGTTGTAACAGTGCCTCTGTATAAGTGCCTCTGACGTGGAAAAAAAAACATTGATCATCTCCTCTCACATTATAGACCAACCCATTCAACCACCATATCTACCAACACCCAACCAACAACAACCACTACCCAACAAACAAAAATCACCACCAAACCAACAACAAACACTACCCAACCAACAACAACCACTACCTAACCAACAACCACTACCCAACAAACAAAAATCACCACCAAACCAACAACAACCACTACCCAACAAACAAAAATCACCAACCAAACCAACCCAACAAACACTACCCAACCAACAACAACCACTACCTGTCCAACAACCACTCCCATTTCCTGAAACTGTTTTTACCCAACCAACAACAACCACTGTTCTGTCCTCACCACCAAACCAACAACAACCACTTTTAACCAACAACCACTACCCAACAAACAAAAATCACCACCAAACCAACAACAACCACTACCTAACCAACAACCACTACCCAACAAACAAAATCACCTGGAAAACCAACAACAACCACTACCCAACAAACAAAAATCACCACCAAACCAACAACAAACACTACCCAACCAACAACAACCACTACCTGTCACACCCTGTCTGGTTGCCGTACAATGTAGCCAGTTGGGAGTTCTGATTACCTGCACCTGTATCCCATCAGCTATCTGCACACCTGGTCCTGATCATCATCTCTCCCCTTCATAAGCCCGGACCTGACATCCATTCCCTGCTGGATCGTTAGCCATGAACAAACAGTATGTTGTGCCATAGTATCAGCCTCAAGTTGGATAGAATTTTTTTTTATTTTATTTTTTTAAATTTTTTTTATTTTTATAAATATTATACTTTGCTTGCCTTAAACTTACCTCCGTTTGTTCTGTCTTCAGTTACTCACCCGGATCATTTACCCCATTCCCGCCTGGTCGTCGGAGGATTCCGCTACCCCATTGGATCCACCTATTTACTCCCATCAACTCACGACCGCTGCCCGCTACGCCACCTGGATATATCTACCCATTCACATTCACTTGTAAATAAATACTCACCTTTTTCCTACTCTCCTTGTCCTAGTCTGCTTCTGGGTTCGATTTTGAAAGAATGTGACAGAACAATCCGGCCAAGGATGAACCCAGCGGACCTGGACTCTGTTTGCCATGCCATTACCCAGCAGGGGAAGACATTGGGACAACACAAGACGGCGCTACAGGAGATAGCGGGTTCAATCCAGAACTTATCTGCTAGCTTGACACAAATCCAGGATCAGCTCGGTTTGCCGGCGATTCATTCACCACCTGTTTCACCCATCTCACCTGCCGTGTCTGGTGCGGTTTCCTTCCGTGAACCCAAGGTACCGACGCCTGATAAATATGAAGGGGATTTGGGAAGATGCTGTTCGTTTCTTATGCAGTGTGGGTTATTGTTTGATCTGCAGCCCCATTCTCACGCCACTGACAAGGCTAGGATAGCCTTTGTTATTGAACTGCTGCGTGGAAGAGCTCTGGAATGGGCTTCAGCCGTTTGGGAATGACAGGAGACCTGCATGGCTTCATACCAGGAGTTCACGGGAGAGATGAGAAAGCTTTTTGACCATCCAGTCCGAGGTAAGGACGCAGCTAAACGTTTGTTCACTCTTCGCCAAGGAGCTTGCAGTGTGGCAGACTTTATGATCGAGTTCAGGACATTGTCTGTGGAGAGTGGTTGGAATGAGGAGTCACTACAAGCGGCTTTTTACCAGGGGTTGTCGGAGCAACTCAAGGACGAGCTGATATCCTATCCAGAGCCTAGTGACCTAGACAGCTTGGTCACTTTATCTATTCGGGTAGATAATAGAGTCCGAGGGAGAAGCAGTGGGGCCCATCCAATCAATCAGCAACTCTGTTACCATTCGGTTCAGGAAGTGAACCAGAACGTATTGATCGTTATTCCCCACACGGGATTAGTGGAGGGGTCTTGCCACCAGATCCTGAACCAATGCAAGTGGGGCGACACGGGCTAATTAAGGAGGAGCGCCAATGTAGACATGAGACCAACAGCTGTCTCTACTGTGGTAGCTCGGGACATTCCATTGCCGCTTGTCCACCGCACCCATTAAACTGCCCGGCTCGCTAGTTTTGGGAGGAATTTTAGCGAGCCAGTTTCAACCTCTCAAAGATCCTGTCAGACCCCGTTTTCCTGCGACCCTTATGAATAAGGATCAGAGCTTAGAGATGAACGCTTTTATCGATTCAGGTGCCGATGGCAGCTTTATTGATGCCGACTTGGTGGAACAGCTAGGGGTTTCCAAGGAGCAATTGCCGGAAGCCATTGAAGCAACCACTCTGAACGGCAGTAGTCTGGCACGGATCACTATGAGGACTGAACCGGTTAAGATGTTGTTGTCGGGGAATCATTCAGAGTTTATCTCCTTCATTCTGTCCTCGCCCCATGTTCCTCTGGTTCTTGGTTACCCCTGGCTGAAGGAACACAATCCCTCGTTTGATTGGGTGAAGGGTAAGGTAACTAGTTGGAGCATTGATTGTCATGCTAACTGCCTTAGGACTGCCTGTTCTCCTGCCGTTTCCAGTCAGGTCAGTGACTCTGCTCCTCCTGATTTGTCCCTGGTTCCAGAAACCTATCACGAGTTGGGTGAAGTATTCAGTAAACAGAAGGCTCTGTCCCTTCCTCCCCACCGACCTTATGACTGTGTGACTAATCTGTTTCCTGGAGCTGCCTTTCCCAAGGGACGGTTATACAGTATCTCTCGACCTGAACGTGAGGCCTTGGAGACCTACATCAAGGAGTCTCTAGCTGCAGGTCTCATTCGGCCCTCGTCATCACCTCTGGGAGCAGGATTTTTTTTTTGTGAGCAAGAAGGATGGCTCTCTTCGACCGTGTATTGATTATCGGGGTTTGAATGATATTACGGTCAAAAACAAGTATCCCCTGCCCTTGATGAGCTCTGCTTTCGATTCTTTACAGGGTGCTACGATTTTTACAAAGCTTGATTTACGTAATGCTTATCATTTGGTTCGGATCAAAGAGGGGGACGAGTGGTTGACTGGGTTCAATACTCTGATGGGACATTTCGAGTACCAGGTGATGCCGTTTGGACTGACCAATGCTCCTGCTGTGTTCCAAAGTATGGTGAATGACGTTCTGAGAGATATTATTGGTATTTTTGTGTTCGTTTATCTGGATGATATCCTCATCTTCTCGAAGGAGCTTTCTAGCCACGTTCAGCATGTCAAGCAGGTCCTGCAGCGGTTATTGGAGAACCGTCTGTTCGTGAAGGCTGAGAAGTGTGATTTTTCACGCCCACACGACGTCCTTCCTCGGGTACATCATCTCCAGGGGAGAGATCAAGATGGACCAAGAGAAGGTTCGGGATTGGGTCCAGCCCGGTACGAGATTGCAGCTCCAGAGATTCCTGGGGTTTGCACATTTTTATCGGAGGTTTATCCGTGATTACAGCCGGGTGGCCGCCCCTTTAACTGTACTGACGTCTTGCACCAGAAAGTTCTGTTGGTCTCCTGAGGCAGACCGAGCATTTCTAGATTTGAAGAGCCGACTCACCAACGCCCCGATTCTCTCTCAACCTGACACTTCCCCTCAGTTCGTTGTGGATGCGTCTGATGTGGGGGTGGGCGCCATCCTGTCCCAGCGTAGCTCCCACTGACGGTAAACTCCATCCCTGCGCCTTCTACTCTTGTCGTCTTTCTCCAGCTGAAAGAAACTACGATGTGGGTAACCGGGAGCTTCTCGCTGTGAAGCTTGCCTTGGAGTGGCGTCACTGGTTGGAGGGAGCGGAGCAACCGTTTGTGGTCTGGACTGACCACAAGAATCTGGCTTACGTGCAATCGGCTAAACGTCTCAACTCCCGGTGGGCTTTGTTTTTTGGACGCTTCAATTTTTCCCTGACGTTCCGACCTGGGTCGACGAACGGGAAGGCGGACGCCCTGTCCCGGATGTTCTCCAAGACGTAGGAGAGTGGGGCCAAGACTGAGACAATTCTTCCCCAGAACGTTGTCGTGGGAGCCATTACATGGAGGATTGAGGAGGAGGTGATGGCGGCACTTCGGACACAGCCCGGTAACGGTCCACCCGGTCGGTTGTTCGTGCCTGAGTCGGTTCGTTCTGCTGTCCTTCAGTGGTCCCACGCCAGTAAGATAGCTTGTCACCCTGGTGTTGCTCGGACTATGGCGCTACTGCGCAGACTATTTTGGTGGCCTGCCATGGGAGAAGATACCCGGAGGTTTGTTGCCGCTTGTCCTGTTTGTGCGCAGAATAAGAGTACCAATCGGGCCAGCTCTGGGCTTCACCCCCTACCTATTCCCCGGCGACCTTGGTCGCATCTGGCCCTGGATTTTGTCACTGGGTTGCCCTCTTCTGTTGGTAACACGGTTATTCTGACCATTGTGGATAGATTCAGCAAGTTTGCCCACTTTGTTCCCCTCTCCAAGCTGCCTTCTGCCACTGAGACGTCCGAGATCCTGGTTAGGGAGGTGTTCAGGGTCCACTGGTTGCCCTGTGACATTGTTTCTGACCGTGGTCCTCAGTTTACCTCTGCTGTCTGGAAATCCTTCTGTTTGGCCATTGGAGCTACAGTCAGTCTCACATCTGGATTTCACCCCCAATCTAATGGTCAGGCGGAGAGAGCCAACCAGAAGATGGAGTCCACGCTGCGCTGTCTTGTTTCCTCTGATCCCACCTCTTGGTCCTCTCAATTACCCTGGGTTGAGTATGCTCATAATACTCTCCCTTCATCTGCCACTGGGATGTCTCCCTTCCAGTGCCTGTACGGTTACCAACCTCCCTTGTTTCCTTCTCAGGAGCGGGATCTCTCGGTTCCTTCTGTCCAGACCCACATTCGTCGTTGCCATCGGGCCAGGAAGGCCCTCCTTAAGGTTTCTGACCGGTATCAGATCCAGGCAAATCGTCGCCGTATTCCTGCCCCCGCTTATACAGTCGGAGATAGGGTTTGGTTGGCTACACGGGATCTTCCTCTACGGACTGAGTCGAGGAAACTGTGACCGAAGTTCATTGGTCCGTTTGTAGTGGAGAAGATCATTAATCCTGTTGTGGTCCGACTCAAGTTGCCTGCTACACTAAGAGTACATCCCACCTTTCATGTCTCCTGCCTCAAGCCGGTTCTCCTCAGTCCTCTGTTGCCCCCTCCTCCTCGGATGATCGGAGGTGGTCCTGTCTACACGGTGCGCCACATCATGGACTCCAGACGGCAGGGTCGAGGGTTCCAGTATTTAGTGGATTGGGAAGGATATGGTCCTGAGGAGAGGAGTTGGATTCCTCGGCGTCAGATCCTTGACGATGACCTGCTTCGCGACTTTTACCGCCTCGAGGCGCCCGGAGGCGTTCGTCGGCGGGGGGGTACTGTCACGAATCCCGTTTCCTGAGTCTGTTTTTTGCCTGTTTTTTCCGGCGTCCTGGAACGCACCCTGTCTGGTAGCCAGTTGGGAGTTCTGATTACCCGCACCTGTATCCCATCAGCTATCTGCACACCTGGTCCTGATCATCATCTCTCCCCTTCATAAGCCCGGACCTGACATCCATTCCCTGCCGGATCGTTAGCCATGAACAGTATGTTGTGCCATAGTATCAGCCTCAAGTTGGATAGAATTTGTTTTTTGTTTTTTTACGTATTGCTTGCCTTAAACTTACCTCCGTTTGTTCTGTCTTCAGTTACTCACCCGGATCATTTACCCCATTCCCGCCTGGTCGTCGGAGGATTCCGCTACCCCATTGGATCCACCTATTCACTCCCATCAACTCACCACCGCTGCCCGCTACGCCACCTGGATATATCTACCCATTCACTTGTAAATAAATACTCACCTTCTTCCTACTCTCCTTGTCCTGGTCTGCTTCTGGGTTCGATTTTGAAAGAACGTGACACTACCTAACCAAAAACCACCACCCAACCAACATCTAACCAACCAACAACAACCACTACCCAACCAACAACCACCAAACCACCATATCTAACAACACCCAACAAACAACAACCACTAACCAACCACCAACAACAATCACCACCCACCCAACCAACCAACAATAACCACCTACCCAACAACAACAACCACCCAACCCACAACAACCACCCAACCCACAACAACCACCCAACCCACAACAACCACCCAACAACAACCACCTAATCAACAAAAACCACCCAACCACTACCCAACCAACATCAATCACCACCCAACCCACAGCCACTACCCAACCAACAGCCACTACCCAACCAACAACCACCCAACCACCATATCTACCACTACCCAACCAAAAACAACCACCAACCACCACACAACCACCCAACCACCAACAACAACCAACCCAACCCACAACCACCCAACCAACAACAACCACCCAACCAAAAACAAATGCCCAACCAATGACAACCACCCAACTAACTACAACCGCTTAATCAACAAACATCCAACCAACAACCACTACCCAACCAACAACAACCAACCAGTAACAACCACCACCCAACCAACAACCACCCCAACAACAACCACCCAACCAACCACTACCCAACCAATAGCAACCACTACCCAACCAACAACAACCACTACCCAACACAACAACCACCCAACCAACAACAACCACTCAAACAAAAACAACCACCCAACCAACAAGCATAGGTAAGTGCCAATACATAATTACATACTAATTATGATATAGCAACTCCATGAGAACATTATAATACAATTTCAGAAGGAACTATTTTACACACATACACATGGTTTGGTATTGCATGTACAGTAACGTTTTAACAGAGACCAGACACCTCCTGTACTTATCCTTTAGTATTGTGTCAGTGCTCATTGCGGTCATCATGGTTATAACAGTCATTGTGGTTATAGCAGTCATTGTGGTTACAGCAGTCACCGTGGTTACAGCAGTCACCGTGGTTACAGCAGTCATCGTGGTTACAGCAGTCATCGTGGTTACTGCAGTCATCGTGGTTACAGCAGTCATCGTGGTTACAGCAGTCATCGTGGTTCTAGCAGTCATCGTGGTTCTAGCAGTCATCGTGGTTCTAGCAGTCATCGTGGTTACAGCAGTCATTGTGGTTACAGCAGTCATCGTGGTTACAGCAGTCATCGTGGTTCTAGCAGTCATTGTGTATATAGCAGTCATTGTGTATATAGCAGTCATTGTGTATATAGCAGTCATTGTGTATATAGCAGTCATTGTGTATATAGCAGTCATCGTGGTTACAGCAGTCATCGTGGTTACAGCAGTCATCGTGGTTACAGCAGTCATCGTGGTTACAGCAGTCATCGTGGTTGCAGCAGTCATCGTGGTTGCAGCAGTCATCGTGGTTGCAGCAGTCATCGTGGTTGCAGCAGTCATCGTGGTTGCAGCAGTCATCGTGGTTATAGCAGTCATCGTGGTTATAGCAGTCATCGTGGTTATAGCAGTCATCGTGGTTATAGCAGTCATCGTGGTTCTAGCAGTCATCGTGGTTCTAGCAGTCATCGTGGTTACAGCAGTCATCGTGGTTGAGCAGTCATCGTGGTTACAGCAGTCATCGTGGTTACAGCAGTCATCGTGGTTACAGCAGTCATCGTGGTTACAGCAGTCATCGTGGTTGCAGCAGTCATCGTGGTTGCAGCAGTCATCGTGGTTGCAGCAGTCATCGTGGTTGCAGCAGTCATCGTGGTTACAGCAGTCATCGTGGTTACAGCAGTCATCGTGGTTACAGCAGTCATCGTGGTTACAGCAGTCATCGTGGTTACAGCAGTCATCGTGGTTACAGCAGTCATCGTGGATATAACATTGTTACTGAAGAAGAGGAGCAGAGCAGCTGGACCAGATGTCAAACAGTCACAGTCTGATGATATGAATTACAATATGTTAATTCAAACTGAAACTGTCAATATCAGAACTTTTAAGTTTATGCCTACATTTAGCATATTTAGTTGTTTTTTATAAGTGAATTTTTTTTGTTCTATGATATTGTATATCAGGTTTTATCTATCTTTCGTTTGGTACTTTTAGGTCTATTTCTGATGTGTCCTGGGTGAAGTGGGTGTCGTTAAGTGGGTCGATTTTCTCAAAGCATACAGCTAATATGTATTTTATTGTATTGAGTTTAAATGAAACAAGTAAATGATGTAAACTGGGTTTGTGCTAAGTTCTTAGACACTGGGTTATTATCTGTCATTAGTTATTAGTTATTATCTGTCATGTTTATGGGTGCATACTGTATAGAATAAGAGCTGGAAATTAAACAATGTAATCAACATACACCTGATTAAAAGTAAGAATGATATTCCACAGAAAAGTCCCCTCTTCAGCAGAGACAGAATGATGGCCTGCAGCTCCCTGCCACATGTGTTTTAGGTGGCATAGCATGACATTCTCACACTCATCTAACATTGTGCACGGAAAGCTGAAACTGGCTAACAAATAGCTCACTGTGGGTTCAGAGCCTGCACACAGAGAGAAACCTAAGAGAAACCTCCCGTGTCTTCTCTGGTCTTATTCAAAAACAGTGTGTTTGCTATGAACAGTCCTGACATGACTTTAAACAGCCCTGCTGTCTGACCTCATACTGGCTGACGATGGCTGAGAAGGCGGGCGAGGTCCGGCAGCTTTCGTCCAGCAGGCTCATGCTGCGGTCGTAGTGACCAATGTAGGCCGTGAAGACCACAAACTCCAACTTCCTGGATAGGATGACATCCGCAATCCTCTGGCTCTCTTCCCTGAAGGAAGAGAAAGAATGGAATGAAGAAACATGAGGGATTGCACACTAGACACTGTGCTCAGTATGCAGCAGACACATGGTCCATCTGATCTGATGAATGACCTCTGTGCTGCATTAATGTGTGTTCTGTCGGTCATAAGTACTGTGTGTGTGGTGTAGAGTCTGCAGTGTCTCACCACTGTCGGATGCGGTTCTCTAACTCTGTGAGGATTCTGCGGTGCAGAGTGTAAACATCAGGCAGTTTGTTGAGGATCTCCCTTAGCTTCTCCTCCTCCAGCACAGGATCCCCCTCATCCCCTACTGCAGCCCCCACCGCCTCCCTGAAGTCCTGACACAGAGATGAACATGATTTGATTATATGAGTTATTAACATACTGTATATGACACACACTAATTTTATGAAGTCAATCAGTGCTGCCAGCCCAACGGTTGGAAGAGTCCTCCATTCACACAACAAAAATGTGAATTTCTGAGCATTATGTCGATCTGTCTGGCTGTCGGCCATGATATCTATTTTTAGACAGACTGCTAATGACTGCATGAGGCAGCCAGTTAGCTCCTATAATGTACAGAGCCAGAGCACTAAATTCTCTCCATAAGCCATAAGATGTAGGCCAGCTGTGGTACATGTATGTTTACTTGCCTACATATACAGAAGAATAGCGCAGTACCCTATCAATGACTGCAATAGGGGCATTGCCACATTTTGATGGAATTTTCATTACATCTTATGATTACGTCTCTGATCACAACAACAGGTTCTCTTCTTTCCCCCAGAAATAATACACACTAAAATTGCTGTGTCAATCCATTAACCATGTTGAGCTGACCCACTTTTTGAAGCGCCATACCAACCCCACCCTGGTTTCTCAGGAGAGGGGTGACAGACATTGTGATGTAATGTAGAGAGAAGTGCACCGAGATGAACTTTGACCCCAGAAGGGTTGCATTCCAAATCGCTTGCCTTCTTCTTGAAGTGTGCAATGAACCACTTACCCTCCCCTAAAATAGGATAGTTGCTCTAAAAACACGTCCACAGCTAGTGCAGACAGCACTGTTCTCCAGTCTGTAGGTAACCCTCCATTACATCATTCAAAGCCATCCCAATGATTCTATCTTGTCTCTGATTCACACGATTTGACTTTCCACAGACCAAAAAGTACTGTTTGCCATTTGAAATCATGGCTGCTAGTGTTCCGACTACTATACTGTTGTACCAAGCACCAAACATATCCCTGTAGATTACCATCCTAACCCTTACTCCACATCTTCTGTATCTCTCACCTACCCAGCTCATAGGGGCACTGAAAGACGACAGGTAGCTTTCTTTGATTTTGCCCCATGAAAGTAAGGGGAAATCCATCAATAAAGACATGTCAAGTTCAAAGACTTCTTGATACTTACCACCTGGAGAAGCTTGAGGGCTTTCACATGTCTGCAGAGAGAGAAATTGAAGCACTGTCAGGTTTCCATGTGCAGACAAATGTAAAAATGCATCAATGTCCAGGTTATTAAGGTGAAAGGGACACAACAATGTTACAGAGTTACAGTGATGGTGATCATTAGTGTTCTATGTCAGTGGTTCCCAAACGTTTTATAGTCCCGAACCCCTTCAAACATTCAATCTCCAGCTGCATACCCCCTCTAGCACCAGGGTCAGCGCACTCTCAAATGTTGTTTATTGCCATCATTGTAAGACTGCCACACACACACTATACGATATACGATACATAAGAATGAGTGTGTGTTTTTGTCACACCCCGGGTCGTGGGAAGTGATAAAGAGATTGTATAGGACCAGGGCACAAATAAAAATATATTAATAACCTTATTTGTTAATCGAAAATTGTGAATAACTCACCACAGGTTAATGAAAGGGTATACTTGAAAGGATGACCATAACTCTGCAATGTTGGGATGTATTGGAGAGAGTCTCAGTCTTAAATCATTTTCCACACACAGTCTGTGCCTGAATTTAGTTTTCATGCTAGTGAGGGCTGAAAATCCATTCTCACATATGTACATGGTTGCAAAGGGCATCAGTGTCTTAACAGCGTAATTTGCCAAGGCAGGATTCTCTGAGTGCAGCCCTATCCAGATATCTGGCAATGACTTCAGAATAAATACAATTTCCACAGAACCGCTTGTTACAATTTCGATGAGGCTCTCTTGTTCAGATATCGGTAAGTGGACTGGAGGCAGGACATGAAAGGTGTCACGTTCTGTCCATCGTTCGTATGTGTTTTCCTTGTTTTAGTGTTGGTCAGGACGTGAGCTGGGTGGGCATTCGATGTTGTGTGTCTGGTTTGTCTATTTCTATGTTTGGCCTGATATGGTTCTCAATCAGAGGCAGGTGTTAGTCATTGTCTCTGATTGGGAACCATATTTAGGTAGCCTGTTTTGTGTTGGGTTTTGTGGGTGATTGTTCCTGTCTCTGTGTTTGCACCAGATAGGACTGTTTAGGTTTTCACTTTTCTTGTTTTGTATAGTCTGTTCATGTATAGTCGTCTTTATTAAAAACATGAATAACCACCACGCTGCATTTTGGTCCGCCTCTCTTTCACCAGAAGAAAACCCTTACAGAATCACCCACCAACCAAGGACCAAGCGGCGTGGTAAACAGGCAGCAGCAACAGCAGCAGCAGGAGAAGCAACAGCAGCAGCAGCAAAGGCAGCAGCAGGAGAAGCAACTGAGGCAGCAGCAGCAGTGGGAGAGGCTGCACTATTTGAATAAATGAACTTGGGAGGAGATCCTTGACGGAAAAGGACCCTGGGCAGAGCCAGGGGAATATTGCCGCCCCAAAGCCGAGCTGGAGGCAGCGAAAGCAGAGAGGCGGCATTATGAGGAGCTAGCACGGCAGAGCGGCTGGAAGCCCGAGAGGCACCCCCAAAAATGTCTTGGGGGGGGCACAGGGAGAGTGTGGCGGAGTCAGACCTGAGCCAACTCCCCCTGTTTACCGTAAGGAGCCATGGATGGAATTGGAGCTGTCGGCGAAGCAGAGTGCTGAGTCTGAGAGTGTGAAGGATGTATTGGACAGAGTAGAAAGAAAGCTGTTGGTTTGGCATAGTATGCACGGCATACCAGTGCCAGCACCACGCATCAGGCCTACAGTGCATCCCGCCTGTCTAGCGCTGCCGGAGCCTTCCTCCTCCCCAGCGCCGCCAGTCAGCCAGGATCCGCCAGAACTGCCAGTCGGCCAGGATCTGCCAGAACTACCAGTCAGCCAGGATCCGCCAGAACTGCCAGTCAGCCAGGATATGCCAGTCAGCCAGGATCCGCCAGAACTGCCAGTCGGCCAGGATCTGCCAGTCGGCCAGGGTTGGCCAGGACCTGCCAGTCGGCCAGGATCTGCCAGATCTGCCAGTCGGCCAGGATATGCCAGTCAGCCAGGATATGCCAGTCGGCCGGGATCTGCCAGTCAGCCAGGATCAGTTAGATCTGCCATTCAGCCAGGATCTGCCAGTCAGCCAGGATCTGCCAGTCGGCCAGGATCCGCCAGATCCGCCAGTCGGCCAGGATCCGCCAGTCGGCCAGGATCCGCCAGTCGGCCAGGATCTGCCAGTCAGCCAGGATCTGCCAGATCCGCTAGTCAGCCAGGATCCACCAATCAGCCAGGATCTGCCAGTCAGCCAGGATCTGCCAGAACCACCAGCCAGCCAGGATCTGGTAGATCCATCAACCTGCCTGAGCTTCCTCTCACTCCTGAGCTTCCTCTCACTCCTGAACTTCCCCTCGGTCCCGAACTTCCCCTCGGTCCCGAACTTCCCCTCGGTCTCGAGCTTCCCCTCAGTCCCGAGCTTCCCCTCAGTCCCGAGCTACCTCAGTCCAGTGGGGCCCGTTGTTAGGTTTCCTAGGCCAAGGTTAGCGGCGAGGGTCGCCACTCAAGGGACACTAAGGAGGTGGACTAAGACAATTATGGAGTGGGGTCCAGCGCCAGAGCCGCCACTGTGGACAGATGCCCACCCAGACCCTCCCCTATAGGTTTAGGTTGTGCGTTCGGAGTCCGCACCTTGGGGGAGGGGGGGGGTGTTCTGTCACGTTCTGTCCATCGTTCATATGTGTTTTCCTTGTTTTAGTGTTGGTTAGGACGTGAGCTGGGTGGGCATTCGATGTTGTGTGTCTGGTTTGTCTATTTCTATGTTTGGCCTGATATGGTTCTCAATCAGAGGCAGGTGTTAGTCATTGTCTCTGATTGGGAACCATATTTAGGTAGCCTGTTTTGTGTTGGGTTTTGTGGGTGATTGTTCCTGTCTCTGTGTTTGCACCAGATAGGACTGTTTAGGTTTTCACTGTTCTTGTTTTGTATAGTCTGTTCATGTATAGTCGTCTTTATTAAAAACATGAATAACCACCACGCTGCATTTTGGTCCGCCTCTCTTTCACCAGAAAACCCTTACAAAAGCGTAATTGCGCACCCAGCTCACTTAGGTGCTTCGATATATCACATTTGACATTGTCCGTAAGCTTGAGTTCATTTGCACACAAAAAAATCATACAATGATGTAAAGACCTATGTGTTGTCCTTGTTAATGCAGACAGAGAAGAGCTACAAATTCTTAATCATAGCCTCAATTTTGTTCCGCACTTTGACTATAGTTGTGGAGAGTCCCTGTAATCCTAGATTCAGATCATTCAGGTGAGAAAAAACAGCACCCAGATAGGCCAGTCGTGTGAGAAACTCGTCATCATGCAAGCGGTCAGACAAGTGAATATTATGGTCAGTAAAGACAACTTTAAGCTTGTCTCTCAATAAAAAAAAACATGTCAATACTTTGCCAATGATAACCAGCGCACTTTTTTCTGTATGTTGTTAAAGCGTTACATGGTCGCTGCCCATATCATTGCATATTGCAGAAAATACACAAGAGTTCAGGGGCCTTGCTTTAACGAAGTTAACCATTTTCACTGCAGTGTCCAAAACGTCTTTCAAGCTGTCAGGCATTCCTTTGGCAGCAAGAGCCTCTCAGTGGATGCTGCAGTGTACCCAGGTGGCGTCGGGAGCAACTGCTTGCACGCGCGTTACCATTCCGCTATGTATCCCTATCATGGCTTTTGCGCCATCAGTACAGATTTCAACATGAGCAGCAGCTACGTTTGGCTACATACGGACCGTTAGTGGAATTCCCGCGAGAGAGTAACGGTTAAAGTGATTATTTGACTAGGCTACCTGTATTTGACATTGTGTTGTTATTTCGCTGAACACTAGATGGTTGATTTTTATTCTTGGCAGTGAAACGAGGCTACTCAGGAAAGAAATAAAACTCACCCAAATGTATAGCCCAGTTGGAAAATATAAATGGACTGTTTGAAAATGTGCAGAAAATGAGAATCACATTTTTATTTGGCGTACCCCCTACGGCATTGCGCGTACCCCAGCTTGGGAATACCTGTTCTATGTGATACTCACAATCTCTCAGTGTCCACCAGCTCTTTGGCAATGTAGAAGGCTCTGGATCGACCATCGCTCTGTCAAGAACAACATTATCACTAACAAATCTCTGTTTAATAGCAAACATAATACAATAGCAATATCTTCACTTATTTTTTAACACTCAAGCCGTTTCAAAGGTTTTGAAGTCTCACCTGTCTGCCATATGTGTTATCTTCTCCTCCCTCCTCCTCCTCCTCAGAGGTGCGTCCTTGGTCCTCCTCCTCAGCTGTCCCTCCCCTTGCCTCACCCGATGACCCAACAGGGGGACCAACAGCTAGGGAGCACACGGTGTAGGCTTCTGTATAGGCACTGAATGGACAGGACCGAATCAGAGTATCAGTATACTGTAGTTCACACTTCACACACACAGTTCAACAAACACACACAGGTCAACAAACACACACACACAGACAAACAAATAAACACACACATACGTATCAACATATGAGAGTTTATTTCCAAAACACATTTTAGTTTTTTCGCTAGAAATGATTGATTATGGGTATCACGTGTGTAAAATATTACTCTTCTCAGATTTTTTATTAATAGATTTTAGATGTTTATTGAAATGTGTTTTATTTGCAAAATGCTATACACTGAGTGTACAAAACATTATGAACACCTAATCTTTCAATGACATAGACTGACCAGGTGAATCCATGTGAAAGCAATGATCCCTTATTGATGTCACTTGTTAAATCCACTTCAATCAGTGTAGCTGAAGGGAGGAGACAGGTTAAAGAAGAGAAGGATTTTTAAGTCTTGAGACAATTGAGACATGGATTGTGTATGTGTGCCATTCAGAGGGTCAATGGCAAGGCAAAAGATGGGTGATGGGTTCAAAGTGACTTTGAACGGGTTATGGTAGTAGGTGCCAGGTGCACCGGTTTCTGTGTTTCAAGAACTGCAACACTGCTGGGTTTTTTCATGCTCAACAGTTTCTAATGTGGGGCCTCCAGAGTGGTGCAGTGGTCTAAAGGCACTGCATCACTACAGATCCAGGTACGATCCCGGGCTGTGAACAGCCGGCCATGTACGGGAGACCCATAAGGTGGCGCAGGGTAGGGTTTGGCCGGCTGGGATTCCCTAATCCCATCGCACTCCAGCGACTCCTGTGACTGGCCGGGCGCCTGCACACTGATTTTGGTCGCCAGTTGTACAGTGTTTCCTCTGACACATTGGTGCAGCTGGCTTCCTGGTTCAGCGTGCAGTGTGTCAGGAAGCAGTGCGGTTTGACAGGGTCATGTTTCGGAGGACCTTCGCCTCTCCTGAGTCCGTATGGGAGTTGCAGCGATGGGACAAGACTGTAAGCACCAATTGGATATAATGAAATTGGGGAGAAAAAGGGGTACACGTTTTTTTTAAATGTCAAAGAATGGTCCACCACCCAAAGGACATCCAGCCAACTTGAAATAACTATGGGAAGCATTGTAGTCAACATAGACCAGCATCTCTGTGGAACGCTTTGGACACCTTGTAGAGTCCATGCCCCGAGGAATTGAGGGTAAAAGGGGGGTGCAACTCAACATTAGAAAGGTGTTCTTAATATTTTATACACTCCGTGTATATCCATTGTTTTGCTGGAATGGAATGCTTGTATCCTGTATATTTGACCGTGATATGTCCCATCCAGCCATCTTAAGATGAATGCACTAAGTCGCTCTGGATAAGAGTCAATTTTTATATAAAGATGTCATATTACTGTATTGATTAATAATAATACAAATAATACTAATATTGATGTGACAAATGTATCATTTCTATAGTTCTCTCACACACACACAGTGCAATACCATAACTTTTTTTGTTTGGTAAACTGAAATCTGGCAGATGGAGTGAGGGAGAGAGAGAGAGAGAGAGAGAGAGAGAGAGAGAGAGAGAGAGAGAGAGAGAGAGAGAGAGAGAGAGAGAGAGAGAGAGAGAGAGAGAGAGAGGCAGTAGTGAACTCATCAAAGATATTGCTAAACCAAAGGACAATTACAGGGAGGCATTATGAAACTGGAATTCATCGGATGGACAGTGGATCAAATCCATAAAAGACAAAACTAATTGTTAGTCAGATAAAATATTATAAAACAAACATTCTTCAGATTAATATGAAGTCCGGAGACAGAGTGAGACACAGCTTGTCTTCAGCTGGTGTCCATTTCCAAACCAACACAGAGAGATCTGGTAACGCGTCTTTATAGGAAATGAAGAGGAACATGTCAGATCAATGGAAAGGAGGATTAATCAACCCCAGAGTGATCTCTCATAGGCCACGGTGTCGCCAGTTGATGAATGGCTCATAATAACTCAAAGGCTCTTAGAGAAACAAATTAAAAACCATTTGTTCAGGAAGAGAACAATGACGATGTTAGAGTAATGTTTCAAGATTCTATCTGCTCACTCCAACGCACTGTATGTATGTATGCCGTTTCAATAATTAATGTCTTTATCTACAGACCACAACATGAACTCTTATCTTCATGCAGCTTTTTCATTGTTATAAAGTCTATAAAGTTGTTTCAATACACTGAGTGCACAAAACATTAGGAAAACCTGCTCTTTCCATGACATAGACTGACCAGGTGAATCCAGGTGAAAGCTATGATCCCTTATTGATGTCACCTGTTAAATCCACTTTAAAGAAGGATATTTCAACATTAGACAAATGAGACGTGGATAGTGCATGTGTGCCATTGCGAGGGTGAATGAGCAAGACAAAATATTAAAGTGCCTTGGAACCTCTTCAAGGAATACCTAGGATAGGGTAAGTAAGGGTAAGTAATCCTTCTCACCCCCCCAAAAAAAAAAAAAAAGATTTAGATGCAAGTGGCTGTTCCACTGGATGTCGTAAGGTGTATGCACCAATTTGTAAGTCGCTCTGGATAAGAGCGTCTGCTAAATGACTTAAATGTAAATGTAAATGTAAATGTAACGGGTTATGGGAGTAGGTGCCAGGGCACCGGTTTTAGTGTGTCAAGAACTGCAACACTGCTGAGTTTTTCACACAACAGTTTCCTGTGTGCATCAAGAATGGTCCACTACCCAGAGGACATCCAGCCAACTTGACACAACTGTGGGAAGCATTGGAGTCAACATGGGCCAGCATCCCTGTGGAACTCCCTGTGCCTCTACGAATTGAGGCTGTTCTGAGGGCAAAATGGGGTGCAACTCAATATTAGGAGTGTGTTCCTACTGTTTTGTACACAGTGCATTTCAGTTTCCTCCACATAATTTGTCTCTTAGTTAGAGCAGTCCTACTCTCCTCTCTCCATAAAGCTTTATCTGTGAGATATATGACGCAAATGAATTGCACTCAACCGTCTGAGTTGACTTTATATGCCTCCATGTTAAAATACTGCTGTAATAATAGCAAAGCTACAGTATGTGGAGGACCATCAGAAGTATGGATAGCATGAATGTGAAATTATAACAATAGATAGACAATAGATTCAGCGTGGGTAGAGACCAATAAACCTTCTATAGTGCCTCCAACGACACAGCCATACCCAGGCCATGGGATAGGATGGTACATGCTGACAGATGCACTTCTGCTGGGAGCCTGGGTGGATAAGGTAATGATTGAGGCTCAGTGGGGAGAGTGCGCTAATGCTCTAATGACAACACATCCGTGAGTTAGCAGCGTGGCAGACCCCGGTGCTTCTTATTGCTGTGACAGTGTGAATGCTGTGCTTCACTGCATGCTCCAATGGGTTTAACACCACTGAAATGTACATTAGACAATTCCTATTTCAGCGTGCAGTGTGTAAAAGACCAAGTCCATATTATGGCAAGAATAGCTCAAATAAGAAAGAGAAACAACAGTCCATCATTACTTTAAGACATGAAGGTCAGTCAATACGGAACATTTCAAGAACTTTGATGAAACGGGCTCTCATGAGGACCGCCACAGGAAAGGAAGACCCAGAGTTACCTCTGCTGCAGAGGATAAGTTCATTAGAGTTACAGCCCAAATAAATGCTTCACAGAGTTAATTTAACAGATACATCTCAATATTAACTGTTCAGAGGAGACTGTGTGAATCAGGCCTTCGTGGTCAAAGTTCTGCAAAGAAACCACTAATAAAGGACACCAAGAAGAAGAAGAGACCTGCTTGGGACAAGAAACATGAGTAATGGACATTAGACCGGTGGAATTCTGTCCTTTGGTCTGATGAGTCCAAATTTGAGATTTTTGGTTCCAACTGCTGTATCTTTGTAAGACTCGGAGTAGGTGAACGGATGATCACTGCATGTGTAGTTCCCATGGTGAAGCATGGAGGAGGAGGTGTGATGGTGCTTTTCTGCTGACACTGTCAGTGATTTATTTAGAATTCAAGGCACACTTAACCAGCATGGCTGCCACAGCATTCTGCAGCGATACGCCATCCCATCTGGTTTGAGCTTAGTGGGACTATCATTTGTTTTTCAACAGGACAATGACCCAACACACCTCTAGACTGTGTAGGGGCTATTTGACCAAGAAGGAGAGTGATGAAGTGCTGTATCAGATGATCTGGCCTCCACAATCACCCAACCTCAACTCAGTTGAGATAGTTTGGGATGAGTTGGACTGCAGAGTGAAGGAAAAGCAGCCAACAAGTGCTCAGCATATGTGGGAACTCATTCAAGACTGTTGGAAAAGCATTCCAGGTGAAGCTGGTTGAGAGAATTCCAAGAGTGTGCAAAGCTGTCATTAAGGCAAAGGGTGGCTACTTTGAAGAATCTCAAATATAAAATATATTTAGATTTGTTCAACTTTTATTTGGTTACTACTTAATTCCATATGTGTTATTTCACCGTGTGATGTCTTAACTATTATTTATAGGTAGAAAATGTATTTATTTATATATATTTTAATTATTTGTAGAAAATAGTAAAAATAAAGAAAAACTCTTGAATGAGTAGGTGTATCCAAACTTTTGACTGGTACTGTATATAGCAGATGAAAACCTTCCCAGTTAATGCTAGAGCTGTGGACCAAATCGGACCATTGAGTCAGTTCTCAGTTTTCAAATTCAAAATCATTTCCCACCAAAACCACTTCTTAATCTCAGCATGTTACAACTTCCGCACTCTGGCAACACAAGGCAATAGCATCCCAGTCTCTGCAGAATTTGTGCTATGCTGTTTTAGGACAGCCGAAGGCTAAATCTACAGTGGCAAATTACAAAAGGAGTTAAACAATTATTCTTACCCGCTTCCCCAGGCTCTTTGTGAGCCTATTTGTTCCTTCTTCTGATAGTGGGAGGGTAAGTGGACACTGCTCAATGACCTTAAATATACTGAAGGATTTGGTTTATTGGATAGTAAGTATTCTACAGTGGCTAAAATAGTGAAAATACATGTATAGAAGACTGGGGTACAAATCATGTTCAGTGCTGTGCTGTTAATGCTATCACAAGAGGTGTAACATGGTGCTGGACTGTTTCTGCATTAAACACCACAAACAACTCAAGACAACCACATATTAGCTTAAGCAGACTGGCACCAAGGCTACTGGAGGTGTTAGGTCACCCTACTGTTACATCTCAACTTAGTGCACGCCAGTTGAGGTACAGTACTGTATGTACTGTAAGCCCTGTAAAGTCCTCCACCCTCTCTCTTGTCTGGCATTTTGCATAAATAGGGAAGTGGGTGCTCAAAGGCAGTACGATTCCTCCCACGGATGACCTGACAATGACCTCACAGGTTCCACACCCAGGCCTTCCTCCAGCCAACACCTAGCCTACAAAAAGAACCCCTGAGCACTGCTGACCAACCTCCACCCACCACCTACAGACAGAGCCCCGGACCACTGCTGACCAACCTCCACCCAACACCTACACACAGAGCCCCGGACCACTGCTGACCAACCTCCACCCACCACCTACAGACAGAGCCCCGGACCACTGCTGACCAACCTCCACCCAACACCTACACACAGAGCCCCGGACCACTGCTGACCAACCTCCACCCACCACCTACAGACAGAGCCCCGGACCACTGCTGACCAACCTCCACCCACCACCTACACACAGAGCCCCGGACCACTGCTGACCAACCTCCACCCACCACCTACACACAGAGCCCCGGACCACTGCTGACCAACCTCCACCCAACACCTACACACAGAGCCCCGGACCACTGCTGACCAACCTCCACCCACCACCTACAGACAGAGCCCCGGACCACTGCTGACCAACCTCCACCCAACACCTACACACAGAGCCCCGGACCACTGCTGACCAACCTCCACCCACCACCTACAGACAGAGCCCCGGACCACTGCTGACCAACCTCCACCCAACACCTACACACAGAGCCCCGGACCACTGCTGACCAACCTCCACCCACCACCTACAGACAGAGCCCCGGACCACTGCTGACCAACCTCCACCCACCACCTACAGACAGAGCCCCGGACCACTGCTGACCAACCTTCTGCAGAAACTACAGTCTGATCCTTCTGACCATTACAAACTGATCAACAGCCAAATAGTCTGCTATGCACAATAAAGACAGTCAACATGTGCAGTCTAAACCCATATCAGTTCAAATGTTAGAGTAAAATACAGTAAGACGTGTGGTTGGTACAGGCAGTGGATCTCTGACCCTTTATTTGCAAACAATTTCATTGCAAATGTCTTAGTGCCAATGTATAATTTTAATGTGAACTGAACATCATTTGGATGCTGATGATGCAACAACATGCAACAGCATCACCAATTCAGAGGATTCCCAGATTCCTGTGTATCAACACACCCTTATGATTACCTCCCATGCACCTCCAGAATAATAAACGTGGCTACTATGCTGAGGGCAACACATCATAGAGCACACAGAATACTGAGATTGCATCTCCCAATCCTGTTTCTGATTGGCTGGAGGGAAGAGGGATGACTCCAAAATGCTCTGACAATTAATCATCTGGGGTGGTCTGTATAATAAGGGTGCAGTACTGTGGGGGTGCAGGGGGGTAATCTCAGCCCAGCACTGGAGATCATCCCCGCAAAAACCATAATAGGAGAATACTCTGCATTTCACACAGTTCACTTCACTATGGATTCAGCTTGTCCAACAAAACAGAATCCCTTGTCCACTGTCCAGCCCCACCAAACCATGGGACTCGTAGGTAGGGGAGAGTTGGGTAAGTTGAAAAGATCATTTCATTCAGCATCACTCCGTCAAAAGAAATATAGTAATCTTTCTAACAAATATACCTACATATATTTCAGGATGTTGTGTATCCCTGGAAATAATCAGAATTCAAGTAAACATTACTGTTTTGAAAACATAGCTTGTCCAAAAAAAGGGTATGGGGTAAGTTAAGCAACGGTACAGGGTAAGTTAAGCAGCGGTACAGGGTAAGTTAGGCAGAGGTACAGGGTAAGTTAAGCAGCGGTACAGGGTAAGTTAAGCAGCGGTACAGGGTAAGTTAAGCAGCGGTATAGGGTAAGTTAAGCAGCGGTACATGGTAAGTTAAGCAGCGGTATAGGGTAAGTTAAGCAGCGGTACAGGGTAAGTTAAGCAGCGGTACAGGGTAAGTTAAGCAGCGGTACAGGGTAAGTTAAGCAGCGGTACAGGGTAAGTTAAGCAGCGGTACAGGGTAAGTTAGGCAGCGGTACAGGATAAGTTAAGCCGCGGTACAGGGTAAGTTAGGCAGCGGTACAGGATAAGTTAAGCCGCGGTACAGGGTAAGTTAGGCAGCGGTACAGGGTAAGTTAAGCCGCGGTACAGGGTAAGCTAAGCAGCGGTACAGGGTAAGTTAAGCAGCGGTACAGGGTAAGTTAAGCAGCGGTACAGGGTAAGTTAAGCAGCGGTACATGGTAAGTTAAGCAGCGGTACATGGTAAGTTAAGCAGCGGTACATGGTAAGTTAAGCAGCGGTACATGGTAAGTTAAGCAGCGGTACATGGTAAGTTAAGCCGCGGTACATGGTAAGTTAAGCAGCGGTACATGGTAAGTTAAGCAGCGGTACAGGGTAAGTTAAGCAGCGGTACAGGGTAAGTTAAGCAGCGGTACAGGGTAAGTTAAGCAGCGGTACATGGTAAGTTAAGCAGCGGTACAGGGTAAGTTAAGCAGCGGTACAGGGTAAGTTAAGCAGCGGTACAGGGTAAGTTAAGCAGCGGTACAGGGTAAGTTAAGCAGCGGTACAGGGTAAGTTAAGCAGCGGTACAGGGTAAGTTAAGCAGCGGTACAGGGTAAGTTAAGCAGCGGTACAGGGTAAGTTAAGCAGCGGTACATGGTAAGTTAAGCAATGGTACAGGGTAAGTTAAGCAGCGGTACAGGGTAAGTTAAGCAGCGGTACAGGGTAAGTTAAGCAGCGGTACAGGGTAAGTTAAGCAGCGGTACAGGGTAAGTTAAGCAGCGGTACAGGGTAAGTTAAGCAGCGGTACAGGGTAAGTTAAGCAGCGGTACAGGGTAAGTTAAGCCGCGGTACATGGTAAGTTAAGCAGCGGTACAGGGTAAGTTAAGCAGCGGTACAGGGTAAGTTAAGCAGCGGTACAGGGTAAGTTAAGCAGCGGTACAGGGTAAGTTAAGCCGCGGTACATGGTAAGTTAAGCAGCGGTACAGGGTAAGTTAAGCAGCGGTACAGGGTAAGTTAAGCAGCGGTACAGGGTAAGTTAAGCCGCCTACAAATTTCTGTACCGAACAAAATATTACCACTACCTTTTAAACCATGTCCATCTTGATTTCCCAAATACAATTCAACACAATCACAATCGCTTTTTTGTCTTATAATCATTTTAAGCATATTTTAACATCTAAGAAATACTTTGTACTTTTTTCAAACACTTTTAACATAGGCCAGGCTCTATTGTTACCTCATATCCCAGCGATAAAGCCTTGCATATTACGCCTGCGAAGAAAACACTTCAATTTTCTCAACTTGCTATTGGCTCAACCATTGGCTCAACTTACCTCAAGGCAAAGAATGTTTACCATATTAGCCCATGCTAAGTTTAGGACCTCATATTGAAGCTTAAAGAGTGATGTATAGAACAATATTAAAATGATCAAATCAAATGTTTTTGGTCACATACACATATTTAGCAGATGTTATTGCGGGTGTAGCGAAATGCTTTTGTTCCTACAGTAGCTCCAACAGAGCAGTTGGAGCTAGGTTTAGACACAAGCATCGTGTAACCTCAACACAATAGATTAATTTGACTTGGTGAAAATCTTCTTTTTTTTTACCGAACTTGCTTACCACTTTTTCCATGTGGTTTCCTCCTTCACAGACTACATGAAATGATGACCTCTTCCAAAATATTTGGTCAAATGATACATAGTGTGTAGGGTTTCCAACAAACAAGGGTGGCCCAAACTACCCATTTGGCTCAATTTACCCCACTCTCCCCTACCGTATCCCTTAGGTAGCCATCCAAGGCAGAAAAACGATGAACTGCCCAAATGAATTGTTATGTCCGTTGTTATTCACTCCTACAGATGTGGAATCTTAATTTGAGCCAGTTTACTAAAGCAATACATGTGAATTATTATGTGGATAATAATTAATGGACATTTTTGCAGAGGTTGATACATGTTTCCTAAGGGAAAATCAAGTCAGAACTACAAGTTTAAAATTTTGCACACACACATGCATACACACACCAATAACACACAAGGCCAAACTATACAACTTAAAATCCAAGTCAGTAGTGAAGCTCAAGGTATAAACAAAAATGTCCCCATACCTTTCAGGCTCCTGCTCAGACGATTGAGCATTTCTCTCATACCCAGGGAAGCTACTCATATCCACATAACCATCGGTGTCATTGGCAGAAGACAGCGCCCGACTCGGATGATCAAAAAACTCTGCAAAGGTCCCCGGTCGTACAGGCCTCCGAGAGGGGATCTGGATGTTCTCATAGTCGGAGTTGAGAGTCTGGGCGGGGATATTCTCGTAGTCTGATGTGTCAGCGTTGGGGAAGGAGATGGAGCGGGGTTTAGTCAGGGGGAGGGGGGTGAAGGGGGCGAGAGTGCGATCCTCGAAGGACTCTACCCGGGCCACGCTGCGGTTGAGGAAAGCCACAGA
This sequence comes from Oncorhynchus keta, assembly GCF_023373465.1. Classification (NCBI taxonomy): domain Eukaryota; kingdom Metazoa; phylum Chordata; class Actinopteri; order Salmoniformes; family Salmonidae; genus Oncorhynchus; species Oncorhynchus keta. The sequence continues at coordinate 24,091,860 of NC_068441.1, read as the reverse complement.
ACCCCTTTTTCTTTTCCCGTCCTTATAGAACAGAAAGGTGGATGGGGACTCTGGAGAGCGCTGGGGCTTACTGACTGTCCAGGACTTGAGCTGCGGGGAGCTGCCTGTGCTGCGCCTGTCTGAATCAAGGACCCTGGCAGGGCCGTGGTGGCTGGACTCAGAGGAGGACCTGGAGGAGGACACGTTGACATCCACCAGCAGCTTGCTCTCCGTCTTTCTCCTGAATTTCAACATCAGGAAGCGCTTGAAGGAGGACTTCTTCTTCTTCTTCTGCCTGTCTGGGGAGTCTCCCTCGATGAACAGGGACGGAGAACTTTTGGTGATGGGCTTCTTGGTGATGTAGGCCAGCTCGAAGGGAGGAGGGATGTCCACCATTGATGTAGGGGTGGACAGGCCGCTGGAGGGCAGGGGGCTTCGCTGGGAGAAGCTTCCAGAAGAGCCCGTGACACACGGCAGAGAGAGGCTGTCCTCCCTCCTCTCCCCCGGGGAACCCTGGCCCTCCCTGTACACACTTAGGGGCAGGTCACGTCCCTTCATGGAGAAGGAGCGGGGGTACAGGAGAAAGCGATGTGGTTTGGATGAGCTCTTGGCCTGGGTTGAGTTTAACATGGGGCTGCTCCTCAATGCGGGTCCCATCCGGTCCAATCCCACCTCGCAGTAGTTCTGAACATGGAACTCTGAGCCCGCCTCCTCAGGGACCGTCTCAGGTACATAACCAGGCACTTTCCCCGACAGTGACCGGGACCTGGTGACAATGGACTTCCTGTCAAAAGGCAGGAAATTCTCCCCCTCAGAGTCCAGGCCGGCCTCTTCGTAGACATGCTCATCACTGAGGTTCTCTTCTGTGTCTGTTGTCTCATCCAGGTAGGGAATGATGTGGCCCTCTAGGTCCTCCTCATCCCTGAACACATCACAGTCATCTGTGGAGCGCAGCTGGCTGTCAGAGAACAACAAGACCTGGGAGGTCTCTGTGTCCGCTGGCACAGAGATGGACAGCAGCCTGAAACGGGGCTGGTTGTTACTCTGGTTAAAGAAAGCCTCCACCGTCTGGAATTCAGGCATCCTTCTCTGACATGAACCTGTCATGTTCTCCCTGTCATCATTATCATCGTCATCTATCTCAACGTAGTCCTCAGAGGAAACACACTCAATCTTCCCCATGTCGTCAGAGTCATCACACAGCGAGTCATTGTCACCTATGGCTGAATACTCACTGGGTTCCATGGTCTCTGTGGTGGCCAGTGAAGATTCCTCCGGAGTGCTCTCACTCTCTGCCAATCCGTGAACTTTGCCCTCTGTGGGGCTCTGCTCTGGGTTCACAATGTCCTCAGTTGAGATGTAATAAGGCTCCAGGCTGGGGTCAGCTGCTTCGTCCTCTGTCTCAAAGAGTTGATTTGCTTTATGGTGGCTTAGTTGGCACTCACCTCCTTCCATTTTGTACTGAATAGTTATGGGGTCTTCGTCAATGATGGAAAATGGTTGGTACCTTTCTACTCTCTCATTTGAGGGACCAGTTACATTATTTCCATCGTCCTCCTGTAGGACATTGTGAGGACTACCAGAGTTAGGTAAGGATTCCTCTGCTTCCTCCTCATCCTCCTTGAAGGATGAAGGCTCTTGGGTATCTTTGTTGTCTTTGATGAGAGCTATGGGTTGCTCAGAAAGAGATTCTGTTACTTCGTCTGCTGTGCTATCAGCTGCTTCTTTTTCTTCCTCTCTTCGGGACTCCACCTCCTGCTCCCTCTCCTCCTCTACATCCCTCTCCTCTTTCCCAGGCCCAGTTTCACAGGGGTAGCATGCTGACTCCTCCTCCTCAATGCTGGTTATGGAGAGGTCGCACACTGAGAGGCCATCTTTGTCGGCCAGCGCCTCGCCTGCATAGCTGCCCTCAGCGTCGATGTCATCATTGATGTACGAATCGATCATCTCCACCGTGTCCTCTGAGTCAATTGTGAATCCAGTATTACTGACCGTCAGCATTTCCAAAGAATCCACCTCCTCTGTTTGAACCCTGTCAGTTAACCTCCAGTCCTCCTCTTCCTCCTGCATCATCTTTTCCTCCTGTTCCCTCTGCTCTTCATACCCATTCTCGTTGACCCCTGAACTGAGAGTGTCTGAAGAATACTGAGGTTCCACTGGCTCCTCCTCTAGCCCCTCCCCTCCACTTAGAGAGTCCTCTGGCTCGTTCTCCTGGTCCAGCTCCTCGTCTGAGGGCAGCAGGTCCCTGTTGGCGCACCCCTCCTGGCTGTTGTTGGAGAACAGGGAAGAGTCACGCCCCTCAAGGTCATGTGGTACTTTGGGTTTGGGGGCAATGGGAGGTTTGGGGCCCCTGGCTGAGGAACAGGGCCGGGACATGAGTGGGGATGGCAGCTTGAAGGAGAGGTGACTCACAAGCTTTGGTTTAGGAGCAAGAGGAGGCTTCTTAAAATCTGGAAAAAAACAAAAGAGATCATCATTAGTGACTTCAATCAGAAATGTAATATTCAAAACATACAGGGGAGGAATCGTGAGGTTAGCGATCTGCACAAAAAAACTATTAACTAGGAGTTCAAGGAACAATGCATATAGCGTCAGAAGAGATTTAAATACTGTAGGCTATCTTTAAAACAACTTTCATTATACTAGCTCATATCATTATGAAAAGCATTGCCTAAGTTATTTCTAACTATCTTTGTGCCATGATAGCCTTCAAACAGATAGGGAACCTGGGAAGGGTATTGCAAGTGGACACTTTTCTTAGAGGGACAAAAGTTACAACACGAAAGGATTTATTAAAGGATTTCCCCCAAGTCACTTCCTGCGATTCACTGGAGAGAAGCCCCTCTCAGACTGTTTCTGCTCTTTTGAAGGTGTGAGTATCAAAGGACAAAACAACAAAAGATAACACATGACAGCACAACTGGTCAAACATGACCTCAACAGACCAATCAACTACATGATCTCCATCCCTTGAGGAAAACAGCACCCCTAGCTGGACCATGAAGAACCAATCAGATTCTCCATAAAGTTGCAATGTGACATGCATCATAGGCTGTGCATCATAGCCCAATTCTGATATTCTTTTCACTAATTGGTCTAATATCATTGACAACCTTGTCATAAATCCATAATGGCATTATCAAAAGAATATCTGGTGTCAATAAAATCCTCATCACTCATGTGTTTAGAAATGCATATTATACTAGATATATTAGATATACACTATATATACAAAAGTATGTTGACACCCCTTCAAATTATGGGATTTGGCTATTTGAGCCACAATGTTGCCGACAGGTGGATAAAATCGGGCACACAGCCATGCAAACTCCATAGACAAACATTGACAGTAGGAATGGCCCATACTGAAGAGCTCAGTGACTTTCAACGTGGCACAGTCATAGTATTCCACCTTTCCAACAACTCTGTTTGTAACATTTCTGCTCTACTAGAGCGGCCCGGTCAACTGTAAGTGCTTTTATTGTGAAGTGGAAACATCTATGAGCAACAACGGCTCAGCCGCAAGGTGGTAGGCCACAGAAGCTCATAGAACGTGGCCGCTGAGCACTGAAGCACATAGCGCATAAAAATGATCTGTCCTCGGTTGGAACACTCACCACCGAGTTCCAAACTGCCTCTGGAAGCAAAGTCAGCACAATAACTGTCCGTCAGGAGCTTCATGAAATGGGTTTCCATGGCCGAACAGCCGCATACAAGCCTAAGATCAACATGCGCAACGCGAAGCTCGCCGCCATTGGACTCTGGAGCAGTGGAAACGTGTTCTCTGGAGTGATGCATCACACTTCAGCATCTGTCAGTCCGACGCACAAATCTGGTTTTGGCGGATGCCAGGAGAACACTACCTGCCAGAATCCATAGTACCAACTGTCAAGTTTGGTGGAGGAGGAATAATGGTCTGGGGTTGTTTTTCATGGTTCGGGCTCGTCCCCTTAGTTCCAGTGAAGGGAATTCTTAATGCTACAGCATACATTCTAAACAATTCTGTGCTTCCAAAATTGTGGCAACAGTTTGGGGAAGGCCTTTTCTTGTTTTAGCATGACAATGCCCCCGTGCACAAAGCGAGGTCCATACAGAAATGGTTTGTCGAGATCGGTGTGGAAGAACTTGACTGGCCTGCACAGAGACCTGACCTCAACCCCATCGAACACCTTTGGGTTGAATTGGAACACCGACTGCGAGCCAAGCCTAATTGCCCAACATCAGTGGCCAACCTCACTAATGCTCTTGTGGTGGAATGGAAGCAAGTCCCCGCAGCAATGTTCAAACATCTAGTGGAATGCCTTCCAGAAAAGTGTAGGCTGTTATAGCAGCAAAGGGGGGACCAACTTCATATTAATGTCCATGATTTTGGAATGAGATGTTTGACGAGCAGATGTCCACATACTTTTGGTCATGTAGCTTATATTTAGACTATCAACAGCAATTTCCCTAAACACTACATCACAGATAACTACTGCATTGTAGTTTTCACAGTCTCAAATATACACTACAGACCTAGTGACTGTTTCACACTTGGGACTTCAATGGTTGAAATAATATGATTGGAATTGCATGATCAATTCTATATCTAAGCAACAATTTGCTCTCTATTAGGCTTGCCACCAATGGCTATAGGCTATCCCAGTCTGTAGCATTATGATCCCAGGTCTTGTCAACTTCCACCAATTATTGTAGTCTGCACAAATCAGTAAGCAAAATAATGTTGAGAAGACTTCCAAAAGATGTTTAAAATAGTTATTTTCTGGATGTTGAAAAAACATACTTTCCGGATGTTAAAATCATGTTGAAAAGATGTCATTACAGACATTGAAATAACGTATTTTATGGAAATTGAAAATAGGTATTTTTAAGAATTTTGGTTATTGATTCTATGGCCAAATATCAACAGCACATTAATTCTCAATGAAGTTAGCTAATTTATCTAAGTTATCTAAGTTAACTATTTTATCTAGGAAAGTGGGACAAACTGAAGATTGCAACATAGAATATGTATTATTGCTCCCATCTGTCACATGCACTTATGTTAGCTTTTTCAAAAGTGTTAAATCTGGCAGCAATGATACTTAAAGTAGTCCAATTTACAGAATAAACCAACAGACAACTTCAGCTACAATGAGATTTATTTCTTGCTATGACTGTGATATGTTGTTGTTTATCTACATTAGTTGAATGCACTGACTGTAGGTCTGCTAAATTACCAAAATGTGAAACAAAACCGTGCACAGCATGTTGGGTGCTATTCTAATGAGCTCCGCCCCCAAACAAGTACACAATTTGGTTGGCCCAAACCAGACCAGATCTGAGCGAATCATAGACATCTAGGCTATGTTTTACAAGTTTATACAGTACAGTATAGTAGAGCACAGTAGTTTTATTCAGAGAGTAGTGTAGAGTAGAGTAAAGTAGAGTACAGGAAAGTACAGATTAATTCAGTATAGTAGATAGTATAGTGCAGTACAGTTTAGTAGAGTTGAGTAAAGTAGGGTACAATATATTATACTGTACAATACTGGAGCTTGGCGGTATACTGTATTTTACTATATACAGGTATTGATGCACAGACCAGTTTGGGTTTCTACAGTATTTCAATGTTTGGTTTGTTAACCCTCCTATTATGTTGCGGTTCAATTTGACCCATTTCCACTGTTGAGTTACTAGTTAACCTCTCTTTATCTCCATGAAATTAAATAACTTTTCCTCATTTAGGGTCATGAACTTAACTTCAAAATGTGGACACACTGATGTGTAGATTTTGTATACAAACATGATGTGGGTCATTTTGACCTGGGGACTTTCATGTGTATAGGTATTTGCACAGGTCCAAAATAAACACGTCTTTGATGTATTTTGTTTTGACTGGTTCTGGTTGCACGTTTATAATTATGTTTGGGTGAAAAGGAGCTTTCCCAAGCTTCTCTTTCTCAGTGTGAGAGCAGCAGATCTCTGACACAGACACTCAAAAATGTAAACAAATCGTTCTTAAATATAGTTTTTGAAATCAAATGTTCGTGTATTTCTTCTTTCCGAAAGGTCTGACAAGACAAAATATCGTTTCGGCTGTTTTTACATGATTCTTTGACTGTCTTGAGTGTGTTTAAACTGTGCAGGTGAATCTAACCCATACCACAATGGACATGGTTTTTTTTCTCCGGCGAAGCACAAGGGTTAAATGGTTACACCACTCAGACGTCTATGAATGTTCCCGATTTTTGGGGGGGACACGACCAAAAATCTACTTGAAATCAAGGCCGCACCAAAAAATGACAGACGTTGGCGTTGGTCCATGCTTAGTGGGAAGTATGTCTCCCTACCTCCACACGCAATCCCTTTCCCATTTTTGTAATGGGTAGGACACACTCTTTTTTTATAGGGACAAAACAAATCAGACAATCCGCGTTTTATTATGAACTGACCAAAACGTTGTCTAGACCTATATGATTTGTACATTTGTCCAAATTAAAGAGATCTTACCTGTGTTCATTTTCGTGAACCATCCGCGCGAACATCCGAACCGTTTATCATTTATCAATCCTTGTGAGAAAGCAACAACATTCCATACAACAACACGTATCCCAAGAAACAGAAAGCAAGCTATTCAAAGACAAGCAAGGTCAAATAATAACTTTAGTTTTCTTATGTCGTTTTTATTTCGTCAAGTTACTTTCCAGCTGTTGTGGTCCTCGCCTGGTGAAGCGCGCATTGTATGTGGCGAGAGGCGCGACTAAATTGATGCACGAGGGTTTGGCGTTGGGAGCTGAGCGCGGGAGGTGCTCCCCTGGCGTTTCCTGAGGAGGAAGCGCCTTTTTCCCTGTCAGGGACTGACTTGCCCTTAAAACAACACACATAGAGGTGGAAAAGTTGAACTTATTATTTAAATTGAGTAGCCTACTGATGAGGGCGGTTAATTGAAATAGAAAAGCATATGGCCATTGCATGAAAATACATACACAATGAGTATCTTTTATTTTTACATTCCAATTGCCAATATGGGTAGGCTACTGTAACCCAAGGACATTGTAAGACTCGTTGACCCAGAATGCATTGCCTTTTGGCCCTCATCAGACAGATAGCCTATGTTAAATGCATTGACAAACTGGAATTGACAACATGCATGATATAGAAACAACTGATGGATTTCATGTTATCCAAGCTGATTAACGTTTTGTGTGTTGAAAATGGATGGTTTTCTTTTCCACATGAGCCTATGTGACCATAGACTCTGAGACATCCAGCTGAACAGAATGTGTGGGATCCCAGAGACTGCTGCCATTTGAACATTGCTTCCTGCCTATACATCTGAAATCTGATTGGAGGACAGCAGTCCCTTAAAACATTTCTGCATAACAGGAAATTGCTCTCCCTATTTCCTGCACAAGGAGGCTTCACTTCCTTAGCAACTAATGGACAAAATGAGCACATTTAACCCTTTGGAGTGTTAAAACTCAAATGATGACAATGTAACGTCACAGGATGTACACCAAAAATAATTTATATTCCATTACAACAATGAAGCGTTGTGTTTAGGAGACCTCCCTATTTCCTATTGTGGTATACATTTCTATACAGTAGGCCTACTTATAAACCACATTTGGCATATTTATCATGAATGTACCATCTTTCAACTGCCTTGTCCTAACGCACCCTCAACGGAGTAGATAGAAACCGGAAACATCCGGTTTTCAGGGATACAACAACCAAGCTTCCTTTCCCCCTGGAAACCGGATGTGGGGACCCCACTCAGGCCTGCAATGTCAGGTTAGTCTTACTGTAACACCACAGCAGCTATTATGATCCATGAGTACTGAACTGACTTTACCTCACTCTGTATCTCTCAAGGTGTGACACATAGACACCCACGCGCTCACACACACACACACACACACACACACACACACACACACACACACACACACACACACACACACACACACACACACACACACACACACACACACACACACACACACACACACACACAGTCATGTTCAGCTGCAGAGGTAATCCTAGCAATCTCACTGCCACATGCAGTTCAGAGAGAGGCTAAACCCGCACAGAAGGCATGTAGATTTCTGCTCAGGACCACCAAAGAGAAAACTCAGAATGCCGGGATTACAGTGTTCCCAACCCCCAGGACATCCCTCCTTGCTGTGACTGTCACGCCCTGGTCGAAGTATTTTGTGTTTTTCTTCATGTATTTGGTCAGGCCAGGGTGTGACATGGGTTTTTGTATGTGGTGTGTAGCTTAGTGGGATTGTAGCTTAGTGGGATTGTAGCTTAGTAGGGTGTTCTAGGAGTCTATTGAGCCAGGGCGTATGGTGCCTGCTCAGCGGGTCTGGTCGCCGGTACGCAGTTTTGGTCCAGGTTATCCTGCGCCGGCTCTGCGTGCTGTGTCTCCGGGGCGCTGGGAGGGTGCAGTGCGTCCTCTGCCTGCGCTCCGCTCGTGCTGGGCAAATGTGGGAGTGGAGCCTAAGGGAGAGGTGCGTGTAGTAAGCACTAGATCTCCCGTGCTTACCCACAGCCCGGTTCAACCTGTGCCTGCGCTCTGGAGGGTCCGGGCTAGAGTAGTTGTCCAGCCTGGGGAAGTGGTGCCAAGGTTGCTTACCAGAGCTCCAGTGCTCCCCCACAGCCCGATCCTTCAGGTGCCTCCTCCTAACACCAAGCCTCCTGAAGGTCTCCCCAGCCTGGTGGTTCCTGTGGCAGCCCCACGCACCAGGCTGTCTCTCTGTCTCCTCCCTGCAGGTGGTCCCGCCTGTCCGCTGCCGGAGTCTCCCGCCTGTCCGGCGCCAGAGCCCGTCAGCCAGGATCCGCCAGAAGTGCCCGTCGGCCAGGATCTGCCAGTCGGCCAGGATCTGCCAGTCGGCCAGGATCTGCCAGTCGGCCAGGATCTGCCAGGATCCGCCAGTCAGCCAGGATCCGCCAGTCAGCCAGGATCCGCCGGTCAGCCAGGATCTGCCAGATCTGCTAGTCAGCCAGGATCCGCCAGAAGTGCCCGTCGGCCAGGATCTGCCAGTCAGCCAGGAGCCGCCAGTCAGCCAGGATCCACCAGTCAGCCAGGATCTGCCAGATCTGCTAGTCAGCCAGGATCCGCCAGTCAGCCAGGATCTGCCGGAACCACCAGCAAGCCAGGATCTGGTAGATCCATCAACCTGCCTGAGCTTCCTCTCACTCCTGAGCTTCATCTCACTCCCGAGCTTTCTCTCACTCCCGAGCTTTCTCTCACTCCCGAGCTTTCTCTCACTCCCAAGCTTTCTCTCACTCCCGAGCTTTCTCTCACTCCCGAGCTTTCTCTCACTCCCGAGCTTCCCCTCAGTCCCGAGCTGCCTCAGTCCCGAGCTGTCCTTCAGTCCTGATCTGCTCCTCAGTCCAGTGGGGTTCTGGGTGAGGACTACTAGGCCATGGTCGGCAGCGAGGGTGGTCTATCCAGGGACGCGAGGAGAGGGGACTAAGACAATTGTGAAGTGGGGTCCACGTCCCCCGCCGGAGCCGCAACCATGGACAGACGCCCACCCGGACCCTCCCTATTGATTTGAGGTGCGTTCGGGAGTCCGCACCTTAAGGGGGGTTCTGTCACGCCCTGGTCGAAGTATTTTGTGTTTTTCTTCATGTATTTGGTCAGGCCAGGGTGTGACATGGGTTTTTGTATGTGGTGTGTAGCTTAGTGGGATTGTAGCTTAGTGGGATTGTAGCTTAGTAGGGTGTTCTAGGAGAGTCTATGACTGTCTGAAGTGGTTCTCAATCAGAGGCAGGTGTTTATCGTTGTCTCTGATTGGGAACCATATTTAGGCAGCCATATTCTTTGGTTGTATTGTGGGTGATTGTCCTGAGTGTATTGATGTCCTTGTTTGATGTTAGTTGACACATGTATAGGCTGTTTTCGGTTTTCGTTTCATTTATTGTTTTGTAATGTTCGTGTTTAGTCGTGTTTACGTTTGTTTAAATAAACATGGATCGCAATCGACACGCTGCAGTTTGGTCCGACTCTCCTTCACCATTAGAAAACCGTGACAGTGACAGTGAACATGGGAGGATATTGTATAAACTGCCTCTGCCTGAGAAAGGATCATGGGGTGCCATCTTCCTCTTGCTCTCTCTCAAAACATTGAATGGTCAAAAAATCTGGGCACATTAAAGCCGGCCTGGGGATTACTGCAGATATAATTCAACATGCAAAATACATGTGTCACACCCTGACACCCTGAGAGATACAGAGTGAGGTAAAGTCAGTCCCATTGCTGGCACTGGCAGCATTACAATAAGAGACACAGAAGGAAAACATCCAACTGTAGACCTGTCTCGTAAAGAAAAAACGATATACAGTCCAGTCTAGTGCTCCCAGGCTCAAACTAGACGGCACCACACTCTGATCATATTACACATTGATTAAACATACTTGAATTCGACCACAACTGTAGTTCTGCAGAATTATCATATTTGTACTTTTCAATCAGAGGCAACTTGCATTATGACCGGTCCATATCATTTAAAGCTAATCCCTTAACTTCAATAGGCATGACAACTGTTTTCAGTTAGCCTACTAGCAGTATAGATTGTTTTCTGATGATTGAAAAACATTAAGTACCATTACCTCTGACCCCTTTTGTTTGTCCAAGAAGAGTGTTTTCATATTGAGTCAATAAAGGGGAGGGAGGTGGGCTCAGAGAGCAGCCCTGCTCTGTGGTGTGAGAGAATAATGGATCTCCTGATAACACATGACTGCAGATGTGGAGCACATGAAAATATGTGTTGGGCTCTGAGATGGGGGGGTTTCCTCCACACACGCACACACTCTCTAACACACACACAGAGACACACACAGCAATCCTTGCCCCCTCCTGAAGGGGAACGGATGTGAAAGAGGGTTAATAGGCCAGTGATGATCTCAGGGCTGGAATGTGAGGTGTTCTATTTAACGTGCCAGCTCCACAAACTGATCTGAGGCCAGTGTTGTCTAACACCTGTGCTGTGTGCAGCCAGCTGTGGTGTTACAGAGCAGGTTGTTGTGGGCGGAGGAGGATGATTAATGGATGGACCCATTCATGTGGCTGCTACACCACATGTAGTAATTAGGTCCACTTGCAAATCAGCATTTATAACCAGAGAGTGAGGAAAAGTGTATGTGTGTCTAAGAGAAAGAAAGAACAAAAGAAAGGAAAAAAAGAAAAGAAAGACAAAAGAAAGAAAGAAAACAAATGAACGGGGAGGACGACTCATGAACCCAGTCAATAACTTCCCTTTATTACAATGCCTTGTTCTCCTGGTTGTAACATTCATTAAAGGGAATTACTGACCCAACCAAATGGTATTTATTTGTGCACAGTGTGTTACAGGGGATTTTAACATTAGACTAAACATGGATGCTATTCAGTTGTTTTCTTTAGGAGCATGAAGGACTTTCTGTGAAGCAGCCTCATAGAACAATCTCATGGATGATTTTACAATGACCACCCTCTCGTTTGAACAGGTGTTATTTAGAGCCATTCAAAAACAATGACAGCACAGTCAAATCAAGAGCCAGCAAAATCACTCCTTCACACAGTTGGCTGTCAGGCTATGCATCGAAGAGGCACATAAGCATGCTGCTCGGTGCTGTGGTTTGGCTCTATCATACCATGCACAATGGTCTGAAACTGAAGCATTCCACTATCAGTGGTGAAGCATTTTTTATTCTCTACACTTCAAAACTTTGGATTTGAAATCAAACACTGACTAAGAAGTTAAAGTATTGTCAGCTTTAATTTGATCCACATTGAATCGTTGTCACGACTTCCACCGAAGGTGGTTCCTCTCCCTGTTCGGGTGGTGCTCGGCGGAAAACAAGTTTTTAGGCATTTTTGCAAATGTATTAAAAATAAAAAACAGAAATACCTTACCTTATACCTTATTATAAGTATTCAGACCCTTTGCTATGAGACTCAAAATTGAGCTCAGGTGCATCCTGCTTCCATTGATCATCCTTGAGATGTTTCTACAACTTGATTGGAGTCCACCTGTGGTAAATTCAATTGATTGTATATGATTTGGAAAGGCACACACCTGTCTATATACAAGGTCCCACAGTTGACAGTGCATGTCAGAGCAAAAACCAAGCTATGATGTCAAAGAAAATGTCCGTAGAGCTGCGAGACAGGATTGTGTTGTGACACAGACCTAGGGAATTGTACCAATAAATGTGGGAAACATTGAAGATCCACAAGAAACAGTGGCCTCCATCATTCTTAAATGTAATACATTTGGAACCACCAAGACTCTTCCTAGAGCTGGCTGCCCGGCCAAACTGAGCAATCAGTGAAGCATGGTGGTGGCAGCATCATGCTGTGGGGATGTTTTCAACGGCAGGGACTGAGAGACTGCCACCACCATGCTTCACCATGCCAGGTTTCCTCCAGCCGTGACCCTTGGCATTCAGGCCAAAACATTCAATCTTGGTTTCATCAGACCAGAGAATCTTGTTTCTCATGGTCTGAGTCTTTAGGTGCCTTTTGGCAAACTCCAAGCAGGCTGTCGTGTCCCGTGTATATGCACTGCTCAAAAAAATAAAGGGAACACTAAAATAACACATCCTAGATCTGAATGAATGAAATATTCTTATTAAATACTTTTTTCTTTACATAGTTGAATGTGCTGACAACAAAATCACACAAGAATTATCAATGGAAATCAAATTTATCAACCCATGGAGGTCTGGATTTGGAGTCACACTCAAAATTAAAGTGGAAAACCACACTACAGGCTGATCCAACTTTGATGTAATGTCCTTAAAACAAGTCAAAATGAGGCTCAGTAGTGTGTGTGGCCTCCACGTGCCTGTATGACCTCCCTACAATGCCTGGGCATGCTGAGGTGGCGGATGGTCTCCTGAGGGATCTCCTCCCAGACCTGGAATAAAGCATCCACCAACTCCTGGACAGTCTGTGGTGCAACGTCGCGTTGGTGGATGGAGCGAGACATGATGTCCAAGATGTGCTCAATTGGATTCAGGTCTGGGGAACGGGCAGGCCAGTCCATAGCATCAATGCCTTCCTCTTGCAGGAACTGCTGACACACTCCAGCCACATGAGGTCTAGCATTGTCTTGCATTAGGAGGAAACCAGGGCCAACCGCACCAGCATATGGTCTTACAAGGGGTCTGAGGATCTCATCTTGGTACCTAATAGCAGTCAGGCTACCTCTGGCGAGCACATGGAGGGCTGTGCGGCCCCCCAAAGAAATGCCACCCCACACAATGACTGACCCACCGCCAAACCGGTCATGCTGGAGGATGTTGCAGGCAGAAGAACGTTCTCCAAGGCGTCTCCAGACTGTCACGTCTGTCAAATGTGCTCAGTGTGAACCTGCTTTCATCTGCGAAGAGCACAGGGCGCCAGTGGCGAATTTGCCAATCTTGGTGTTCTCTGGCAAATTAAAAACGTCCTGCACGGTGTTGGGCTGTAAGCACAACCCCCACCTGTGGACGTCGGGCCCTCATACCACCCTCATTGAGTCTGTTTCTGACTGTTTGAGCAGACACATGCACATTTGTGGCCTGCTGGAGGTCATTTTGCAGGGCTCTGGCAGTGCTCCTCCTGCTCCTCCTGGTACAAAGGCGGAGGTAGAGGTCCTGCTGCTGGGTTGTTGCCCTCCTACGGCCTCCTCCACGTCTCCTGATGTACTGGCCTGTCTCCTGGTAGCGCCTCCATGCTCTGGACACTACGTTGACAGACACAGCAAACCTTCTTGCCACAGCTCACATTGATGTGCCATCCTGGATGAGCTGCACTACCTGAGCCACTTTTGTGGGTTGTAGACTCCGTCTCATGCTACCACTAGAGTGAAAGCACCGCCAGCATTCAAAAGTGACCAAAACATCAGCCAGGAAGCATAGGAACTGAGAAGTGGTCTGTGGTCGCCACCTGCAGAAGAACCACTCCTTTATTGGGGGTGTCTTGCTAATTGCATATAATTTCCACCTGTTGTATATTCCATTTGCACAACAGCATGTGAAATTTATTGTCAATCAGTGTTGCTTCCTAAGTGGACAGTTTTATTTCACAGAAGTTGTCACACCTTGGTCTTAGTATTTTGTGTTTTCTTTATATATTTGGTCAGGCCAGGGTGTGACATGGGTTATTGTGGTGTGTTTTTTGTCTTTGGGTTTTGTGGGGCGTCGACGTAGTCTATGGCTGCCTGAGGCGGTTCTCAATCAGAGTCAGGTGATTCTCATTGTCTCTGATTGGGAACCATATTTAGGCAGCCATATTCTGTGAGTGTTTTCGTGGGTGATTGTTCCTGTCTCTGTGTTAGTGTTCACCAGATAGGCTGTAATAGGTTTCACGTTTCGTTTGTTTTTTGTTATTAAGTTATTTCATGTATCGTCTATTCTTTATTAAAGAACATGAGTAACCACCACGCTGCATTTTGGTCCGCTTCTCCTTCAACTGACGAACGTCGTTACAGAAGTGTGATTGACTTGGAGTTACATTGTTGTTTAAGTGTTCCCTTTATTTTTTTGAGCAGTGTATATATTTTGATATATTATATATATCAAGGGGCGGCAGCGTAGCCTAGTGGTTAGAGCGTTGGAAGGTTGTGAGTTCAAACCCCCGAGCTGACAAGGTACAAATCTGTCGTTCTGCCCCTGAACAGGCAGTTAACCCACTGTTCCCAGGCTGTCATTGAAAATAAGAATGTGATCTTAACTGACTTGCCTAATTAAATAAAGGTAAAATTAAAATATATATATATATATATTGTATATTTTTAACCTCAGTTTCAACATACTCTCCTGCAACTCGCCTCATCCAATGTGGTTTGGATCTGCTATTTTCTATACTTTAGAACCGGACCACCCAACAGAAGCTAGCCAGCTAACTAGCTACTAGCTAATAGTCAGTTAGCCACTGCAGCCTGGTCAACTCCTGTTAGTCTGCACAGCGCGTTTCAACCCAGAGCATACCGGACTGCTCTTTCTCCACATCTCCGATTTCCTACCGCAAGCTGAACCCTTTCACCTGGATCATTGCAGCTAGCTAGCTGCTATCCGAGTGGCTACTCTCTGGCTAACGTCTCTGTCCCGAAGCAAGCACCAGTGAGCCTGGAATTACCCTCATGCTAGGCCCATCTCTCGGCTAGCTGAAGAGGTCCGTCAGCCACTCCTTGGGCTACAATACATATTTTGCCAATTGGCCTGGACCCCTTTTACTGCCGACACGGAGCCCCGCCGATTCCACCACGACTGGTCTACCGACGTAATCTGCCCGAGGGGTTTCAACAGGCTCCTCCGTCACGACGTTCCCTGAAGGCCCATCCGATAGCCTGCGAGCCGTGGCCCGTTAGCTGTCTAGAGCATATCGGACTGTTAGCTGAAAAGGACCATCGGCCATTTCTTGGGCTACAATACCTATTTTACCAATTGGCCTTACCCTTTTACTGCCTACACGGAGCCCTGCCAATCCAACACGACTGGTCTGTCGTCGTAACAGTCCGAGGGTGCTACAACAACAGATTTGTTCCGTTGCGACGTCCCCCCCTAAGGTCATTCTGCTCGTCTGCTCTACCCAGCCCGCTAGCTGTCTGAATCGCCGTGTCTCCAACTAGCTTAGCCTCCCACTGGTACCTAAAATCACTAGGCTATACCTGCCTCTCCCTAATGTCAATATGTCTTGTCCATTGCTGTTTTGGTTAGTGATTTTCTTATTTCACTGTAGAGACTCCAGCCCTGCTCAATATGCCTTAGCTAGACCGTTTGTTTCACCTCACACACTTGCGGTGACTTCACCTGGTCTAAATGATGTCTATAGAGGCAAACCTCTCTCATCGTCACTCAATGCCTAGGTATACCTCTGCTGTATTCACATCCTACCAAACCCTTTTCTGTACATTATGCCTTGAATCTATTCTTCCGCACCCAGAAACCTGCTCCTTTTACTCTCTGTTCCGAACGCACTAGACAACCAGTTCTTATAGCCTTTATCCGTACCCTTATCCTGCTCCTCCTCTGTTCCTCTGGTGATGTAGAGGTTAATCCAGGCCCTGCTGCACCTAGCTCCACTCGCATTCCCCAGGTGCTCTCATTTGTTGACTTCTGTAACCGTAAAAGCCTTGGTTTCATGCATTTAACACCTCTTTAAGGAATACCTAGGATAGGATAAGTAATCCTTCTCACCCCCCCCCCTTTAAGATTTAGATGCACTATTGTAAAGTGACTGTTCTACTGGATGTCATAAGGTGAATGCACCAATTTGTAAGTCGCTCTGGATAAGAGCGTCTGCTAAATGACTTAAATGTAAATGTAAATGTAGAAGCCTCCTTCATAAGTTTGTTTTACTCACTGCTTCAGCACACTATGCCAACCCGGGTGTCCTAGCCGTGTCTGAATCCTGGCTTAGGAAGGCCACCAAAAATCCTGAAATTTCCATCCCTAACTATAACATTTTCTGATAAGATAGAACTGCCAAAGGGAGCAGAGTTGCAATCTACTGCAAAGACAGCCTGCAGAGCTCTGTCATACTATCCAGGTCTGTGCCCAAACAATTCGAGCTTCTACTTCTAAAAATCAACCTTTCCAGAAACAAGTCTCTCATCGTTGCCACTTGTTATAGACCACCTTCTCCCCCCTGGACACCATATGTGACTTGAATGCCCCCCCATCTATCTTCAGAGTTCTTACTGTTAGGTGACCTAAACTGGGACATGCTTAACACCCAGCCGTCCTACAATCTAAGCTAGATGCCTTCAATCTCACAAAAATGATCAATGAACCTAACAGGTACAACCCCAAATCTGTAAACATGGGCACCCTCATAGATATCATCATGACCAACCTGCCCTCTAAATACACTTCTGCTGTCTTCAACCAGGATCTCAGCGATCACTGCCTCAATGCCTGCGTTCGTAATGGGTTTGTCTTTTGTCGATGGCGGTTATGATATCGTTTAGGATATCGTTTAGGATCTTGAGCGTGACTGAGGTGCACCCGTGACAGGGTTCAATCCAAAATTAAATCTAGAATCGGCTTCCTATTTCGCAACAAGGCATCCTTCACTCATGCTACCAAACATACCCTCGTAAAACTGACTATCCTACTGAACCTTGACTTTGGCAATGCCATTTATAAAATAGCCCCCAACACTCTACTCAGCAAATTGGATGCAGTCTATCACAGTGCCATCCATTTTGCCACCACTGCGACCTGTATGCTCTTGATGGCAGGCCCACGCTTCATATTCGTCGCCAAACCCACTGGTTCCAGGTCATCTATAAGTGTTTGCTTGGTAAAGCCCCACCTTATCTCAGCTCACTGGTCACCATAGAAACACCTACCCGTAGCATGCGCTCCAGAAGGTATATTTCACTGGTTACCCTCAAGGCCTATTCCTCCTTTGGCCACATTTCCTTCCAGTTCTCTGTTGCCAATGACTGGAATGAATTGCAAAAATCACTGAAGCTGGAGACTAATTTCTCCCTCACTAACTTTAAGCATCAGCTGTCAGAGCAGCTCACAGATCATTGCACCTGTTCATAGCCCATCTGTAAATAGCCCATCCAACTACCTCATCCCCATACTGTTATTTATTTATTTTGCTCCTTTGCACCCCAGTATCTCTACTTGCACATCTATCACTCCAGTGTTAAATTGCTAAATTGTAATTACTTCGCCACTACGGTCTATTTATTGCCTTACTTCCCTAATCTTATCTAATTTGCACACACTGTATATATATTTTTTTCTATTGTGTTATTGACTGTACGTTTGTTTATTCCATGTGTAACTCTGTTGTTGTTTGTGTTGCACTGCTTTGCTTTATCTTGGCCAGGTCGCAGTTGTAAATGAGAACTTGTTCTCAACTGGCCTACCTGGTTAAATAAAGGTGAAATAAAAGAAAAAATATATTTTTTAAATGTGCCTTTACTGAGGAGTGGCTGGTCACTCTTCCAGGACCTCTGACTCGGGAGAAGGTTCACCTTCCAACAGGACAACAACCCGAAGCACACACTCCCCAAATACAGGTGTGCCAAGCTTGTAGAGTCATAGCCAAGCAGACTCGAGGCTGTAATCGCTGCCAAAGGTGCTTCAACAAAGTACTGAGTAAAGAGTCTGAATACTAATGTAAATGTGATATTTCAGTTTTATAAATGTGCAAAAAAATAAATATGTTTTTGCTATGTCATTATGGTGTATTGTTTGTAGATTGATGAGGGTAAAAAACAAAAGTTTAATTAATTTTAAGGCTGTAACGTCACAAAATGTGGAAAAATTCAAGGTCTCTGAATACTTGCCGAATGCTGTCACGGACGTCCTCCTCTTCATCTGAAGATGGAGTACCAAAATGCGGTGTGGTATGTGTTCATCATGAATTTTAATAAAGAAAACACTGAACACTGAAACACACTATACAAAAACAATAAACAAAATAATGACCATGAAGCTAATGAGAACTGTGCTGACACAAGCAATCAACATAGACAACCACCCACAAACAAACAGTGCAACCCAGGCTCCCTAAGTATTTATTAACCTTTTTTTAACTAGGCAAGTCAGTTAAGAACAAATTCTTATTTTCAATGACAGCCTAGGAACAGTGGGTTAACTGCCTGTTCAGGGGCAGAACAACAGATGTGTACCTTGTCAGCTCAGGGATTTGAACTTGCAACCTTTCGGTTACTAGTCCAATGCTCTAACCACTAGGCTACCCTGCCGCCCCCATGAACCATACTAGGCCGAAACATAAAAATCCCCAAATCATAGAAAAACAAACAGACTGCCCTCCCCAACTCACGCCCTGACCCTACTAAATAAATACAAAGGTCAGAACGTGACAAATGCACTGTATTTGTGTCATTTTGGAGTCACCTTAATTGTAAATAAGAATAGAACATGTACATTTTTAAATTAAGGAATCCAGAAGGAATCATGAATAATGATGAGTGAGAAAGGGGGGTCAAAGATCATACCTCCAAGACATGCAAATCCAGGGTTTCCCAAACGTAGTCATCGGGACCCCAAGGGTTGCACATTTTGGGTTTTGCCCTGGCACTACACATCTGATTGAAATAGTCAACTAATGTGTCATTTTGGAGTCACTTTTATTGTAAATAATTATAGAATATGTTTCTAAACACTTCTATATTAATGTGGATGCTACCATGATTATGGATTATTCTGAATGAATCATGAAAAATTGTGAACAGAGAAAGTTATCAAAATCAAATCAAATCAAATCAAATGTATTTATATAGCCCTTCGTACATCAGCTGATATCTCAAAGTGCTGTACAGAAACCCAGCCTAAAACCCCAAACAGCAAGCAATGCAGGTGTAGAAGCACGGTGGCTAGGAAAAACTCCCTAGAAAGGCCAAAACCTAGGAAGAAACCTAGAGAGGAACCAGGCTATGTGGGGTGGCCAGTCCTCTTCTGGCTGTGCCGGGTGGAGATTATAACAGAACATGGCCAAGATGTTCAAATGTTCATAAATGACCAGCATGGTCCAATAATAATAAGGCAGAACAGTTGAAACTGGAGCAGCAGCAAAGTCAGGTGGACTGGGGACAGCAAGGAGTTATAGAAGTTATAGTTATAGAAGAACAAATATCATACCCCCCCCAAAAAATGCTTACTTCCCCTGTTATTTTAATGGTGCGAAGTTAGCATGTCTTGGGGGTATGATATCTGTGCATCTGTAACTTTCATTATTCACGATTCATTCAGGATTATCCGTAATCATGGTAGCATCCATATTAATGTAGAAGCATTTACAAATATATTATATTCTTATTTAAAATACAAGTGACTACAAAATGACACAATACATTTTTGACAATTGTTTTCTATTATGCACGAAATCTGAAACACAAAACAAACAGCAAACGCTTCCAACAAATCTGTAGTGTCACAAGTTTGATGTCGTCTTTGCCTGCTATGAATATTGGACCAAATGCTGCACTTTTTACTACTTTAATTCATATAAGTGAATTTGTCTGTATACTTTTGACCCTCTAAAATGGGGGGACTATGTATAACAAGTGCTAAACGGAAAATACCCTCAAATTAAAGCTGGCAGTCTGCAGTTTAACTTCATAGTCGCTGTTTGATTTCAAATCCACACTTTGCGTATAGAGCCAAAAGAAGAAAAACATGCTTCACCGTCCCAATAATAATGGAGGGCACTGTATATGATAAAGTGGGAGAATCCCTGTGCTGTGTGTTCCCTCTTGATTCACTCTTTCCTGTCACTGTCACTTTCAGCTAAATTGGACAGGGAAAGAGGGAGAGTATGGTTTCCAAACTTGTAAACATATTTTCTTTCACACCTTCTGAACCAATAGCTTTGTACGAGTGATAGTTATGGCCAGAGCAGTTATGTATTGGGTCCTTCAGTCTATGGTATATACAGTTATGTATTGGGTCCTTCAGTCTATGGTATATACAGTTATGTATTGGGTCCTTCAGTCTATGGTATATACAGTTATGTACTGGGACCTTCAGTCTATGGTATATACAGTTATGTATTGGGTCCTTCAGTCTATGGTATATACAGTTATGTACTGGGACCTTCAGTCTATGATATATACAGTTATGTATTGGGTCCTTCAGTCTATGGTATATACAGTTATGTATTGGGTCCTTCAGTCTATGGTATATACAGTTATGTACTGGGACCTTCAGTCTATGATATATACAGTTATGTACTGGGACCTTCAGTCTATGATATATACAGTTATGTATTGGGTCCTTCAGTCTATGATATATACAGTTATGTATTGGGTCCTTCAGTCTATGGTATATACAGTTATGTATTGGGTCCTTCAGTCTATGGTATATACAGTTATGTATTGGGTCCTTCAGTCTATGATATATACAGTTATGTATTGGGTCCTTCAGTCTATGATATATACAGTTATGTATTGGGTCCTTCAGTCTATGGTATATACAGTTATGTATTGGGTCCTTCAGTCTATGGTATATACAGTTATGTACTGGGACCTTCAGTCTATGGTATATACAGTTATGTATTGGGTCCTTCAGTCTATGATATATACAGTTATGTATTGGGTCCTTCAGTCTATGGTATATACAGTTATGTATTGGGTCCTTCAGTCTATGGTATATACAGTTATGTACTGGGACCTTCAGTCTATGATATATACAGTTATGTATTGGGTCCTTCAGTCTATGGTATATACAGTTATGTATTGGGTCCTTCAGTCTATGATATATACAGTTATGTATTGGGTCCTTCAGTCTATGATATATACAGTTATGTATTGGGTCCTTCAGTCTATGGTATATACAGTTATGTATTGGGACCTTCAGTCTATGGTATATACAGTTATGTACTGGGACCTTCAGTCTATGATATATACAGTTATGTATTGGGTCCTTCAGTCTATGGTATATACAGTTATGTATTGGGTCCTTCAGTCTATGATATATACAGTTATGTACTGGGACCTTCAGTCTATGATATATACAGTTATGTATTGGGTCCTTCAGTCTATGATATATACAGTTATGTATTGGGTCCTTCAGTCTATGATATATACAGTTATGTATTGGGTCCTTCAGTCTATGATATATACAGTTATGTATTGGGTCCTTCAGTCTATGATATATACAGTTATAAAATATAAAATGTGCAGTAAAATCATTTATTACATTTCAAAAGGGTCCTTCAAGATTGGAACTGGCCAACTGCAAACTTAAGACCAATGAGGATAATAAAATCCTGGGTTTTAGGCTTACTTCATTTTGATGTCTGTTCTTCAGTCTATGATATATACAGTTATGTATTGGTCCTTCAGTCTATGATATATACAGTTATGTATTGGGTCCTTCAGTCTGTGATATACACAGTTATGTATTGGTCCTTCAGTCTATGATATATACAGTTGAATTTCTAAGTTATGTGAAGTGTCACAAAAAATAGGTGGTTATAAAAGTAAGATAATAACAAGCAATCACTTACAATGTTAACACAATCACTACTTCTGTTAAAACCCATCTGACAAGAAGTTGATGTGGTTTACATTAGCTGTAATTCAACAGTAACTGTTTTGCGGGAGGGGATTAAATTGAGTCAAGGGGTTGAAGTGTGTTCCTGCGTGTTCACATTTATCTGTCTTCATATCTATTGTGTGAGCCTTGGAGTCGGTTCAGATATTTTCCCACTGGGCCACGCTAATCATAAAATACAGTCACACTTTCACAGTATTGAAAATGACAGAAAATATTTATGTAACAATGTAAGCAAATGCTCATGCTCACACATACATACAAACTGGATGAAAACATGTTTGTTCTCCTTAGATTGTGCTCTTGGCTGGCGCAGCTATGCTGAGTGTATAGCACAGCTGTGTGTCCTGTCAGGTCTACAGAGGGGAGGGCAATGGGGTGCTGACAACCTCTTGTTGTGTCATGGTGAGCTAAATATAATTTCACATCATGGCTAAGGAGGAAAACACATCGAGGTTGTTTTTCTTTTTTCTGTAAGACCTTCCTGACCTTTGTAAAATGATCACAGGACATTATTCCCTCGCTCTCTTTCCCTCTGGATATCTCAGCTAATACGTTTTTTCAAAGAATGTTCTGATTCCTGGTGAGAAGTTTAGAACTACCCCCTCAGGTCTGAATAGTTTTTGATAAATCAAACTTTATTGAATCACAGTGGACCCCTTGACATAGATTATGGTTATGGTGAAAACATAGACCTACATCTTTCAGGCGCATTCTTTGAATTGCTAATGAATGTTATTTGAAAATCTGATTTGAAACATTCCTGCACTTAAATCATGGAAAGCAAAAAAAATTGCATCAGGGAAAATGATGCACTAAAATAGCAACCAAAAAACAGCATGGTATGCATGCAATTTCAACCCCTGAACAATAAACAATGGAAAAAGAAAGGTCTGTGTGTGTGTGTGTGTGTGTGTGTGTGTGTGTGTGTGTGTGTGTGTGTGTGTGTGTGTGTGTGTGTGTGTGTGTGTGTGTGTGTGTGTGTGTGTGTGTGTGTGTGTGTGTGTGTGTGTGTGTGTGTGTGTGTGTGTGTGTGTGTGTGTGTGTGTGTGTGTGTGTGTGTGTGTGTGTGTGTGTGTGTGTGTGTGTGTGTGTGTGTGTGTGTGTGTGTGTGTGTGTGTGTGTGTGTGTGTGTGTGTGTGTGTGTGTGTGTGTGTGTGTGTGTGTGTGTGTGTGTGTGTGTGTGTGTGTGTGTGTGTGTGTGTGTGTGTGTGTGTGTGTGTGTGTGTGTGTGTGTGTGTGTGTGTGTGTGTGTGTGTGTGTGTGTGTGTGTGTGTGGTGTGTGTGTGTGTGTGTGTGTGTGTGTGTGTGTGTGTGTGTGTGTGTGTGTGTGTGTGTGTGTGTGTGTGTGTGTGTGTGTGTGTGTGTGTGTGTGTGTGTGTGTGTGTGTGTGTGTGTGTGTGTGTGTGTGTGTGTGTGTGTGTGTGTGTGTGTGTGTGTGTGTGTGTGTGTGTGTGTGTGTGTGTGTGTGTGTGTGTGTGTGTGTGTGTGTGTGTGTGTGTGTGTGTGTGTGTGTGTGTGTGTGTGTGTGTGTGTGTGTGTGTGTGTGTGTGTAAAGAAGAATAAAGAGCCTAGACCTAAGTAAGGTCAAAGTGTGTGTTTGTGTTGGGTGTGTGTTAGTGAGTGAGTGAGTGGGCCTGTGGTGCTCTGCTGCCTGGGTTACAGCCCAACATCTCCACTTTACTGCCTCTCTCCATGGTCACTAAGGTCACAGACATCATCAACTATACACACACAGTAAATATTCCTGGTTAAAATACAATTATAAACTGGGTGGTTTGAGCCCTGAATGCTGATTGGCTGACAGCTATGGTATCTCAGACCGTATATCAAGTCTATGACAAAACATGTATTGTTACTGATATAATTACATTGGTAACCAGTTTATAATAGCAATAAGGCACCTTAGGGGTTTGTGATATATGGACAATATTCCACAGTTAAGGACTGTGTCCAGGCACTCCACGTTGCATTGTGCTTAAGAACAGCCCTTAGCCGTGGTAGTACCCTCCAAGCTCGTCATCAAGCTCGAGACCCTGGGTCTCGACCCCGCCCTGTGCAACTGGGTACTGGACTTCCTGACGGGCCGCCCCCAGGTGGTGAGGGTAGGCAACAACATCTCCACCACGCTGATCCTCAACACTGGGGCCCCACAAGGGTACGTTCTGAGCCCTCTCCTGTACTCCCTGTTCACTCACGACTGCGTGGCCACGCACGCCTCCAACTCAATCATCAAGTTTGCGGACGACACAACAGTGGTAGGCTTGATTACCAACAACGACGAGACAGCCTACAGGGAGGAGGTGAGGGCCCTCGGAGTGTGGTGTCAGGAAAATAACCTCACACTCAACGTCATCAAAACTAAGGAGATGATTGTGGACTTCAGGAAACAGCAGAGGGAACACCCCCCTATCCACATCGATGGAACAGTAGTGGAGAGGGTAGTAAGTTTTAAGTTCCTCGGCATACACATCACAGACAAACTGAATTGGTCCACTCACACAGACAGCATCGTGAAGAAGGCGCAGCAGCACCTCTTCAACCTCAGGAGGCTGAAGAAATTTGGCTTGTCACCAAAAGCACTCACAAACTTCTACAGATGCACAAACGAGAGCATCCTGGCGGGCTGTATCACCGCCTGGTACGGCAACTGCTCCGCCCACAACCGTAAGGCTCTCCAGAGGGTAGTGAGGTCTGCACAACTACCTGCCCTCCAGGACACCTACACCACCCGATGTGACAGGAAGGCCATAAAGATCATCAAGGACAACAACCACCCGAGCCACTGCCTGTTCACCCCGCTATCATCCAGAAGGCGAGGTCAGTACAGGTGCATCAAAGCTGGGACCGAGAGACTGAAAAACAGCTTCTATCTCAAGGCCATCAGACTGTTAAACAGCCAACACTAACATTGAGTGGCTGCTGCCAACACACTGACACTGACTCAACTCCAGCCACTTTAATAATGGGAATTGATGGGAAATGATGTAAAATATATGACTAGCCACTTTAAACAATGCTACCTAATATAATGTTTACATACTCTACATTATTCATCTCATATGCATACGTATATACTGTACTCTATATCATCTACTGCATCCTTATGTAATACATGTATCACTAGCCACTTTAAACTATGCCACTTTGTTTACATACTCATCTCATATGTATATACTGTACTCTATATCATCTACTGCATCTTTATGTAATACATGTATCACTAGCCACTTTAACTATGCCACTTTGTTTACATACTCATCTCATATGTATATGCTGTACTCGATACCATCTACTGTAGAGCCTATGCTGCTCTGTACCATCACTCATTCATATATCTTTATGTACATATTCTTTATCACCTTACACTGTGTATAAGACAGTAGTTTTGGAATTGTTAGTTAGATTACTTGTTGTTTATTACTGCATTGTTGGAACTGGAAGCACAAGTATTTCGCTACACTCGCATTAACATCTGCTAACCATGTGTATGTGACAAATTTGATTTGATTTGATTTGTATATAAGCCATATGCCACACCAAAAAGACAGAAATGCCAACTGAGGCGGTGTTGCGGTCTATAATATGTGTGAAATGCTTGATAATGTATGTGATAAACAGAGAAGTACAGATGAAGTCGGAAGTTTACAAACACTTAGGTTGGAGTCATTAAAACGTGTTTTTCAACCACTCCACAAATTTCTGCGTTAACACGTTCATCTGTACAAACAATAGTACGCAAGTATAAATACCATGGGACCACACAGCCATCATACCGCTCAGGAAGGAGATGCGTTCTGTCTCCTAGAGATGAACGCATTTTGGTGTGAAAAGTGGAAATCAATCCCAGAACAACAACAAAGGACCTTGTGAAGATGCTGGTGGAAACAGGTACAAAAGTATCTATATCCACAGTAAAACGAGACCTATATCGACATAACCTGAACGGCCGCTCAGCAAGGAAGAAGCCACTGCTCCAAAACCGCCATAAAAAAGCCGGACTACGGTTTGCAACTGCACATGGGGACAAAGATTGTACTTTTTGGAGAAATGCCCTCTAGTCTGATGAAACGGAAATAGAACTGTTTGGCCATAATGCCCATCGTTATGTTTGGAGGAAAAAGGGGGACGCTTGCAAGCCGAAGAACCCCATTCCAACCGTGAAGCACGGGAGTGGCAGTATCATGTTGTGGGGGTGCTTTACTGTAGGATGGACTGGTGCACATCACAAAATAGATAGCATCACCAGGTAGGAAAATTATGTTGATATATTGAAGCAACATCTCAAGACATCAGTCAGGAAGTTAAAGCTTGGTCGCAAATGGGTCTTCCAAATGGACAATGACCCCAAGCATACTTCCAAAGTTGTGGCAAAATGGCTTAAGGACAACAAAGCCAAGGTATTGGAGTGGCCATCACAAAGCGCTGACTTCAATCCTATAGAAAAGTTGTGGGCAGAACTGAAAAAGTGTGTGCGAGCAAGGAGGCCCAAGTTAAACAACTGTATACAGTTGAAGTCGGAAGTTCACATACACCTTAGCCAAATATATTTAAACTCAGTTTTTCACAATCCTGACATTTAATCTTAGTAAAAATTCCCTGTCTTAGGTCAGTTAGGATTACCACTTTATTTTAAGAATGTGAAATGTCAAAGAGAGAGAGAGAATTATTTATTTCAGCTTTCATTTCTTTTATCACATTTCCAGTTGGTCAGAAGTTTACATACATACCTTTAAATTACTTAACTTGGGTCAAACTTTTCAGGTAGCCTTCCACAAGCTTCCCACAATAAGTTGGGTGAATTTTGGCCTTCCAGGTGACGCTGATTGGAAGAATGCCAAGAGTGTGCAAAGGGCCATAAAGGGAGACCCCTGTGTGTAACCAACGGTGAGTCAATTTGAAGTTTCTAGGGATGGAATGATATCCTGTCAAAGTGTCAGTGACATAACACTGGTGTTCGTGAGGTTTCCCATTATATGCATGCCTTTGAAAGTTGGCTTGTTGGTTTGCTGAACCACAATGGTCTACTCCTGTATAGTAACTCTTCAGTCATTATCTCCACACCAGAGACAGAGGTCCAACTCTAATTAAATCCCCTATGGGAACTGTTAGCTAAATGCTACAATAGTGGGAGCTAACCTATCTCCCTGTCTCATATAGAACTATCTCGTGAGGAGGGCTACCCAGAAACACTTGGAAGAAAGACGTCCAGGCAGAAATGACTGGGAGAGGCCTCAACTGGTGTGACCTGAAAAAACATTTTTTAAAGAACATTTATCAACGGCCTGTGCTCCATAGAAGCCAAGGGCTTAAGTAAAGTAAGTCATGAGGTGGACAGGCATGATATCCTTTTGCAATGCCAACATCCATACATCTGGTTGGGATCATTTGTATGCCATGTACCATACCTTACAGGAGACCATCGGGCATAGGGGAGGATTTCAGAGTGTTATCATCTTGTGCCACGTTTTCAGATAAACTGAAGGGTATCCTTGCTGACATTGGACATGCCCCACATGATGTCTCACTGATGAAGGGAGAGGTAGAGTGAATGAAGATGTATGCAGGGTATGAACCAGATCTTTTCAGAGAGTGCCCCATGGGAGCAGGCAGGAGTGCAGTGAGTCGTCACAGCGCAGCACGTACACATGCCTACACATGTCCTGCCAATCACTCACATCGATTTGTCACATGCTTATTTAAACAGTCATGGCACCATAAAACACAAACACACGGTCAGCAAACACAAACACATGGTCAGTGGCGATCAGCCTTGGACAGAGTAGAAGAATAAAAAAACATTGGGGAGGACAGGCTCGTGGTAATGGCTGGAGCGGAATAGGTGGAATGGTATCAAATACATTAAACACATGGTTTCCATGTGTTTGATGCCATTCCATTCGCTCCGTTCCAGCCATTATTATGAGCCGTCCTCCCCTCAGCAAGTAAGAGTTGCTTTACTATAATAGTCCCAGCAGTTTCTGTAATATTCATTCCATTCGTGTGTAGTATAGCCTGCAGATCCTCTAATGACTGGTTCAGCAGGCAGTTTAGACCTTAAGGTACTCTCCCCCATAACCACACCGAGTGCCATAAAGTTTGCATGTGAAACACAGGCTAGTTCTGCCACTACCAGACAGTATGGAGGCTCACAGTAATGCCACTCCTGCTGCGTTAGTGT
The DNA here is from genome assembly GCF_023373465.1 of Oncorhynchus keta. Taxonomy (NCBI): domain Eukaryota; kingdom Metazoa; phylum Chordata; class Actinopteri; order Salmoniformes; family Salmonidae; genus Oncorhynchus; species Oncorhynchus keta. Next base: position 24,063,691 of record NC_068441.1, on the reverse strand, counting down.
AAAGCAGCCTAAAAGCAGCATATGTAAGACAGGCGGGTCGACATCCAGTGGGGCTAATGGCAGACCTACAGCTGTGACTCCCCAGTACACCACAGTAGCAGATGGATCAGAGAGAGAAGAGAAAATAGTCCCTGTGGATAATGTGATGACTCCATTTGGCATGATACAACTCAGTGTGGGGCTGTTGGATTAATGTATTAAATAACGCCTTCACAGTTTGATAAACACTTCCTATTAGTGTTGTATTTCTCCTCACTGGTTCTGTTGTTCCCTCCATGTGGTGAGGAGGACCAGTCTTCCCCAGCCAAGGGAGTAGGGCCTTCAGTTCCTATACTGTGGCATTGTATGTCATTTAGCACTCATAACCTTTTGTTGCCCACAAATGAGATCCTGCCCTCGCGGCTGATACAATAAGGACGATTGCAAGATCGTAACACATGGTTTTAATTGATCCCCTAAGTAGATTGAAATCTATTCAAAAGAGAGCGGTTAAGGTGTTTAAACTGCTGAGATGTATCAAATTGCAGAAAGAGTGTTTGTGTACTTGTGTGTTCAGCTGAAATGGGAATTCGATAGGCTGTGTGTCTCCCGGGCATATCTGCGGATAAAGAGATTAGCAGAGTGCTGATCGTTGTTGGCACTGCACGCAGGCTCGTAATGGAATCCTAAATTCCGCCAACATAAAATAAAAAGTAAAACAAGAGAAGGGGGGCTGAAGGGAGGAAGAAGAGTCACTGGCGGTGCTCTCTCTCTTTCTCTGTCCATTCGTGTTTCTGGGGGGCAGAGACCTTGGCTGTATCTTACCCTATTAGCTCATGATGTAATATATATAAGTAGACATGCGCTGTGTTGAGATGACGAGGGATTAGGCCTTGCAGCAACAACTTTAAAGGGTGATGAAAGAAAGTTATAGCTACTTATAAGGTTTTGGGCTCTTTCATGTTATAGAATGTTTATGGCACTCTGAACACAACAGCAACACTGCTAGGCTACTATGGAAGGTATATTACTCTCCAAACTTTGCTGGCTTGGATATTTTCTTCTCACACAATTGTCCTTTTCAGCTTGGTTTCAGCAAATATGGTAGATGCGTAACCAGGCCAGCTCAGTACAGCTTGGTTTGGCTTGGCTCGGCTCAGTATGGTGAAAAGCCCTTAGGAGGAATAGTGAAAGATAGATGAAGGTTTATTTGCACCAATGAAATGAATCAAATCTGAGTTTGTGTTTAACGTAGGTTTAGTGCTACTGAAGATAAAAGATGAGTTTAGTCTAATGGAGAAATTGTGATGGTGATATAGATGCCAGACAGTGGCACTCTCTTCTGTTGATCCCCTCAGGCAGATGGACGGGAGCCCAGGTGTCGATCTGTTCTTTATTCCCAGCCTGCATGGCTTTATTACGGCATTCCGATACTGGGAGGGGGTAATTATTAAATATATTTTTTTATCAAGGGAGGCCAAATGCTTCTTGGCATCAATCAATCAAAATCTATGGTGGCAACATGTTATACTATTTTGGTCAAGACAGCATCCAATACATGGGCTACACATACTCTGTCTCCCTTGCTCGGATTATTTCTCCGGTGAGATTCAGCCAGTTGCGAATTGAAGGAAAATTATGAAAACACAGAGAGATGAAAGATAAATTATTGCATGATATATATTTTTTTATTGGTCAAATATTTGGGAATGTCTGGCTTCCTTTGGCGTCCCTGAATACACATCACTGCTGCTCGTTGCCATGTATTCATCCAACAGTAAAAAAACAAACATTGCAGTTGTAGACTACTACCCAGAGACTACTACCCGGAGACTACTACCCAGAGACTACTACCTAAAGGCTACAACCCAGAGACTACAACCCAGTGACTATTACCTAGAGACTACAACCCAGAGACTACTACCTGGAGACTACAACCCAGAGACTACAACTCAGAGACTACAACCCATAGACTACTACCTGGAGACTACTACCTAGAGACTACTACCCAGAGACTACTACCCAGAGACTACAACCCATAGACTACTACCCAGAGACTACTACCCAGACTATTACCCAGAGACTACAACCCAGAGACAACTACCCAGACTACTACCCAGAGACTACAACCCATAGACTACTACCTAGAGACTACAACCCAGAGACTACTACCCTTAGACTACTACAACCCAGAGACTACTACCCAGAGACTACTACCCAGACTACTACCCATAGACTACAACCCAGAGACTACTACCCAGAGACTAAAACCCAGAGACTACAACCCAGAGAATACAACCCAGAGATTTCTACTCAGAGACTACTACCCAGAGACTACTACCCAGAGACTACTAACCAGAGACTACTACCCAGAGACTACTACCTAGAGACTACAACCCAGAGACTACTACCCAGAGACTACTACCCAGAGACTACTTCCCTTAGACTACTACCCTTAGACTACTACCCATAGACTACAACCCAGAGACTACTACCCAGAGACTACTACTCAGAGACTAATACCCAGAGACCTATAGGCAGGGATTAAAGCAAATCATGGTTTAAGCCAAAAATATATATTTTGAGTGAGGTGACAATGTACAATGTGCTCTTCTACTTTTTTACGATCCAATTGGCTGTCCAACTGATGACAGAGTTGGAGAAGGTCTCTTTGCTGATGTCGAGTTTGACATCATGTGTGACCTCAGCTCAGCTCAGCCTATAAGAAAACCGGGCCCATCGATCACCCAAAGGCTCGTTATAGATTAGTATAACAAAGAAATTGTGCTAAAAAAACAATCTTAACAGGCCCATGCCAGCTGGCCATGTCACCGTTTTCATTGTTTTACTTTTATATATAAAAAACCCAAAACAATTTCGACCAGCCCACACGACCTAAAAAGTGCTCCAGCCCATCTGGCATTTACTACTTCGTGGCAGTGGTGACATGCTTCCTGCAGGCCCCAATACGGTTATGACTGTGAAGTCCGAGAACAGTTTTACAGCGGCTTGCACCTCAATGTGTCATTCAGGAGGAGATGTTGTCTCCTAGAAACAAACAACCCAATATAGTATGATAATGAACACTTCAACCAAGTTGGACTGGGACTCCCTGCTGCTCTTCTCTCTCTCTCTCCCTTTCATTGCCAATCCAATGTGAATGTCACTGACAGAAGCAACCCAAAACAGATTAAACACATTTAATGGCAGGCAGTTGAAATGGAAATAGTATTTTCCTTATGGTGCCATCCATGGTCAAGTAATGCAGATAATGAATGAGTATAGGGGTCGGAAAACATGTACTGAATTCTCCTTCGCTTGGCACATAGGGCATGTCTGGTTCAATTAACCCAGGAAGCACACTAGCTGACCCATAACACAATCATCTCAATTTCTCCAGGCTCACCAACATAGCACACTGCCCTGGCATTCTACCTCTCTGGCGAGCATGGAATTCTGTGATAAAGCCAGTGACGGAAGACAATGAACGTATTTAAAAGTCAGTTTGAATATCTTGGGAAAACAAGTACTGTAGGCCTATAGGCTACCGGTGGTCCTAACCCCATGGTGGACTCTGTTGGACATAAATCATTTGTATTAATTACACTGTCAGGGGTGGAGAACTCACTACATGACTATGCCAGGATCAATCCCATCTGTCCACTGCGTTTGGCCACTCTGCTGTACTTAATGGCTGGGCTGTATAGTCCTTATTGGGTTACTGCCGTTCTGCTTATCGCTTGGATTAGACATCCATCACTTCAGCATGATAACTGTCTACCGCGCTTCTCAGCATCCCACACACACTCACACAACACAAACACACAGATGCGCGTGCAGGAATGCACGCATGTACACATGCATGTACACGCAACAGTTTTATGGAGATAGATGGTCGCTGCTCACAACAACATGGTCATTATTGGGTTGATAAATCTACAATAATGGAGAATTTCAATAAGCATTTTTCTACGGCTGGCCATGCTTTCCAACTGGCTACCCCTACCCTGGTCAACAGCTCTGCACCCCCCACAGCAACTTGCCCAAGCCTCCCCATTTCTCCTTCACCAGATATCCAGATAGCTGATGTTCTAAAAGAGCTGCAAAATCTGGACCCCAACAAATCAGCTGGGCTAGACAATCTGGACCCTCTCTTTCTAAAATGATCTGCCGCAATTGTTGCAACCCCTATTACTAGCCTTTTTAACCTCTCTTTCGTATCGTCTGAGATCCCCAAAGATTGGAAAGCTGCCATGGTCATCCCCCTCTTCAAAAGGGGGGACACTCTTGACCCAAACTGCTACAGACCTATATCTATCCTACCCTGCCTTTCTAATGTCTTCGAAAGCCAAGTTAACTAACAGATCACCGACCATTTTGAATCCCACCGCACCTTCTCAAATCAAATGTATTTATAAAGCCCTTCTTACATCAGCTGATATTTCAAAGTGCTGTACAGAATCCCAGCCTAAAACCCCAAACAGCAAGCAATGAAGGTGTAGAGGCAAGAAACTCTCCGCTATGCAATCTGGTTTCCGAGCTGGTTAAGAGTGCACCTCAGCTCAAAGATCCTAAACGATATCCTAATCGCCATCGACAAAAGACAATACTGTGCAGCCGTATTCATCGACCTGGCCAAGGCTTTCGACTCTGTCAATTACCGCATTCTTATCAGCAGACTCAGCAGCCTTGGTTTCTCAAATGACTGCCTCACCTGGTTCACCAACTACTTCTCATATAGAGTTCAGTGTGTCAAATCAGGGGGCCTGTTGTCCAGAACTATGGGGGTACCACAGGGTTAAATTGGGGCGGCAGGGTAGCCTAGCAAGTTCGAACCCCCGAGCAAACAAGGTACAAATCTGTCATTCTGCCCCTGAACAGGCAGTTAACCCACTGTTCCTAGGCCGTCATTGAAAATAAGAATTTGTTCTTAACTGACTTGCCTAGTTAAATAAAGGTATAAAAAAAGTAAACAAATTCTTGGGCCAACTCTCTTCTTTGTATACATCAATGATGTCGCTCTTGCGGCTGGTGATTCTCTGATCTACCGCAGATGATACCATTCTGGCCCTTCTTTGGACACTGTGTTAACTAACCTCCAGACGAGCTTCAACTCCATACAACTCTCCTTCCATTTCCTCCAACTGCTCTTAAATGCAAGTAAAACTAAATGCATGCTCTTCAACCGGTCACTGCCCGCCCGTCCAGCATCACTACTCTGGACGGTTCTGAGAATATGTTGACAACTGCAAATACCTAGGTGTCTGGTTAGACTGTAAACTCTCCTTCCAGACTCATATTAAGCATCTCCATTCCAAAATGAAATCTAGAATCGGCTTCCTATTTTGCAACAAAGCATCCTTCACTCATGCTGCCAAACACACCCTCGTAAAACTGACAATCCTACCGATCCTTGACAAAATAGCCTCCAACACTCTACTCAGCTAATTGGATGCAGTCTATCTATCACAGCGCCATCCATTTTGTCACCAAAGCCCATATACTACCCAGCACTGCGACCTGTATGCTCTTGTTGGCTGGCCCTTGCTTCATATTCGTTGCCAAACCCACTGGCTCCAGGTCATCTATAAGTGTTTGCTTGGTAAAGCCCCGCCTTATCTCAGCTCACTGGTCACCATAGCAGCACCCAACCGTAGCATGCACTCCAGCAGATATATTTCACTGGTCACCCCCAAAGCCAATTCTTCCTTTGGCCGCCTCTCCTTCCAGTTCTCTGCTGCCAATGACTGGAACGAATTACAAAAATCACTGAAGCTGGAGACCCATGTCTCCCTCACTAACTTTAAGCATCAGCTATCAGAGAAGCTTACAAATCATTGCACCTGTACATAGCCCACCTGTAAATAGCCCATCCAATTACCTCATCCCCATATTGTTATTTCATTATTTATTTTGCTCTTTTGCACCCCAGTATCTCTATTTGCACATTAATATGTGCACATATTTCACTCCAGTGTTTATTTGCTAAATTGTAATTATTTCGCCACTACGGCCTATTTATTGCCCTACTTCCCTAATCTTACTTCATTTGTACACACTGTATATATATTTGTTTCTATTGTGTTATTGACTGTATGTTTGTTTATTCCTTGTTTAATTCCGTGTTGTTGCTTGTGTTGCACTGAATTACTTTATCTTGGCCAGGTCGCAGTTGTAAATAGCAACGCAGCAGCTACTCTTCCTAGGGTCCAGCAAAATTAAGGCAGTTTATACAATTTTAAAACATTACAATACATTCACAACACACTGCGTGCCCTCAGGCCCCTACTCCACCACTACCACATATCTACAGTACTAAATCCATGCGTATGTATAGTGTGTATGTTATCGTGTGTGTGTGTATGCATGTGTCTGTGCCAATGTTTTTTTTTTAATCTAATTTTACTGCTTGCGTCAATTACTTGATGCGGAATAGGGTTCCATGTAGTCGTGGCTCTATGTAGTACTGTGTGCCTCCCATAGTCTGTTCTGGACTTGGGGACTGTTAAGAGACCTCTTATGGCATGTCTTGTGGGGTATACATGGGTGTCCAAGCTGTGTGTCAGTAGTTTAGACAGACAGCTCGGTGCATTCAACATGTCAATACCTCTCTTAAATAAAAGTAGTGATGAAGTCAATCTCTCCTCCACTTTCAGCCAGGAGAGATTGACATGCATATTATTAATATTAGCTCTCTGTGTACAACCAAGGGCCAGCCGTGCTGCCCTCTTCTTAGCCAATTGCAATTTTCCTAAGTCTTTTTTTGTGGCACCTGACCACACGACTGAACAGTAGTCAAGGTGCGACAAAACTAGGACCTGTAGGACGTGTCTTGTCGATAGTGTTGTTAAGAAGGCAGATAATCACTTTATTATAGACAGACTTCTCCCCATCTTAGCTACTACTGCATCAGCATGTGTTGAGCATGGCAGTTTACAATCTTGGGTTACTCCAAGCAGTTTAGTCATCTCAACTTCCACATCAATTTGATTTATTACAAGATTTAGTTGAAGTTTAGGGTTTAGTGAGTGTTTTGTTCCAAATACAATGCTTTTAGTTTTATAAATATTTAGGACTAACTTATTCCTTGCCACCCACTCTGAAACTAACTGCAGCTCTTTGGTGAGTGTTGCAGTCATTTCAGTCACTGTAGTAGCTGACCTGTATAGTGTTGAGTCACCCGCATTCAGTAGGCTTAAATTGAAGATGTGGCAAATAGGAGTGGCAATATCATCTGCTATTATCCACAGTAATTTACCATCCAGATTGTCAGACCCCAGTGGCTTGTCATTGTTGATAGACAACAATAATTTTTTCACCTCTTCCACACTGACTTTACGAAGTTCAAAAGTACAATTCTTGTCTTTCATAATTTGGTCCGAAATATTTGGATGTGTAGTGTCAGCGTTTGTTGCTGGCATGTCATCCCTAAGTTTGCTTATCGTGCCAATGAAAAAGTAATTAAAGTAGTTTGCAATATCAGTGGGCTTTGTGATGAATGAGCCATCTAATTCAATGAATGAAGGAGTCGATTTGGCTTTCTCCCCCAAAATTTCATTTAAGTTGCCCCAAAGCTTTTTATTATCATTCTTTATATAATTTATCTTTGTTTCATAGTGTAGTTTACTTTGATTTTTATTTAGTTTAGTCACATGATTTCTTAATTTTCAGTAAGTTTGCCAATCAGTTGGGCTGCCAGACTTAATTGCCATACCTTTTGCCTCATCCCTCTCCACCATGCAATTTTTAAATTCCTCATCAATCCAAGTGGATTTAACAGTTTTTACAGTCATTTTCTTAATGGGTGAGTGCTTATTACTAACTGGAATAAGTAGTTTCATAAATGTGTCAAGTGCAGCGTCTGGTTGCTCCTCATTACACACCACAGACCAGCAAATATTCTTTACATCATAAACATTTGAATCATTACAAAACTTATTGTATGACCTCTTATACACTATATTAGGCCCAGCCTTTGGGACTTTGGTTTTCTTAGATATGGCTATTATATTGTGATCACTACATCCTATGGATTTGGATATGACTTTAAAGCAAATATCTGCAGCATTAGTAAAGATGTGATCAATACATGTTGATGATTTCATTACTGTGTTTCTAACTACCCTGGTAGGTTGCCTGACAACCGGATCCAGGTTGCAGGCACTAGTTACAGTTTGAAGTTTTTTCCTGAGTGGGCAGCTTGACAATAACCAGTCAATATTTAAATCACACAGAAAATACAGGTAAAGTCGGACGTTTACATACACTTAGGTTGGAGTCATTAAAACTTGTTTTTCAACCACTCCACAAATGTCTTGTTAACAAACTATAATTTTGGCAAGTCAGTTAGGACATCTACTTTGTGCATGACACAAGTCATTTTTCCAACAATTGTTAACAGATTATTTCACTTATAATTCACTGTTTTACAATTCCAGTGGGTCAGAAGTTGACTGTGCATTTAAACAGCTTGGAAAATTCCAGAAAATTATGTCATGGATTTAGAAGCTTCTGATAGGCTAATTGACATAATTTGAGTCAATTGGAGGTGTACCTGTGTATGTATTTCAAGGCCTACCTTCAAACTCAGTGCCTCTTTGGTTGACATCATGGGAAAATCTAAAGAAATCAGCCAAGACCTCCACAAGTCTGGTTCATCCTTGGGAGCAAGTTCTAAACGCCTGAAGGTACCATGTTCATCTGTACAAACAACAGTACGCAAGTATAAACACCATGGGACCGCGCAGCCGTCATACCGCTCAGGAAGGAGACACGTTCTGTCTCCTACAGATGAACGTGCTTTGGTGCGAAAAGTGCAAATCAATCCCAGAACAACAGCAAAGGACCCTGTGAATATGCTGGAAGAAACAGGTACAAAAGTATCTATATCCACAGTAAAAACGAGTCCTAAATCATCATAACCTGAAAGGCCACTCAGAAAGGAAGAAGCCACTGCTCCAAAACCGCCATAAAAAGCCAGAGTACAGTGCAACTGCACATGGGGACAAAGATCGTACTTTTTGGAGAAATGTCCTCTGGTCTGATGAAACAAAAATAGAACTGTTTGGCCATAATGACCATCGTTATGTCGTTAATGACCCAAGCATACTTCCAAAGTTGTTGCAAAATGGCTTAAGTACAACAAAGTTAAGGTATTTGAGTGGCCATCACAAAGTCCTGACCTCAATCCTATAGAAAATTTGTGGGCAGAACTGAAAATGTGTGTGCGAGCAAGGAGGCCTACAAACCTGACTCAGTTACACCAACTCTGTCAGGAGGAATGGGCCAAAATTCACCCAACTTATTGTGGGAAGCTTGTGGAAGGCTACCCGAAACGTTTGACCCAAGTTAAACAATTTAAAGGCAATGCTACCAAATACTAATTGAGTGTATGTAAACTTAAATCACTGGAAATGTGATGAAATAAATAAAAGCTGAAATAAATCACTCTCTACTATTATTCTGACATTTCACATTCTTAAAATAAAGTGGTGATCCTAACTGACCTAAGACAGGGAATTTTTACTAGGATTAAATGTCAGGAATTGTGAAAAACTGAGCTTAAATGTATTTGACTATGGTGTATGTAAACTTCCGATTTAAACTGTACGTACACGCACGAGAGCCTGCATAGTGGGTAGTTACACTGATGTCAAAACAAGAAATGAGAAGAATGTGCTTTATTTTGTATTGACAATTTGAACTTTGACACTTTGAAAAGTAATAAATGTTCTATTACAAAAATAAACTTGTCTCATTTTTTCCTAACAATGTCAGAATCAAATTAAACCCCTTTACATTCCCTTGTCATCATAGGCAGTTACTGTGGGAAGAGTGCAGATCAGTCACTGAGACCCCCCCCACCCCATCCTGATGAAAAATGTCCTGAGTCAGGAGAAGATGACAAAGGAGGGAGGAGTAACAAATATCATCCCTCTGGTGTCAGTGGCACTGCATCAGGCTGTGGTGGCAGGTCTGGCTATGCTCAGCCTCTTGCTCTGCATGGCCAGGATGCAAACCCTGTCTGACATGCTGGACACCACAAAGTCAAGGGCCGTGCCCCCTAGAGACCTTAGGGGGAAAGGAGTGTTTGTGTGTCTACAATACACTAGCTTCAATGTAAACTTTTTCCACAAGCATAAAAATATTTTTGGACAGCTGAAACAAGTCTCACAATTTGTGTGTGTGTGCATGTTTACCTGGATTGAAGCTTATCAGGGAACCGGTTCTCCTTGTAGTGGGAGCAGGAGGATCGAGATCTGAGGGGTCTGTCTTCCATTTGCCTGTCCCCTTTACTGCGTCCTGCTGGCTCAGTTTGAGGGGGACACTTGGCCTCCCAGCCTTGGGATCTATCAAGGAGAGCTAAGTGACAAACTAACACTACAGTCCACTTGAAGTGATTGGCCACAGGCCTGCTGGCTCTCCAGGCCAAGCGGAGGCTCTCACTTTTCATTTCATCCATCACAGCATTGATCTGACACTGCACAATCCATATAAACACTCATACATCTACACAGACACTCTCTTTCTCTCTCTGATGCCAAGACATACAATATTTTACACACCTGTCAATGCCTTTACTTTAAGAGCTGGAACGAGTTAACACATGTTCATTGGCCTGTGTGAATGTAATGATTTGATTTGATCGCAAAACATGATCATTCTCCCACTGACTGAGCAAAAACATGATCATTCTCACACACATCTGTAGCCATGAAATACTTTGAAAGGCTGGTCATGGCTCACATCAACACCATCATCCCAGAAACCTTGGACCCACTCCAATCCGCATACCGCCCCAACAGATCCACAGATGACGCAATCTCCATTGCATTCCACACTGCCCTTTCCCACCTGGACAAAAGGAACACCTATGTGAGAATGCTGTTCATTGACTACAGATCAGTGTTCAACACCATACTGCCCTCAAAGTTCATCACTAAGCTAAGGACCCTGGGACTGAACATCTCCCTCTGCAACTGGATTCTTGACTTCCTGATGGGCTGCCCCCAGATGGTGAGGGTAGGCAACACCACATCTGCCACACTGACCCTCAACACGGGGACCCCCTTCTGTACTCCCTATTCACCCATTACTACGTGGCCACGCACGACTCCAACACCATCATTAAGTTTGGCGACGATATGAGAGTGGTAGACCTGATCACCGACAACAATGAGACAGCCTATAGCAAGGATCATCAACTAGATTCAGCCTCGGGATAATTTTTTCTTGAGCGGACGGTCGGGGGGCTGGAAAATAAGTAAAATAATTTGTAGACTGCATTTTGACCGCAAGAAGACCAAACAGATATAATGTTTGACTAAAACATAATAATTTCAAACCTTACTTACATTTGTATACGATCGCATTGTGTCTCTCTGTTATGCGTGGGAATAATTGGTTACAATTTCTTAAATTAAAATCACTTGGAGCTGATTTCCTGGTGTTTTTTAGTCTTTTATGTCCAACAATGAATAATAAATAAATAAAACCACCCGCAAGCTGCCAGTTGGGGAATCCTGGCCTATAGGGAGGAGGTCAGTGGCCTGGCAGTGTGGTGCCAGGACAACAACCTCTCCATCAACATAAGCAAGACAAAGGAGCCGATCTTGGACTACAGGGAAAGGAGGGCCAAGCACGCCCCCATTCACATTGACAGGGCTGTAGTGGAGCGGTTCAAGAGCTTCAGGTTCCTTGGTGTCCACATCACTAAGGACCTATTATGGTCCAAACACAACAAGACAGTCTTCACGACAACACCTATTCCCCCTCGGGAGGCTAAAAAGATTTGGCATGGGTCCTCAGATCCTCAAAAAGTTCTACAGCTGCACCATCGAGAGCATCCTGACTGGTTGCGTCACTGCTTGGTATGGCTACAGAAAGATGGTAGTGCATATGGCCCAGTACATCACTGGGGCTGAGCTTCCTGCCATCCAGAACCTCTATACCAGGCGATGTCAGAGGAAGGCCCAAAAAATGGTCAAATACTCCAGCCACCCAAGTCATAGACTGTTGTCTCTGCTACCCCATGGGAAGTGGAACCGGAGCACCAAGTCTTGGACCAAATAGCTCGTTAACAGCTTCTACCCCCTAAGCCATAAGAACAGTTAATCAAATGGCCACCCACACTATTTTCATTGACCCCCTGAATGTTATTATTATTATTGTTTTGCACAGACTCTCTTTGCATAGGCTCAATGTACACTCACTGGACTCCAGTGGCGACCCGTCATTCAGGGCAGGTGGGGCAGAGCCCTTTCCAAATTCCACAAATTAACACTTTTGTGGTTGCTACATGATTCCATATGTGTTATTTAATAGTTTACATGTCTTCACTATTATTATACAATGTAGAAAATAGTAAAAATAAAGAAAAACCCTGGGATGAATAAGTGTGTCCAAACTTTTGACTGGTACTGTATGATATCTCATGATTTATTTATTTTTACATTTGCACAGATTTCTTACAACCTGTTTTTGCTTTGTCATTATGGGGTATTGTGTGTAGATTGATGAGGGAAAAAGGCTGTAACATAATAAAATGTGGAAAAAGTCAAGAGGTCTGAGTACTTTCCGAATGCACTGTAGATTAAAGGCTTCAATGCCAAAATCTTGAACTATGCCTTTAATATGGAGTAAATTACAGTCATTGGAGACAATTACAGGGTTTTGTCTGTATAGAAAATTATTACGCCGGCCGGTACTTTGGTGACTAGTAAATATTGTTTAAACCTCCCGCTTTGGGCTGGATGTGCGTAGTTCATACATGCATAATCTATGAGTAGAATTACTGTTTTACCTCAATTACCCCCACGTGGGCCTGGCCCCTAGCAATTCAAATTCTAGCCAATTAGCTTCAGCCTCTCTGCATTTGAGTGACAGCTAGCAAGACGCACACATGGTAGATCGAGAGAGAGCATTGACGTGGTGCACATATCTGCACATTTGTGAAGTAACACATTTTTTCGGGATCGCTTTTGACTCGTGAGTACTACTCTCAGAACTATTGGCCAAAAAATACACAAAAGTACCAGAGAACATCTTTAAAACCAGAAAGCATGCTGAAAAGATATTGAACTATATACACTACCGTTCAAAAGTTTGGGGTCACTTAGAAATGTCCTTGTTTTTGAAAGAAAATCACATTTTCTGTCCATTAAAATAACATGAAATTGATCAGAAATGCAATGTGGACATTTTTAATGTTGTAAGTGACCATTATAGATGGAAATGGCTGGTTTTTGAAAAATGGAATATCTACATACAGTAGGCGTACAGAGGCCCATTATCAGCAACCATCACTCCTGTGTTCCAATGGCACGTTGTGTTAGCTAATCTCTCATTTTAAAAGGATAATTGATCATTAGAAAAGCAATAAAACTGGCCTTCTTTAGACTAGTAATACGCTGTGTATTACTTCCTTCACAGAACAGCACAAACTGTGATTTTCTTTAAAAAACAAGGACATTTCTAAGTGACCCCAAACTTTTGAACGGTAGTGTTTATATTTTTAAATAATACCATATTTGAGAACTAACAATCAAATAAAACCTAGACAGTCGGGGAGAATCGAAAATGATTTTGTTATAATGTTTGAGCAGAGGAGCACAGCATTAGACATGGCAAAATGCATCGAATTGCAGGTAATGTGCTTTAAAACTGTAAAATTGTCTCAGCTCTACACCAAACTGTGTAGAATTGCTGGAAATTTGCTTCCGAAATGAAAATGTTGTTCTCTCAGTTCAATGTAAAAATGTGTAGAATTGCAGAGAAATGGTTTTACAACAGCAAAATGTTATCTTCGCCGCCAAGTTACCTTTCTAGTTAATAGGCTGTTAGAGTTTACACTTCCTGTTCCAATGAACTGTGAGGAGGTCAAAATAATGAAACTATCAAATATATTCATTTTAAAATGTTGATTAATTCTACTTGACATTATCATTCACCTGATGACAAGACAAGACATGATTCATTTTCATTGCTCACATACTATGGAGTCCCTGGGTAGCCGGTTTGCCTGGACGAGGGTCCCTGGGCATGAAAAGTTTACAAAACCTCTGGTCTAGATAACCCCACTGATCATGTTAACCCACAGGTAGATTTTGGGTCGACCTGTTTAAGTAGTCAGTGAGCGAGGTGATGGTCCTATGTGGTTCTGTGCCAGACTCACCCCAGTTTGTAATCATGAGGTAGGACGTTGCCCTTGGCATAGTCACTCTGGGTTTTGGCAATCTGCTTCAGGAGGTTGGTCTTGCTGAAGCCATAGCCATTCAGAGCACTGCCTCCGAAAATCAACATTCCCCCAGCATACATCTGTGGACACACATAACCAGTTGCACACACAAGGAGAGAGAACAGTAAAGGGTGTCAGGTTGGTATAAATAAATAGAACATTGCAAATTTGTATATGGCTTTGGTTAGAAACCTCAACTTTAGGGCAAAATACAAAAACAATCTAATTTTGTGGCCATCTAGCACAGTGTCACGCCCTGACCTTAGATATGTCCGTTTTTCTATATATTTTTGTTAGGTCAGGGTGTGACTAGGGTGGATACTATAGTTTTTCTATGTCTATGTTGGTCTGATATGGTTCCCAATCAGAGACAGCTGTTTATCGTTGTCTCTGATTGGGGATCATATTTAGGCAGCCATTTCCCATTTGTGTTTCGTGGGATCTTGTCTATGTTTAGTTGCCTGTCAGAACTAGTTGTATAGCGTCACGTTTCTTTTGTTCGATGTTCATTCATTAAAAGTAATGTACGCCTACCACGCTGCATCTTGGTCTCATCCTTATGGCGAACGTGACACAGAGAAGGTAATTTTAGTGTCTCTATCTAGCTGCACAATAACATATAAATAACATATAAAATAAAGCAATGTCAACAGGGCAAAAAAATAACATCAATAATAAGCAATATCAATAAGGGATCATAGATTTAACCTGGATTCACCTGGTCAGTCTATGACATGGAAAGAGTAGGTGTTTTTAATGTTTTATACACTCAGTGTATATGCATGTATAGTGGGGTCTGAAATGATTGACACTGTTGATAAAGATATGAGCACTGTGTTCGATCGTGCCTGGCTATCTTGTTTCAAGAGGACCACAATTGAAATAAGTCTCAGACTTTATATTGTGTGTTATCCTCAATGATTTTACTCATGTGCATGTATACCTTTTTCAAGTTTTGTGTGATTGTTTTTTTTTAAATGGTCAAATAAACTAAAACTAGCAACGACTATATAAAATAATTTGTATGCTGAGCTGTTGTATGCTCAAAAAAATGTAAGGAATCCAGAAGGAATTGTGAATAATGATGAGTGAGAAATTTACAGAGGGTCAAAGATCATACACCCAAGACATGCTAATTCAGCGTTTCCCAAACTTAGTCCTCAGGACCCCAAGGGTTGCACATTTTATTTATTGCCAGAGCACTACACAGCTTATTAAAATAATCAACTAATCCTCAAGCTTTGATCATTGGAATCAGCGTAGTGTTAGGGCCTCCCTTGGGGTCCCGGGGACCGAGTTTGGGAAACGCTGTGCTAAGCTCTCACCATTACCAATAAAAGGGGAGGTTAGCTTGTCTTGGGGGTATGATATTTGATTCTCTGTAACTTTCTCACTCATTATTCACGATTCATTCAGGATAATCCATAATCACGGTAGCATCCACATTAATGTTTAGAAACATATTCGATTCTTCTTCTCTCCCTCCCTCCAAAATGTGCCCTGGTAGCAACACACAAATGCATCTTCATAAATAGGAGTAAACACACACAACAAACATACACAGATGGTGACAGAAGAGCTGTGACTATCTGAGTGATTGTTTCCCAGTCTGTTGGGCTGGTCTCACCAGAGGCAAATGGAAACAAAGAGGGGGGTCAAGGTCACATGGGGGCCTTCCCTCCACCAAATCAGGAAGCGCCTCGCCCCTCCATACAGGATGTCTCTCAATACTATAACATGGGCTCCGTTTCCTTTTCTCCTTTCCTTCATGAGAAAACTGGGTAAGTTTCCACCATATTGCCTCAACTTTTCAAATGATGCCAGATCAGTGATAAATGGAGGAAAGGAGACAAGGAGAGGAAGTTAAAACTATTAACAGACAACTATACAGTAGCACCCCCGCCTTCTGTAGGACAGTGATCTCCTACACTCCCAGCTAGCACATGTGGTTCCTTGGAAGTTGTGGGAACGTACATTTTTGTTTTCCCATTCTGGGAACAAAGCCATAATTTTCCTGACAGGTAAAACAGAACGTTTTTTAAACATTCTCAGAAGGAAGTAGAACTTTCCCCTTTTCTGGGAACGTTACTTTTTAGGTTGCATGGAGGTTGTTAGAATGTTTCACTATGGTTCCTTGAAAGTTTTCCTGGGAAGTTAAAAAAATGTATGTTCTGAGAACAGAAATCATAGGTTATTTAAAGGTTATTAAATAACATTCTGAGAACATTCTGTAGTGAATGTTTTGAACCAAATGTAAAGGGTATTTGGAGGTTTATGAATAACTTCCTTAAAATGTTCACGGAATGTTTCAAAAATACTTTTAATAACACTGCTAGCTTAGGTTAATGGGTTTGAACTCCAAGCACAGATAAAACACATGGAAATGAATTTGCATAGGGATTTATTTTTATTGTGTCACAGTGTCGGTGAGATTCAAGCCTAAGATCTTCTGTTCTCTATTCATGGAATTAGTCCACTGCACCACCAGAATGGAGCTAGCATGCCACGTTTTTTTTATCATTATAAAGCTGTTCATTTTAGTCTATTTGTCACACCCTGACCATAGTGATCTTTGTTTTCCTTGTTATTTTAGTTAAGTCAGAGTGTGACATGGGTGATGTATGTGTTTAGTCTTGTCTAGGGGTTTTGTATGTTTATGGGGCTGGTCCCTTTCTAGGTGTTTATGTAAGTCTATGGTTGCTTAGATTGGTTCTCAATTAGAGGCAGGTGCTTATCGTTGTCTCTGATTGGGAACCATATTTAGGCAGCTATATGTTCTTTGGGTATTTTGTGGGTGATTGTTTCCTGTGTCTGTGCTACACTGGACTGTTTCGTTGCCAGTTCATGGTGTTGGATTATTTGTGGATTCTATTTTTCAGGACAGTTTAGTTCTGTTTGTTTGGACTGGGTATTTTATGAGCCCTTGTTTGGCATGTCCGTTTTTTGTCACTAAAGTCTTTGGAATAAAGATCCAGGTCATCTACAAGTCCATCTGAACTACTCTTCACTAGCTGGCTCTGCGCCTCCAGACTCACTCATCCCTACCAACACCTCATTTGGCCGCCTTTCGTTCCAGTACTCCTAGAAGCCGTTTGGAGACTTTTATCTCCCTCATTCAAACAAATCCGAGCAGCTATTTGAATAGTCTATAGGTAAACCCCCTTTTTCATTATTCCCATACTGTTTTTATACAGGTCTTTTGCACACCAATATCTCTACCTGTACATGCTATCTGATCATTTATCACTCCAGTGTTAATCTGCAAAATTGTATTATTCGCCTACCTCCTCATGCCTTTTGCACACATTGTATATAGACTGCCCATTTTTTTTTTTTTTTCTACTGTGTTATTGACTTGCTAATTGTTTACTCCATGTGTAACTCTGTGTTGTCTGTTCACACTGCTATGCTTTATCTTGGCCAGGTCGCAGTTGCAAATGAGAACTTGTTCTCAACTAGCCTACCTGGTTAAATAAAGGTGAAATAAATAAAATAAAATAAAAATGTCCATTTTCACTGTCTTTGGAATAAAGATCCACGTTCTGAACTACCTGCTCTCTGCGCCTGACTCCTCCACCCACTACTCCTAGAAGCCGTTACACTATTCAAACAAATCCTATTTGAAAGGAAACCCTCATTAAGATCAGGTGTGGCTAATTAGTGGGTGCGGCCAACACACCTGCACACAAATTAAATCAAATTTTATTGGTCACATATACATACAGTATTTAGCAGATATTATTGCTGGTGTAGCGAAATGCTTGTGTTCCTAGCTCCAACAGTGCAGTAGTATCTAACAATTCACAACAATACACAAATATACAAGTAAAATAATGGAATTAAGAAATGTATAAATATTAGGACGAGCAATGTTGGAGTGGCATTGACTAAAATAGAGTAGAATAGAATGCAGTATATACATATGAGATGAGTGAAGCAGTATGTAAACATTATTAAGGTGACTTGTGTTCCAATATTAAAGTGGCCAGTGATTCCATGTCTAGGTACAGAAAAAAGTTTAGACACAGCTACTAATTTATTTATTTATTTAACTAGGCAAGTCAGTTAAGAACAAATCATTATTTACAATGACTGTCTCCCCCGGCCAAACCGTAACGACGCTGGGCCAATTGTGCGCCATCCTACGGGACAACCAAGAACGTCCGGATGTGATACAGCCTGGAATCGAACCAGGATCTGTAGTGACCACTGTAGCACTGAGATGCAGTGCCTTAGACCGCTGCGCCACTCGGGAGTCCATTCAAGGGTCTTTCTTTACTTTGACTATTTTCTACATTGTAGTGAAGACATCGCAACTATGAAAAAACACATATGTATCATGTAGTAACCAAAAAAGTGTTAAACAAATCTAAATATATTTTATATTTGAGATTCTTGAAAGTAGCCACCCTTTGCCTTGATGACAGCTTTGCACACTCTTGGTATTCTCTCAACCAATTTCACCTGGAATGCTTTTCCAACAGTCTTGAAGGAGTTCCCTTCAAGACTGTGCACCCGGTAATGCATAGGACAGACCGCACCACCCTCTGGAGAGCCCTGTGGTTGCGGGCGGTGCAGTGATACTGCCCGACAGGATGCTCTCAATTCTACATCTGTAAAAGTTTTATGGGCCAAGACAAATTTCTTCAGCCTCCTGAGGAACTTGAAGCTGTCCACCTTCTCCACAGCGGTCCTGTCAATGGGGATAGGGGCGTGCTCCCTCTATGTTTCTGGAAGTCAAAGATCAGCTCCTTCATTTTGTTGACTTTGAGGGAGAGGTTATTTTCATGGCACCAGTCCATGAGGGCCCTCACCTCCTCCCTGTAAGCTGTCTTGTCATTGCTGGCAATCAGGCCTACTGTTGTGTTGTCTGCAAACTTGATGATTGAGTTGGAGGCGTGCGTGGCCACGCAGTCATGGGTGAACAGGGAGTACAGCAGGGGGCTGAGCATGCACCCTTGTGGGGCCCCTGTGTTGAGGATCAGCGAAGTGAAAGTGTTGTTTCCTACCACCTTTTGGCGGCCCGTCAGGAAGTCCAGGAGGGTGGGGTTCAGATCCAGGACCCCGAGCTTAATGATGAGCTCGGGTGGTACTATGGTGTTGAAGGTTGAGCAACAGCCAATGAACAGCATTCTGACATAGGTATTCCTCTAGTCCAGATGGGTAGGGCCGTGTGCAGTGCGACAGCGATTGCATCGTCTGTGGATCTATTGGGGCGGTAATAAAATTAAAGTGGGTCTAGGAAGTCAGGTAAGGTAGAGGTGATATGATCCTTAACTAGCCTCGCAACGGACTTCATGATGACAGAAGTGAGTGCTACGGGGCGATAGTCATTCAGTTCAGTTACCTTTGCTTTCTTGGGTACAGGAACAATGGTGGACATCTTGAAGCAAGTGGGAACAGCAGACTGGGATAGGGAGAGTTTGAATATGCCCGTAAACACTCCATCCAGCTGGTCTGCGCATGCTCTGAGGACGTGGCTAAGGATGCCGTCTGGGCCAGCAGCTCTGCAAGGGTTGACACGCTTAAATGTCTTGCTCAGTGCCACTGTATTATCCTCAAAGCGGGCGGAGAAGGGGTTTTGCTTGTCTGGGAGCAAGACATCGGTGTCCGCGACTTGGCTGGTTTTCCCTTTGTAATCCGTGATTGTCTGTAGACCCTGCAACATAAGTCTCGTGTTTGATCTGTTGAATTGCGACTCCACTGTCTCTGTTCTGACGTTTTGCCTGTTTGATTGCCTTACGGAGGGAATGACTACACTGTTTGTATTTGACCATATTCCCAGTCACCTTGTGGTGGTTGGCGCTTTCAGTTTTTTTGAACAAGATAGAGGATAGAGAGAGTTTTGTTGACACAGAGCATAATGAATATGTTTTGTAATAACACTCTTAGAACATTCTGTTCTGAGAACATGACTTTAAATAGAACCATAAGGAAGCACTGAAATTCCCACAGAAGAACGTTGTTTCTTAACGTTCTCTGAACATTTGCAATATCAAACCAGTTGAAGTACCTTTCCAGGGCGGCAGGTAGCCTTGCGGTTAAGAGAGTTAGGCAAGTAACTGAAAGGTCACTGGTTCAAATCCCCGAGCTGACTAGGTCAAAAATCCTTGAGCAACGCACTTAACCCTAATTGCTCCTTTAAGTCACTTTGAATAAGAGCGTCTGCTATATGACAAGTGTAGAATATTACCAAAAATGTTATGAAATGTAACCATGTTTTAATTTTTAGGAAACATTCTGTTTAAGTAATGAAATATCAAGAAAATAACATTACTTTGTCAAGTTCCTTAAAAGTGCTGAGAATGTTCCAAAGCCAAGCAACTATCTTGCACCATTCCCAGAAAGTCGTGAGAATGCAAAATAACCATAGGACATCCATGCTCTCGCCAAGCTATAAGAAACATATGGTTCTCAGAACATTCTGGTGGGCTGGGCTGTCCCAACCATAATCAACTACTTCCAAACCCCCCGTTCCTCCCTGTGCCCCCATGTCGTGTACCAGAAGTGTTCCGGGTCCAATGCCATGCCTCTGGACCAGGACAGGAAGTGATGACTGGGTCAGATGATTGGCCGTGTCTGTGTCGTATTTGACCAACCTGAACGGGTCCTGAGAACTCTATCACAGACATAAACATCATAATTATTAACACTCAAAAAATAGCAAAATCATCTAGCATACTCCCACTGTATGTCTGAGCCAGGGTTGCCATGTTCCCAGTTTTGCTGCAGATTGGGCTAATTTGAAAACAATGTTGCGTGTGAAAATGTAATGGTCACGGGTTTCAGGTTTTGGGCTACTTCTAAACTTCACCACAGACGCCATGGCATTTCTCTCTGTTGAATGAGTGATGAGGAGGAGAATGTCATGAATGGAAACACCTATTGGATAAATGTGGCAACTCCTCTCTTGCTGCCCTCCAATAAATGTGGGTCATTTTCAGGCCTTGTTGGCGGGTTTTGAGTCGTCATTGATCAAGTAATTTTATCTACAACTCTGGTCTGAGCCATGATCAGACATAGTCTATATACAGTATGTCACTAAAGACACCCTATTCCCCATATTGTGCACTACTTTCTAAAATACTGCGTCCATTTGGGATCAAAAAGCAGTGCACCATATATGGGTAGTAAGAGTATCATTTGGACAGAAGTAACACCTCCTCCACACCCCCAGCTCCTCACCTTGGCACAGGGATTGGCGGAGGCATGGACCTGCCTGTGATGGACCCTCCGCAGTATGACCTCCACGTTGCGGGCCCTGGGTGGGGGGCAGAGGGAGGAAGTGACATAGATCACCAGGATGTGGCCACGGGGGGCCCAGGGGGCCCGGAGGAACAGCTCCAGCTCCAGGTCAGACAGGAGGGGAAGGCGGGTTGAGCAGTGGCAGCCCTGTGGAGTAGGAGGAATCTGAGAGCCGTGGAGGAGGAGGAGTCTGAGAACCACAGGGCATGGAGGAGTTTCACTGGGGGAGAGAGCTGAGAGGGAGGAGACGCATGGCAGGCCTGCTGACTTTGCCCTGTGGGAGAGAGAGACTAAGATTAGTGTGTGTGTGTGTGTGTGTGTGTGTGTGTGTGTGTGTGTGTGTGTGTGTGTGTGTGTGTGTGTGTGTGTGTGTGTGTGTGTGTGTGTGTGTGTGTGTGTGTGTGTGTGTGTGTGTGTGTGTGTGTGTGTGTGTGTGTGTGTGTGTGTGTGTGTGTGTGTGTGTGTGTGTGTGTGTCACCTGTGTAAGGTAGGTCTGTACAGGTTGGCTGGTGTGGATATGGGCAGGCTGCAGGTGGCTGGCCTCGGGACCTTCCTCCTCAGACGGGCTGGACGCACAAAGGTAGGTGGTATCTCCTCAATGGTGAGAGGTATTCTGGGAGTTGCGGTCCAAGCCTCTTTGCATTTAGGTGGTCTGGATTTGTAGTCTGGGAGCAGTGGTTCATCACTGAGGCCTGGGGGATGAAGAACAGAGGGAGTATAGCTAGAAGAGTAGTAGTTTAGTTTACAAGAAATAAACATCACACAACAAACAGGGTTGTTCTAGGGCCATCTATCATGGAGAATAGCCCATGGGGTGATGGGATACCTGTGGCCATCAGGTAGAGTTGGAGCCAGCGCAGCGCTGTATCTCTCACTCTCTTCCTGATCCCCTGTAACTCCACCCTGTAGACCTTGACCTCCACTGACTCCACCACTGCTGCCCCTGGCCCCTCCCTTCCACTACTCACAGGCTATACGTGGGGATAAGAGGGGGAGTAAGAAAGATGAAAGAGTAGGGGATTGAGGGAAGGAAAGGGAGAGAAGGGGGGAAGTGAGAGTGAGAGGGATGTGAGAGGAGGGGATAGAGGGAAGAAGAGAAGTAAAATATATGCATTAGCCAGCTGTGCCACCAGAGACTCTGGGTTCGCGCACAGGTTCTGTCGTAACTGGCCTCGACCGGGAGGTCCGTGGGGCGACGCACAATTGGCCTAGCGTCGTCCGGGTTAGGGAGGGTTTGGCCGGTAGGGAAATCATTGTCTCATCGGGCACCAGTGACTCCTGTGGCGGGCCGGGCGCAGTGCGCGGTAACCAAGGTTGCCAGGTGCACGGTGTTTCCTCCGACACATTGGTGCGGCTGGCTTCCGGGTTGGATGGCGCTGTGTTAAGAAGCAGTGTGGCTTGGTTGGGTTGTGTATCGGAGGACGCATGACTTTCAACCTTCGTCTCTCCCGAGCCTGTACGGGAGTTGTAGCGATGAGACAAGACAGTAGCTACTAAAACAATTGGATACCACGAAATTGGGGAGAAAAAGGGGTAAAATTCAACAATTTTTATTTTTTTAAATAGATGCATTAGACAACAGCAGAGACAGAAAAAAAGTGCTGTTTCCATAGTGATCATACAGCTTACAGTGAAGGCTGTCTAGTCTTCCATACTGACACTAAGTTAAACCCATCAAATAAATACCAAATAGATATCTCTTACACATTAAACTTTTTTTTATAGGAATGAAAGAATACCAAGAGTGTGCAAAGCTGTCATCAAGTCAAAGGGTGGCTACTTTGAAGAATCTAAAATCAAAAAATATATATTTTGATTTGTTTAACAATTTCTTGGTTACTACATGACTCCATATGTGTTATTTCATAGTTTTGATGTCTTCACTATTATTCTACAATGTAGAAAATAGTACAAATAAAGAAAAACCCTTGAATGAGTAGGTGTGTCCAAATTTTTGACTGGTACTGTACGTGTATACATTTTTTTCCAGAAAGTTATGAGGTTCAAAAGTCACAGCATAATAGGAATGACCCGGATGCTAATTTTAGGTCCTGTCTACACTCCAAGACAAAATGTGTAGAATTGCAGGAAACTAACTTTAAAATCAACATTGCTCTGCCATCAAGAGGGGGGAAACTAAAATGCTTTGCCCACGAGGTGAAGGGGGGCACAACCAAATATCGCTTAGGGGCCCCCAAAAGACTAGAGAAGGCCCTGCTGAATTTAATCAGTCAATCACATTGTTTTGCTCATTAGTATATCATAGCAGGCCCAATAGAGTCTCTTGTTATCCCTCCCTTCCTTGCTTTCACTCTCTCTGTGCCTATAGTATGTAGAAGCCATATTCAGTATGTAGGACTGTGTTTAGGGGCTCTATCCTAGATTCTGGGTTCTTACCGGCTCCTCCTCCCTCAGACTCAAGGTGATGTCATTCTCCGCCAGGACGCTGAATATCAGGGTCATGTTCAAGTGGTTACTGAAGGTCAGTGTTATGTTCTCATTCACCTGATGAATACACACAAAATCTATAGTAGATGTGTTTGGGCTGCACACATGCACACGTACGTACACACACACCTTGTATTTGTGCAGAACTTCATTCTGAGACCTGGGGTTGAAGGTCCACTCCTTGGTGAGACAGCCCTCTCTTGTGTACTGCTGACCTCCCAAAGATCCCACCAACAAGGCAACCCAGCTGGACCTGATCACACAACACATGGCCCTTAGTTAACAGACTCTTTTACAGACTCTCATACGGTTTACTCTTGACATTACTGCTAAAGTTTGATTGCATGGCTACCATTACTGCACATCTGTAGTGCAGAGGATCTCAACTTTTTTGATGCCTGGGACTTCTGTTGTGGAAGCAAATTCATCAGGGACCCCCTCATAATCAGAACATTACTTAAGTGAGATAAAAAATAGCATACAATGAGTTGTACTATGACTTCGGCAGTGCATGGCCGGACAAACCAAGTCTCTGGTCCTGGGAAGAAACATTTTAAAGGCCCGTCGCTGGGCATCGGAGAGAAAATGTTGCCGTTTCCAAGCTAATTTCCTGCAATTCTACATATTTTGTCATGTGGCAGAGAGATTTTTTGTTGTTGCAAATTTAAAGTATTGAGTTGAAAAAATGTAGAATTGGTGGCGTACTGTGGATACCAATATCCCTGTGAGCCTCCCAGGTCCATGTTGCCCCGGGGTAAGAACATCCATTGTAGATTAATAATATTACATTGTATTGCATTAGACCATCTTAACTTACTCCACGGATCCCTTGGCCAAAATGTGTTGAATCTGTTGTCGTTAGTAATATTATTTTTTACATTTTTTATTATGCAGCACCATCGCGAACCCCCAGGGGTGCGCCGACCACACTTTGAAACCAGAATACACGAACACAGTTGTTCTCAAACAGCTGGGGATCTGACCATACCTGTGCTTGCCTGTGTGGTACACAACACCATGGCCACTGGGTTTGAAGGAGGCCACCAGGATGTCATAGGGACTGTCAGAGAAGATGTTTGTGTAAACGCCCCCTCTGGGAATGGCACTGGGCAGCTGGCACACTGCTACTGAACCAGATGGGTAGCTGAGACACAGTCAGGACAACACTGAGAGGAGGGCTCCATGCTAAAATAGATTAAGTATGTGAAAAGAGCAGAGGGAGGGAGAGAGAGAGATAGAGAGGGTGGAAAAACATGGAAGTCAACAGTGGTAGAAGGCAGAAGTGGCGAGGCAAGGATACTACAGATAGCTGGTTCCATCAGGCAGGCCGTAGTGCAGTTTTGGGGAGATGCTGTAGCTCAAGTACTTGGTGTTGGGGATTAAGGGGAAGAGGCAGTCCTCTGCATGGGCTGGGACTGGCTGTGGCAGCTGGAGAACCTTATAGTCCTGGTAGTGTTGAGCCACCATGGGGCGTGTGTGGCCTCTCAGATCCAGCCGGGCATTCTCCTCTTTTCTATAGGAGCATAATCAAATGAACACAACGGCTACACAAGTGTCTATGTAAGTCATATATATGTTATTAAGATATAGAAGGGTAGACGGGGGAAGGAGAAGGAGTATCCGGTTTTACAGGTTGATCTATAGTGCTGAGAGAAGAGGTCTGCTCCATAGGTTTATACCACTTACATCTGATCCAGAATGGGTCTGAGCTTGTTGACAGCCCAGTAACACACCTCCAAAGTCCTGCTGTGAAGACGTGGAGTACAGGGGGCATTGTTTACCTCTTCAAGGAGATGGAGAGACAGATACACAGAGAGAGAGAGAGAGAGAGAGAGAGAGAGAGAGAGAGAGAGAGAGAGAGAGAGAGAGCGACAAAGGTTGAGGGTTACACTTGCAACACTACTGCATATATACAGCCTAGTCTGGGTGGAAAATGCATGTTTTCCCACCAGACAATAGTGTAGCATTCATAACTCTAAATTGTCTTCATCGGGCTCTGCTAAGCATTTTGTAGAATTTGTTTTGAAGTCTGTATGGCGATGGTGTGGGGTGTGGGGTGGTTTGCTGACAGTATTTTAAAGGAGAGGCATGGCCTTAGGTCCTGTCCTGCTGTCATTAGTGTGTTACCTTTGTACGTGAGAGAGAAGGAGAGATGGGACAGACACTCCTCCAGGCAAAGCCTCAGAGTGGACGTCACAGGAATACAGGTCGCTGCAGACAGACAGAGATCAATGTACCACTCATCAACAGGATACTTCACTTTGAACAAAATAAATTCATTCTTTCAATCGCAACCCAATAGTTTACAACCCCTTTGCCATTTCCCTCGATGAAGCCACATGATATTTGCATTATTTGAACACAGAGATATACTGTAACTGGGAGTGTTTTGCTTTGTGTGACTTACATATCTGTTTATCACTGTTGTTGTCCCGGTCAACAGGGGACTTTTTCTTGAACTTCAAGGTGCTGAAGCGAGTGGTTGGCTGGCGGACAGACTGGGAGGACTCAGTGGGCAGCAGGATCTGACTGGTGACAATGGACATCCTGTGCCTGGTGTCCGGGGGTAAGGCGACCTGGTTGGGGTAGGGCCGCGGGGGTCTACCAGACACCCTGGTCTGGTGGAAGGGTTTGGCATCAGCAGGGATGTCTGAGAGTTCCTCCCAGGACAAGGCACACAGGTTTCGGATTCCCTTGGGAAGCAGGATATCCTTCTCCTGACATTCCTGGAGGAGCTGAGCTATCTGCTCCAAGAGGTCCGGAGCCTCAGCCGTGTAGCACTGAAATGTCTTCAGGTCCATGTCTGTCCCCTGTAGTTCAGGTCACCGGGTAAACGCTAAGGCCAACATTGGTCAAGTGTAATCTCAGGATTAGCTTTAAACACAGCAAACTCTCATAATCTATTTCATTTAGAGAAGATTATTAGTTTAACAATTACAAAGCAACTTTGGAAATGGAACATGTGGTTTCTCTGTTCAGGCTGGCCCATAGAATGTTGAGGTGGTTCCTGGTCCATTCTAGAACATGGGTCAACAATGACTCTTTATGACCTAACTTTGAGAGTTCTGATACAGTTCTGTTCAGGATTCCCCAAAAACGTTCTATGGCACTGGAGTGACAGCAAGGAAAGCAGCTCTTGTACTGACTGTCCCGTTAAATGGGATTTGTTGTATATCATAAAGCAGAACCAGACATCAATGGGCAACTAGGCAGCCCTGTCACCTGATCAAAGTCACACAAGGCTAACATCAAGGCTTGTCTGATGGAAACACACACAATGGCTGATTATCCAGCAGTGGAAACTTCAAAGGCCTGATAATGTATTAAATGAAAGCGAATACACAATTTTAAATAGCTGCTATTACATTGAAAAATGACTCAACTTGAATTCAATCCATTGAAGCTGGTGACACCTTTTCTAGGTGTAAAGTAGTTTGTATATCTGAATGCATTGTTAGTTTTGAGCATCTGGAGATGCACTACTGTATAAAACGAATCAACTATAGTTCATCTGGACATTTGTTGCTTATATATGATAATTTTAAGAGTAGTTGAGGGGATATGTTGCATTTGAGCCAATTGTACATAACTAACTAACAACTTACCTCGAGTGACATTCTTTTGTGTGATGACTGGATTACCCTTTGTGACAAATGTGAAATGGTTGACAGTAATCCCACTTGAACAAGGTCTCTCATGCAAATACAATACTTTTGGCATTTAGCAGCAAATAGGCCTAGTGGTTGAAAATAAACAAGTACTGTCATCCAAAGGCATCAAATGCCCATAAGCCATAGAAAATGGCAACACTGATGAAGGCCAGTGGGATGGCCTTGTGTCTCCCAGGCTTGTGGCTGAGTCCATCTGCAGAGGTACAGCGGTGTACACATCCAGTTGTGACCTCCATAAAGATATAGACCTGAAAGACAAATTAGTTCTTAGAAAAGTCAAGTAGCAGAAAATGTAGGAGGCAAATTGGTGAATGGTGTCAGGTAGAACTGATATCACCCTGTTGAAACCCCCAACAGTCCAAACCCCATGATGAAAACATGTGGTTTCACTCTCACCATGTGTTCCTGGCGTGTAATATCAGAAAGGAAGCTTTTGAACTGTCTTAAGAGCCTGTGGCCTGGTGCATGCGGAGCACCATGATCTTCCCCTAGGCTCTAGGAAGATATAATCGACACTGCTCCTAACCAGCCAGAAAGATTCATAGGAAAATATAAAATTACTGAACTGTTGTGAATAAAGAAAAGGCAAATAAAGAAAAGGCAAAGACCGTTGCCCTGGAGACTCAACACTACAGGGACATGTTGGTCACAATCAAGAGTTCTAGAACACGTTAAGAGGTGATACATCTGTTAAAGGGTGACTATGAGTCAGCCTAGAAACTACATGTTTCACTAATGGCTGGAGGTCAATGTCCTCAGGTCAATCCTTAGCAGCGGCAGCCATGATGTCAGTCTTGTACGTCAGAAACACTGGGGTCGTTCGAGACCTGAATGCTGATTGGTTGAAAGCTGTGGTACACAACATGGCCAAAGGTATGCAGACACCCACTCGTCGACCTTCTCATTCCAAAATTATGGGCATTAATATGGAGTTGGTCACCCCTTTACTGCTATAACAGCCTCCACTCTTCTGGGAAGGCTATCCACTAGATTTTGGAACATTGCTGCGAGGATTTGCTTCTATTCAGCCACAAGAGCATTAGTGCGGTTGGGCACTGATGTTGGGCGATTAGGCCTGGCTCGCAGTCGGCGTTCCAATTCATCCCAAAGGTGTTCGATGGGGTTGAGGTCAGGGCTCTGTGCAGGCCAGTCAAGTTCTTCTACACCTATCTTGACAGAACATTTCTGTATAGACCTTTGTTTGTACACATGGGCATTGTCATACTGAAACAAGAGAGGGCCTTTTCCAAACTGTTGCCACAAAGTTGGAAGCACAGAATCGTCTAGAATGTCATAGGCCACTTAGTTTACTGGAATTAAGGGGCCTAGCTCGAACCATGAAAAACAGCCTGTCGTAATGTTGTATTGATTCATGTGCGACTGTTGCTCAACGAATGATTAACTGTTTATAATTATGTGATTAAGTTAATCAGGTAATCATTAACTCAGTAACCTGGGGCACCTGGGGCACCAAGTTGTTTTAATTGAGATTCCATTTCCCAAATGAACTCAAAGAATATCAGAATATCGATTTTACAGCAGTTGCTAATTAATTTCCTCTACAGTCTCATCTTGAACGTCTCATAATTTGGGAATCTGCACAAACCCAAGTCTCTCTAAATTATTCCGTACCACACCAGTTGATTATTTATTTACTAACAAGCTAAATGATAACATAAGATACACAAACACACAGTCTAGGCCACTGATTAGAACTTTGTACAATGAAACAGGTCCCTAGCGGGCCAACACAATATGACACGTGTTACACAAAATACCTCTACTAGCTTTCCTACAGACAGGAGGGTTTTGTTCAGGAGAGTAGCGTGTGTTTACCACCAGAATAGTGTCCTGGAGAGACTTTCCCACATGTTGCAACCTGAGTGCCTGTGGTTTCAGCTGTTGCTGGATAAGTGACATCTCTTCAGTAATCTTCCTAACATTTATCTTGACTGTGGCTGACTGCGTTGACAGCAGTGGTACCAAGGGCAAATAGTGCGCCACAGGTGGAATGTGTTGGCGGTACACTTTCTCTGAATCTAGGTGGACGTACACCCTCGGCATGCGTACTATGCAGTTAGTTATAAGGAGTCCTGGATCATAGTGGAGAACGATTCCCTTAGGGGGTCCGCTCGTGATTACATCTGCTGGGTTGGTTTTGACCAGGGTGCAGAGTGTCAGGATCAGCCAAAGGAACTCCATCCTACAGAAACACATAATCAGAGATATTGTTTGATTATTTCAGTTATTTGCTTTTGTAAACGAAAATGTCTTGACACAACAAATGTATCTGATTTTCCTATTTTGAACAGCACAGCGCTGGACAATATCAACAATGACAACTAATGTTTAATATCTTGTAGCTGGGAAGAGAATAAAATATGTTAGGTGCAACGTACTGATCACCTGGAAGGGATCAGCTGAGGATACTTAAGCATTTTCTTAGTATCTCTGACTTGCTAGGGTTCTATCTATTCGGTGCTGGCTTGCACCCCTTCTATCCTATGTGGGGAGTGTACAACTTGATTTGGTTCCTGTGGACCCACTTTAACTTGGCGTTTTGTTGACCTTTGCTGATTCTGATTTGATAAGCTACAGGTGAGAGTTTCACCACACTCTCGTGTGGCCCCGTCCAATGGGGTAGGAACTTTGTCTCAACGCCCGCGGGTTTGTTGTATATGTAGTACCAACCTTATCCCTGACCTCGAACACCTGGTGTGAGGCCTTTTTGTTGTAAAAGGTCTTGTCACCTTCTGCACCTCTTTCCAACTTTCCTTGAGCGTACGCAAAGATAGTCTGGAGGTGGGTTCGCAAGTATGTCATGTATTGATGAGTGGTGGCTGCGACGACTTCTCCCGGTTGGTACAGGAGATGCAGTGGAAGTGTCGTTTGCCGGCCTGTCATCATCTCGGAGGGTGTTATTCCCGTAGACCTGTTGCGTGTGGCTCTGATCGCCATCAGTACCAGTGGGAGTTTGAGTCCCAATCTTTGTGGTTGGCTGCCACATATTTCCTCAGGATTCTGACAATTGTTTGGTTGCTCCTTTCTACCTTGCCAGAGCTCCGAGGGTGGTATGCGATGTGGAGTTTACCTTTGACTCCCAGCAGCCGCCACAGTTCGGTTATTACAGCTGTCAAAAAGGGAGTTTCTCTGCTGCTGTCCACCGTTTCTCCTGGCAAGCCGAAACGACTGAGAACGTGGTTGAGCAAAAGAAAGTCAGTGGTTTCCGCTGTGTAATTGGTTGCGGGCAGGCACTCCACCCACTTTGTGAATGCGCAAGTCACTGTGAGGAGATACTTGTTGCTTCTGGCCGACCTGGCAACTGGGCCGACCCAGTCGATCTGGATTGAGCTCCAGGGGTAAGACACACCCTTGCGTTGCAGGGGTGCTCTGTGAAGTGGCTTGGAGTGTTGAAAATGGCAGCAAACTAGACACCCCCTCACATATTGTGCCACATCTTGTTCCATGTGAGGCCAGTGGGCCACCTGTCGCAATGTTTCACATGCAGCCTTGATCCCCCCTATGGCCTCCACATGGCTCGTCGTGGGCATGAGGTATCATTAACCCCCTCTGTCTTTTAGGAACCACCCACCATCGTGTGGCGTCGGTTTCTGAAACATATACCAGTAGGTAATCTACAAGTGTGAGGTGCTGTTTAGTTGCGTACGGTGAACGCAAGTTGTGTGAGCCTGCCAAAGCCAGTTCGGACACTGGGTGAATGACAGGATCAGACAGGAAAGCCATCAAAGTGGCGATGGACTCATCTTGCTGTTGTATTGCTACCAGGTCACCATTCAGGAATGAATGAGTTAGCAACACATTATGTTCGTGCAAAGACGATTCCCACGGTGCTACATGGCTATGCATTACCGCAGACACCATTAGCTGCCTCAGTGATTATTGAGTCTCGTGCATCGAACCCTCAAGGGGTGTCGTGAATTGCACCATATTTCACCATGCATGGTCGTTGCCAAGTTTGTCACTACCAGGTGATTTGGAGTGTCCCTTGACTTTTTCCAATACACCTGTATGTCGTGTTTGGTTATGAGGTCATCACATCGCTGAAATTGAAGCGGTTTGCATGGAATGTCATTCTGCCATACCAATCCCACACCAGCTTGCAAGTGGTCTAGATGGCGGGTAAGAACAACCATCCACAAATGCCATCGGCATGCCAAGACACGTTCTCTTCGAAGTAGTGATGGTTCAAAGGCAATGGCGGAGCTACGTCATGCGGGGGTGGTGTGAAGTCGGTTTCATAGTCACCACAGCGTTAACACACCGCCAAAGCCCTTTGCATAGTTGATTACTACATCATGGCTCTGCAGCGTCATTATTCCAAGATGGCGTAGCAGTTGGATGTCTGTTTTGCTTGTCTTGTCCCGTCCTGTTGTCGTGTCTTTGGCTATGCCGGATTAAGTGATATGACATGCTATTCTATACAATCCTTTCTCCGTAATTAATATTACCTGATTGAGCTAATCATGTAAATGTAATTAACTAGAAAGTCGGGGCACCACAAAATACTATTTATAGAGCTGTTATCTTCCGAATAAACTCTTAAAGACCTAGTAATATTTTACATCAATAGAAGTCAATGTTAATCGTCACCTTAATTCAGTCAGTAAAGTCTTGGTTATCTTCACGAACCCTGGCTAACAAGTTGAATCAGCAATACAAAATTGGGTTTCATTATTTATTTACTAAATACCTAAGTAATCACACAGAATTACATATACAAAGAATGAATCATCGTCCCTAGCGGGAGGAACAGATATGACAGCTGGTTACACAAAAGAAAAGGGGCTGGGTTTAAGTGAAAGAGCAGGAAGACTGAGGGACAAAGGGAGAAGCTGTTCACTGTCGTAAATACAGTATCTTATCCATTATAAATTACCGCCCATTTGGAAAAGGAAAATGCAATAAACATTTACTCTGAACTGCGCTTCGGTAGGTTGTTGGTAGATGGATGGCCGTGTTGCCAAACCGAGTCCCTTGTCCATTGAAGAATGTCTCTGGTGGTCAATTGGATACATTGTAGTAACGTTGTTGTGTGATAGACGGGATACTCTGTCTCTTCTTTCCTAGCCTGCGTTTGCAGCTGCTGTTGCTAACTCAACGGCTAGGTATCACTTCTGTAGTGAATAAGATTTCAAAGTTCATATCATTCGCAACCAAGGCTCACGCTGAGGTTGGCTTAGTTCTGTAGTTGACATGTTAGTCCTTTTAACGCAGAGGCTGCAGACCTCACGTACTTGGAACAGGAGGTTATGTTGTCATCAAGGCTTTATATAGGAAGGGAGAGGAGGGCGTGCCACTGATTGAGGGCGGGCCACTGATTGAGCAGAGCCTTATGAAAACCCAAATCTCTCATTTGGAAGCTGAAATTAGATTTAATCTCTTCATCAATAATTTTATATTCAAACATTTAAATTGAACAACAATTTCATGTGAATCCGATAACTACAATGTGCAGACTTTCCACTGTAGAGTTTATGTCATCTTATCATTGATGAGAATGTCTCAGATGACAACCGAACTGACATCATATTCATTAAGTACCACCGCATATGTTCAATTGGTCAGATTACCAGAATATAGTTCATTTCCCCCCACCTTCTAATGTTCCCAGAATCTCTATGTTAACCAAGGGGTTTTCAAATTTCACATCAGTAAGGTAGAGAAAGGACAAAGGGGGGAGGTATTTATGACTGTCATAAACCTACCCCCAGGCCAACATTATGACAGTCCCTCCATGTTGGGTTCAATCTTGCGATTAACCTGCATGTTGCAAACCAACATAAAATTGACCGTGGGTTGTCCTGGTTGTGAACCATCGTTGTGGTCCCCATCTGGTGATCGACCCGGGTAGGATTTCTGCGAATGAAGTCAACTCCATGGCTGGGCAGGAGATGTCCAGTTGGTGATCACTGTTGCCAGTCCCCCCTCTGGTGTGGTCGACCTGGAAAGGGTGTCCGCAAATGAAGAAGTCCACTCCATGGCTCGGCAGCGGATGTCCAGATTGGGAGCGCCGTTGCAGTCCCCCTCTGGTGGTCGACCCGGGTAGTGTGTCTGCAAATGAAGAAGTCCGCTCCATGGCTCGGCAGCAGATGTCCAGATTGGGATTGCCCTTCCGGACCCGTCGTCTGGTCATCAAGACTGGAAGATCTGGGCAGTAACTTAGGTAGATGTTAACAACGCACACACACTCATGAAATATATCATTACATTTCCTCCCAAATGAGTGGCGTTGTGGCACTAACTGATGCTTGTATGGGGAAGTTGTTTATGGCTCTATCACTTTCTACATGCCGAAGAAAATGAAACAAATTGTCAGGACCCGGTTACGAACCCGGGTCTCCGGAGTGAGAAACAGTCACTTAACCAACTGAGCCACGAATAGTCGGCAGAACCCAGAAGATGAGGCAGACACAGCAGTACTTGGGACGGTGTATTTAATGAAGTAAAAAGTGAAGTTCTTCAGGAAAACATGTAACTCCACAACCTCAAAAGGAATCCTACAAGAACAAAGGTAATCCTCCAAGACAAAAAAGGTAAATCCACAAGGTGGAAGGTAAAGCACAAAAGCCTCAAAAGATACTCAAAAAACAAACAAACAAGAACAAAAAAAACAGAATTCCACAAGAGAGTCCACCGGGATCAACAAGAGTTCTCAGAGTACTAGGGCTGGGTGCTAACATACAAACACAGAGCAAAGAACAGAGGAAAACAAAGGGTTTAAATACAATCAGGGGAAACGAGGCACAGGTGCAAATAATAATGGGGATCAAGGGAAAACAAAAGGTCAAAAGGCACAATGGGGGCATCTAGTGACCAAAAACCGGAACAACCCTGGCCAAATCCTGACACAAATTGAATGAAAGCATAAACAAAACTAAATTTAATTATGCCCCCTTAATCATCTAATTGGACTGTATTCTATCTACGTCCATGGTCTTGACAAAATGACCCTATCATGGTACTGTCTAATGTCATATCTAGGGCTTTCCTAATTTACGGGGTGTTGCTTAGGGTACTATCCTAAGTTGATAACTATATGATAAGTCTACAGCTGTAAGGCACTAGTTTTGGGCTGTCTACAGGGATGACCTATGGACCTCTGGGAAGAAAACTGGTGAGTACTTAAGCTGTAGAGTTAAAGGCCTCAAAATAGGCTGGTATTCTGCTCGGAACCCTTAAGTGATCCTAGTATAAATCCTAATTGGATGTTCCGTTGTGCATGTGCGTTTATGCTTACGCAAGCGCACATGTCAAGGGAAGGAAACCAAGTATCCTGGAAGATTACAACTTGTTCAGAATGAGTCTGACGTAGTCAGGTAATTTTCAGGTCAATGCCTGGAGGTCAGTCAGAATTGGTGTCGAGGGAATCTGTAGTGGTTTTACTACTAGTCACTGTCTTCCACTATTGAAGTGGTGATAGGTATGAAGAAGTATACTTCATAGCTATGTTATCCACGGAGGAGCTAACCTCATGACGGAAGTACTCTTTAAGTATTAGACCAGTCGTACGTGGTGTGATCGTGGTTCATGACTTCTAATAACTTTTCTCCTGAAAGGAGAGTTCTATTTATTTGTGGCATCTGTAACCATTGGAAGAGTGCAATGGAGATTCCCTTCCTGTGTTGCACTCTGAGTGTTGCACTATGTCGCTATTATCAATAGTAATTTAACTTGTGAGGTTACTAATCCTCTTACTGAGTGTTGCTGGACTGACTGTGGTATTGGTACTGGTACTCAAGGGCTCCAGTTGTCCTACCGATTTATTCTGAAATGTTATCCTACAGGAATACATGATTAGAGCATTTTACTAGTTGTCTTGTAGTGGCTACTACACATGACAAGGAATGATTGTTGTTGCCATTTGTTTTGGAGGACTTCCTTTACGACCAGTGTGGTATACCTCAGTACTATCTTAGACGTGTTCTAATATAATCCCTGTCTAGAGGCCTGTCTGCTCCTCACTGTTCTCAAAGGGGAGTTTACAACAAGATTTAATTTATGCTCTGGCGGCCTCGTACAGTGTTGTCCGTAGTCTCGACCCCCCACCGGCCTCGAGAAGGCTCATCATGGGTCTGGGCTACTATTCCCCCCATTTGTGTCTCGGGATCCCCCCACCAGCATGTGGTGTTGGTATCCGAGGTGCCAATGAAAGGTTCGGACCCTATGTACGAGTTGTCAGTGGCCGGGTTATTATGAGAATGGCTGTAACCTTTCAACCAAATCTCCTGGTGAAAATAACGTGGTTATATTGAAGCAACATCTCAAGACATCAGTCGGGAAGTTAAAGCTTGGTCGCAAACTGACCTAAGACAGGGAATTTTTACTAGGATTAAATATCAGGAATTGTGAAAAACTGAGTTTAAATGTATTTGGCTAAGTTATATGTAAACTTCTGACTTCAACTGTATATTTGCCATATACCACACACCCTCGTGCCTTTTTGCTTAAATATAAATTCTCATACAAAATAAGTTTCTAATACTGTATAACATCAAACAACAACAGAATAGCTGGTTTCATGAATGGTGGTCATGCTTGAAACCAATAAGACCTTTTGGGTTGTCTGCAGAAATCACTCCACCTGGTTGCTAAAATTCTAATGGTTCACCTAATTTCAGTTTATGTGACAAAACAAGCAAGTATAGTGTAGACAATCATTGTACCATCTAAACCGCTGTAAAATATATTTTCCATAACCAAAAACATTGTAGTGTCAGCTGTTTGAACCTGTTGTACAAAACCGAAAGTAAGCAAAAATGAAACTTGCGTGAGAAGCATAGAAACAGTGAACATAGAACAGCTCTACTGCTTCTTAGACTTGCTTCAATGAGAATGACAGATCTATAACTCACATTTCTATGTGGATTTGGTTGGGTTATGTAAGTTATGTATTGCAGCTTTAAGTATACCTTTAAGACAAAACATTTCAGAGGCCTAATTAAAAGAGATCCTATTAAATTACTGGAGGGGCTATGTCTTGAATCCTTAAAGTTCCACAATGGGGTAAAAATGGAAGCAATATTGGTCAGGTAGAAATCCAAACCGGTCTAATTGGAATGAATGGCAGTAGAGACATAATCCTGATTTCACTTTCGGCATGTGATATATCAAAAAAATGTGAGTAGTCTAATTCCTAATTATATGGCAGTAGTAGCCTAGTAACCAGCCATCTACCAAATGTTGAGTGCTTTTCCCCACAGTACCCCCTAACCTGCTGTGCTTGGCTCTTCAAGTGACAAATTGGCTGTAAGGATCCAGTGCAACAGGCCCACAGCTCTCCACTCTGCTAGCCGCAATGCAGACAAACATCAGGTGCTTCTGTAACCGATGTGAAATGGCTAGCTAGTTAACGGTGGTGCTGGCTAATAGCGTTTCAATCCGTGATGTCACTCGCTCTGAGACCTTGAAGTAGTTGTTCCCCTTGCTCTGCAAGGGCCGTGGCTTTTGTAGATTGATGGGTGACGATGCTTCGTGGGAGGCAGTTGTTGATGTGTGCAGAGGGTCCCTGGTTTGAGCCCAGGTAGGGGCGAGGAGAGCTATGCTGTTACGCTTCCCCAGCCAGAAGAACAGACAGTAGACACTGTGCCTGACCAGCCATTGATACATGGACAAAAACAGTCAATTACTGTACTATACTTTACAGAAATATGAGCAATACAGAATTTTGCTACCTGTATGGGCTTTCTTATATAGGCAGTGCCACCTTCTGCTGGGTCCAAAGGGGCAGGCCACCCATTCATCCATCCATGAGAAGCCCAGGTGTGGGAAGCCTCCCACCCATTCATCCATCCATGAGAAGCCCAGGTGTGGGAAGCCTCCCACCCATTCATCCATCTATGAGAAGCTCAGTCTCAGATCATGGTTCTTTTTAATAACCTCTGTGGGGGTTCTGGGTATCTCCTCCGCCACCCTGCCCACCTCCACCGCAGGGCCACACCCCTGGTGAGACCAGACACCACAGTAAGGAGGTCCCTCTCTTGCTCTCCTTTGGCCTGCTCCTCCTTTCCTCTTAAGCCATCCAACTGATTTTTCTCACTACCCTCTCCATGGTCTTTTTTGTTTTCCGGCTCTTCTGGGCCCTAAAAGAGGCCACAGCAAGACATGTTGCTTCCTCACCAAGCCCAAGATCAAGAGCACTGTAATGAATCCCTTTGTGGAGAAAAACACATTGGCTGCCGTCATGTGAAATCCATAGATTAGGGCCTAATTAATTTTTTTCAATTGACTGATATCCTTATATGAACTGTAACTCAGTAGAATCTTAGAAATTGTTGCATTTATATTATTGTTCAGTGTAATATTGTATTAGTGCCTGTTAATGATAAGATACTATGAGATACATACATAGTAAGATACTATGCCTTTTAGTGTCAAGAAAAAAACCGATAAAAAGGTGATAAAACATAATTCGCAAAACAGTGGTGACATTACCTGAGCTACTTCAGAGGTGGATTCAAAATGGTTTAAACATGTAATGAGTGCTCCAAAACAGAAACGCTATTTAACATGTGCCTCAGTAAAGTTTATATTATTGTCTTCTTGTGTTATATAATACTCACATGGCATAAATAAATCTTTAATAAAATCCATTCTGATTCATCAGAATTATTAAAGTTACCCTTCCGTTTGAAGAAGCGAAAGATTCTCCCAGATCAGTGTCATTTCCATGACCTGCCTTCTTGATGGGACGAACGCATATGCCTCCCTGTCAAGCCCATGAAATGGACCAGAACAGTTCAGGTCAGAGTATGCTTTGCTGGATTGAAAAACATTCAAAACATTGCAATGTTACACAATCTTAACACACCCCTGCTCTGAGGTCTAGTGGCTCACAAAAAGTAAATGGACACAGCACCATCTAGAGGCTCCTTCTGCAGTAATGTCAGTGAATCCTTCCTCACTTAAAACTACATCCATCCCCAAACATGATCAATTATATAGAGTGCATTAGGAAAGCATCCAGACAACAAAATCTGGAAAAAGTCAAGGTAAGTTTTTTTTAAAACATTTTCCCCTCATCAATCTACACAGAATACCTCATAATGACCAAGTAAAAACAAGTTATGACATTTGTGAAAATAATTACATAATACATTTACATAAGTATTCAGACCCTTTACTCAGTACTTTGTTGAAGCACCTTTGGCAGCAATGACAGCCTTGAGTCTTTTTGGGTATGATGCTACAAGCTTGGCACACCTGTACTTGGGCAGTTTCTCCCATTCTTCTCTGCAGATCCTCTCAAGCTCTGTCAGGTTGAATGCGGAATGTCCCTTCATAGCTATTTTCAGGTCTCTACAGAGATGTTCGATCAGGTTCAAGTCCGGACTATGGCTGGGCCACTCAAGGACATTAAGAAACTTGCCCGAAGCCACTCCTGTGTCTCTTGGCTGTGTGCTTAGGGTCATTGTTTTGTTGGAAGGTGAACCTTCGCCCCGGTCTGAGCGCTCTGGAGCAGGTTTTCATCAAGGATCTCTCTATACTTTGCTCCGTTCATCTTTCCCTCAATCCGGACTAGTCTGCTGAAAAACATTGCCACAGCATGATGCCTCCACCACCATGCTTCACTGTAGGGATGGTGACAGGTTTCCTGTGACGGTTGGCATTCAGGCCAAAGAGTTAAATCTTGGTTTCATCAGACAAGAGAATCTTGTTTCTTATGGTCTGAGTCCTTTAGGTGCCTTTTGGCAAACTCCAAGCGGGCTGTAATGTGCCTTTTACTGAGGAGTGGCTTCCGTCTGGCTACTCTACCATAAAGGCCTGATTGGTGGAATGCTGCAGAGACGATTGTCCTTCTGGAAGGTTCTCCCATCTCCACAGAGGAACTCTTGTCAAAGTGACCATCAGGTTCTTGGTCACCTCTCTGCCCAAGGCCCTTCTCCCGAATGCTCAGTTTGGCTGGGCGGCCAGCTCTAGGAAGTCTTGGTGGTTCCAAACTTCTTTAATTTAAGAAGGATGGTAGCCAGTGTCCTTGGGTACTTTCAATGCTGCAGACATGTTTTGGTACTCTTTCCCATATCTGTGCTGAGCTCAATTTCAATTCTCATAGCAAAAGGTCTGAATACTTATGTAAATAAGGTATTTCTGTTTTTCATTTAATACATTTGCTACAACTTTGTCATTATGGCGTTTTGTGTGTAGATTGATTTAACAAATGTTCTCTCATCCATTTTAAAAGGTTGTAATGTATTAATGTGGAAAAGTCAAGGGGTCTGAATACTTTCCAAATCTACCTAAATGCAAATAGGTTGAGTTTTGAGCACAGGTCGGCACATGCTTTAATATAAATGTCAAGCTCTGACATCTCAATGCCTGTACCTAACCAGAAAACAGCTACCTCATGGATGAGCCTCTATTGTCCTGTCACTCAAAACACGTAATCATCAAACATTAACAAGATCACCAGTCTAAACAAAATGAACTA
The DNA here is from genome assembly GCF_023373465.1 of Oncorhynchus keta. Classification (NCBI taxonomy): domain Eukaryota; kingdom Metazoa; phylum Chordata; class Actinopteri; order Salmoniformes; family Salmonidae; genus Oncorhynchus; species Oncorhynchus keta. Next base: position 24,023,667 of record NC_068441.1, on the reverse strand, counting down.
TGGACTGATTCAGTCATGCATCGATCCATTAAACAACCATCTTTAGCTATAGACAAGTGCCTTGAATCCCAAATATAGCAAATCAGAAAACACAATGTCAAATGAAAATGCTATCTTTTAATAACAGATCATAAATAAAGAAAGCAGGTTACAGATCCAAGGTCAAATTACACAAATGGTTCCTTCTTTGGTGCCCTCTGAGAGGTCAAAGATCATGGTAATGTCATTATAGTCTAACACACATTGACGTTGTTTGTGTGTTAGGGTAGACAGTTGTGTGTCACCTGTGTGAGGCATGTCTGTGAGGATCAAGAATAATTCTTGTAGAAGGACAGCATGTCATCCAGGCTCTGGGAGGGGGGCTGGGTCTGAGGGGGGGGCTGGGTCTGAGTGGGGGCCTGGGACTGAGTGGGGGGCTGGGGGGGATACTGTGGGGTGTATTGAGGGGGTAGTGAGGTGGGGCTCCATACTGGAGGTGAGGTGGAGTGGGATACTGGGGATGAAAGGGTAGGTGTGCAAATTGGGGCTGAAATGGGTAATCAAACTGAGGGTGTGTTTGTGGTGGTGGAGGTGGTGGTGTATATTGGGGTTGGGGCTGTTGGGAGGGGGGGTACTGAGGTGGGGGTTGAGGGGGGCACTGAGGTTCTGGAGGTGCAGGTGTATTTTGGAGATGGACAGTGTTTTGGGGCTGAGCAGGGGATTGTGTGGGTTGAGGTTGTGAGGGTTCAGGGGTACTTGGCTGGGGTATAGGAGTACTTCTGGGCTGAGGCTGGGATACAGGAGTACTTTTGGGGTTGGCCTGGGGCACCTTGCGCCCTCCACCCTGCCCCTCTGACCACTTGAAGGCCATTTTGGGTTTGTCCTTCTCACGTTTGGCCTCTTTCCCATAGCTCTGTCTTTTATTATTGCTGAAGTACGCAGAGGGAGGGGCAAATTCCGACTCCCTCTCATCCCGCCGCCGACTCGTCCACTCGCCAAAAAAGTCCACTAGGAAAGGAATGCGTTGTCATATTGGAAAGAGAAGACAGTTAGTTAATGACTTAACCCCCGACCCTAGGCAGCGTACCAGTCTTCAGTGTCCCACTGGAGGAAATTGCCATAGATGACAGGCCTCGGTTACACCTAGATCACTCCTGCTCAAATTTGTTGTGTTATACGTGTTGAGTTAGTGTGGTGGAAGTGATTCATCAATGATTACCATTAATTATAAAAGACCCATGCCAATCGTGTCAGCCCCAAACAAGGAGTAGCGTTTACCTTTGCCCCTGTCCCACTCTCTGACGTGGGGTACTCCTGGCTTGGTGTCCCTCCTCTCCTGGATCTCCACCACCACCTTCTTCAATGCAGGGGCCTCTTCAGGTGCTCCACCTGTTGGGGGTATGGGCCCAATCAGGTCCTCCTTCCCTTCTGAGAGAAGTAATACAACCGACAACACTTACAATAGCATTCACTACAGCCCAAAGTATAAAGAGCAGTAGTCATAGCCATTCAATCTAGCGTGATCAGTTATCATTGTCCCTGATGCAGTATTGTTGTGGGAGGTTCCTCTAACCTTGGTTGTGTTCATCTCCCTGGTCGTCCTCAGTTCCGTCCAGCTTGGCCTTCTTCATCTTTCTCTGCCTCACCTTGGCCAGCCGAGCATCCAGCAGAGTCTTTCTCTTCTCCTTCAGCTGGTCCCTCTTACTGCGCTGGTCTGTTGTCTATGAAAAAGAAAAGGAGAGAAAAAAAACATTGACAATCTGCTTCAAACTCAGTCATTTAATTAGACTGATACATAATATAAGTAAGGTCCTAGTCTCAGGGGTTGTGAAGGCTGAGAGTAACTCACCTGGTCTCTGAGCATGTCCAGGGTCTCTCTCTGTTTCCTTCGCTGCTCCTGGTCCTGAGAGAATGCAAAGTAGCCCACACCCAGCTCACGGGCCTCTGAAAAATAGCAGGTTGAGAGATGGAGAAGGAAGAGGCCAGAGATCAGAGAGAATGGAGAAGAGCACAAGTCAATCCATAATCCACAGAGAACACACTTCTCTGGGTTTGCTGTAAAATGTACAGTAAATAGCGTTTGATTCGATGAGTTCACTAATGTATCACTGCAACAGGTGTCTTGCTAACCTTGCTCCCTGATGTTCTCATAGTGGATTGGACCCACAGGTCTGTTCATGGCCTCCTCCTCCTCCCTCTCCCACTCCTGCCTTTGCAGCTCTCTACGCATGTCCTCTGACAGCAGGTCCTTCTCAGCCGGGTCAAGTCTGTGTACATAAAAGCAAGAACACGTAAAAAACATTAGCAAAAAATATATAAAAAATTAATAACCAGAACAACACTACTGGTACTAACATCTTCTTCTAAAAATAAGCTTACATTAATTTCCAGGTTTGATCAGAGTAAAATATACCTTTTTCCCTGAAAGTCTTTGTCCATTTTCTTGAACCCTGGTAGGTCTTTCTTCATGCATCTCCGAGATCGTCCCAAAGCATCAACATAATCCACCCTGAATATAAATTAGTAAACGGCTACTTTAATTCATATCCCTCGACCACTCAATGGCATCTACAGTCCAATATTCCGACATACAGTAGTTTGGGGCTTCATGTGCTGTAGACATTACCATTCCTCGCCTGGGTTCTCAGGGGGTGGGATGGGGGAGGAGCTCTCTCTATCCTCTCTCTCAATCTCTCGTTGGGCATGATTCTCTCTCTTCTTGTCAATAATCTTCTGGGTGAAATCCACCAGAAAAAGTCCCTCTGTCTCCTCATCTGACACATTGGAAAAGAGGATAGTAATTCCATTGTGAGAAAGATAAAGGGCATTTGCAGGGCCTTCACATGTCAACTTTACATACAGAATATGACAGCATTTCTTGTACAGTATCACAAACATAACACTATACCCAGAAAGTCTCCTTTCGTCATCTGCTCATACAGTTTTGCCTTCTCCTCTAGCTTGCGCCTGCGGGAAAAGAGAGACATGGAAGAAAAGCAGCAATGAGAGACTTTTGCTATATTACAAAAAAATACCTAATAGAAGGCAGTGATGGTGCAGTAAACATGTTGTCAGTGTGTAGTACATCACGTTGTACTCACTTTGCCCTGTCAAGGTTGTTCTCTTCCTCTGCCACCAGTTCCACATCTTTCTGTGCCCGCTCTGAAACACCCTCATTCTGTTTGCTCCACACATTAGGTTTCTACACAGGGAAAAGAACACAATGGATGTTATGGAGACAAAGTTAGGATATGCTGGTCAAAATGTGTGGTATCCTGTTCATTACATGTCTCTGTCCTGTACAATGTTCAATACATACCTTGCTTTTGGGGGGTTTGGTACTAGTTCCAGCATCTTGACCCAATTTTTCATGTTTGAATTGCTCTTGTTTCCTATAGAGTTCAGCTTTGAGATCAACCAGCTGCAGATGAGAGTGTAACATAGCAGTGTGGTCGCCATTTTAGTGGTTAAACTGATAGCAACTAACGTTAACCCAATAAGCCGTGTCACCATTTGAATATCCATGAACCTCGACAACAATAGACAATGCTTTATTTTTTTTTTACATGTACTTTGACTATAACATGATTAGTTTGCCTGCTGACTAACAAGTCAGCAGAAAGTAGCCTAGCTTCCTACGTTAGGGCGCTGACTAGGCTAGCTCGCTAGCTACCGTTAACTAACTAGCGAGCTATGGCTCACACACTGATGACAAGCAACATTAGATACAATGTAACAATATGATTTATTCTGAACAACTCACAGATGAAGCAGTCACGGCATATTGCTTTTTCTTTTTATCCATGGTTGTTAGATTTCGATATATTAGCTCACAATCAGGTAGCTAGTGAAATAACAATCCACAACTTCGAAGAAGGCGTGTTGTTTGGGTGACGTGATAATTTCTGGGGGATGTAGCTAGCTAAGACTCAAGACTGCCACCTACTAGTGTGGAGTAAGAAACCTAGCGTGTATATTTTTTATAATGTTTTATTTTTATTTAACCTTTATTTAAATAGGCAAGTCAGTTAAGAAAAAAATATAATTTACAATGACTGAATACCCCAGCCAACCCCTAACAACGCTGGGCCAATTGTGCGCTTGCCCTATGGGACTCCCAATCACAGCCAGTTGTGATACAGCTTCGAATCTAACTAGGGTCTGTAATAACGCCTCTAGTACTGAGATGCAGTACCATGGACGGGCTGCGCCACTCGGGAGCCCAAATGCATGTTCCGGCTGTGGCAGCCCCGAATCCTAACCACTAGATGCTTTCAATGTTGCCTAATTTGTTTTGGGTTAATCACATCATGGATTTAGGCTCTTGAACATGCAGTTGATTATGTAATAGAGGGGCACATGTATATCAGAGATGGACAGAGATAGTTCATTTACTAATGTGATCTTGTAACCAAAAATATACTATTTCTATGCTTACAATGATGCACAACATTCTGCCCATTATAGCTCACAAAAAATGGTATGTTGAGATAATGTGTTCTTGGCATATTTCCACACAAAGGACAGTGAATATGTCTATTGCAGACTCAGGAAATAGTACCCATGCCAAACCCTTCTCCTGAGGGAGAGTAGGTTTTGTCGTGCCCTCTTCACAACTGTCTTGGTGTGCTTGGACCATGTTAATTTTCTGGTGATGTGGATACCAAGGAACTTGAAGCTCTCAACCTGCTCCTCTGCAGCCCCGGCGATGAGAATGGGGGCGTGCTCGGTCCTCTTTTTCCTGTAATCCATAATCATCTCCTTTGTCTTGATCACGTTGGGGGAGAGGTTGTTGTCCTGGCACCACACGGCCAGGTCTCTGACCTCCTCCCTATAGGCTGTCTCGTTGTTGTTGGTGATCAGGCCTACCACTGTTGTGTCATCGGCAAACTTAATGATGGTGCTGAAGTCGTGCCTGGCCGTACAGTCATGAGTGAACAGGGAGTACAGGAGGGGGCTGAGCACGCACGCCTGAGGGGCTCGTGTTGAGGATCAGCATGGTGGATGTGTTGTTACCTACCCGTACCATCTGGGGGCGGCCCGTCAGGAAGTCCCGGTTCCAGTTGCAGAGGGAGGTGTTTAGTCCCGGGGTCCTTAGCTTATTGATGAGCTTTGAGGGCACTATGGGGCTGAACGCTGAGCTGTAGTCAATGAATAGCATTCTCACATAGGTGTTCATTTTGTCCAGGTGGGAAAGGGCAGTGTGGAGTGCCATGTGCGCACTGAAAGGGGAATCCACACGACTGATTTGATGTCAAAAAGACATTGGCGATAGAGTCCCTGGTTTGGATATTTTGGTTGTTAGAAGTTCAAGCAAATATTCCTCAAGGAACACAAAATTCAAGAGCACAATGTGGAATAGTATGACTGACCCTACATACTGATCTTAGGTCAGTTCTTGAGTCGTCCCCTAATGTATTTGGGTAGGGTAAACTGATAGTAAATCTATCAATTTGCAAGTTCATCTGGAAGCTCTATATTCCTGACATTTTGCAAGACTCCATTTGATTACAGTGTTGTTACTATATGGAGAAATACATTAATGAATAATTATTGCACTAATGAGGCATGGTTTTTTAAATATATATATTATTTATTTCACCTTTATTTAACCAGGTAGGCAAGTTGAGAACAAGTTCTCATTTATAATTGCGACCTGGCCAAGATAAAGCAAAACAGTTCGACACATACAACAACAGAGTTACACATGGAGTAAAACAAACATACAGTCAATAATACAGTAGGAAAATAAGTCTATATACAATGTGAGCAAATGAGGTGAGATAAGGGAGGTAAAGGCAAAAAAACATGCAAAAAAGGCCATGGTGGCGAAGTAAATACAATATAGCAAGAAAAACACTGGAATTGTAGATTTGCAGTGGAGGAATGTGCAAGGTAGAGATAGAAATAATGGGGTGCAAAGGAGCAAAATAAATAAATACAGTAGGGGGAGAGGTAGTTGTTTGGGCTAAATTATAGATGGGCTATGTACAGGTGCAGTAATCTGTGAGCTGCTCTGACAGCTGGTGCTTAAAGCTAGTGAGGGAGATAAGTGTTTCCAGTTTCAGAGATTTTTGTAGTTCGTTCCAGTCATTGGCAGCAGAGAACTGGAAGGAGAGGCGGCCAAAGGAAGAATTGGTTTTGGGCGTGACCAGAGAGATATACCTGCTGGAGCGCGTTTCTACAGGTGGGTGCTGCTATGGTGAACAGCGAGCTGAGATAAGGGGGGACTTTATCTAGCAGTGTCTTGTAGATGACCTGGAGCCAGTGGGTTTGGCGACAGGTATGAAGCGAGGGCCAGCCAACGAGAGCGTACAGGGCCAGAAGTATACAGGGCCAGAAGTATACAGAATGGTGTCGTCTGCGTAGAGGTGGATCAGAGACTCACCAGCAGCAAGAGCGACATCATTGATGTATACAGAGAAGAGAGTCTGTCCAAGAATTGAACCCTGTGGCACCCCCATAGAGAAGTCCAGACAACAGGCCCTCCGATTGGACACACTGAACTCTATCGGAGAAGTTGTTGGTGAACCAGGTGAGGCAATCATTTGAGAAACCAAGGCCATCGAGCCTGCCGATGAGGATGTGGCGATTGACAGAGTTGAAAGCCTTGGCCAGGTCAATGACTATTATTAGGCTATAATAAGTTTTGCGCATAAATGTGTTTCCACAATTCCCAACAACGACCTAAAGCACACAAATCTATTTACAAATAACTATTTGCATAGGCAAGGTGCAATAGATGGTATAAAATAAAGTATATACATGTGATATGAGTAATGTAAGATATGTAAACGTTTTTAAAGTGGCATTTTAAAGTAACTAGTGATCTATTTGGGTCTCAATGTGGGCAGCAGCTTCTCTGAGTTAGTGATTGCTGTTTAGCAGTCTGATGGCCTTGAGATAGAAGCTGTTTCTCAATCTCTCGGTCCAAGCTTTGATGCACTTTACTGACCTTGCCTTCTAGATGATAGCGGGGTGAACAGGCAATGGCTCGGGTGGTTGTTGTCCTTGATGATCTTTTTGGCCTTCCTGGGACATCGGGTGCTGTAGATGTCATGCAGGGCAGGTAGTTTGCCCCCGGTGATGCGTTGTGCAGACCGCACCACCCTCTGGAGAGCCATGCGGTTGAGGGCGGTGCAGTTGCCGTACCAGGCTGTGATACAGCCCGACAGGATGCTCTTGATTGTGAATCTGTAAAAGTTAGTGAGGGTTTTGGGCAAGCCAAATTTCTTCAGCCTCCTGAGGTTGAAGAGGCGCTGTTGCGCCTTCTTCACCACGCTGTCTGTGTGGGTGGACCATTTCAGTTTGATTGTGATGTGTACCTGCAGGTGCTTAAAACTTACTACCTTCTCCACTGCTGACCCTTCGATGTGGATAGGGGTGTGTTCCCTCTGCTGTTTCTTGAAGTCCACAATCATCTCCTTTGTTTTGTTGACGTTGAGTGAGAGGTTGTTTTCCTGACACCACACTCCGAGTGCCCTCACCTTGTAAGCTGTCTCGTCATTGTTGGTGATCAAGCCCACTAGTGTTGTGTCGTCTGCAAACTTGATGATTGAGTTGGAGGAGTGCATGGCCATGCATTCGTGGGTGAACAGGGAGTACAGGAGGGGGCTGAGCACACACACTTGTGGGGCCCCAGTGTTGAGGGTCAGCGAATTGGAGATGTTGTTTCCTACCTTCACCACCTGGGTGCGGCCCATCAGAAGGTCCAGGACCCAGTTGCACAGGGAGGGGTTGAGACCCAGGGTCTCCAGCTTGATGATGAGCTTGGAGGGTACTATGGTGTTGAATGCTGAGCTGTGGTCAATGAACAGCATTCTTATATACAGTGGGGCAAAAAAAGTATTTAGTCAGCCACCAATTGTGCAAGTTCTCCCACTTAAAAAGATGAGAGAGGCCTGTAATTTTCATCATAGGTACACTTCAACTATGACAGACAAAATGAGAAAAAAAATCCAGAAAATCACATTGTAGGATTTTTAATGAATTTATTTGCAAATGATGGTGTAAAATAAGTATTTGGTCAATAACAAAAGTTTATCTCAATACTTTGTTATATACCCTTTGTTGGCAATGACAGAAGTCAAACGTTTTCTGTAAGTCTTCACAAGGTTTTCACACACTGTTGCTGGTATTTTGGCCCATTCCTCCATGCAGATCTCCTCTAGAGCAGTGATGTTTTGGGGCTGTTGCTGGGCAACACAGACTTTCAACTCCCTCCGAAGATTTTCTATGGGGTTGAGATCTGGAGACTGGCTAGGCCACTCCAGGACCTTGAAATGCTTCTTACGAAGCCACTCCTTCGTTGCCCGGGCGGTGTGTTTGGGATCATTGTCATGCTGAAAGACCCAGCCACGTTTCATCTTCAATGCCCTTGCTGATGGAAGGTGGTTTTCGCTCAAAATCTCACGATACATGGCCCCATTCATTCTTTCCTTTACACGGATCAGTCATCCTGGTCCCTTTGCAGAAAAACAGCCCCAAAGCATGATGTTTCCACCCCCAAGCTTCACAGTAGGTATGGTGTTCTTTGGATGCAACTCAGCATTCTTTGTCCTCCAAACACAACGAGTTGAGTTTTTACCAAAAAGTTATATTTTGGTTTCATCTGACCATATGACATTCTCCCAATCTTCTTCTGGATCATCCAAATGCTCTCTAGCAAACTTCAGACGGGCCTGGACATGTACTGGCTTAAGCAGGGGGACACATCTGGCACTGCAGGATTTGAGTCCCTGGCGGTGTAGTGTGTTACTGATGGTAGGCGTTTGTTACTTTGGTCCCAGCTCTCACACTAGGTCCCCCCGTGTGGTTCTGGGATTTTTGCTCACCGTTCTTGTGATCATTTTGACCCCACGGGGCGAGATCTTGCCTGGAGCCCCAGATCGAGGGAGATTATCAGTGGTCTTGTATGTCTTCCATTTCCTAATAATTGCTCCCACAGTTGATTTCTTCAAACCAAGCTGCTTACCTATTGCAGATAGGGCGTTGGGGCGGTGTGCAAACTGAAGTGGGTCTAGGGTGGCCGGTAAGGTGGCGGTGATATGACCCTTGACTAGCCTCTCAATGCATATCATGATGACAGAAGTGAGTGCTACGGGGCGGTAGTCATTTAGTTCAGTTATCTTTGCCTTCTTGGGTACAGGAACAATGGTAGCCATCTTGAAGCATGTGGGGACAACAAACTGGGAAAGGGAACGATTAAATATGTCCGTAAACACACCAGCCAGCTGGTCTGCGCATGCTCTGAGGACACGGCTAGGGATAGCCGTCTGGGCCAGCAGCCTTGCGAGGGTTAACATGTTTAAATGTTTCACTCACGTCAGCCACTGAGAAAGAGGGGGGGAGGCACAGTCTTTGTTAGCGAGCCGCGACCGTGGCACTGTATTATCCTCAAAGCGGGCAAAAAAATGGTGTTTAGTTTGTCTGGAAGCGTGATGTTGCTACCTGTGACGTGACTATTTTTGTAGTCCATGATTTCCTGTAGACCCTGCCACATACGTCTTGTGTCTGAGCCGTTGAATTGCGACTCCACCTTGTCCCTGTACCGGCAGTTCACTTGTTTGATTGCCTTTCGGAGGGAATAACTAGACTGTTTATATGCAGCCATATCACCAGACCTCTTTCCATGGTTAAATGTGGTGGATCGCACTTTCAGTTTTTCGTGAATGCTGCCATCCATCCACGGTTTCTGGTTAGGGTAGGTTTTAAGTCACAGTGAGTATGACATCTCCAAAGCACTTATTTATAAACTTACTCACCGAGTCAGTGTATAGATCAATGTCGTTATTTGAGGCTGACTGGAACATATTCCAGTCCGCGTAATCAAAACAATCTTGGAGCGTGGCTTCTGATTGGTCAGACCAGCGTTGAATGGTTCTCATCACTGGTACATCCTGTTTGAGTTTCTGCCCAAATCCGTCATGGTCGGATTTGCCAAAGGGAGGGCGGGGGAGGGCTTTGTATGCATCGTGGAAGTTGGAGTAGCAGTGGTCGAGAGTATTAGCCCTTCGTGTCATGCAATCGATATGCTGATAACATTTAGGCAACAATGATCTCAAATTTGCTTTGTTAAAATCCCCAGCTACAATAAATGCAGCCTCCGGGTATATATTTTCTAGTTTACATAGAGTTGAGTGAAGTTCCTTGAGTGTCGCCTTGGTGTACGCTTGAGGGGGGAGATGTACACAGCTGTATAACTGACAAGAATTCTCTTGGTAGATAGAATGGCCGGTATTTGATTGTAAGGAATTCTAGGTCGGGTGAGCAGAAGGACTTGAGTTCCTGTGTGTTGTTATGATCACACCATGAGTTGTTAATCATAAAGCATACACCCCCGCCCTTCCTCTTCCTAGAGAGGTGTTTATGTCTGTCAGCGCGATGCATGGAGAAGCCCGGTGGCCCGGTACCGGCCAAACTGTGTTATAAACGTTGTGAGCGCCCTACTCTCTGGTGACAGCGGTATCTGCCAAAAGCCTGAGCGGGCATCCAGCTTTGTGAAGACTTGTGAGCCATCCAACTGAGCCAGTGACTCCTCCAATGATGGAAAGATGTATCTCTCTCTGCGGAGTGCCTTATTCAAGTTAGTCATGTCCACACAGATCCTCATGTCCCCATTGGCTTTTGGGACCACTACCATCCCTGCACACCAGTCAGTGGGACTCTCTATTTTAGACACCACCTCAATTTCTTCCATCCTCCCCAACTCTTCCTTTACTCTGGCCAATAAAGGGATAGGCAGAGGGTGGTAAAGGCATAGGGGACAGCATCATCTTTCAGGCGGATTTTGTAGTCACCTTCTATCCTTCCTAGACCAGAAAACACTTTTGGGAATTTCTTTTTGAAAACTTCACCTGGGTCCTCCAGTTCGCTCACTCTCTCAATGAGTTGCAAAGCTTCAATTACTGGCAGCCCCAGCAACGGTCTGGCTAGAGAGTCAATGACGAAGACAGGCTGGATGGCACTTTTGTCTTTACTCTCCTACCACTGGTAATATCTTATTACTGGGCCCGTACAGCTTTTTGTTTATGGAGAGCTATACAGCCTAGTTGGGATTGCTGTCACTGCTGCCCCAGTGTCTAGTTTAAATGACACAACCTCCCCATTGAGTTTAATGTCTGAGTGCCAGCCAGCATTGTTTTCCCTTACTTCTCCCAGCAAGATGCTGTCCTGCTGTACCTCCTCTGAAACCTCATGCATTTGCTTTAATCGACAAACAGCTGAAAGTGTCCTCTCCTGTGACAGTTCCTGCATTTTGCATCCTTTGCTGGGCAATCTTTCTAGCTGTGGAAAGGGGATTTCCCACATTTGCAACAAACACTTTAAGTAGCTACTTGTGCTGTCTGTGATTGTTTTCTCCAGTCTGTCTCTGTTCTGTTTTCCACTCCATTTTTTAGCTCGGTATGAAATAGCATTTATTTCCTCACTCTCTCCGCTCTGCAAGGAGCTGCTGCCAAGCAGCATTGTCTGCTGTCTTTGTACTGTCTCACTTTGCCTAAACTGAATTACAGCTTTGGACAAGGTAAGCTGGGAATCCAACTGTAACGTTTCAGAAAGTGATATATCTCTTATTCCCACGACAATCCGATCTCGGATCAGCTCTTCCCTGAGTGCACCAAACTGACAATGTTCTGCTAGCTTGTGAACTGCTGTGATAAAACTGTTGGTGGTTTCACCATGCTCCTGTTTGCGCACATTAAACCTAGCTCTCTCAAATATAATGTTGTGTCTCCCTACAAAATGCATTTCAAAACAGTCTTTAACGGCACTGTAGTTAAGTTTCTCTTCCTCAGTCAACAGTGAAGCATTTAATATATCCTGGGCTTCATCACCCATAGAGTAGATCAGTGTTTTCATTTAAGCCTAATGCTTCTCTGTACCTTTCAAAGCGCCTGATCCATTTAGGCCAGTTTTGAATGTCCATACAATCACAATTCTCCATGGGACTAATGCGAAATCTGTCAGCACTAGCCACTGACCTGTCCTGGTTTGCGGGAGAGCCTGTTGAACTTGGAGTCGCAAACCCTGAAATCCCGCCAGTTTCTTCCTCTTGCAACATGTTGCTTAGCAGTAACTTAGTTCTTGCTAGTTAGCTAACACAATAATGATCTGAGCTGTTTATCTCCAACACTGTGCCCTCCCTGCTTTCAAACAGCCTGAATGTATGATTTACTTGGTACGTCCTTCACATTTATGTGATTTTTAAAACCACTTCTGACACCATGTAGTATTATATAAAATAAGGAGGCACAACAACAAGGTTTTAGTTTAAGCCTGTTTACTAGCCCAGTCCCCCATGGGACATCCTACTACACTAGAATCCATGAAAGATAAGAATGTTTCATTAAACTTCAAACATTGAAAATAGCTAAAGCTTCTCCTCCTTCAGACTCTTGGTAATCCCAGTAAGGTCTTGTAGGCTCCAAAGCTGTGTCCATGACCTAGAGCAAGTATTACATCATTATCAGTCACCTGGCTGGGTGCTAGTCAACATCATCTCCAAAGAGACAATCCATTCTATCATAACTCACAGGCATGCTGTTACTCTAAAATATAGGCATCGCTTTGGGCCTCTCAGTCTGAAACCCTTTTATGGAGACACCAATATGCACTACTTCACAAAGCATTGTACTGATGATCAAATCCCATGCAAAGAAGGTAAGTCAGAGAAGACATAGTTCCATCCAAACTGTATGTTAGCTGATATTTAAATGTATATTCCGGACTCTGGCATTGCTCATTCTGATATTTCTTAATTTCTTTCTTTACATGTTTTGGGTTGCAATAACATCTGGAAATCTGTATACACAACCAATAATACTGTATTTCCTGTAGTGTTAAACCCTGGCATATGTGAGAATTAATTTACTAACCTACACGAGTCAGAAACATTTAGATAAGGGATCTAAGAGGATCTAAAGCAGAGGGAGGGAGTGGGTTACAACCAAAGCCTGTAGGAGAAGAAGGGATGGGGATTAGAGATCCTGAAGCAGAGTGGAGGATGTGTGTCAACTGTGGAGGAGGGATGGGTGTCAACTCTGTGGAGGAGGGGGAAGGATGAGTGTCAACTCTGTGGAGCAGGGGGAGGGATAAGTGTCAACTCTGTGGAGCAGGGGGAGGGATGAGTGTCAACTCTGTGGAGCAGGGGAGGGATGGGTGTCAGGCAGGGGAGGGATGAGTGTCAACTCTGTGGAGCAGGGGAGGGATGAGTGTCAACTCTGTGGAGCAGGAAGAGGGATGGGTGTCAACTCTGTGGAGCAGGAAGAGGGATGGGTGTCAACTCTGTGGAGGGATGGGTGTCAACTCTGTGGAGCAGGGATGGGTGTCAACTCTGTGGAGCAGGAAGAGGGATGGGTGTCAACTCTGTGGAGCAGGGAGGGGAGGGGGTGTCATGAGGGGAGGGATGGGTGTCAACTCTGTGGAGCATGAGTGTCACTCTGTGGAGCAGGGGAGGGATGAGTGTCAACTCTGTGGAGGATGAGGGATGGGTGTCAGGGGCAGGAAGAGGGATGGGTGTCAACTCTGTGGAGCAGGGGGAGGGATGGGTGTCAACTCTGTGGAGCAGGGGAGGGATGAGTGTCAACTCTGTGGAGCAGGATGAGGGATGGGTGTCAACTCTGGAAGAGGGATGGTGTCAACTCTGTGGAGCAGGAAGAGGGATGGATCTGTGGAGTGTGGGTGTCAACTCTGTGGAGCAGGGGAGGGATGAGTGTCAACTCTGTGGAGCAGGAAGAGGGATGGGTGTCAACTCTGTGGAGCAGGGGGGATGGGTGTCAACTGAGTGTCAACTCTGTGGAGCAGGGGGAGGGATGGATGAGTGTCAACTCTGTGGAGCAGGAAGAGGGATGGGTGTCAACTCTGTGGAGCAGGAAGGGGATGGGAACTGTCAACTCTGTGGAGCAGGGGAGGGATGAGGGTGGATGGTGTCAACTCTGTGGAGCAGGGGGAGGGATGAGTGTCAACTCTGTGGAGCAGGGAGGGATGGGTGTCAACTCTGTGGAGCAGGGGAGGGATGGCAACTCTGTGGAGCAGGGATGGGTGTCAACTCTGTGGAGCAGGAAGAGGGATGGGTGTCAACTCTGTGGAGAAGAGGGAGGGATGGGTGACACCTCTGTGGAGCAGGGGAGGGATGGGTGTCAACTCTGTGGAGCAGGGGGAGGGATGAGTGTCAACTCTGTGGAGCAGGAGGAGGGATGAGTGTCAACTCTGTGGAGCAGGGGGAGGGATGAGTGTCAACTCTGTGGAGCAGGATGAGGGATGGGTGTCAACTCTGTGGAGCAGGGGGAGGGATGGGTGTCAACTCTGTGGAGCAGGGGGAGGGATGGGTGTCAACTCTGTGGAGCAGGGGGAGGGATGAGTGTCAACTCTGTGGAGCAGGGGGAGGGATGAGTGTCAACTCTGTGGAGCAGGGGGAGGGATGAGTGTCAACTCTGTGGAGCAGGAAGAGGGATGGGTGTCAACTCTGTGGAGCAGGAAGAGGGATGGGTGTCAACTCTGTGGAGCAGAAAGAGGGATGGGTGTCAACTCTGTGGAGCAGGGGGAGGGATGGGTGTCAACTCTGTGGAGCAGGGGGAGGGATGAGTGTCAACTCTGTGGAGCAGGAAGAGGGATGGGTGTCAACTCTGTGGAGCAGGAAGAGGGATGGGTGTCAACTCTGTGGAGCAGGAAGAGGGATGGGTGTCAACTCTGTGGAGCAGGAAGAGGGATGGGTGTCAACTCTGTGGAGCAGGAAGGGGGATGGGTGTCAACTCTGTGGAGCAGGGGTAGGGATGAGTGTTAACTCTGTGGAGCAGGGGAGGGATGAGTGTCAACTCTGTGGAGCAGGAAGAGGGATGGGTGTCAACTCTGTGGAGCAGGGGAGGGATGGGTGTCAACTCTGTGGAGCAGGGGAGGGATGGGTGTCAACTCTGTGGAGCAGGAAGAGGGATGGGTGTCAACTCTGGATCAGACGGAGGAATGGGTGTCAACTCTGTGGAGAAGAGGAGGGATGGGTGACACCTCTGTGGAGCAGGGGAGGGATGGGTGACACCTCTGTGGAGCAGGGGGAGGGATGGGTGTCAACTCTGTGGAGCAGGGGAGGGATGGGTGTCAACTCTGGATCAGAGGGAGGGATGGGTGTCAACTCTGTGGAGCAGGGGAGGGATGGGTGTCAACTCTGTGGAGCAGGGGAGGGATGGGTGTCAACTCTGTGGAGCAGGAGGAGGGATGAGTGTCAACTCTGTGGAGCAGGGGGAGGGATGAGTGTCAACTCTGTGGAGCAGGAAGAGGGATGGGTGTCAACTCTGTGGAGCAGGGGGAGGGATGGGTGTCAACTCTGTGGAGCAGGGGAGGGATGGGTGACACCTCTGTGGAGCAGGGGAGGGATGGGTGTTAACTCTGTGGAGCAGGGGGAGGGATGAGTGTCAACTCTGTGGAGCAGGAAGAGGGATGGGTGTCAACTCTGTGGAGCAGGGGGAGGGATGGGTGTCAACTCTGTGGAGCAGGAAGAGGGATGGGTGTCAACTCTGTGGAGCAGGGGGAGGGATGGGTGTCAACTCTGTGGAGCAGGGGGAGGGATGAGTGTCAACTCTGTGGAGCAGGAAGAGGGATGGGTGTCAACTCTGTGGAGCAGGAAGAGGGATGGGTGTCAACTCTGTGGAGGAGGGGGAAGGATGAGTGTCAACTCTGTGGAGCAGGGGGAGGGATAAGTGTCAACTCTGTGGAGCAGGGGGAGGGATGAGTGTCAACTCTGTGGAGCAGGGAGAGGGATGAGTGTCAACTCTGTGGAGCAGGAAGAGGGATGGGTGTCAACTCTGTGGAGCAGGGGGAGGGATGGGTGTCAACTCTGTGGAGCAGGGGGAGGGATGAGTGTCAACTCTGTGGAGCAGGGGGATGAGTGTCAACTCTGTGGAGCAGGGGGAGGGATGAGTGTCAACTCTGTGGAGCAGGAAGAGGGATGGGTGTCAACTCTGTGGAGCAGGGGGAGGGATGGGTGTCAACTCTGTGGAGCAGGGATGGGTGTCAACTCTGTGGAGCAGGAAGAGGGATGGGTGTCAACTCTGTGGAGAAGAGGGAGGGATGGGTGACACCTCTGTGGAGCAGGGGAGGGATGGGTGTCAACTCTGTGGAGCAGGGGGAGGGATGAGTGTCAACTCTGTGGAGCAGGAGGAGGGATGAGTGTCAACTCTGTGGAGCAGGGGGAGGGATGAGTGTCAACTCTGTGGAGCAGGATGAGGGATGGGTGTCAACTCTGTGGAGCAGGGGGGGATGGGTGTCAACTCTGTGGAGCAGGGGAGGGATGGGTGTCAACTCTGTGGAGCAGGGGAGGGATGAGTGTCAACTCTGTGGAGCAGGGGGGGATGAGGTCAACTCTGTGGAGCAGGGGAGGGATGAGTGTCAACTCTGTGGAGCAGGAAGAGGGATGGGTGTCAACTCTGTGGAGCAGGAAGAGGGATGGGTGTCAACTCTGTGGAGCAGAAAGAGGGATGGGTGTCAACTCTGTGGAGCAGGGGGAGGGATGGGTGTCAACTCTGTGGAGCAGGGGGAGGGATGAGTGTCAACTCTGTGGAGCAGGAAGAGAGATGGGTGTCAACTCTGTGGAGCAGGAAGAGGGATGGGTGTCAACTCTGTGGAGCAGGAAGAGGGATGGGTGTCAACTCTGTGGAGCAGGAAGGGGGATGGGTGTCAACTCTGTGGAGCAGGGGTAGGGATGAGTGTTAACTCTGTGGAGCAGGGGGAGGGATGAGTGTCAACTCTGTGGAGCAGGAAGAGGGATGGGTGTCAACTCTGTGGAGCAGGGGGAGGGATGGGTGTCAACTCTGTGGAGCAGGGGGAGGGATGGGTGTCAACTCTGTGGAGCAGGAAGAGGGATGGGTGTCAACTCTGGATCAGACGGAGGAATGGGTGTCAACTCTGTGGAGAAGAGGGAGGGATGGGTGACACCTCTGTGGAGCAGGGAGGGATGGGTGACACCTCTGTGGAGCAGGGGAGGGATGGGTGTCAACTCTGTGGAGCAGGGGAGGGATGGGTGTCAACTCTGGATCAGACGGAGGGATGGGTGTCAACTGTGGAGCAGGGGAGGGATGGGTGTCAACTCTGTGGAGCAGGAAGTGGGATGGGTGTCAACTCTGGATCAGACGGAGGGATGGGTGTCAACTCTGGATCAGACGGAGGAATGGGTGTCAACTCTGTGGAGAAGATGGAGGGATGGGTGACACCTCTGTGGAGCAGGGGAGGGATGGGTGTTAACTCTGTGGAGCAGGAAGAGGGATGGGTGTCAACTCTGTGGAGCAGGAAGAGGGATGGGTGTCAACTCTGTGGAGCAGGAAGAGGGATGGATCAGACGGAGGAATGGGTGTCAACTCTGTGGAGAAGAGGGAGGATGGGTGACACCTCTGTGGAGCAGGGGAGGGATGGGTGACACCTCTGTGGAGCAGGGGAGGGATGGGTGTCAACTCTGTGGAGCAGGGGAGGGATGGGTGTCAGGATCAGACGGAGGGATGGGTCAACTGTGGAGCAGGGGGAGGGATGGGTGTCAACTCTGTGGAGCAGGAAGTGGGATGGGATGGAGGGATGGTGTCAACTCTGGATCAGACGGAGGGATGGGTGTCAACTCTGTGGAGAAGAGGGAGGGATGGGTGTCAACTCTGTGGAGAAGAGGGAGGGATGGGTGACACCTCTGTGGAGCAGGGGGGGGATGGGTGACACCTCTGTGGAGCAGGGGGAGGGATGGGTGACACCTCTGTGGAGCAGGGGGAGGGATGGGTGACACCTCTGTGGAGCAGGGGGAGGGATGGGTGACACCTCTGTGGAGCAGGGGAGGGATGGGTGACACCTCTGTGGAGCAGGGGGAGGGATGGGTGACACCTCTGTGGAGAAGAGGGAGGGATGGGTGACACCTCTGTGGAGAAGAGGGAGGGATGGGTGTCAACTCTGTGGAGCAGGGGAGGGATGGGTGTCAACTCTGGATCAGACGGAGGAATGGGTGTCAACTCTGTGGAGAAGAGGGAGGGATGGGTGACACCTCTGTGGAGCAGGGGGAGGGATGGGTGACACCTCTGTGGAGAAGAGGGAGGGATGGGTGACACCTCTGTGGAGAAGAGGGAGGGATGGGTGTCAACTCTGTGGAGCAGGGGGAGGGATGGGTGTCAACTCTGTGGAGCAGGAAGAGGGATGGGTGTCAACTCTGGATCAGACGGAGGAATGGGTGTCAACTCTGTGGAGAAGAGGGAGGGATGGGTGACACCTCTGTGGAGCAGGGGAGGGATGGGTGACACCTCTGTGGAGCAGGGGGAGGGATGGGTGACACCTCTGTGGAGCAGGGGAGGGATGGGTGTCAACTCTGTGGAGCAGGGGAGGGATGGGTGTCAACTCTGGATCAGACGGAGGGATGGGTGTCAACTCTGGATCAGACGGAGGGATGGGTGTCAACTGTGGAGCAGGGGGAGGGATGGGTGTCAACTCTGTGGAGCAGGAAGTGGGATGGGTGTCAACTCTGGATCAGACGGAGGGATGGGTGTCAACTCTGGATCAGACGGAGGGATGGGTGTCAACTGTGGAGCAGGGGGAGGGATGGGTGTCAACTCTGTGGAGCAGGAAGAGGGATGGATCTGTGGAGCAGGAAGAGGGATGGGTGTCAACTCTGTGGAGCAGGAAGAGGGATGGGTGTCAACTCTGTGGAGCAGGAAGGGGGATGGGTGTCAACTCTGTGGAGCAGGGGTAGGGATGAGTGTTAACTCTGTGGAGCAGGGGGAGGGATGAGTGTCAACTCTGTGGAGCAGGAAGAGGGATGGTTGTCAACTCTGTGGAGCAGGGGGAGGGATGGGTGTCAACTCTGTGGAGCAGGGGGAGGGATGGGTGTCAACTCTGTGGAGCAGGAAGAGGGATGGGTGTCAACTCTGGATCAGACGGAGGAATGGGTGTCAACTCTGTGGAGAAGAGGGAGGGATGGGTGACACCTCTGTGGAGCAGGGGAGGGATGGGTGACACCTCTGTGGAGCAGGGGGAGGGATGGGTGTCAACTCTGTGGAGCAGGGGAGGGATGGGTGTCAACTCTGGATCAGACGGAGGGATGGGTGTCAACTGTGGAGCAGGGGGAGGGATGGGTGTCAACTGTGGAGCAGGAAGTGGGATGGGTGTCAACTCTGGATCAGACGGAGGGATGGGTGTCAACTCTGGATCAGACGGAGGAATGGGTGTCAACTCTGTGGAGAAGATGGAGGGATGGGTGACACCTCTGTGGAGAAGAGGGAGGGATGGGTGACACCTCTGTGGAGCAGGAAGAGGGATGGGTGTCAACTCTGTGGAGCAGGGGGAGGGATGGGTGTCAACTCTGTGGAGCAGGAAGAGGGATGGGTGTCAACTCTGTGGATCAGACGGAGGAATGGGTGTCAACTCTGTGGAGAAGAGGGAGGGATGGGTGACACCTCTGTGGAGCAGGGGAGGGATGGGTGACACCTCTGTGGAGCAGGGGGAGGGATGGGTGTCAACTCTGTGGAGCAGGGGAGGGATGGGTGTCAACTCTGGATCAGACGGAGGGATGGGTGTCAACTGTGGAGCAGGGGGAGGGATGGGTGTCAACTGTGGAGCAGGGGGAGGGATGGGTGTCAACTCTGTGGAGCAGGAAGTGGGATGGGTGTCAACTCTGGATCAGACGGAGGGATGGGTGTCAACTCTGGATCAGACGGAGGGATGGGTGTCAACTCTGTGGAGCAGGGGAGGGATGGGTGTCAACTCTGTGGAGAAGAGGGAGGGATGGGTGACACCTCTGTGGAGCAGGGGAGGGATGGGTGACACCTCTGTGGAGCAGGGGAGGGATGGGTGACACCTCTGTGGAGCAGGGGAGGGATGGGTGACACCTCTGTGGAGCAGGGGAGGGATGGGTGACACCTCTGTGGAGCAGGGGAGGGATGGGTGACACCTCTGTGGAGCAGGGGAGGGATGGGTGACACCTCTGGGAAGAGGGAGGGATGGGTGACACCTCTGTGGAGAAGAGGAGGGATGGGTGTCAACTCTGTGGAGCAGGGGAGGGATGGGTGTCAACTCTGGATCAGACGGAGGAATGGGTGTCAACTCTGTGGAGAAGAGGGAGGGATGGGTGACACCTCTGTGGAGCAGGGGAGGGATGGGTGACACCTCTGTGGAGAAGAGGGAGGGATGGGTGACACCTCTGTGGAGAAGAGGGAGGGATGGGTGTCAACTCTGTGGAGCAGGGGAGGGATGGGTGTCAACTCTGTGGAGCAGGAAGAGGGATGGGTGTCAACTCTGGATCAGACGGAGGAATGGGTGTCAACTCTGTGGAGAAGAGGGAGGGATGGGTGACACCTCTGTGGAGCAGGGGAGGGATGGGTGACACCTCTGTGGAGCAGGGGAGGGATGGGTGTGGAGCAGGGGAGGGATGGGTGTCAACTCTGTGGAGCAGGGGAGGGATGGGTGTCAGGGATCAGGGAGGGATGGGTGTCAACTCTGGATCAGACGGAGGGATGGGTGTCAACTGTGGAGCAGGGGGAGGGATGGGTGTCAACTCTGTGGAGCAGGAAGTGGGATGGGTGTCAACTCTGGATCAGACGGAGGGATGGGTGTCAACTCTGGATCAGACGGAGGGATGGGTGTCAACTCTGTGGAGAAGAGGGAGGGATGGGTGACACCTCTGTGGAGGGATGGGTGACACCTCTGTGGGCAGGGGAGGGATGGGTGACACCTCTGTGGAGCAGGGGAGGGATGGGTGACACCTCTGTGGAGCAGGGGAGGGATGGGTGACACCTCTGTGGAGCAGGGAGGGATGGGTGGGTGACACCTCTGTGGAGCAGGGGAGGGATGGGTGACACCTCTGTGGAGCAGGGGAGGGATGGGTGACACCTCTGTGGAGCAGGGGAGGGATGGGTGTCAACTCTGTGGAGAAGAGGGAGGGATGGGTGTCAACTCTGTGGAGAAGAGGGAGGGATGGGTGTCAACTCTGTGGAGAAGAGGGAGGGATGGGTGTCAACTCTGTGGAGAAGAGGGGGGGATGGGTGACACCTCTGGATCAGAGGGAGGGATGGGTGTCAACTCTGTGGAGAAGAGGGAGGGATGGGTGACACCTCTGTGGAGAAGAGGGAGGGATGGGTGACACCTCTGTGGAGCAGGGGGAGGGATGGGTGACACCTCTGTGGAGCAGGGGGAGGGATGGGTGACACCTCTGTGGAGAAGAGGGAGGGATGGGTGACACCTCTGTGGAGCAGGGGAGGGATGGGTGACACCTCTGTGGAGCAGGGGAGGGATGGGTGACACCTCTGTGGAGCAGGGGAGGGATGGGTGACACCTCTGTGGATGGGTGACACCTCTGTGGAGCAGGGGGAGGGATGGGTGACACCTCTGTGGAGAAGAGGGAGGGATGGGTGACACCTCTGTGGAGCAGGGGGAGGGATGGGTGTCAACTCTGTGGAGAAGAGGGAGGGATGGGTGACACCTCTGTGGAGCAGGGGGAGGGATGGGTGTCAACTCTGTGGAGCAGGGGGAGGGATGGGTGACACCTCTGTGGAGCAGGGGGAGGGATGGGTGTCAACTCTGTGGAGAAGAGGGAGAGATGGAGTTAACAGGGAGTCTGCAGAGTCTGGTGGCAGCTTTATAAATATGAGAGAGATGAAAGTGTAAAGGTTGAGAAGGCCAGGGATCTTGCACAGCGGGAACTTAAACTAAAGAGACTTAAGGAGAGATCTCATTCCCTTCTCTCACATGTGTATGTGAATGTCACACTGTCCCGTGTGATATAGGTTATGTAAACCTGTGTAACCAGGGAGACATAAGAGGGGAGAAGACAAATGCCTGTTTATAAGACACTCACATTTAGGGGCCTTCTTCTCGATGGGCCAGTAGCGGAAACCCCTCCTGGCACGGTCGTTGTATTCGTTCCTGTACTGGGGCAGGTTTTGGAGAGAGGTGTTACCCCCCAGAGTACTATGGGACATGCCTAGAGGCAAACAAAACAGCATGACATGAGCAAATATGACCAGAAAAATTCCAGTCTGAGCTCAGTTAGATCAAGTCATTATCTCCGTCATTATTTATGTTGAACAGATCATTAATAACAATAGGAACCCTGAAGAGGATTTACCTTGTGCCTTAGAAGTGTTAGGATGATTAGGTGAAGCCTCAGACATTTGAGTCAGGGGAGGAAATAGATGGTTGTGCAAACCAGCCGGACCCATCCCATACACTTGAGGATCTAGGAACAAGGGCAGGGACCAACAATGTTCTTCATGCAAAATATGATTTTTATGTTTTTGGGGAACTCACCCCAGCACAGTAGAGCCTTATTTCAACCTACCAAGCCAACAACACACAGGACCCTCATAACCGGCCTAGCAAGAAGACCTACTGTAAGAAATACCAGTCACCAAATGACTAGATACACCAACCTACAAGCTGCAGAAGAGATAAATACAGCAAGCAGATCAACAGCTGTCAGCGCAGAGACAGTCAGTGAGTTTGAAAAGAGCCACTGCCACACTCCTAGTGACAAGGCTTTGAGGTCATGACAAAATATGTTGAACTTTACAGAACTATTCACAAAACCTGTTCTCTGGACTCTCGGGTTATGTCATCAAACTGCAAAGTAGGAGAAAGGCGAAACATAATCACAGTCAGTGTCAAATGTTCTCTTCAAAATCCCATCTATTACTTTTTGGAGACTGGTCAATGACTCCAGTGCTTGTGTGTGAATAGAGTAGAATGCTAAATGTGATTAAAATCTAATTCAATATGGACTGGTTGTGTTAATGAGAGGTACACTATCAGGAGTGGAGGAATAGTAGACTTGGACTTCAATCAATTCCATCAGCATTACTTAACTTAATTTAGAAGATGATTGGTTGCATGATCAGTTATGAGAAACCTTATCATATGTCTAATTAGTTTGCTCATGCTCAGGCGTAACATTACAGTACCTTTTTCCTTCACCATGGCAGCTGGCATTGAGACCAGATACGTGGGTACCTGGGTGAATAGAACCCAAATGTGATTTACAAATCATTCTAAAGGATATACAGTGCATATAGAAAGTATACACCCCTCTTAGATTTCTTCACATTTTATTGTCTTACAAAGTGGGATTAAATTGGACTTAATAGTAATTTCTTTTGTCAACGATCACAACAAAAAATAAAATGTCAAAGTGGAAGAAAAATTCTAATATTTGTAATAAAATAAAAAAAACACTAATACAGTGCATTCTGAAAATATTCAGATCCCTTGACTTTTTCCAAATGCTGTTATTTTTATTAACTAGGAAGTCAGAGCACCACGGGAAAATGTATAAAGAGTCTCTATTTCCCTAATTAAATCTTCTATTAATGTATTACCACATCAGTCTCATTCCTGAATGTCACAAACCCTTAGATATCTGCACAAACCCTATCATCATAAATCATGAATCAGTGATATACAAATTGGCTGAATTATTTATTTACTACCAAACTAATCAATCGCAGAATTACATTAAAAAAAACACACAACAGTTATACATTGGTAACTGGCATGATACACTGAAAAGTCCCGAGTGGGCTAAGCCGATATGACAGTTTGGTAGAAAAGGAAGGGGGGGCAGCTCAAGAGCGGGAAACTCAGAGTGGACCCACGTCCATACAGTCAATAACTACACTCATGGAAATGCGAATACTTTGAACATGAACAACCGCTCATTCGAAAAGAAAATGCAATTGACATATTTACGAGTGTCTGCCTTTGTTGTTCTTCTCTGCGATCGCCGGTCTGTCTGCTGGATAGTCTGTTGACAGATCAAAGTCTTTCGTAGTTGTGGCTTGTTATAATGGATACGTCAGAGTACCATTCGGAATTGTTCTTGAGAATAGATCTTTCAGAGTACCATTGTTCTTAGATCCGATGCGTTTACCAGACTAAAGTATTTAAACAGCTGCAGACTGAATAGTTAGTCTTTAGTTTGTAGATTTCTTAACCATTTCAGCGTGGGGAGGATCTCCACGTTCTCTGGTCCTATGGTAGAGATTTAGTTAGAACATTTTTGCAACATCCGGCTCAGTCTGCTTGGTCTATAGAGTGGAAGCCATTCCAACGTTGGGACCTCGTCCCTGCGTTCTCTTGACTATTTAAATTGCCAACCATTTCAACATGTAGCAACAGCTCCATGCTTTCTGGTCTAATATACATTGTGTCATGAGTCATTTATTAACTCTGTGCAAGGGGAAGTTCCATGAGGTTTGGTTATAATGTCTGCGCTCACCCTTAACTCAGTACTTTGTTGAAGCACTTTTGGCAGTTATTACAGTCTTCATGAGTATGACGCTACAAGCTTGGCACACCTGTATTTGGGGAGTTGATCCCATTCTTCTCTGAAGATCCTCTCAAGCTCTGTCAGGTTGGATTGGGAGTGTCGCTGCACAGCCATTTTTAGGTCTCTCCAAAGATGTTAGATTGGGTTTAAGTCCAGGCTCTGGCTGGACTCAAGGACATTCAGAGACTTGTCCCGAAGCCACTCCTGCGTTGTATTGGCTGTGTGCTTAGGGTCGTTGTCCTGTTAGAAGGTGAACCTTTGCCCCAGTCTGAGATCCTGAGATCCTGAGTACTTTGGAGCAGGTTTTCATCAAGGATCTCTCTGTACTTTGCTCTGTTCATCTTTCCCTCGATCCTGACTAGTCTCCCAATCCCTGCCACTGAAAAGCATCCCCACAGCATGATGCTGTCACCACCATGCTTCACCGTAAGGATGGTGCAAGATTTTCCCCAGACGTGACTCTTGGCACTCAGGCCAAAGAATTCAATCTTGGTTTCATCAGACCAGAGAATCTTGTTTCTCATGGTCTGAGAGGCTTTAGGTGCCTTTTGGCAAACTTCAAGTGGGCTGTCATGTGCCTTTTACTGAGGAGTGGCTTCCGTCTAGCTAAACCATAAAGGCCTGTTTGGTGTAGTGCTGCAGAGATGGTTGTCCTTCTGGATGGTTCTCCCATTTCCAAAGAGGAACTCTGGAGTCTGTCAGAATGACTATCAGGTTCTTTGTCACCTCCCTGACAAAGGCCCTTCTCCCCCGATTGCTCAGTTTGGCCGGGCTGCTAGCTCTAGGAAGAGTCTTGATGGTTCTAATCTCCTTCATTTTAAGAATGATGGAGGCCACTGTGTTCTTGGGGACCTTCAATGCTGTAGACATTTTTTGGTAGCATTCCCCAAATCTGTTCCTCGACACAAACCTGTCTCAGAGCTCTACGGACAATTCCTTCTACCTCATGGATTGGTTTTTGCTCTAACATGCACTGTCAACTGTGGGACCTTATATAGACAAGCGTGTGCCTTTCCAAATCATGTCCAATTAATTCAATTTATCACAGGTGGACTCCAATCAAGTTGTAGAAACATCTCAAGGATGATCAATGGAAACAGGATGCACCTGAGCTCAGTTTTCAGTCTCATAGCAAAGCGTCTGAGTACTTGTGTAAATTTGGTGTTTCTGGTTTTTATATGTTATAAATTTGCAAAAGTTTCTAAAAACCTTTTTTCGCTTTGTCATTATGGGATATTGTGTGTAGATTGATGAGGAAAACAATGAATTGAATCCATTTTAGAATAAGGCTGTAACTTAATGTGGAAAAGGTCAAGGGGCAAGAATTACTCTCGATGGCACTGTATACCTTATTAGATAAGTGTTCACTCCCCTGAGTCAACACATGTTCGAAACACCTTTGGCAGAGATTAGAGCCGTGAGTCTTCTTGGGTAAGTCTCATAAGAGCTTTCCGCACCTGCATTGTGCAATATTGGCCCTGTATTCTTTTCAAAATTCTGTCAAGGTCTTGTCATCTTCAGTTTTCTCCCATCAAACCACTGTAGCTGTTTTAAAATCAGCACTGGCCGCAATGTGACCATCTCTGAGCAGTTTCCTTGCTGCAGCTCAGTTCAGACGACTGCATCTTTGATGTATCTGGGTGGTTTAATACATCATCCAGAGCATAATTATTATATTGACCATGCTTAAAGAAATCTACCAATCACTGCCCTGTTTTATGAGACTTTTGAAAAGCTCCCTGGTCTATGTAGTTGAATCTATGCTTGAAATTCAATACTTGGGTGAGGGATCTTACATATGTTGAATGTATGGGGGACAGAGGAAGGGGTAGTCATTAAATTATTATGTCAATTTATTATGAGATTTGTTAATAAGCCAAATTTTACTTCTGAACAAATTTAGGCTTGTCTAAATAAAGGGGGTGAATACATATGCAACGACTATATTAAGTTATTAACTTTTTATTAATTAGTAAAAACTGTGTATAATTTTCTTTTCACTTTGACATTATGGAGTATTTTGTGTGGATCAATGACCAGAAATTACAATTAAATCTATTTTAATCCCACTTTGTAATGTAACAAAATATGAAAAAGTTCAAGGGTGTAGCTACAGTATATGATAGTTTTCCTCAATTATTAATGTAGGGCCAGGGGATTTTCCTGGCCACAAGACCTTACCAGTTAAGACACCTGGCCCTGTGCATAACCAGTGATACTGCTTTGAGCACATCAATCAGGCTACATATAAAGTACTGGTGACGTCCATACCGCGGTCTTCATTTTGGTCCAGTGGTCTGTGTGGACATGTGGAAACACCACAGGGTGACCCTGGGGCCAAAATGTCATGCTGTTGAAGTAAACCAGAACTTCATCAGTGTGTTAACAGTCGCATCTTTACTATTGGGATAAATTCACATAACTGAAAGCTGGCAGGAAACCGTTTATCTTCTATTCTATATCTGATTGACGTCTTTGGCAGAGGAACATGTTGTAATCTGCAAATGTCTGCCAGAATCAAGATAAGAGGCAGATAAATATCCACCACAAAGAGAGCACTCAATCTGTATCTGTGATGCTGTGTGTGTCATTGTGTTCACACATTCAAAAAAATATGGTGGCATAAATGATCTCCACATTTTCACCCATATGAGATACAAAGTGCCTTCCTACATACAATTGCTTGCATGCATACACATTACAGCCTACTGCATACTATTTTGGTATGTGAATCAGTATTCAAGTATAATCAATACAGCCTTGCTTAACCCACGAAAGTAAATAATCTAGCTGTGTCTACTCTGCATATAACCCTGTGGTGTATGGTACATGTACTGTACTGTACATGTACTGTATGTCAGACAAATGAGCTGTGGAATAGGGATAAGAGTTAAATGGTTCCACAGTGAAAGAAAAATGAAAGATGATTGGACTCACTGCTGTTGCCTGAAGGGACTGGGGTCCCAGGTTTTCTTCCTCTTCTCCCCAGCCTGCATGTTTCTGCAGCAACTACAAAGATAGGGACAGATTGTGTTTCTTCGTAGCCTAGCAACAGGTCACCAACAATCTCCCTCCTCTGGCATGACGGGTGCTGGGGGAAATAATTTTAGCCACTGCCTTGTAGCACAAATTCATATCTTCAGAGGTGAAGTTGCATAGAATGCACACACACACACACACACAAACTGAATATAAAAATGACATTGGTCTCTTTCCTTAATAGAATTAAACTCTGTCGGTAGTATAACCAAAGCATATATTCACTTATGCTTGAGGAACTTTTCACCTTATGCAACATTGGTGGTCTCATGAAGATAACATATGTATTATTCTGTCAATGGTTAAGAATTTGTTGTCCCGACTTCATCTTTAATCTCTTCCAAACCCAGTAAATGTGACTAACAAGCTGATGAGCAAAGCCTGCTCTAAAGTCAGGCCACTGAATTGGTATTATTATTGTTATTATTAACACATTATTGACTCAATGAATGCACAGACATGTAGGCTACAAAGTCCATATTAAGCAATGGCTAAATAAATGGAGAAGACCTCACTAGTTGCTACAGCACTGAATTCACCCTAACCTACCTGTGTCCAGTCATACCATTTTACATGCTGTTATCTCATTATTTGTATAGATTCAGAATTCATCAAATACAGCTGAATCAAAGCCATATAAAGATATCTAGTGTATATATATATATATGACTCTGAGCTGAATAATTACATTACTATCCATGTCATATTCATGAAGTGTCCTAGAGTAGGAGTGCTGATCTAGGATCAAATCAAAATGGAATCAAATTTTTGTCAGGATTTGGCCAGGGTTGTTCCGGTTTTGGTCACTAGACGCCCCCATTGTGCTTTTTGACCCTTTTGTTTTCCCTTGTTCCCAGTTATTATTTGCACCTGTGCCGTTTCCCTTGATTGTATTTAAACCCTTAGTTTTCCTCAGTTCTTTGCTCTGTGTTTGAATGTTGGCACCCAGTGATGCTGTGAACATTTGTTGCTCCAGTTGGACTTGCTTGTGGTATCTGTTCTTGTTTATTTATTTTTCTGCTGTACCTACCACCTTGTGGATTTACCTTTTTGTCTTGGAGGATTACCTTTGTTCTCTTGGAATTACTTTTGACGTTGTGGATTTATATTTTTGCCTGAAGAACTTTCCTTTTACTTTATTAAAACACCGTCTCAAGTACTGCTGTGTCTGCCTCATCTTCTGGGTTCTGTTGACTATTCGTGGCTCAGTTTGCTAAGGGACTGTTTCTCACACCGGGGACCCGGGTTCGTAACCGGGTCCTGACAATTTTGTTGGTCACATACACATGATTAGCAGGTTTTATTGTGAGTGTAGCGAAATGCTTATGCTTCTAAATCTGACGGTGCAGCAGTATCGAACAGGTAATATCTAATAATTCCACTACAAAATCTAATATCTAACAAATTCCACAACAAAATCTAATACACACAATCTAATAAAGGAATGGGATGAGAATATAGAAGTATAAAATATATGGATGAGCAGTGACAGAGCTGCTAAGATAAGATTAAAAGGACGGGGGGACCTGATCCTAGATCAGCACTCCTACTCTGAGACACTTGATACATTTGGCCCCTGTCCTTATGCCTCCTTGGGTTGCTGCCTGTCCTCTAGGTGGCACTGTTCCACACACTGGGTGATGTGGCTCAGGTCGTTCAGCACGCTGGGAAGGTCCTCATGCTCCTCATGAAGACACCAGGCTCCATGAGAAGAAGACTGAAGAAGAAGAAGGAAGATAGTTTCCAGTAATCTATCTAGGTTTCCCCTTTTATCTGTGGATTAATTGTCGGAGTAGAGAACACACTATTTTGTGTGACTCAAAATGGGTCCAAATTCTAAAAAGGTCCAGAAAAAAGGACTTTGAGCATTTCAGGTAAAACAAAAACCCAATGTTTATATCCCAGGACTAAGTAGCTAGCAACAGCAAGCTAGCTAGCTAAATGGCCATGAATGTTTCATGAGTTTTGACCTGTCCCCAAATTAATACAAACAATTCCAGTTCACAAAACTTTGACGATTGTAACAGTTCCCAGTTCATCCTTTACCCAGCATGAAACAACATACTGTATGGGTCGGCTAAAGCAACCTCACTCATACAGGTCCAAAATCATCTCTCATAGGACTCTCAGCGCAAACATTTGAAATCTCTACCAACACACCTGCCACCACAGGTAGGCCTTCATCCTGGTTGGGCTCAATTTCAGAGGAATCATTACTGCCGACTGACTCCATCTCATGATTCTCAAGAGAGACAGCAGACCGATGGGATCCAACATCCTAAGGATAAAATCATATCAGAACTTTATTTGTCACATGCGCCGAATACAACATGTATTACCATAAAATGCTCACTTACAAGCCCTTTACCAACAGTGCAGTTCAAGAAAGAGTAAAGTAAAAAGGAATAAAAAGTAACACAATAACGGGGCTATATACAAGGGCTACTGGTACCGAGTCAATGTGCAGAGGTACAGGGGAATCGAGGTAAATTGTACATGTAGGTAGGGGTGAAGTGACTATGCATAGATAATAAACAGCGAGTAGCAGCATTGTACAAAAAAATGGAGGAGGGGGGTTGTCAATGTAAATAATCCAGTGGCCATTTGATTAATTGTTTAGCAGTCTTATGGCTTGGGGGTAGAAGCTGTTATGGAGCTTTTTGGTCCTAGACTTGGTGCTCCGGTACAGCTTGCCGTGCGGTAGCAGAGAAAACAGTCTATGACTTTGGTGACTGGAGTCTTTGACAATTTTTTGGGCTATCCTCTGACACTGCCTAGTATATAGGTCCTGGATGGCAGGAAGCTTGCCCCCAGTGATGTACTGGGCCGTACGCACTACCCTCTGTTGCGCCTTACAGTCAGATGCCGAGCAGTTGCCAAACCAGGCGGTAATGCAACTAACTGGTCAGGATGCTCTCGATGGTGCAGCTGTAGAACTTTTTGAGGAACTGGAGACCCATGCCAAATCTTTTCAGTCTCCTGAGGGGGAAAAAGTGTTGTCGTGCCCTCTTCACAACTGTGAACTATCATGGTGTGTTTGGACCATGATAGTTCATTGGTGACATGGACACCAAGGAACTTGAAACTCTCGACCCGCTCCACTATAGCCCCATTGATGTTAATGGGGGCCTGTTCGGCCCGCCTTTTCCTGTAGTCCACGATCAGCTCATTTGTCTTGCTCACATTGAGGGAGAGGTAGTTGTCCTGGCACCACACTGCCAGGTCTCTGAACTCCTCCCCATAGGCTGTCTAATCGTTGTCGGTGATCAGGCCAAATCACTGTTGTGTTAGATTAGGGCCTAATTTATTTATTTCAATTGACTGATTTCCTTATATGAATTGTAACTCAGACGGATAATCAGATTCCCCCCTCCCCCTCCCCCTCCTCCTCCTTCTTAGTGGGTAAACCCATGCTGTATGTCTTACAGGACCAGAGGAGCACCTGTAACTCACAGGGATTCTGATCCAGAGGAATATGTGCAGCGAGGGAGGGGAGGACAAGCTGGGCACAGAGGCTGAGCTCAGTCAGATTCACAGATCATAAGGCACCTATCATCACAACATCTTTACAATGGGCATGTGAGAGTAATTAGTGATATAATTATCCTGATTTTTCATTTTTTCCACATGAACACTAGCGTGTGATATAGTTGTGATAGTCACCTCCAGAAGGAGGAACCCAAAGGGCAACAGTGTCTGAGTAATTTCTCCACAGAAAAGATATTTAACCAGCTGAAGTCAATTGTCTGTCTCGAATCAACACGGACTGTTTCAGGACATCTGGGGGTTGTTAGGAACACTAATGGTGTTCTGCTACATTGGCACATCTCCATGCCCTGTGATGGGACTGATTGTTTGTGTCTGTCTGGATAGGCCAATATAGGGAGGATATAGGGAGGATGAGACTATAGGTCATTGGGTATTAAGGCACTCAAAGAAATATAATATCATTAATTTTTAAGCAATGCTACCGACCATCAGATTTAGGATTATGAATTGTGATAATTGTATCAAGTTTTGTTTTTTAAACGTGTAAATTTGTATTATGGAAACCTACTTATTTGAGGAACATTACATTTTGGAGTTTGGGGTTAGGGTTGCAGGAACGCTCAGATCTGTGTAAATTGGGATGATCTCATCCTCCCAGGAAGCTAATACATAGGCTAAAGACCTGAATTATTATGTAGAAGCATGTAGCTCTTTATGGAAAGGGAAACTGAATTCCAGGCTGAGACAACTTCCAAAGACTGGGTGCTTACTGTATATAACAAGTAGGCCTATACCTAGTGCAGTCCAATGTAAACATATGTTAGCCTACAGTACAGACAACCTACTGTAGCAGCATGACACGCTAGAAATTATTTGAATTCTAACGACACATCCAACCTTTACACACAGACTTACACACACACACACACACACACACACACACACAGAACATACACACAGTCAACTATGATGTTCTATTAATGATTCCACTACCCACTTTATTCTTGTAAATACAGTCCATTATTACTATGCATACTACCTCTTCTATTACTTCTACTACTTTTATTTTTGTAAACTATTTTCGTTGTTATTGTTTATTATTTATTAATGTAGGCCTACTGCGTTGTTGAGGGAGCTATAGCACATTTTGCTGCACCTTTTATACCTGCTGTAAACTGTAGCTATGTGACAAATACGTTTGACTTAGATTTAATTCGATTTTAGCTGACCGAACTAAATAAAAAAACGAACGCGTTATGCTAAAAAAGAAAACAATATTTACATTTTTTAAAATTATACAAGTGATCATATTTGAGACTTCTCGCTAGAGTGTAAAGGGCTCTCTAGTCAAGAAAAGCCGCAGCCGCTGTACGCGCGGATTGTGGTGCGGAAGCTCCACCCCACCCTCTCCCATGCGAATAATATAAAACCCAGAGAAACCACTGGAACACCTCATCAGTAGACTTATCCTGCGCACTTCAATCAAATGAATTATCAGTAAGTTGTGTCTGTTTAAGTTATAGGCCTACGTTTCTTTAGCCTATGGTCCTATTTTTTGATGGATTGAAATCATTGAGTTCTTTGGACATTTATGCCATTTTGTTTTGACATAGATGTGATGTCAGTATTTGATACGCATTTATTCATTGTAATTTCGAAGTTTAATTAGCCTAAACGCAACTTAACTTGCTCACTCAGACTCGCTTTTTATTGTTATTTGAGAAGTTAAGATCAGATATGGTAGGTAAATCATAACAATAGTATAATAGCATATCAACGTTTCTCATTTAGTCAGTGTATGAATCTTTGTATTTGTTTCTCTGAAGAAGAACACTCGTGCGTAAAGTTGCTGCCCTCCTCTTCGCTCTCCATCAGTAAACCATGCACCCGTTTAACAGCAGTCTCGGTAACTTCAGTATGATGATGGAGGTTGAGGACACGCCCCGGGATGAGAAACTTGCTAAAGTAGAGATCGCGCTGCTCAGTGTTATCTTCGTAAGCGCCTCTATCCTGAACACCGGGCTATTACTGGTTCTGTGGAAGCGGCGCAAACAGGTCTCCAGGATGCGTGTCTTCGTGTTCCATCTGTGCATCGCAGACCTGGTGGTTGCGTTTTTCCAGGTTTGCCCGCAGCTCATGTGGGAAATTACTGACAGGTTCATTGGACCAGACCTGGTGTGCCGCTTGGTGAAGTATCTGCAGGTAGTGGGCATGTTTGCGTCCACCTACATGATTGTGGTGATGACCATTGACCGCTACCAGGCTATATGCAACCCCATGGTCAAGTTTCAGAGGAGGCACGCGCGCTGGAACATCCCAGTGTGCGTCGCCTGGACGATCTCCCTCTTGGGCGGCCTGCCTCAGATGTTCATCTTCTCGAGGGTCCAGGTGGCGCCCGGGGTGTTCGACTGCTGGGCGGACTTCATCCAGGCCTGGGGCCTGAAGACCTACATCACTTGGACCACGCTGGTCATCTTTTTCTTACCCATTTTGACTGTGGTGGTGTGCCAGGTGCAAATATGTCGAGCCATCCAGGTCAACCTTTATCTAAAGACGCATCAGGAGGGGGGCAGCGGGGTGACCTTTCGACTGCCCTCCAGAACCAGCAGCTTGGCCGGGGTATCCAAAGCACGAATCAAGACCGTGAAGATGACGGTGGTTATTGTGTTCGTCTATATCATCTGCTGGACTCCGTTCTTCATGGTCCAGCTTTGGTCTGTTTGGGACATGGACGCGCCGACGGAAAGTAAGAACACGGATATCAATCTTATTATAACTAAATAATAAAGTTAACAATTATGACTGTTGATGTAGCCTAGTGCTTTATTGTTTACACGCCCTCTGATTTGGGGTAAGCTAGTCTACCTGTGCGTAATTTCATATTGTGTTATTGTCATTGTAGCGACAACGTTCACCATCCTGATGCTGTTGGCGAGTCTGAACAGCTGCACAAACCCCTGCATCTACCTGCTCTTCAGCGGCCAGCTGCCCAAGAAGCTGGAAACGGTGCTTTGCCGGAATCCGTCCGAAGTGAAATACTCCATTAATGATGAGGCCGCGGTGGTCAGCTAGCTCTACGTGAGCTTCAAAAGCATTTCCGACTCCAAATAGAACGCACGGTTTTCAAATCCCCACGGTGTGTTGGGAAGCAAGTGACTAGAGGCAGGCACAGTCAATCAGGTAACCAACGGCGAGTCAAGGGCAGTTCTGATGACGGGCCATTTACTCCCTCGATATCACGGTCAAGATGTATCAAGTGATCTTTCGGGGACATTAAAGCACTCACTATAATGGAGCCAGAAATAGGTAGGATAATTGTGAGCGGACCGTAGGGTATTTGCGCAAATACGCGCCAAATCCTGGGGGGTAAACCCCCGCTAATGGATAAAGGTAGGCGGTTGGTGCTATAGGCTGGTGCTGGGCATCACAGGGAGCTAAATCACGGTTGTAAAACCTCTGTCAGACAACATAGTAATGAGAGACATTGTGACAAGGTGTGGTCAACATGTCGGTGGAGTCCAGAAAATAGATTCGTTTGGTACCTTATGTGAATAATTTTCCAAATCTAATCTAACAAAATCCATGTTAACACCTGCAAATTGTTTGACAAAATATTGTGTAGCAGGCATATAGAATTCATTTACTGCCTGTTATTATTGTTATATTTCAAAAATATATTGTAAACGATCAAACTTTCATCATCAACATTGGAGAAGCTGTTTAGTGCTTTTATGAATTTTTATTTGATTTATTTAACCTTTATTTAACTAGGCAAGTCAGGCCAGGCAGAGACATGGTGAAATAATCCTTTACTAAATAGAAGCTGTGTGTTCACAGAGACAGTTCGAGTTTGATGTAGCTTAACAAGACAGGCCGACAGGCCAACTTTAGAGTGACCAGACAGATCTTTGGTCAAACTTAACTTTGTACATATAAAAAACGATTTATGAAAGTCTTCTCTAATGTTCATCTTCTATGTTGTAAACTGAGAAAGACAACAATGATTTTGCAGTGCATGCGATTATAAAATAAACTACCACATTTGTGTGTGTCAATAGCTAGGTTGTTTTCATCCAACAGATTTTCATGTGAATTAATATTAAAGAATTTTAAAATCCGCATAATAACAATATGCGCATTTTCGCACTAAACATGTGTTTCCATCAAATTGATTTGTTGCACGATAAAAAATACATTGTACCGATAAATTGCCATGTACCGAATAAAAAAATACAAGTTAAATGGGTTTCCATCGCATTTTCAACTCTACAGATGGTTTACTCACACAAAAAAAGCGCTTTGTTTAGCATGTGTGCCCACTCTGGTATTGGCGCGTGCGCTCTAGCCATATAGTAGATTCTGTACAGTACTATATCTGAGCGCTGTTGACGAGAGCGCACGTATAGCCTACATGATGAGATTATTATGGATAAAAGAGCGAGATTATAATTTTTTGTCAAATGGCAGCCAAACATCGATCATATGTCACCAGAATAAGACCCTCAACATGTATTGGAAAAGAGCAATAAGCTCATCACAGTGCACTTTCACCATTCTGTGAAGTTCATCATAATTTATTTAATCTGCAGTTTAATAAACTGCATGCTTCCCGGTGTCGTAGTGGAAGGAACACACAAGTGTACTTAGTTAGATATGATGGTTATTGCAGTATATCAATATTTGCGCATAAAGGCGTTTCCACCGCAATTTCTCGCATAATAAATTGTACAAAACGATCCCATTTTGTCTAGAGTATTTTGAAAAGTTTACCGACAAATTGTTGTTTTCATCATCTGTCACGACATTTTTTATTCAACATGTCCTCTAGTAGCATAAAAAGGTTGGATGGAAACCTGGTTACTGACAGCAATGGAGCTGGCATGAATAAGAACATACCTGGGACCAAGCTAGGTTTAGGAGCCTGGCAGACCGGTATGTATCTTTATAAGAGCTGCTTGCCATAGTTTCTCCCTGCCGGTTTCAAGAAGTGGTCTGATTTCGGTTCACTGCGGTTCCCTTTTTCAGGGAAATGTTTTATTTATTTTACCATGATTTAACTAGGCAGGTCACTTATTCTTTGAGTTGTAATTGCAGTTGTAAATGTTTCCACTAGGGATTGATAGATTTACAGTTAGTGTTACTTTATAGCCTTTTATCTATTTCACACAGCATTTTATGTCATAACTAGATAGCTAGCTACGTTTTTAAGAGAGAGCTTTTCAATTCGCATCTCTCCCACTGTTTTCAGTCACAGGAGGGGACTGGATTAAGTGTGAGCAGTGCAGGAGGTTGGCTACAATTTTACAGGGGGTAGCTTTATTTGTGACCCATGTTCAAATTAGAATTGTGCAATAGCAGAGCATAAGAGCCAGATCAATGTTACACTGAGTTAAGTTGTTACAAAATGTTATATTCCAGTGTTATTTAATGTTATTAGTTACAGTATATCCCATTAATTAATTAAAAACAACTATCGAAAACCTTTTGCTCCTGAATGTCATTTTAAAGGCTGCTGGGATTCAAAATCTTGCATTATTAAAATAATATTTAGTGCAATTGTACATAATGGATTGTATGGAAAAGGAACAAAGAAAGAACAAAGAAAAGGAATGAGGAGTTAAAGAGTGATTTTACATCAGATCTCCTCACAGTGCGGATAATAATGGTGACATGTGCAACACCATTCCCTCCCCCCATATTTTATTAAAATAAGACAACTAGACTTAGCTTTTAAGTATTACTTACCAAATCATTTCTAAATAAAACAGATACATGGATTTTAACACACTTGTGTAAAACCCTATGCCATAATCTTCTACCGGGGTGACCCTGGTACTTTAAAGCAATGCCATTTCTAACTAAAAAAGTGTCAACTGTAACCATTTATTTCCCTTAGTTTATTTGCCTAAACATGACCTTCATCCACATACACGTTGCTTTTTTGTGTCAGCAATTAGACATTGTTCTTAGGGGGGTCTCGTTACCCCCTAGAAACCTACTCACAAGCGTAGGAGTGCCACAAGCGGGGGTGGAAGGCAAAACAACTCAAATTATGTATAATTAAACTAAATGAATGCCACTTTCATGAGGCCCCGGATGATGTGAGGCCCCAGACAATTGCCTAAGTTGGCTAATGGTAAGAGCGCCACGGTGTGTGCGTTTTTGTGTGTGTGTGTGTGTGTCAGTCTCATTTCAGTCTGATCTAAGCAAAATTACGACTCAGTTGTATCATGTACTACTTTGAAGCATACTTCATACACAAACGGAGAAAGACACAAACAAACACACACAAATCGAATAGTTCTGTACTTCAGATACACACTGATATGGACAAAGAGACAAACACACACACATCTAACAGTTCTATACCTCAGACTAAGAATATACTCAGGGGATGTCAAAGTTCTTTGACGCTGTCCTGAGACACAGATTAATGTTGTTGTTGTGAACTGAAAACCATCTGTGGTCCTGTCCTAGAAATGCTGTCTGTGCCTTAGGCCAGCCAAGGTCTCAATATTCTGCCTTCACAATTAGACACAGAATTGATAGGATTCTACACAGAGGCTCTTTCACAGGGGTTGAACTGGAATCCTGTGTACGCCGGCTTTAAATGTGCCAACATTCAAGATTTCATTATTTAATCTTCTAGGAATTCTAGGCTAAGAAATATTGAAACTTGCACAAATACAGACTGAGTTTATTGGTGTGATAATTACAAACACAGTTTAATGTTCCATAGGTCCCCCTTGTCCCTGTGATATTAAGCTGTCACTTTGACACATACATCAGGCTACGTCCTATAATCATGGCTTTAGTGCCAAAGATGTATTGTTCCTCGAAGTTCTGCGGAATTGAAACATTCCAAGGCTCATTTATGTACATTTAAGCATACAGACAGGCATAAACACACACACCTTTTGAAACTTGATACAAACAATCACTCTTAATCCCAGGCATAACAGTCAGGCAGGTTATAAAAGGTAAACATAAGAGGCCTGATGGAACTCCTGAAGCACCATTTTAAATCTTGTATTTTTCTCCTTCATCAAACGCTGGTTTCTAAAATGAGAAAAGGGTGAAAGGGAAGAAAGCGAGAAATGGATAATTCATGTATACTCCAGCAATGTACGTGTGAGGGATGATCACTAGACTAGGGAGAATCAATCTGTATACCATTTAATATCCATATTTAAACCAAACACACCTCAAGCCACTCCACTGCCCTGAACTCGTAATGGAACCAACACTATGTTCCAAAACAAATGACTTGGCTTTGCTTTGTACCCAGCCAGCCTGTAGGCTACCAGGGGGGCAGGCAGTTATCATGACAGACCTACAGGTAACTGACAAAATAAAGGAAACACCAACATAAAGTGTCTTAATAGGGTGTTGGGCCACCACGAGCCGCCAGAACAGTTTAAATGCACCTTGGCATAGATTCTACAATTGTCTGAAACTCTACTGGAGGGATGCAACACTATTCTTCTATGAGAAATTACATAATTGGGTGTTTTGTTGACAGTGGTAGAAAACTCTGTCTCAGGCGCCGCTCCATAATCTTCCATAAGTGTTCAATTAGGTTGAGATCTGATGACTGAGACACACACACATTTTGTTCTACCGTCTTGGGGACCTAAAATGTATTTCCATTCAAAACCGCTACCATAACCCGTAACCCAAAACCTAACTTCTAAACCTAACCACTCAACCCTTATCCTAATTCTAACCCCTAAATTTAAAATAGCCTTTGTCCTCATGAGGACGTGGGACATGTCCCCACGAGGTAGAATTTTCCTTGTTTTACTATCCTTGTGGGGACTTTTGAAGAACCAACACACTCACCCTTTAAACCACGATGCTCCTTTGAGACCCCTCTTTCAAAGTCACTGAGATCTCTTCTAGCCATGGTAGCCAAAATAATGGACAACTGGGCATTTGAATATGGTTTATGCAGTGTGGGATCCTTGGGATGCTCTTTATTTTGCAGCTGTAGAATCTTTTGAGGATCTCCGGACCCATGCCAAATCTTTTTAGTTTCCTGAGGGGGGAATAGGATTTGTCGTGCCCTCTCCACGACTGTCTTGGTGTGTTTGGACCATTCTAGTTTGTTGTTGATGTGGACACCAAGGAATTTAAAGCTCTCAACATGCTCCACTACAGCCTCGTCGATGAGAATGGGGGCGTGCTTGGTACTCCTTTTCCTGTAGTCCACAATAATCTCCTTAGTCTTGGTTACGTTGAGGGATAGGTTGTTATTCTGGCACCACCCGGCCAGGTCTGTGACCTCCTCCCTATAGGCTGTCTCGTCGTTGTCAGTGATCAGGCCTACCACTGTTGTGTCGTCCGCATACTTAACAATGGTGTTGGAGTCTTGCCTGGCCATGCAGTCGTGGGTGAACAGGGAGTACAGGTGGGGACTGAGCACGCTACCCTGGGGAGCTCCAGTGTTGAGGATCAGCACCTGGGGGCGGCCCGTCAGGAAGTCCAGGATCCAGTTGCAGAGGGAGGTGTTTAGTCCCAGGATCCTTAGCTTAGTGATGAGCTTTGAGGGTACTATGGTGTTGAACGCTGAGCTGTAGTCAATGAATAGCATTCTCACATACGTTTTATTTTTGTCCAGTCTGGGAAAGGGCAATGTGGAGTGCAATAGAGATTGCATCATCTGTGGATCTGTTTGGGCGGTATGCAAATTGGAGTGGGTCTAGGGTTTCTGGGATAAGGGTACTGATGTGAGCCTTTACCAACCTTTCAAAGCACTTCATGGCTACGGACATGAGTGCTACGGGTCTGTAGTCATTTAGGCAGGTTGCCTTTGTGTTCTTGGGCACATGGACTATGGTGGTCTGCTTGAAACATGTTGGTGTTACAGACTCAATCAGGGTCATGTTGAAAATGTCAGTGAAGACACCTGCCAGTTGGTCAGCACGTGCCCGGAGCACTCGTCCTGGTAATCCGTCTGGCCCCGCAGCCTTGTGTATGTTGACCTGTTTAAAGGTCTTACTCACGTCAGCTACAGAGAACGTGATCACACAGTCGTCCGGAACAGCTGAGGCTCTCATGCAGTGTTGCTTGCCTCGAAGAGAGCATAGAAGTGATTTAGCTCATCTGGTAGGTGCATGTCACTGGGCAGCTCACGGCTGTGCTTCCCTTTGTAGTCTGTAATAGTTTGCAAGCCCTGCCACATAAGATGAGCATCGGAGCCGGTGTAGTATGATTCAATCTTAGCCCTGTATTGACGCTTTGCCTGTTTGATGGTGCAGAGAAGTGCTGTGATTAAAGGAAGAGGAAGAGTCACCACTTTCTCAGAGTTTGTGAAAGAGAAGTACAATATTTTATAATACCATATGCCATTTAGTAGACACTTCTACCCAAAGGGACTTGTCATGCGTGCATACATTTTACATATAGGTGGTCACGAGAATCAAATCCACTATCCTGGCAATGCAAGCAACATGCTCTACCAACTGAGTTACACAGGGTGAGTTACTGAAACTTTCCAGACAACGAGGGCCTATGGTCTCGGCTCTGATGATGTGAGTGATGACTCTTCCTTATGAGCAGGATACACGTGTATTGATCATGTACTGTAGCGCCCACTCCAACCAAATCATGACTAGCTCCAATAAAGAGCACCATTCAGGCAGTCACAAAGCCACCAGGTGTGAGACGAGAGCCCTGGAGTGCTCTGTTACTCCTGACAGAGTGGTTAGCTCCAGCTGGAGTGGCTGACTTAGTTGACGTCACAGGGCAAAGAGTGGGTGGATGAATGAGACCTGTGACTTAGACCCATTGTGAGACTCCACAACACAGTCATAATGAGCTATTATAACATACAGTGTAGCTAGCTCTGTGCCTACCTGCTCTCCTACACACTGGCTAACTAAAGAGGACAAATAGCCGAGAGAGGACAGCAAGATGGAGAGAGATGCTGGAACTATTGAGAGAAAACAAAGATAATTGATTATCACACACCCACACTGCTTGAGTGTAGGCAAAGAGGAAACAACAAGATAACAAGAGAGAGGCCATCCATCTTTTCTCTTGGGTTGTTTTGAAGGAGTTTGAGGTGTGGTGCTGCACAACTTGATTCAGTTGTAACTCCCAATGTCTCATCATAACAAAACATATGCTGAGTGATAAAACCAAAAATGCTGTTGTGAGGGCCATGCAATGGCCCA
Source organism: Oncorhynchus keta (assembly GCF_023373465.1). Lineage (NCBI taxonomy): Eukaryota > Metazoa > Chordata > Actinopteri > Salmoniformes > Salmonidae > Oncorhynchus > Oncorhynchus keta. The sequence continues at coordinate 23,982,714 of NC_068441.1, read as the reverse complement.
TAATGTCATAAAACTTGCTTGATGCTTCAAATGTTTTTGAAGATGCTGGAGGTTAATTCTGTTCTTTTGTGAATTGCATTCAAATGGCAAGAGATCACATTTTTCTTTGAATGCAGTTTATAATTACAATTTCTGAAGAGAAGAAAAAAGTGTATTATTAGTCTACATAGAAAGACAACTTCTGAAATCCCAAAAGGTCATCTCAGGCAGAGAAGAAAAGGTTCTTGAATATACCAGCTGGTGGAAGCTACTGTATGAACAGTGGTGCAGGAGGACTGTGTGTGTGTGTGCATGCGTGCATGCGTGTGAGATATATATATATATATATATATGCTGTATGTTTACTGAATGATGGGACTAATGGCCCAGCATCAAAGAGCAACAACACCATGACAACCATCAGCTGTTATAGCTGGCCTATTCCAGCATAAATCCCAGTGCAGTCAAAATCCATTGTTTTCTATGTTTTGTATCGCATTGTATGGTGTCTAATCAAACAAGGCTAATTTTGACCAATGGGTAAAATAATGTTAATTTCAGATACTCCTCTAAGTATATGTCTCTATAAAAGTTATTGGAGCTTTTAACATTGTAGGATGGCCAGAATTAGGGTGACCAATGGAGGCAAGAGGAAAAAGTGGTACAAAAAAGATCTGGATAATTGCATCACGTCAGCTAGTGTAGGCTAAATTCTGTAAAAGAATTAAGGCTACTGGCTACCCGACTGGCTCACTTTCCCATTTAACTAATCTTTCTTCTCGAATCCTCAAGACATACAACAATATAGAGGTAAGATTGATATCAATTTTGAAACAAGCGTATCTCTGTGAAATGTCAACAGAGCACTCAGCATATAACAAGCTTTCAGTTTCAAAGCATTTTACATTTCATTCAAAAACTTTGAAAGTGATGACCACAAAATGTAAAATCCTTAAAAGTTGTTTGAGAAACCTGCACAGCTATGTCAACAGAGCTTGGTGCTTATTATTCAATGTTTTCGGTTACGAAATCTGACTTTTTGTATATAATGGTGTTGAAATGTTAGTGAAAGACCCCACTGAACAATTCAGAACATGAATAATCATATTTGTCTTGGTAAAATGTATTTTATAACATAAGGAAGTGAAATTTCATCACCGAAGCACGTTTTCACCCACTCTGGGGAGAGCAGATGGACACCATATGTACTGTAAAACAGCTGAAACTAACACTGTAAAAGTGTGCTTTTTTAAAATCAGTGTTAATTCCTACTTATTGAAAATAAAATGTACACAGGACCTTCTAATGTTTGCAAGGGCGGGAGTTTTAGCTTTCCATAGTGACATCACCATGTAGTAAATTGGTTAATAGAGAGTTCCAAACCTCTGCCAATAACAGCTAGTTTTCCCCTCCTCACTCAGACTACTCCAACAGTCCAAGCTAAATTATTGCTTGAGAAAGTTTTTTGCTAAAAATATATTTTTGCTCTCATTTAAATAAAAATATATTACAGTAAGGTTAGAAACTGCTGCAATTTTCTTAAATTCATCACTCACTTTGATAATCTTGTTCTATGGGCACGTGTGGTTTCTGAGTGCCCATGTCAGGGAAGTGGAGTGTATCAGAGAGTGGGTGACTCATAATAGCTTATTTGTTGTCCCTCTCAGATTCATCCCTCCCTCCCTCCCTGTTACTCTCTCACTCACCATTTTTTGCACTTATGCTTTTCCACCAAATATATAAAAGCCACCCAGTCACTGTGTTCCTCAGGGTACATGGATTTGGATTTAACTGAGTGGAACACACTGAGTGCTGAGTCTGCATAAGTAATCACCAGTCAAAAGGTCCTCTTTAGCTCTGTTGGTAGAGCATGGCATTTGCATCAGCAGGATAGTGGGTTTGATTCCTGAGACCACTCACACTATATACTCTGATTTTAGAGCACTCTCGTCTGAGTGTGCCGGAGCGCGGAAAAACTGATGAATTTACAAACACACAACAACAGTTGAATATGACCAGTGTCAGTAAACATCAGCATAAAAACATAATTAAATTGTTGCCAGCAGCAAAGTGACCGTCACCAACACTCTAAATAACATGAAAACAACCTAACTAGCTCTGCTAGGGCGAGTAATATGGTCAGAGTGAGGTGTTCTCTCATTTGTGTCTGAAAGTAGCTAGCCAATGTTAGCCAGTTAGCGTGGGTGCTTGACTATGCTCTGATCAACCCTACTCCCCGGCCAGAGCATCCAGTGTGCGCTCTGAACGATCTGAGAGCGAAACACTGAATTTACAAACGGACAATCTGACAACACTCTGATTTTACAAATGCCCAGAGCGCACTCTGGAATTCCAGATTGAATTTACGAACACACCCTTAAAACCTCTTAGAACTACCCATCCCGGATCCGGTATATTTGTCATCAGCAACCGCAAAATAAAAATATTACTAGAAAATATTCATATTCATGAAATTACAAGTGAAATATAGCGAAACATAGCTTAGCCTTTTGTTAATCATTTTATTTTCTAGATATTTTTTCAAATATCTATTCGATAATATATCAACCGGGACAGTTGGCTTTTCACTAGGACCGGGAGGAACAATGGCTGCCTCTCTCTTTTGCACAAAAATCACTCGGAGAGCACCCACCTGACCACTTACCTAATGTGGTCGTTTACGCTCAATCTTCAAAATAAATGCCTGAAACTATGTCTAAAGGCTGAAGACACCTTAGGGAAGCCATTGTTGATATCCCTATCCCTTTCAATGGTCAATAGGGATGCATAGGAACACATTGGTTTCAAAATAAGAGTCACTTCTTGATGGATTTTTCTCAGGCTTTTTCGCCTGCAATATCAGTTCTGTTATACTCACAGACAATATCTTTACAGTTTTGGAAACTTTAGAGTGTTTTCTATCCTAAGCTGTCAATTATATGCAAATTCTATTATCTGGTCCTGAGAAATAGGCCGTTTACTTTGGGAACGTTATTTTTCCAAACATAAAAATAGTGCCCCCTAGCTTCAAGAGGTTTTAAGGATCCGCCCTTTTCCCCCCAATTTTTGCCTAAAATGACATACCCAAATCTAACTGCCTGTAGCTCAGGACCTGAAGCAATGATATGCATATTCTTGATGCCATTTGAAAGGAAATACTTTGAAGTTGTGTAAATGTTAAATTCATGTAGGAGAATATAACACATTAGATCTGGTAAAAGATAATAAAAAGAAAAAAACATGTGTTTCTTTTTGTATTTTTTGTACCATCATCTTTGAAATGCAAGAGAAAGGCCATAATGTATTATTCCAGCCAAGATGTCAGCAGTGAATTTGTATTATTCATAAAAGTGTATTATTTAAAATTTGAATTAATCTATTAGAGCATTATTTAAATAAGTTATTTATTTCATCAAGAGGCACAGGTACATCATTCTAGAGCAGAGTGGATTTTTTAAAGAGGTCACCATGGAGATGAAAATGCCTCAACAAAGAGACTCCATTTTGATCAAATGTCTTAGAGAAGTTCATAACCCTGCTTGCACAAGCTCCCAACATGCCCCTGGGGAGGAAGATGTAACAGATGAATAGCGTCAGTGACTTCATGAACCTAACTTGAATACTTTTCTTTAACTGTAAAAAATGTTTACGTATCTTCATTTCTTTAAACTACCAGTTTCCATGTCTCTAAAGCATCTTTACCTGGCTCACTGTAAGAACGTCTGCTGTAATGAGTAGGGCTGTTATGCTGAGCGGTCACGAGTCATGAAGACAGTCAGTGGTCCTTCTGTAGCTCAGTTGGTAGAGCATGGCGCTTGTAACGCCAGGGTAGTGGGTTCGATCCCCGGGACCACCCATCATGACTGACTGTAAGTCGCTTTGGATAAAAGCGTCTGCTAAATGGCATATATTATTATTATTATATATTAAATTCCTTGTTTAGTCAGCAAATAGGCTTGTCCAAGATCTGATGCTGCTGATAGTCATTAGTAGCCTACCAAACTTGCTAACTGCTTGGTACTCAGCACTGTCCCTCTAATCACTGACACCAATGCAAATGTATTCGAATATCTAAACAAACACTTCATGAGAGCCCATGACACTTTCTATAGGCTAGGCCTACTATATTTATTTCTAAAATGACCTAATATTAAGCACATTGCTTCTCTTTACAACAGAACTATAGCCTACCTTGCAGGCATGAAAACGAACCATGTGAAAAGTGTCCTCCATTTGCTATTTAAGTGCATAGATGACATGCATTTTCCCCCGCTGCCCGTTTCACGACAGGTGCATGATAATGGTCCATTCTAAATCAAAACAAATTTCACACACATTATTTAGTATATGTAAATACCAGATTTAATCAAGAATAGTGGGATGGGTGACAATATTAGCCTATCACTTGTGAATGATGTCCAGTTTAAGGCAAACAGTGCATTCTTTTTTTGTTGCTACATTTTCAAATCATAGTTGCACGCCTCATGTAGCCTAGCTCATAGGCCTAGCTCATAGGCCAATGCATTTTGATACGGTTTTGATACGGTTTGTATCACAACCAAAGTGGCCAAATAATAAATCACATTAATCCGCTTTAGAGCCTAACTGGCATCCATATGCAGCGAGTGAGTTTCAAGTTTGGGAAGATAATTTTCACCATAAAAATGCACCTTTATAATAAAAGCAATAAATGCATAATCACATTTGCGGTCACTTTTGAGAATAGTGTTTTCCTGCTAATGGAACATTTGTGCTTATAACCTACTGCTGTGTGCGCATTGCTGCACTTATAATGTGATGGAATAGCCTAATAGTTTATCAACACTTTAAGGTAAACAATCTCATCTGTTGCGTCAGGCTCATTGCTTAATTGTTTTTAAGCTAGTGGTTGTATTAATTTAGGATCTTTTGCATCCCACAAATGTTTGGGATATTTATTTCTAGCACAGAATAGGTCAACGTTTGTACTATGGGAGAATAGTAGATTGACATAGGCTAGTGCTTTGCTGTTCGGTAGGCCTACTCAACTTGTTGGCTAACTGAAAAGTAAATGTGGAAAGTTCTTCCAATATTGTCAATATGCACCTCGTTATTGAATAAGGATGCGTGCAGTTAAGTCCCAGATGTGTCTGTCTTCAAGACCCAATCACGTGACAGAGAGCCATGTGAGTGTGAGATGATTCTGGAAGCAGCCGAATTATAGAAGGGAATTATAATTATTATATTCAGCTACAAAAGGCACAGATTGTTTTAGGGGGTATTAGAGGGGATGCACCCGGGAAGTTTGAGGCATTATCAGGTGCTTGTCAAATTGTGAATGAGAGACTGATGAAGTGTGTACAGCCTGCACAAAAAAAACAAAGCAGAGCTCATGCAACTTTTTCAAAGTCATAATTGGAGTCACATCATGCAGCCTTAGAAAGTATTAATAATCAAAAACATATACAGTGCATTCGGAAAGTATTCAGAAATATCACATTTCCATAAGTATTCAGAAACCCTTTATCTCTGTATTTTGTTGAAGCACCTTTGGCAGCAATTGCAGCCTTGAGTCTTCTTGGGTATGACCAGCCAAACTGAGCAATCAGGGAGAAGGACCTTGGTCAGGGAGGTGACCAAGAACTTGATGTTGGTAACTCAAAGCTCTAGAGTTTGTCTGTGGAGAACCTTCCAGAATGACAACCATCTCTGCAGCACTCCATCAATCAGGCCAGATGGAAGCCACTCCTCAGTAAAAGGCACGACAGCCCACTTGGAGTTTGCACCTTAAGACTCAGACCATGAGAAACAAGATTTTCTGGTCTGACGAAACCAAGATTGAACTCTTTGGCCTGAATGCCAAGCATCACGTCTGGAGGAAACCTGACACCATCCCTATGGTGAAGCCATGTGGTGGCAGCATCAAGCTGTGGGGATATTTTTCAACGGCAAGGACTGGGAGACTAGTCAGGATCTAGGCAAAGATTAACGGAGCAAAGTACAGAGAGATCCTTGTTGAAAACCTGCTTCAGAGCTAAGAACCTCAGACTGGGATGAAGGTTCACCTTCCAACATGACAATGACCCTAAGCACACAGCCAAGACAACACAGGAGTGACTTCGGGACAAGTCTCTGAATGTCCTTGAGTGGCCCAGCCAGAGGCCGGACTTGAACCCAATCGAACATCTCTGGAAAGACCTGGATATAGCTGTGGAGCGACACTCCCCATCCAACCTGATAGAGCTTGAAAGGATCTGCAGAGAAGAATGGGAGAAACTCCCCAAATACAGATGTGCCACGCTTGTAGCGTCGTACCCAAGAAGACTCCAGGCTGTAATCACTGCCAAAGGTGCTTCAACAAAGTACTGAGTAAAGGGTCTGAATACTTATGTAAATGTCATATTTGAGTTTTTAAAATTTGTAATACATTTCTAAAAATCTGTTTTTGCTTTGTCATTATGGGGTATTGTGTGTAGAAAGATGGGGAAAAAACGATTTAATCAATTTTAGAACAAGGCTGTAACCTAATAAAATGTGGAAAACGTCAAGGGGTATGAATATTTTAGCACCAGTAGTACATTTAACATTAATTCCTATAATTCTAATCTACAATGTTTGTTACTTTGGCAAAGGTACTGTTAATTCCAGTCTTCTCATTATCATTGTCGGAGTGGACATATTGTTTGCAGAGTGCACAACCTATACTACATTTGTGAGAAACAAGTTTTGGTTTATTTAATTCCATTTATGAGTTTTGTAAATTTAGTCATTGTCTTTTGTTTGGAGCGCTTCTGTCAATGTTGAGTAAGGACACGCACGCATAGAAGTAGGCCTATAGGCTACCTGGCCTGATTATACATAGTAGGCCTATAGGCTACCTGGCCTGATTATACATAGTATTAGGCCTATAGGTTACCTGGGCTGATTATACATAGAATTAGGCCTATAGGCTACCTGGTCTGATTATACATAGAATTAGGCCTATAGGCTACCTGGTCTGATTATACATAGAATTAGGCCTATAGGCTACCTGGTCTGATTATACATAGAATTAGGCCTATAGGTTACCTGGGCTGATTATACATAGAATTAGGCCAATAGGCTACCTGGTCTGATTATACATAGAATTAGGCCTATAGGCTACCTGGTCTGATTGTACATAGAATTAGGCCTATAGGCTACCTGGTCTGCATGCAAATGTAGGCATATAAATGTGCCCATTTGGGGATCTGATATTATTTCTGATTGGCTTAACGCACCACCACTAATGACCTGTGGAGCTTCTCAAAGTAATGTTTTCTTCACCTCAAACAGCAAGCAAACCAAGTCTGTTTTTACATCCATTGAGAATGACAAGTTTCTCAATGTATTTGAAAAATCTTTCCAGCTTTCTCCCTTTCGATAACCACTCAGCGTGAAAGGGGAAAATATCATGCTCTGATCCAGTGGATACGTCATAAAATAGGCCTACCTGATTACTTCTTATCAGTGCTTGACTTGGACTGAAATAGGTTCCAGTACTCCTTTGGGGTGCTGGTACTGTTTATATTTAGGTACAAGAGCTCCGCAATATTTTTGAGGTAATATTTTATAAGAGGAACAGGAGCTCAAGCAGTAGAACATTTGAAGTGACAGTACTCAGCTCCGGTGAGCTCCTGCCCAAGTCAAGCACTGCTTCTTATCCTTGCGCAAATAGCCTACAGTTGTGTCTGACCCAAGTTCACTGGCATGGAAAACTGAGGGCCCAGAATATTTTATACAATGTTGAAAGGCACTAAAGTAACTGCAAAGAATGTGACAACACAATGAACTTTTTGTCTTGAATACAAAGTGTTATGTTTTGGTCAAATATAACACATGACTAAGTACCACTCTCAATATTTTAAAGCATAGCAGTGGCTGCATCATGGTATGGGTATGCTTGTAATCATTAAGGACTATGGAGTTTTTCAGGATAAAAAAAATAAATGGAACGAAGCACAGGCAAAATCCTAGAGGAAAACATGGTTCAGTCTGCTGCCCACCAGACACTGGTGGAGATTAATTCCCCTTTCAGTAGAACAATAACCTAAAACAGAAGGCCAAATCTACACTGGAGTTGCTTACCAAGAGAGTGAATGTTCCTTAGTGGCCGAGTTACAGTTTTGACTTAAATCCACTTTAAAATCTATGGCAAGACCTGAAAATGGTTGTGTAAACAATGATCAAAAATCAATTTGGCAGAGCTTGAAGAATTTTGAAAAGAATAACGGGCAAATGTTGCACAATCCAGGTGTGGGTGGAACGCTCTTAGAGACTTACAGCTGTAATAGCTTCCAATGGAGCTTCTACAAAGTATTGACTCAGAGGTGTGAATACTTACGTAAATGAGATATGTCTGTAAACTTTTCCAAAAATATGTTTTCACTTCGTAATTATGGGGTATTGTGTGAAGATGGATTAAATGTATTTATTTTCTTACCCATTTTGAATCCAGGCTGTAACACAACAACATATGGAATAAGTCAAGGTGTATGAATACGTTCTGAAGGCACTGTATGTGCTTTTGTCAGTATATATATTGTTTAAAAGGCTAGTATATTATATCACCTCCCCATAGTGTCTAATGTGCTTTTCTACGAAAAGGATAAAAAGAATGAGTGTGCATAGAGGCTATGTCAGAATAACCATAGCTGCATTCTAAATAGTAGGCTTTTAGGGTATGTGAAAATAGAACGTTTTATAGTATGTGACATTTTTTTTAATTGAGTATGTTTTAAATGCCAGGATGTCATATTAATTTCTGCTTTTCATCTAGTAGAATTTGCTGCACACTATTGAGGAAGAGAATCGTATTTTTACACACACGTGTGTTTGATAACAGCTGATAATCAGAATAGGGGACGCACTCTACAAAAATGTACAAATGGCGGGGAACAAGCATGATTGAACAATAGATGACATCTTCTCAGTATGGATGAGTAATATGTTGATATTTGTTGCTTAATGCATGTGTTTTTATTAAACAGTAAGATCTAGTATGCAGTACTATTAGTACACAGTATGTAGTTTTAGTAAGAAGTAGGCAAGGTGGATTTCGGACAAGGCCAATCTCTACTTATAAGGCCATGAAAATAATAACGCCTTTATGAAAGTGAGAATGATGATTACATTTAGAGATGAAGCTCAAGTGACAGACAGATTGGATAGATTTTGGTCTTCTGTCTATAAGCTGTTTTACTCATTACTCTGCCCAGGTTCTACGAGGTTTCAGGTGGTTCTGTTCAGTAACATTTGGTTCCACTCACCCATCTGCCTGGGTTCTGATCTCATGGACCTTGAACCGCTGCCGTCCGACTACCTTCACTTTGACAGTCTCGATGCCGTACTCCTGCCCCTCCCGATAAGCATAGATTTCAGCTGTCGTCCCAAACTCTGCATGCACCTCACCTGTCACTGGAGGGTAAGGTGAGAGGTACAGACAGCCACACACATCTAATTAAGAACACTCTACTGTGATCACACACACACACACACACACACACACACACACACACACACACACACACACACACACACACACACACACACACAAATCAGTGGTGCAAAGTACTTAAGTAAAAATACTTTAAACTACTACTAAAGTAGTTTCCGGGGGTATCTGTACTTTACTATTTATTTATATTTTTTTACTTCACTACATTCCTAAATATAATAATGTACTTTTTTACTCCATACATTTTTTCTGACACCCAAAATTACTTGGTACATTTTGACAGGAAAATGGTCCAATTCACACACTTATCAAGAGAACATCCCTGGTCATTCCTACTGCCTCTGATCTGGTGGACTCACTAAACACAAATACTTCGTGTTATAGTGTGCCCCTGGCCACCCGCCAATAAAAAATAAATTGTGCCTTCTGGTTTGCTTACTATAAGGAATTTGAAATGGTTTATACTTATACTTTTGATAGATAAGTACATTTGAGCAATTCCATTTCCTTTTGATAAGTATATTTAAAACTAAATACTTTCACACAAGTAGTATTTTTACTTTTACTTTAGTCATTCTCTATTAAGGTATCTTTACTTACTTATGACAATCGAGTACTTTTTCCATCACTGATTCAAACATGAGGCTGTGCATTTTCAGGCTGAAACATGAGGTGATGGCGTTGGATGAATGGAATTCATATTGACATCGATAAAATGCAATTGTGTTCGTTGTCCGTAGCTTATGCCTGCCCTTACCATAACACCACCCCCACCATGCGGTACTCTGTTCACAACATTGACATCAGCAAAGTGCTCAAATTTGTTGATAAAATGCAGGACATGATTGTTTGGTTGCGGGACAAAGGGCCAAAATGCGGGGCTGTCCGGCACAATCTGGGATATGTGATCACCCTAAACAGAGCCCATTCCCATTCTTCCCACCCTCTACTTCTCTCTCTCCCTTCACTCAATACCCGTGTGCGAGCACAGCAAAGGTGGGGTCTCTCTGGATGATGTTGCACATCCGCAGGGTCTGTCCAGGGATAAGCATGACGGCGGTGAATGGAAGCACTGGGATGGTCTGGCAGCTGTCGTCATCGTACCGGGAGGGGGGGCCGAAGCACTAGCGCAGTGTAGAAAACCAAGAACTCTATACTCAATGACACATCTGTACAACAATACTTTGTAATGTAAATATGAAACCCACAGCATGTGAAGTTGGAAGACTCGGGTCAAAGTTTATGCTTGGTTTTTCTGCATCCTCACTGTCCCGAGTTTAAGTCCCAATCTCATCCTCTTAATTTTCTGTAAGAATAGTCAAAGTGGCCATAAGGAAATATGTACTTTCACTTTTACTTGCCCCATTGCAAAACAATTTCCAGAGTCATTGCGTTAACAATAACTTGGACATTAAGATGCATTTGGAAGATAATTACAGAAAACCTAGGTTTGGCAAGCTAATACTAGTAGACTGACATGACTAGCAGCTGGGAATTAAATGACATTAGCATGCAAGGTAGCTAGCTAACGAGACATTTCTCAGTTGTAACTAGCAAGATTTATTTTAATGAAAGCAATCAATCCGTGAAAATTAGCATTACTACGACAGTGATTGAATGAGTTCATTATGCTGTCAGATGAAGTATGGCCTCGTTTCTTTGAATAGGAAACAGATGCGTTTAGGGTCCCATTACAATAACCAACGTATGCTTCAGTACACTAGTCTACCAATGCAATTAAAGACCTTTGTACCGGGTAAGTTGTAGCTGATTGCCCATGTCGATATTGTTGCCTCCACATCCTGTGGTTTTCTATCGCATCCAAAACGACTCACTGTCGAGCCCAAGTGGACTGAGTTAATCTTCTCACAATTATGCATTTTGGGGCTTGGAATTAGTGGTGGACATGTTCCCGCTTTATAAGAGCTCCAAAACTGCCATTCCGTTCATTTGATCTAAATCCTAAACTATTGTAATTGTCATAGTACTATTAAATGACGTTGGTGAAAATGAACAGGAGCCCTTGTTTCACACTAAGCACGATCGTATTATACCCCCCCAAAAAAAAATAGATCCCCAAAGGCTACCCTTAAGTAGAATCAAGAACCTGAACCCATATCAATACCCAAAGGCAGTTCACAAACTAAGTGTGCTGCAACATGGTTTCAAGAGTTGCCTCCTTCTCATAAGGATTTTACTGTAGGGTTAACTAACACATGGCTTGAAAGAGAACCAATAAATCAATTAACAGGGAGCAATGTAGTTAGTAAACCAAAGATTTATTATGGTCTTTACAACAAATCAGCTGTGCTGGGCAGATGGTGTAAGGCCAGAATTAAAAACGACCAAAGATTCAATTCTCAGGTCTTCCTCGCCATTCTCCAGTAGTCAGCCAGCAGCCATTTGCAGAGTAGAAGACTGGGTAACCGGAATCTGTCCCTTACGCCATTGCAACATTTGCTTCAGACTACCACATTCAGCTCTTCACATCATGGACTGCAGACTTCAGTCACCAGAGAGGGATTGGAGATCACAGCTGTAGGGTATGGATGGGCCAGTCTACTTAGACCTCTGCCTCATCTTTCGCCTTTTACGCTTCAGCCTACAGACAAGTGTGACAATGAGTGAACAGCACTACATTACATGCAAAACTACACAGGCATAGTTGAGATTGCAAAGTAACTGTAGGGACTTTAACAATGATTAATACTCCACCAGTACTCAATGACAAAGTGTACACCCAGAATTGAACTCAATGAGCCTGAAATTGTGCTAAGCATGATTCTCATAGTAAAACGCAAGTCCAGCCAATCTTGCAGTGTATCAATTGCTCTGGATACACGGAGCACCATGTTTGGCTAATGACAACTTGTACCATTCATATGCAACAAGTTAATTAAGGCAAATAATGAATCTTACCTGCGCATACGGCAAATAATGAATCTTACCTGCGCATACGCTTCTTCCTCCACTGTAATAAAAAACATTTGTCAAGTGAAAATCCACATTCAAAACAAGCCAAGAATTGTTAACATGCTGAGCATGATTTGAGATTATTCAAAGCATGCAGTGAAGTTAAACATGGCACTAGAAATCCCTAACATGTTGCATTACAAGGAATTACTGCAGGCTACAAAATACATCAAAAGCAACATTGCTAGTACCTTTCATGTGCCACTGGGCCGTTCTTAGTTTAAGTAAACAGAATAAAAAAAACGCAACATGTAATGTGTTGGTCCCCACGTTTCATGAATTGAGCCAAGAAATCTCAAACAAAAAGCTAATGGCTCTCATTTTGTGGACAAATGCTGACATTGGTTATTAGCATTTCTCCTTGCCAAAACAAGCCACCTAGCAGTTGTGGCATATCAAGCCTATTAAACATGTGGGCGGGCAAGTGCCCCTGTCCAGTCATGTGAATGCCATAGATTTGGGCCCAATTAATTGTCGATTGAGCGACTAACTCCTTAAGATGTGTTGAAATTGTTGCGTTAACATTTTTGTTCAGTAACGATAAATATATATATCGCCATGGGCGAGGCTAACCCTGCGACAAAGACCATCCTACAAGTACACCAGTTAAATGGAAAAATAAAGGAAACTAGAAAAAGGTTCGTCTGGCGTCAGCTAGCCACTGACGAGTGGTGACAATGAGCCAAACAAAAACCCGCCAATAAGTTGATATTCATCAATTTACCTTTGCTCTCATCTTGTGGAGATGTGTCTGCAATAAAATATATAACAAAGTTGTTAGATGCAATCGATGCCAACCATTTATTCCAGATTAGTTTGGATTCGTTTCGGGATAGCGTACTATAAGACTTACCACTAAAGCGAGGACACCAACTTGAAAGAGGATGTGACGAAGAAAGGGGAGGGGATTTATAGTGCCAACGCAAAACAAACGTCATATTAAATTGCCCCTTGCTCAGCTTAGTGCTCACTGGGAGATGTAGGCAGAAAGGGTTGAACATAAACTATTATTTTATGTTGGAATTATGCACCTGTGCACAGGTATGTTTAGTTGGTCTACAACCGTGTAAGTCTATGGATTCCGTTTGTAATAGCAAGATGGGGCAGACTTAAGCCATAAGACTAACAAAATGGCCACAAAGACTATCTGCATTGACTGTTCTATTTTATTTTTTAGTTTTGCACGGACTCTATGTACACTTTACTTTATGTAAATAGAGCCAAATATGTTGATACATTTAGTTTAGTTTATTGATAAAAGTCACCTTGTCCAAAATATTTACATAGCTATCGAAACATCATGCCAGGGTAAGCCAACATGAAACAGCCCTTATTTTAAGGGTTTCTAAAATCCCCTGAGAAAACGTTAAGGTGGAAAAACGATTGGAACAATTTCCATTTGACGCTAGTTTTTATGGGTATTGTGACACCTCCAATATGGAGCTCTATTGTAAATCTGGTATTGTCACTGACCTATATCTTACTTTGTGTACTTACTTTGATTTCTCATGTTTTTTTCTACTTGACTTTTTAATGTACTTTTCATAGTAATACTGATATTGATTACTGCATTGTTGGGAAAAAGCAAGCAAAAAAATACATTTTACTGTACTTGTGCACAACTTTAAAAATGTGAAACTTTCCATCCATGTAACGTTCCTTTAAAATCTCATCAAGCAAATCAAACAGGTTTAAATACGCTGTGAGCAAGACATTTTTCACCACACTAAATATCTGCGGTCCTCCTTACTGATATATATAATCAGAACTCCGATCATAGTGAAACTGAAGGTCCAGGGACCCGTAGATAATATAGGATTTTCATCTGTGCCCTATATAGTCCATGAGTTATGCTCTAATGGTAGAATTGTGTTTCATTTTGTTTCATATATCAAAAGAATCAATAGAAGAATAGTGGAAACATTTTTTGAAAATAAAAACACAAGGCACTGGTATAAAGTTTATTGAATGTTTTCTTCATTTTTTGAAAATAAAACAAAAATACAGGGGATCTGTATGTTGACTTACATGAACTCTTTGTGCATGTCTGAGCTGACCAAATTAGGCTACATGGAGAGGTTATTCTGATGGCTGGCTTAAAAAAAATACTTGTATGCAATTACATCAAAAATGTGTGCATAGTTTCCACAGAAAAGTAAACTAACTAACTACCTGTCACTAAAATCATTCTACTACAACTGTTGTAAATGTAGCTTTGCCAGATAATGATATATCTTACTTAGCAGAATAATGGGTTTGCATAAAATATGATTTCATGCAGTTCTGATTGAAGACACTGTTTAAAAGCTCCACTAAAAAGTCTCATATGTTAGTAGATGGCTGACAAAAATTAGGTATCGTTGAAAATAAAAACATATTTCTAAAATTGTTTGACTGAAAACAGCGCACTACTTCCAAAAAAAAAAATCCCCTACCAGGAAAGAAGGGGCTGGCAGTAAACGTAGCAGGGTTCGTTCCCCATAACCTATTCAGGTGTTGGTGCGAGAATTCTGTTCTTTATATTCTGTGCTCTAACTGTTCGATTCTGTCATGTTTGAATAACTAACACTTGAAACAAATAGGATTCTAGGGCAAAACATTTGAGGGGCTAAGTCGGTCTCCTTCATGTACAATGAAAATACCAAGTCAGTTTATCAGGGTTTGGAATTATTACAAAGTGTGACTGGCACCCCAACATTATTTTACAACAAATATCATCCAGTTTAAATTCAAACTTGCTTTATTGACTTTTTTTTCAATTTAGAAAGTTTATAAAACTTCACCTATAGATGGCAACCATCCTGAAGTCAGGAAGTTACATCACCTCACGATAAGGTGTAAAAACACTGCTACAAAAGGTTATTTATCCATCATATTCCAAAAATGTGTTTCCCCAATCTAATATTCCAGTTAAGTATCAATGGCAAATATGTTGTTTACAACAATGTGTTATACAGGTGTGACCCTCATTCAGAATCAAATGAATGATGTGGGACACAAAATTGTATTTTCAACAGATTTTAGATCTATCAGATTTATTCAATGGGCCATAAGCTAGAAAAGGGCATGTGGGTCAAAAAGAGCTAACAGTTGGGGAAGATTTAGATGAACTTTTTAAGATTCCATTCTTTGGGGGGGGGGGTGAGTGTGTGTGTAAGCATGTGTCAGGGTGTTGGAAGACAGGTAGCCATCTACTCTGCCGCCTTTTTGCTCTCCTCAGTTGGCTGTCCAGTAGCGGTTTCCACAGTCTTGGAGGCCTAGGAGAGAGGAAGGAGGGCACAGATAAGAATGGAGAGAGCGAAGAGTGTATCGACTAAATTCGTTTTTCATATCAAATACCTTCTTTTTCTTCTTCTTCTGTGTTTTGCGACTAGCTGAGCTCTGCAGTAGAGTCTGGGGGAGAGAGAGGGATTTTGTTGTCAATCATGAGATTTCTTCAATGGAAGCCACAACAGAGCTGGCAAGTGTGGAAATATAACGGTCAAAACCTCAGACACCAACTCACAGTTATCTAGTTCAGGCTCCGAGATGCAAATCCCTGTTCATGGATAGTTATTCATGTAATATGAGCAGTGAAGCGCCTTTCAGGTTGCCTGGGGCTCTGGGCTGGGAGCCTTACTTACCCTAAGTTCTGCGTCCTGCACTTCGTGCTCTGACTTGTAGAGCTCTGGCTCAAAGGGTCCGCTGGTGATTCTATGGGGGCCGTTGGCCATCAGCAGCACTGTGAACTTAAACTGGGCCACAAACTCTCCTGAGAGACGGAGTGAGAGATGAGACAGGTAAATCGAAACAGAAGGAAAGAGCACAGAGGATAGGAAAAGACAGATGCAGAGACTCACCCTCCTTCTCGTTGAGCACACTGAAAGGCTGAAGCAGTTCGTGTTTGGCACACTCGACAACGCCCAGGCGGGCTTTAGCCTCATCCTCAAACGCCCTGAGAGGAGAGCAACAGGACAGAACCGTTAGCTGAGGAGGTTTCCAACAGACATTCAAAGCACCTGACTCAGCATCAGAGATGGTTGATGAAAAAAATGTAAATAAGAGTACGGTCTTGATATGGGGTTGGTTATAACATCTTTCTGACACTCCTAATGTGCTTCCATTTGGTATCCTACCTGAGAGTGAAGGGCATGGCGTCGAAGCGTCGCTCCACCTCACTGAAGAACATGCGGGAGGTCTTCATCTTCAGCCCGTACTGCTTACTGGGGTCCCTCTTGTAAATGGTGGTCCTCTGGCCTCCATCCCTGGCCTGTGTATAAGAGCATAGAAACATTGGACACTCACATTTAGCCAGGTAAGAAATGTAAAGGAAAAAGATTAGGGGCTTCTTAGGACAGTTCATTGGGGCAGTGAACAAAAAAAAAATGAACATCTCCCTCTCTTTTACCTTCCCTTCACCAGTGCTGATCAGGACATCCACAGCGTAGACCTCGTGCACCTCAAACTCCGCCTTCTCATGGTCCTTCCTGCAGACAGGCATCATCAGTAGCCAATCAGAGCAACTCGCGCAACTCCTGTCTGTCTTTGTGGTATTGCACTTTGTCAAAGCACTATTCTCTGGTGTGACTGGGTGGCAGGTAGCCCAGTGGTTAGAGCTTTGGACTAGTAACAAGTAACTGAAAGGTTGCAAGATCGAATCCCCGAGCTGACAAAGTAAAAATCTGTCGTTCTGCCCCTGAACAAAGCAGTTAACCCACTGTTCCCCGGTAGGCCATCATTGCAAATAAGAATTTGTTCTTAACTGACTTGCCTAGTTAAATAAAGGTAAATTAAAAGTGTTCAAGTGCTCAGACATTAATGTACCTTTGCTGGTCTGTGGGGTTCTGAATGATGGTTTTCTCTCCATCGATGATGTGCTGCTTCAGCTGATGAGATAACATACCTTAAACAGAAAGGCACCAAAAAACAACATCATTGCAACGTTTTTCTCCCTACATTTGACTGTTGTCACACAACAGTAAACTTCATACGTTAAAGGTCAGATAAAACTGTTGATTCACTATCTTAGACCCATGAACCAGTCAACTTAACTAGTGAAGGCACTCACCCTCAATGGCCGTGCATTTGAATGACTGAGCAATCTTGTTCCATGCCTCAGTCACCTTTGAGTTCTGGTTGCCAGGCTTGACAAGGCGTAGGGCTGCCTCCGCGCACATGTAAGCTGCATTGATCACATCAGCTTTCTTCCCTGTCACTGGAGCCTCCTACATACACAGGGCAGACGTGGGAACTGTAAGCCTGTTGCGATGAGGGATCAAAAACCAAGTCATAAGGCCATACAAGGTACATACCTTAGTAGCTCCCACAACAAAACTATGAGCTACATTAGAGATGAAGCCGTCAACATGGACACCAAGATCACTGCAGAAATAAAGGGGGCAGAGATGGAAAGGAAAAGGGGAGATGAAAATGTGATAAGTTATGAGGAAAATATAAGTGCATCAGACATTCAGAATTATTTCTGCCAGGGGTGTGAATATTTATGTAAATGAGATATTTCTGTATTTCATTTTCAATAAATTTGGAAACATTTCTATAAACATGTCATTATGGGGTATTCTGTGTAGATAGGTGAGAGAAAAAATCAATTTAATCCATTTTGAATTCAGGCTGTAACAAACTGTGGAATAAATCAAGGAGTATGAATACATTTTGAAGGCACTGTATGTAATTGTGTAAAAGGACTAAATGAGATTATTATTTCAATGTTGTGTTCCCATCATATGGGAAAGACGTCAACAAAAAATACAAGGTCAGACAAATACGAAAGAATCGAATGTGTGTGATTATATTACGGTGAGTGAGGATATGCTGAGGGTAAGTTTGGTTACTGGTTTGTTCATGTTCACCTACAACAATACTGCAGGGAGCTCAATGTATCTCAGACAGCAACACGAGACATTTCATTGTCATGGTGGAAGGACACACCCAGGATTTTGTTATAGTCATGAAAAAGGTTACTTTTCAGATTCTAAGAATGGCACAGCCATACAGTACCACAGCATAAGCTGGCATTTAACCATTAGTTGGGTCTTAAACACATTACACTCACAATATTCCTAACAGTGACATTATTATATATTGACACAAAACAGGAAAGGTAGGGTCAGAGATGAAGACAAAAGTGGGCAATTCAACAACGAAGATGAAGGCTTGTTTAACTACGCAATGGCCAAAGTGACAATTGGAACACCAATGCCAGATGAACAAGACATGTAATCCAATCATTACTTAGAATTTGCCACATGACAGATAGACATACGGCACACATAGACATACAGAGACGAGACCTAACAGAAAATACAAGCCAACAGCCAAGCATCAGATGCATGAGAACACAGCACACAAGATGACAGACGAGAGGGGTACTGGAGACACACAGAGTGATGGGGGCCACGTTACTGCAGATGGAGGTTCCTACATTTTGACCAGGTCCCCATCTTTAAGTGTGTAGTCAGGGTCACTCTTCAGGGGAGAGAAGTGGCAAACACAGTTATTGACTGAGACGCTGGTAGGGAAGGCAATGCCTGGAAAAGGGAAGAGAGAACCACCAAATCTTTAATTTAAAATAATCTGTAGTGTTTGTGAGAGAGACTTGACTGATGTCAAATTACATCCCTATTCTTGCCCCATATCACTCTTCATAGTTCTGTCATCTCACTGGCATATTCAATGACCCATCCCACGTTCAGGCTCATTGTGAATGTGTGGCATGGACACATGCAGACTCCTGCCACAGGCTGAACTGATCAGGTGAATTTTCTAATTTGGAGACAGTATGACAACACATTAACCACATCATGAGAACAACCACTGCCCTACATAAATAGCTATGGGACACAGGGCAAACAGTTTTATCAGTACAGTAAATAGCCCCATTCCTCTTGCACTTCTCACCCATACTTATCTCCCCTCTATCCCAGCCCCTCACCTTTCTTTAAATCCTTCTCCTTCCTGAAGACCTTGCCAGTCTCGACCATGATGTGGGCATCTCCCTTCTCACACAGGTTGACGACAGACACCCCTGACTTGGCCGCCTCAATCACCACACGCAGGGCCTCTGGATAACAAAAGAGAGGGCGGTCAGGGGAATAGAAGGTGGAGCGGTATCAGACAGATGAGGTCAAAAAGATTAGAGTGTAGAAGTGAGACCAAAGATGTCATTATTATATTCAATCACACCATATGCATTCTCTATGAATAAGACTACCCATTATGGTTGTAATGTGTCATGATGAATCAGCAGCAATTTAACAAGTTTCATTGTCAGGTTACTTTTATTTTATATATTTTTTATTTCACCTTTATTTAACCAGGTAGGCTAGTTGAGAACAAGTTCTCATTTACAACTGCGAACTGGCCAAGATAAAGCATAGCAGTGTGAACAGACAACAACACAGAGTTACACATGGAGTAAACAAGTCAATAACAGAGTAGATTTTTTTTTTTAAATAAAAAAAAAAGAGTCTATATACATTGTGTGCAAAAGGCACGAGGAGGTAGGCGAATAATTGCAATTTAGCAGATTAACACTGGAGTGATAAATGATCAGATGGTCATGTGCAGGTAGAGATACTGGTGTGCAAAAGAGCAGAAAAGTAAATAAATATAAACAGTATGGGGATGAGGTAGGTAAATTGGGTGGGCTATTTACCGATGGACTATGTACAGCTGCAGCGATCGGTTAGCTGCTCAAATAGCAGATGTTTAAAGTTGGCGAGGGAGATAAAAGTCTCCAACTTCAATGATTTTTGCAATTCGTTCCAGTCACAGGCAGCAGAGAACTGGAAGGAAAGGATGCCAAATTAGGTGTTGGCTTTAGGGATGATCAGTGAGATACACCTGCTGGAGCGTGTGCTACAGGTGGGTGTTGCCATCGTGACCAGAGATAAGGCGGAGCTTTACCTAGCATGGACTTGTAGATGACCTGGAGCCAGTGGGTCTGGCGACGAGTATGTAGCGAGGGCCAGCCGACTAGAGCATACAGGTCGCAGTGGTGGGTGGTATAAGGTGCTTTAGTAACAAAGCGTTTGGCACTGTGATAAACTGCATCCAGTTTGCTGAGTAGAGTATTGGAAGCCATTTTGTAGATGACATCGCCGAAGTCGAGGATCGGTAGGATAGTCAGTTTTACTAGGGTAAGTTTGGCGGTGTGAGTGAAGGAGGCTTTGTTGCGAAATAGAAAGGCAATTATAGATTTGATTTTGGATTGGAGATGTTTGACATGAGTCTGGAAGGAGAGTTTACAGTCTAGCCAGACACCTAGGTACTTATAGATGTCTACATATTCTAGGTCGGAACCATCCAGGGTGGTGATGCTAGTCGGGCGTGCGGGTGCAGGCAGCGAACGGTTGAAAAGCATGCATTTGGTTTTACTAGCGTTTAAGAGCAGTTATGAGTCATAACCTAGGGACTGAGGCCAGTCTCTGAAGTCCATAGCTGGAAACCAGCCAAACATCCAGTGCCAAACAATCAGAAAGTATTCTTACCCCTTGACCTTTTCCACATTTTATTGTGTCAGAGCCTGACTTAAAAAAATATATTAAAAAATGGAGATTGTAGGCCAGCGACACACACACAATACCCCATAAAGTCAAAGTGGAATTATGTTTTTAGAAATTTGTACAAATGAATTACAAATGAAAAGCTAAAATGTCTTCAGTCAATAATTATTCAACCTGTTTGTTATGGCAAGCATAAATAAGTTCAGAAGAAAAACGTGTTTAACAAGTCACACAAGGTGCACATGCATTGTGTGTAGTCTTAAACATGATTTTTGAATGACTACCTCATCTCTGTACTTCACACATACAGCACCTATTAATATATATATATTTTAAATTAAATGTAACCTTTAACTAGGCAAGTCCATTAAGAACAAATTCTTATTTACAATGACGGCCTACACCGTCATAAGTTAGTTTTGTGGAGTAACTACAATGTTGTTGATCCATCCTCAGTTGTTTTCTCCGATCACAATCATTTAACTCTGTAACAGTTTTAAAAATCACCAATGGCCTCATGGTGAAATCCCGGAGTGGTTTCCTTCCTCTCCGGCAATGGAGTTAGGAAGGACTCCCTGTATCTTTACAGTGACTGGGTGTATTGACACACCATCCGATGGATAAAAATTTAAATAGCCAACACTGCATTGAGCATGGTGAAGTTATTAATTACTCATCTACCAATAGGTGCCCTTCTTTGCGAGGCATTGGAAAACCTCCCTGGTTTTTTGTGCTTGAATGTGTGCTTGAAATTCACTACTCAAATTTTTCTTTAACACAGTGAGACCATGCAACATGACTTGTTAAGCAAATATTTACTCCTGAAATATTCAATACTTAGGCTTACCATAACAAAGGGGTAGAATAATCATTGACTCAAAACGTTTGTAAAAGTCTCTAAAAACAAAATTCCACTGACTTTGTGGGGTATTGTGTGTAGATCAGTGGCACATGTCAATTTAATAATTTTGAAATTCAGGCTGGAACACCAAAATGTGGAAAAAGTCAACGGGTGTGAATACTTTCTGAAGGCACTGCAGCCAACAGTATATCCGTTAGACCTACATTTCACTTCACTTGAAACAAGTAGCAAACGTTAAATAGCTACCTACCCACACGGCTGGCTAACTATCAAACGCCGTTGTTCCAATTAATCTGTTAGTCAGGCACCATCATATAGCTACAATTTGTGTGGTTGACATGGAAACATAAATACAGTTATCCCCAAACCGTGAACTAACTAGCTAGCTATGACTTCTAGAGTAGCTAGCCAACTAGCTACATCTAGATAACTAACAAATAGGGTGGTTGGTTAGCTAGCTTGCTTGCTAAACTCGACAGCTAGCTGTCTGATGTTACTAACTGTTAAATCATCTACAGCCTACGTTGTTGACAAAATAACCACGTTAACATTGTTCACGTGAAGTCAGCTTGCTAGCACCAAGTTACTAGACGACTGGGCCCCATTTCCATTCCACACGTTTCTAAATCTGCGACTAGCAGGTCAAAGCACATGGCTGTGGACTGTGCCTACTTAGTCATTGATTGGGCTTGTTCAACAGTACAAGCGACTGCCAACTGGCTGATGTCCAACATCACCTTGAATCATAAATAACGATTCATTATTATTTGCAGATCCGTCAGTCACAATTCACCCATGATACATTCACTGTTTTGACGCTCTCGAACAAGGCCATTGGTATGTGCCTACCTGTTATGGTGTCTACTACACTGTCACTACGGGCTGTGTGTACGAAACGAATGGCATGCAGAGTAGGTCACCTCATTTCAAATCATTCCGATCGGACACTTACGGTTGGCGATGTCACCTCCCATTTTGTACTTGGTGACAACCAAGTCCTCTGCGATGGTCTGTTCTTGTTCTTCGTTGTCAGACATCTTGACAACGTCTCTCTTTACAACACTTTTCCCGATATGTCAAGCTCCAAGACCAACACACATCCAAAGCTCCACTCCGCTGCTAAAGCCCAGCACCCTCATTCCAGATTCTCCCCCCACCTCCTTCCTACGTAAGAACAAAAAACGTCCCAACAACCATGCCGCCAAAATGAGAAGTGAAGCTTCATGGTTTAGATTGTAGTTTTTCAATCCCCTTCAAGTTACTATACCTATACACGTAGCACCACAGAATAAACTACATTTCACACATTCATCTACATCCACAACATGGGTTGCGTCACAGGTCGTCTTTTTTTGTATTGGCACTGTGGCGGAGCACCACCTTTGCTGCAAGTATAACATGCCAAGAAAGGTTCTAATCACTACTGACTCAAGTAGTAAATATTGTGCAAAATGTGGGTGACGCATCATCATCCTAATCATCATATTCTCCGGTGACTCTGAAGCAGTCTAAGCTCTGGAGAAGAGTCCTTTAGATACAGACGGAAAATGATTCAGTGGTTATCATCAATCCAGACAACAGTGATCACTCAGACTCACTGAGCACGATATACGGAGAGAAACCCCATCCAAACAGGGGGCCTTACTGCCTTTGTCAAGACAAGTTGTTACTTTATAATGTGATAAAATACAAATACCACATTATCATCGGCTTTGAATTAAGTTTGTGTTAATCATGGAAATGGGAATTTCAGCAGTGCCATTTCTTTTGATGCCCTAAGGGGAGACTAACATGTATGAGTGTCTTACAAGCAGGCTAAACATTTGAAAACATTGATTTATTTGATATTCGAATATGGTAAAAACTGATTTGGTTTCTTAAAAGATAAATTAATAAAGAAGCACTGAACTGGAGAGCTAGGACAAAATTACAGTAGGTGCACACACACTTCCCAGCTGAGGAAACGGTCAGCCTGAGGCATGGATTTCAGTACCAGAGTGCATGCTGCGCTTTTAAGCATGGATGTTGTTTCTGGTGTTGAGCTCTAGTAATCTGCTCAAACCAACTGCAATAAAGATGACATGGAACGTGCCCCTTTATTTCTCACTTACCCCAATAAATGGGACTGTCAGAAGAAACAGCAAGACCAGCACAATAGAAATGAATTAAAGATCTAGTATTAACAAACTGAATGAGAATTATGTCCCCCTGATAATTGTTATTTATGTACATTCTTCAAAGATTTTATTATTTAAAAAAGCTAAAAAAAATATATCACTAAAAGGTAACGTTAAAAACATGAAAATACAAGTGAAAAAGGAGATTGTACAAATACATTTTTGTTCTTGTTCTTAGTAAACACAAATACAAAGCTTGTAATCTGGCCATTTCATTTAGTGCCTTCCTCACTCACAGTGCATTCCACTTGTAATACAGAAAGAAAACATCCCAAAGCTTATGTTATTATGGATAAAAACAATGATAAATGTAAACCTGTAACAGACACATTAAAAGATACAAACATAGAGTTTCTGGGTTCGAGTCCAGACTCTGTCGCAGCTGGCCTTTACCGGGAGACCCATGGGGCGGCACACAATTGACCCAGCTTTATCCGGGTTAGGGGAGGGTTTGGTCGGCAGGGATGTCCTTGACCCATCGCGCACTAGCAACTCCTGTGGAGGGCCAGGTGCAGTGCATGTTGACACGGTCGACAGGTGCAGTGTTTCCTCCGACACATTGGTGAGTCTGGCTTCCTGGTTAAGTGGGCATTGTTTCAAGAAGCAGTGCGGCTTGGTTGGGTTGTGTTTCGGTGGACGCACGGCTCTCGACCTTCGCCTCTCCCGAGTCCGTACGGCAGTTGCAGCGATGAGACAAGACTGTAACTACCAATTGGATACCACGAAATTGGGGAGAAAACGTGGTAAAAAAAACATAAAATAAAATATAGTTATAAACATGCCACACATTTTTTATATTGGATGGCTTTCTCCCCTCCCCTGGTCCTTCATTGATTTCAATTGGCATGGAAGAGCTACAGAGGCGTCTATCCTCTTCAGCGCCAGTGAGGGAGGTCCACTTCCCTACGTGTTCACAGCGTTAAGCTTCAGGAACAACCTGCTCTGCCAGTAGTCTGGATTGTCAAAGGAGCAATCTCCGCCACTAGGCTCCCCTACCCCTGCACGCACTTTTACAAATGCCCCCATCCCTGTGTGCTGACCCCCCATGTCTCCCACTGCGCCTTCACCTTCTCTCTGCACATTCTCGTACTCCACTGGGTCCACAGCTCCAGGGGCGGCCAGGGAATCCATGTCCTCATACTCATCCACCTCTCCCTCTCCTTCTCCTTGCATCCTCAGACCCTCCCTGCCTCGCAGATCCTGCCGCAGCTTGGGCTGCCTGTTAGTGTATTGATAGTCGTCCTCTTCTACGTATTCGTCGTCCTCCTCTTCCTCCACCTCTCTCTCGCCTTTCATCCGCTGTTTAGGCGTAGCTGCAGGGTGAGGCACATCTCGTGTTGGGGGATCGTCTGGTCCAACACTTTGAATGTCCATGTACTTGTATTCCATGTCACCGGAGCCCTGTTGCTCTGTGTTGTCTGAATCAGAGTTGAGAGCTGGGAATTCATAGTCCTGGTGTTCTTCATTCTTGGTTTGGCCTCCCCTGTTCTCCCCAGCTGATGTCCTGTACCCCATGCACTTTGAGTACTCTGTGTCCGGCACAGAAGAGCATTGCCTCTTGTTCATCTTCAGTCGATGTGGGCCATCTTTGGAATGTCCAGGTTGCTGCCTGGGGGAGAGATACATAATGGACGCCTGTTTGTTCATGTACTCATATTCCTCACAGGCACTGTCATGGTCCTCCGAGGGTCCTGATGGGTATGAGGAGACCTTGGACGTCCTCCAGTGAGGAGGGGTGACCTGGGAGCTAAACAGTAGGGTCTCTGTGGAGAAGGGTGACAAGAGAAAAAGGAGTGAGTAAGGTGATCCAGAGATCTGAAATGATCTGAGTACTCTTGTAATTAATACTGACATTCATATACTCAGAGTTATAACAATACCATGCAACCATCCCAAAACATGTCATGCAAAACCATATACACTTTTTATATGGCTTAACTTCTCTAGGATAGGGGGCAGCATTTGGAATTTTGGTTGAAATGCATGCCCAAATTCAACTGCCTGCTACTCATCCCCAGAAGATAAGATATGCATATTATTAGTAGATTTGGATAGAAAACGATCTGAAGTTTCTAAAAAACTGTTTGAATCATGTCTGTGAGTATAACAGAACTTATGTAGCAGGCAAAACCCTGAGGACTAACTGTTTAGAATTATTATTATTTTTGCCTCTGACTGTTCCCTGACTTGTCATTGCCAAGGTATATTTCTTAGGAACCTGTTTTCAGTTACTACCGCTTCCACTGGATGTCACCAGTCTTTGGAATTTGTTTGAGGTTATTCATTTGTGCAACGAAGAAGAAGCACATCCAGGAACAACGTTACACTATTGAGAGTTGCGCAAGACGGAGCATGGTTTGTTTTCTTCCTGTATTGAAAACAGATTGCCCCGTCTACAATTTGATCGATTATTAACGTTTAAAATACCTAAAGTTGTATTACAAAAGTAGTTTGAAATATTTTGGCAAAGTTTATAGGCAACTTTTGAAATATTTTGTAGTGACGTTGAGGTTTTTGGAAACAGTTTTTTTTTTCTGGATCAAACGCGTCAAATAAATGGACTTTTGTATATATCGTAATTGCTGGACTATTAAGCGCACCTGAATATAAACCGCACCCACTGAATTATAAAAAAAAAGATTTATTTTGTACAGAAATATGCAGCACATGTCTATAAGCCTCAGGTGCCTACCGGTACATTGAAACAAATGAACTTGTTCACTATCTTCCTCCTCCTGTGCACTGAAACCACTGAAGTCCTCTCCTTCGGTGTCGGAGATGAATAGCCTAAGAATTGCTTCATCCGATGTTGGATCGTTTTCATTGTCGCTCTCGTCACTTTCATCCGGAGGCAAATACCCCGCTGAGCTCATGCTGCCCCTTCAACACGCAGCAGTCCAGCCTTTCGAAACCCATTGATGATAGTGGATTTTTTTGACAATGCTCCACGCTGTCAGGACCCACTGGCAGACTTGACCATAAGTTGCTCTTCGCATGCAGCCCGTTTTAGTGAAGGATTTCTCCCCACTTGTCATCCAAGACTCCCACTGAACAAGGAGCACCACCTTAAATGCACGATTTACACTGATGTCAAGTGGCTGCAAATACTTTGGGCCATCTGCTTTTCTTCCCTCTGAAAGCCTTTGTTGTCTTTTTGCACTGAGTCAGTTCCTCACGCTGCTGTTTCCAACGTCTTATCATCGACTCATTAAGGCCAAGCTCCCGTGCAGCAGCTCTCTTTCCTTTTCCAACAGCCAGATCGATCGCCTTCAACTTGAAAGCTGCATCATATGTATTTCTCCGTGTCTTTGCCAAGATGAGGGTGACAAAATGACTACCGTAATCAGAATGATGGGAAGTTTGAGCGCGCTCGATTTTACGTCACATTATGTGACGGTGCTCAGTTTTTTAGCGGCATGAATCTTGTGAAAGCGGGAAAAATCCATAAATTAGCTGCGTCATTGTATAAAACGTGAGGTTCAAAGCGTGGGAATAAAGTAGCGGCTTATAGTCCGGAAATTACGGTATATGGAAGGAATTAAGCGAACAAAAGGACCAATTGTGATGTTTATGGGACATATTGGAGTGCCAACAAAATAAGCTTGTCAAAGGTAATGCATGTTTTATATTTTATTTCAGCGTTTTGTGTAGTGCCTGCAGGGTTGAAATATGCTACTCTCTTTGTTGACATTGTGCTATCATCACATAATAGCTTCTTATGCTTTCACCGAAAAGCTTTTAAAAATCTGATATGTTGGCTGGATTCACAACGAGTGTAGCTTTAATTGAGTATCTTACATGTGTGATTTAATGAAAGTTTGATTTTATATCATTGTATTAATTTGCCGCGCTGCATTTTCCCTGTTTTTTTTCTCCAAGTGGGACGCAACCGTCCCCTATACCATAAGAAGTTCATGAACATTCATAAATGCAATATGTTCAACAGACAGAAACTCAAAGATAGATGTTTCTATGCATATTGTGTGGTATGTTAGTTTGCGTCATCTATCTCTGGTATATCACCTCTCTCTGGGCTGTCACCCAGTCCGGGGAGCATGTATCCGCTCTGGTCCTTCTCCCCCTCTGTGTCAGGGGAGGGGGTCTCAGACATGCTGTCCCTCTGGGACATGTAGGCACTGTCCTCCCGATGCCGCTTTCTCCGCATGCTGCCAGCCAATAAAAAGTATTCACTCATCTCCAGCTCCACCACAGTGCCCCGCCCTTCAGAACTCTCTGACATGGTGCGGGTGGAATTGAGGCGAGAGCGGGATGCTGACGGCCACACCATCTATACAGAGGAAAAAGGGATATAATGCAATTTGATTGATCAATCCTATAGGATTGATATAGGGTGGAAGACGTGTTAGCATGTTCACGTTTTCATGTACACTCCTGTTCAAAAGTTTGGGGTCAATTAGAAATGTTCTTGGAAAGAAAAGCCATTTTTTTGTCCATGAACCTTTTTGGGATAGGGGGCAGCATTTTCACTTTTGGATGAATAGCGTGCCCAGAGTGAACTGCCTCCTACTCTGTCCCAGATGCTAATATATGCATATTATTATTAGTATTGGATGGAAAGAAAACACTCTGAAGTTTCTAAAACTGTTTGAATGATGTCTGAGTATAACAGGACTCATATGGCAGGCGAACACCTGAGAAAATTCCAACCAGGAAGTGGGACATCTGAGGTTTGTAGTTTTTCAAAACTTGGCCAACCGAATACACATTGAGATATGGATGAGATTGCACTTCCTAGGCTTCCACTAGATGTCAACAGTCTTTAGAAACTGGTTTGAAGATTCTACTATAAAGGAGGGGCTCATGAGACCTCTTTGAGTCAGTGGTCTGGCAGAGAGCCTTGGGCTCATGACGCGTGCTCCCGACAGAATTATCTCTCGTTCCAGTGCTTTTTCTGAAGACAAAGGAATTCTCCGGTTGGAACATTATTGATGTTTTATGTTAAAAACATCCTAACGATTGATTCAATACATCATTTGATATGTTTCTAAAGGAACTTTTCGAGTTTGTCTGGATGAAGTGCCTGCGCCTCATGAAGATGAACCCGCTAACAACAAGTGGCTATTTGGACATAAATGATGGAACAAATCAGTCATTTATTGTCGAACTGGGATTCCTGGGAGTGCCTTCTGATGAAGATCAAAGGTAAGTGAATACTTATGGTGTTGTTTCTAACTTTGTTGATTCCAAAATGGCGGATATTCCTCTGGCTGTTATGGGTTCTGAGCGCCATTCTCTGATTATGCTTTTTCCGTTTATTTTTTTAAAAATCTGACAGTGGTTGCATTAAGGAGATGTCTATCTTTAATTCTGTGAATAACACTAGTATCTTTTATCAATGTTTATTATGAGTATTTCTGAAAAATCACCGGATGTTTTGGAATCAAAGCATTACTGCACGTAAGGCACCAATGTAAACTGAGATTTTAGGATATAAATATGCACATTATCGAACAAAACATACATGTATTGTGTAACATGATGTCCTATGAGTGTCATCTGATGAAGATCAAAGGTTAGTGATTCATTTTATCTATATTTCGAATTTTGTGACTCCGTTGGCAGAACCCCTGCCCTAGAAAGGTTAACAAGTAAATAAATAATAACACCAGAGTAGGCAGAGTTGCAAAGAAAAAGCCATGTCTCAGACTGGCCAATAAAAAAAAAGATTAAGATGGGCAAAAGAACACAGACACTGGACAGAGGAACTCTGCCTAGAAGGCCAGCATCCCGGAGTCGCCTCTTCACTGTTGACATTGAGACTGGTGTTTTGCGGGTACTATTTAATGAAGCTGCCAGTTAAGGACTTGTGAGGTGTCTGTTTCTCAAACTAGACACTCTAATGTACTCTTCCTCATTTGTGCACCAGGGCCTCCCACTCCTCTTTCTGTTCTGGTTAGAGCCAGTTGCGTTGTTCTGTGAAGGAAGCAGTATACAGCGTTGTACGAGATCTTCAGTTTCTTGGCAATTTCTCACATGGAATAGCCGTCATTTCAGAACAGGAATAGACTGATGAGTTTCAGAAGAAAGTTCTTTGTTTCTGGCCATTTTGAGCCTGCAATCGAACCCACAAATGATAATGCTCCAGAAACTCAACTAGCCTAAAGACGGACATTTTTATTGCTTCTTTAATCAGAACAACAGATTTCAGCTGTGCTAACATAGTTGTAAAGAGTTTTCTAATGAACAATTAGCCTTTTAAAATTATAAACTTGGATTAGCTAACACAACGTGCCATTGGAACACAGGAATGATGGTTGCTGATAATGGGCCTCTGTACACCTATGTAGATATTCCATTAAAAAATCTGCCGTTTCCAGCTATAATAGTCATTTACAACATTAACAATGTCTACACTGTATTTCTGATCAATTTGATGTTATTTTAAATGGACAAAAAAATGTGCTTTTCTTTCAAAAAACAAGGACATTTCTAAGTGATTCCAAACTTATGAACGGTAGTGTATCTTTGTATGCAAAATGGTCATGGTTCATCTCCAGTGACTGACCTGAGGGTTATCCAGTCCTGGTGTCATAGGCAGGTATCCAGCCTGACTGCTGTGAACACCCTAAGGGGAATACAGAAATGGGACAGCACAGGATGGGGATTAGAGGAAAACAGGGTACCCAAAAGGTGGTTCGATCTACCCATGTTACATAGATACGGGCCAGGGGTTTTCCTAGATAGGTCACATGATCCGGAAAAACTTGTGGCTCCTTGTATAGTGTATGAATATGGAGAGATGCCTCATATGAGCCCTCACCCTGTGACTGTCCATTCCTGAAAGTCTCGAGAGACTCCTGGCCTGTGACCGGTAGAGAGGGGGCGTGCCGTCCTCATCCTGGTCCTCCTGCCCCGCCTCCATGTCATCCAGCTTTGTGCTTCGTTGGTGAGATACATCTGAGGGAGAGTCTGACGGGCTTCCCTGGTGGAATGCAACTTCAGTCATCATCATCATCAACTTCAACAACATCATTATTATCCTCATGAGCTGACATTTGGTTTGGATGAACAAGAGTGTGACTGTCAAGTAAATGGCACAGTCTTTGGACTGTAATGACTGGCATTTGGGAGTTGAAAAGCACATTCTTAGCATATAGATTTGTAGGGCTACTGGTAACTGATTTCTCCCAAAGATGGCATTCTGTCTTACCTTGATTACAAGGTACCTCGGCGGGTCCCTGGCCATTCTGGTAAACTCATTGGCCAGTTCCTTGAAGGTGGGACGGACATTCTCGTCAATCATCCAGCCTGTAAATTATAATAATGCCACGTGAGTCCCATTGAAAATAAAGTGCCAGTTGTTTGTGCATTCTTTATCAACTATACTTTCAGATCAAACCTAATTAATTCAATGTAATACATCCAGTGTACTCTTGTGACATGTGGGTGAGGACATGTGCAGCACAGTTCTGGACATATTGTAGCCTGTTTAGGCACTTGGCAGATGCGCCAACAAAAAGGGTGTTAGAATAGTCCAGACGGGATGAAATAAAGGCGTGTAGGAGTCGCTCAGCTGCAGGTTGTGATCGCATAAGTCTTAACCTGGCAATGTTCCGTAAATGGACATATTGAACTTTGGTCATACTCTTGATGTGGGCATCAAATGAGAGCTGACTGTCAAATATCACACCCAGGTTGTCAACCTGACTGGAGGGGAGGACACCATCAATATTGAGGCTGTAGCTGCTGATGTTGTTGATTATAGTGCGAGTGCCAATCAGGACGACCTCTGTCTTTTTGCAGTTTAACTGCAGGATGCTCAACTGCATCCATGTCTTGATGTCCTGCAGGCAGCTGACCAGGAGTGCAGTGGGCATTGGAAGTAGGAGTGCTGAATTTAAAAAATATATTACATTTAAAAAACGTAGATATTTTAGTGTACCCTGCATGCACAACCCATGTGGAATTCCAGGTCTCTGGCAGTGTTTCGAACTGCCGATCTGCGGTCATGAACACAGAGTTAATCTCAGCCTATGCTGCCCTTCAGTCCCTTGACTTTTTGGCCCTGACGGAGACCTTGATCTCCCCAGGGAACACTGCTACTCCAGCTGCTCTTTTTTCTCTCTCATAGTCCGAGAGCATCTGGTCATCACGGTGGTGTCACGGGTCTACTCATTTCTCCTAAATGGAGATTTTCCATCTCCTCATTTGAATTCCATAATGTCACTGTCACTTGTCCACTCAAGCTTAACATTATTGTAATCCATTGCCCACTCAATGAGCTTGACACGTTGATAAGCTCATTTCCAGGCGATGGCTCGCCGCTCTTCGTACTTGGCGACTTCAACCTCCCAACGTCTGCCTTTGATTAATTTCTTTCCAACTCTGTTTTCGTCTCGCTTTCCTCCAACCCTAACCACAGCCCCTACCCAGATGGTCATGCGCCGTTGCAATCTTCACTCTCTCCCCAACTACACTCTCCTCTGCTATCCTATAATCTCTCCATTCTGCTAAATCCTTCTCCCTCCTGTCTCCTGATTGTGTCTCTTCGTCCCTACTCTCCTCCATTTCCGCATCCTATGACTCACGCTGTCCCCTTTCCTCCCGGCTGGCTCTGCCTTCACCTCCTCTTCTGTGGCTGAGTGACTCATTGCGAGCTCACAGGACAGGGCTGCGGGCAGCTGAGTGAAAATGGAGGAAACTAAACTAATCCTTTCAAGCCACTTTCAAGCCACTTTCTGCCACTCTACATTTCAAGATTCTGCCTCTAACCCTAGGAAACTCTTTTCCACCTTCTTCTTCCTGCTTAATCCACTACCCCCTCCCTGCTATCTCTCTGCAGATGACTTTGTCAACCACTTTGAGAAAAACTAATCATTCACTCAGCCTATTGAGTCTACTGATCTCACTCACACAGAACTACCCTACAAGGTGACGTGTAGAGGATCTATGTCTGCACCACGTAGTCTCCCTAAAGGTGTCCCCCAGAGCTCGGTTATAGGCCCTCTCCTCTTCTCTCTATACACCAAGTCACTCGGCTCAGTCATATCCTCACATGGCGTCTCCTATCATTGCTATGAAGATGACATTTAACTAACTTTCTCCTTCCCCCCTTCTGACACCCAGTTGGTGACACGCATCTCTGCGTGCCTGGCAGATATCTCAACTTGGATGTCGGCCCACACAGGCTCAATCTCAACTAGATGGAACTGCTCATCCTCCCGAGGAAGGTCTCCCCGCTCAAAGACCTCTCCATCAAGGTTGACAACTCCACAGTGTCGCCATCACAGTGCAAAGAACCTTGGCGTGACCCTGGACAACCCCCTGTCATTCTCTGCAAACATCCCAAGCATTGACCTGCTCCTGCAGGTTCATGCTCTACAACATCCATAGAGTACAACCCTACCTCACACAGGAAGCGCCGCAGGTCCTAATCCAGGCACTTGTCCTCTCCTGTCTAGACTACTGAAACTCACTGTTGTCTGGGCTCCCCGCTTGTGCCATCAAACCCCTGCAGAACACTGCAGCCTGCCTGGTTTTCAACCTTCCCAAGTTCTCTCATATCACCCCACTCCTACACACACTCCACTGGCTTGCAGTTGAAGCTCACATCCACTACAAGACCATGGTACTTGCCTACGGAATAGCAAGAGGAACTGCCCCTTCCTATCTTCAGGCTATGCTCAAACCCTACACCCCAACCTGAGCACTCCATTATGCCACCTCAGGTCTCTTGGGAAGCTCCGGCTCCAAGCTCCTCAATGTCCTGGCACCCCAATGGTGGAACCAGCTTCCCCCTGCCCATCTTCCAAAAACATCTGAAACCCTACCTTTTTAAATAATCGTCCCCCAAAAAAAAAAAAAAAATACATAAAAATTAAATAAACGTAACCAGCACTAGCACTTGAGGCACCCCCCTATTGGACTACAATTGTGCGTGACCTACTAGGAACAATGGCTACAAACGTGTAGCGATCAGTGAGATAGGACCTGAATAAGTTCAGGACAGTGTCTGACAGGCCAAGGGCTTCCCCATGCAGTTTAGCAGGATGGTGTGGCTGACCGTGCTGAGTGCTGCACCGAGGTCCAGCAGTATGAGGATGCTGGCAGCCCCAGAGTCAGCATTCATGAGGAGGTCATTAGTGACCATTATCATGGCAGTCTCAGTGTTGTGTCTAGCTCTGAAACCCAACTGGAAGGGCTCAAGTAGGTTGTGAGTGGCAAGATGGTTTTGGAGTGGGCCAGAAACAGCTTACTCAGGAAGGGCACGTTGGAAATAGGCCTATAGTTCTGTAGGTTGTCAGGGTCAGATCCAAGCGTTTTAAGTACCGGTGTGACTGCGGCCAGTTTGAGCTGAGGGACACATCCAGTGATAATAAACTTGTTGATAATTTCAGTGAAGAAAAGGCTCCAGAGCAGGTAAGCAGGTCGTCACAAGGGAGGTGGTAATAGGGTCAAGTGAGCAAGTGGTGGGCTTCATTGTCCTAACCAGCTTGACTACATCAGCTGTAGTGACTGTGGTGAAGGTGGAGAATCTTGACTCAGGGAGGGTAGGACTTAATAACTCAACTACTGGGGCCGGAGAGGGCAGGATGGTGTTATTCATGTTTTAAATTTTGCTGTGGAAGAAGCACAGGTATTGATTGCACCATTCTGTGGAGACTGAGGTAGAAAAATTGTTCACAGGTTGGAGGAGCTTGCTCACAGTAGATAACAGCACCCGGGAGTTACCACTGTTTCTTCGGCAGAGTGGCTAGAGGGATAACTAGGTATATTGGTATTGAGGGTGAAGGAGAGAGGGTGGTCACTCACACTTGACCATGACCATGTAGACATCTATGGTGCAGATGGGTGGCTGGGAAAGACGCTCGCCCTTCTCCAGAAGGTCTGGCACTTCTTGTGGACGCATCACCGAGTAGGGCTCCGCCCCATATGACATCATCTCCCACACTGTCACTCCTGCAAGACAGAGAAATATAATAGACACTGTAGAATTATGGTAATTCAACATACACACAAGTACTTTGAACTTACTTACCGTTGATATAGAAGTCTATAAAAGCACATGAAACCCACACACAAACAGTGACTCACCATAGCTCCAGACATCACTTTGATGTGTGTATCTGCGGAACAAGATGCTCTCCAGAGCCATCCATTTAATGGCCGTCTGTGGTGAGAGAGACAAGACAGGGAACTATGTCACCATGAATTACATCGAGTTCAAAGCCTGTGGCCATTGGAAAAAAACATATATTAGTTAGTGTTCATGGCAGCAATACAAAACACGTATAGAAACAGGGCATTTATCTAGTCAACATCTCACTTAAGACAAATGACAACAGATGTTTCTAGCCAATTTTGAGCAAAAGATAAATAATAGGCTGAGACATTATCCATGTCTAGTTTTTCCATGTGACCTAACGAGGACGTCAACACACTTTTACCTCATTGTAGAAGTACTTTTTGTCATCGGGGTAGAGCAGGTCTGTGATGCCGTAGTCAGAGATCTGGACCATGTAGTCACTCTTCAGGAGCACGTTACGGGCTGCCAGGTTTCTGTGGACCATCATGTGTTCCTGCAGATAGTACATACCCTGACAGGGGAGAGCACACACACCTCGGTCACATACACAATCACACACACCTTTATCACATACACTTCTGTCATATACAGTGCCTTCAGAAAGTATTCACACACTTGACATTTTACAAATGTTGTTAAGTTACAAAGTGGGATTAAAATGTATTTAATTGTCCTTTCTTTTGACAACGTTCAACACACAATCCTCTGTAATGTCAAAGTGGAAGAAAAATTCAATGATTAGAATTACCTATGGCAGCGGTTATAGCTGTGAGTGTTTCTGGATAAGACCAAGAGCTTTCAATAACCGGATTGTACAATATTTGCAATAAATACATTCTTCAAGCTCTGTCAAGTTGGTAGTTGATCATTGCTAGACAGCCATTTTCAAGTCTTGCCATAGGTTTTCAATCCGATTTAAGTAACTGTAACTAGGCCACTCAGGAACATTCAATGTTGTCTTGGTAAGCAGTATATATTTGACCTTGTGTTTCAGGTTATTGTCCTGCTGAAATGTGAATTTGTCATCCAATGTCTGTTCTAAAGCAGACTGAACCAGGATTTACTCTAGTATTTTTTCTGTGCTTAGCTCTATTCTGTTTCATTTTATCCTAAATAACTCCTTAGTCCTCCCTAGTCCGAGTCCCTAGTTTATCAAAAAAATAAATACAGCAATCACGTAATACTAACATACATTATTCCTCTGAAAAATACCCATAACATGATGCAGCCACCACCATACTTGAAAATATGAAGAGTGATTATGTGTTGGATTTTCCCGAAACATAACACTTTGTATTCAGGACAAAAAGTTAATTTCTTTGCCCCGTTTTTTGCAGTATTACTTTAGTGCCTTATTGCAAACAGGATATGTTTTGGAATATTTTTGATTCTATACAAGCTTCCTTCTTTTCACTCTGTCATTTAGGTCAGTATTGTGGAGTAACTACAATGTTATTGATCCTTCCTTAGCCACTGGCGTGACTGGTAGTA
This sequence comes from Oncorhynchus keta, assembly GCF_023373465.1. Lineage (NCBI taxonomy): Eukaryota > Metazoa > Chordata > Actinopteri > Salmoniformes > Salmonidae > Oncorhynchus > Oncorhynchus keta. The sequence goes on along the minus strand of NC_068441.1, from coordinate 23,946,227 downwards.
CCAAAGGGCAGTGCACAATTGGCCCAGCGTCGTCCGGCTTTGGCCGTCATTGTAAATAAGAATTAGTTCTTAACCGACTTGCCTAGCTAAATAAAGGTTCAATTTAAAAAAAATGTAAAAATATTATCACAGCCATTTAACTCTGTAACTGTTTTAAAATCACCATTGCCCTCGTAGTGAAATCCCAGAGCCGTTTCCTTTCACTCCTGCAACTGAGTTATGAAGGACGCCTGAATTTTTGTAGTGACTGGGTGTATTAATACATCATCTAAAGCGTAATTAATAATAAAAAAAAATAGTTGCCCTTCTTTGCGAGGCATTGAAAAACCTCCATGTTCTTTGTGGTTGAATCTGTGCTTGAAATGTACTTCGACTGAGGGAACTTAGAGATAATTGTATGTGTGGCGTACAGAGATGAGGTAGTCATTAAAAAAATCATGTTAACCACTATTATTGCACACATTGTGAGTCCATGCAACTTATTATGTGACCTCTTAAGCAAATTTCTACTCCTGTATGTTTTTATGCTTGCCATAACGAGGAGGTTGAATACTTATTTACCCAAGACATATCAGCTTCAGGCTGTAACACAACAAAATATAGAAAAAGTAAAGTGGTGTGAATACTTTCTGATGGCACTGTACATAATCACTCACCCGCTCAACCACACACACACACACACACGGTATCTCACCTTGGCAATCTGCACACACCAGTTGAGCAGCCTCTGTGGGTCCAGGCTGTCCCTGTGGTGCCTGATGTGCTCCAGTAAGGACCCCTGATTGCTTAGCTGGGTGACCAGCTGGAGACTAGCACCTGGACAGACACCTAAGAGCCTGACGATGTACTGGTGGTCCAAGCTACCCATCACCATAATGTGCTGCAGGGGTTATCAGAAAAAAATCTAACAGCATTAATAAAAGTTTATTTTTTCCCCCAGAGATTCAGTGTTTAATAGTTACATGTACATGGTTGCAGGTGTGATTACAGGGTAAAGTGAAAAGCCTAGGCCTTGAGCTCCAACATGCAGAACTAAGTGAAATAAAATAATGAAATTGTAATAAAAAACAACAATATCAATATAAATAGCACTATATACAGTACAAGTCAAAAGTTTGGACACACCTACTCATTCAAGGGTTTTTCTTTATTTTTATTATTTTATACATTGTAGAATAATAGTGAAGACATCAAAACTAGGAAATAACACATGGAATCATGTAGTAACCAAAAATGTGTTAAAAAAAATCTAAATATATTTTATATTCTTCAAAGTAGCCACCATTGATGACAGCTTTGCATACTCTTGGAATTCTCTCAACCAGCTTCATGAGGTAGTCACCTGGAATGCATTTCAATTAACAGGTGTGCCTAGTTAAATGTTAATTTGTGGAATGAGTAGGTGTGTCCATTCTTTTGACTGGTACTGTACATCATAACAACTGTAGCTGTGATGAATAAATAAATGTCCATTGGGATGGAAGCAGAGGAAAGACTATGGGGTGGTAATAACATATACATATTAACAACTGCAACAGTGATGTATGTCGGTGGGGTGCAGCAAGAGTCAAGGTAAGTGGGTATCAGGTCAGTATGCTTTAAGGGGCAGGGGTTCTTGAGAGTGGGTGTGTGAGAGTGTTTTCTTACCTCTGTGATCTCATGGAAGGTATTTTGCCCCATTCGATCATGAATAGTCTTTATGGCCACGGGGATCTTCACTGAGTCTCCCTCAGGAATCCAAATGCCCTGAGAAACATGGAAAAGAGCGGGGGAGAGGGGTTACCTCACAATGAAACGAAGACAAGTAAGGTAAGTAGCACAATACATGTAGGGCCTACGGGAAAATCGGAGAGGTGCAGGGTGATGATGATAATAGGGGCTTTAAGAGGGCGACGGTTGATGATGTAAACACCTTGTGGACGGAGCCGAACACACCGGTGCCCAGTAGCTTGATCTTACGGAGTTCAGTGACCTTCAGGATCCTGGCATGAACTTTGACCACTTTCTCACCAGGGTCCAAAGGCTCAAAACTCTACAGACACATGCACGTCATGCACACAATTAATATCGACACATATCAAGACAATAGACTACACATACTCTTATTAAGAGATCCTAATTCTCTCTCTCACACACACAAACACCATCCCACCTCTCCACTCTCCAGGTATCGCCTCATGGCTCTCTTGCGCCGGATGGCAAGACCTCGGCGGTACAGAACACTCATCACAAAGATGGAGAAGCCCACTATCACTGCTGCCAAAACTCCCAAAACTATTCCTGTAATGGATTGGCTGGAAAGAGACACATGTATCAGCCAATCAGCACCTGATATACAATAATGAATAATGCTACGTTCTAGACTAAACAAAACTTACAGTGAGGAGAAATCAGGTTGTCAGTCACAGGTAGAAAAAAATATAGAAACTACACTCACCCATCAGTTAATCTGGTGGAGTCCAAACAGTCCCCAATTCCTGGGCCTGAGCAACTGAAAACACAGAGCAGAGAGATATTTAACACACACGCACACGCACACACTCCCCCATTCTCTAACTCGTCTCTCACCCCTGGGTGCAGTTGAGGTGGCAGGGCTCACAGCGTCTCTGCTGGTTGGGGTATTTAAAGATGAGCCCCTTCTCCCCCATCACTCCTTCAGGGCATGAGGAAACACAGTGAGGACCGTCCCTCAGACTGGCACACATCACACACTCATTAGCTCCCTAAAGAGAGAAAGTGAGAGTGAGAGGGAGAAAGAAAGAAAGTGAGCGAGCGAAGGAGCGAGAGAGGCAGAGAGGTCGGTAGAAGGGGATAGAGAGATGGAGACAGTTGACAATATCCATGTAATTGTGGTTCAAAATATTATCCACAAGGTGGCAGTGAAGCACTACATTTCAGATAGTCCTGAAAACCTTGAGAGACACTTTTCAACTAATCACTCTGAGCTCATAGAACTGTCTTTTTAAGATGCTTTGAGAGAGGTCTATGGGCAGATGTTAGAAGTGAGCATACCAGTCCTATGCAGGTGGGCTGTCCCTCCTGGACCTCACACTCCGAGTGACAGGGCATACACTCTCCCTTTGGACTTGTAAACTCACGCCCCTTTCTGGAGAAAAGCAGAGATTGAGATTGAAAAATACATAGAGACATACTGACAAATCTACATTATAATAAAGACGCATTTTTTTGAATGAGTACTGACCCGGTGAGAAATCTGCACTGATTGACACAGGTTCCCCCTCGGCTGTAGTTCTTACAGGATAGACACTGGTCTGGCCCAGGACCCCAACACCCCTCCGACGAACACAGAGGGTCACACATGTGCCCCTCCGCAACTACACACACACAGACAAAAAAGATGCAAAAAACTATTACTAATTCACTAGTGTACCCGCAAAAAAAATGTACTTAATGATTTTGAAGATGTCACCCAGTCTCTCTCCTCTATCCCCCGTCTCACCACATTGGCTCTGGGGTCGGTTGTCCTTGACGTCGATGTTCTTCTGGTGGCGCTGTGGACGGGAGCTACTACTGAAGAGGCGTGTCCAGTTGACGGTGTGGTGGTAGCATAGCTTCCTGTTTCCTGTGATGTAGACACCGCCGTCATTGATACTCTGCAGTGAGTGCAGCCCCAGGTAGGTCAGTGACGGGATACGCATCACCAGCAGGGCGTAGCCCCTGGAGAAGAGGGAGGAGGGAAGAACGCAGGAGGAGGAAGAGAAGCAAGGTAGAGGGATAGGGTGATGACAGGAAGAGAGAGAGCCAAGAGAGAGAGAACCATTAAGGTGGAGGGAATGGAGGATATTTCAGAAAAAAATATGTACAAATGTATCTTGGTGCTGGGAACATCAATCAAGTCAGGAAAGTGAAGTAAATGAATCCCAGATAAGGCATTGCTGCTCCCAAACATGAATTAATTGTCTACATGTAGACAGAAAATGTGTGTGTTATTATGTATAGAATTCATATGCTATTGTGGTAGACTCTTAATAGCCAATGTGGTCATCAGTGGAGACTGCTCACGGGAGGGAGGGGAGGACCAGCCTCCTCAGTGAATTTCATAAATATTTGAAATGTAAAACATTTAACAAGTTATTCAGATAAAACTATAGTAAATACAATGATATGTCACCAAATAACTGATTAAAACACACTATTTTGAAAAGAAGGCCAACAGTAGCCTCAACAGCACTCTGTAGGGTAGCACCATGGTGTTGCCGGAGGACAGCTAGCTTCCGTTCTCCTCTGGGTACATTGACTTCAAAACAAAACCTAGGAGGCTCATGGTTCTCTCCCCCTTCCATAGACTTACACAGTAATTAGGACAACTTCCGGAAGGACGTCCTCAAACCTATCAGAGCTCTTGCAGCATGAACTGACATGTTGCCCACCCAATCAAAGGATCAGAGAATTAATCTAGTACTGAAAGCATAAACTACAGCTAGCTAGCACTGCAGTGTATAAAATGTGGTGAGTAGAAACAGAAAGACAATAGTTGAACAGTTTTGAACAAATTACTTTCTTCCAAAATTAAGGAGAAGCAAGAGCGAAATAGAGAGTCATTTCTTTCACTTTCAGTTTCCCTTACTTAGCTAGCTAGTTTAGCTTACTGAAACACCCTGCTCAAACAGAGGGATGCTATGTTAGCTAGCTGGCTATGACCTTCCAACACAACACTGGAATTCTTCCAAGTCAAGTTGTCACTGTGACTAGGGTGGGCAATCTAGTTTCTTTATTTCTATGTTGGTGTGGTTCCCAAGCAGAGGCAGCTGTCCATCGTTGTCTCTGATTGGGGATCATATAAAAGTTGTCCTTTTTCATTTAGGTTTCGTGGGTAGTTGTTTTCTGTTTAGTGTCTGCACCTGACAGGACTGTTTCGGTTTTCCCTCTTTGTTATTTTGTTAGAGTGTTTTGAGTATTACATTTATCATGAACACTTACCACGCTGCGTTTTGGTCCACTCCTTCATACGACGATCGTTACACAAGTTAAGCTTTTGGTATTAGTAATTTATTGCCACCAGGGCCTGCCGGTGTAACTGCTTACTGACTGTACACTAACTTTACTGTATGATTTTAGCGGGTTTACTAACACGTTAGTTATTTTAGCTATGCTGACTATGACGTTACTTTAGCTTATGGTGACAACGATGTAGGCTGTTTGTAGAGGTTTGGCCTGGAAAGGTTTTTTCGCCTGGTCGCATACAGCTGATTTGTTGTGCATTGAAGTCCACAAGCGAAGGGAAGAGCAGGAATACAACGTGGCTGTTATGAGAGTGAACTCTGTTACGCGTGATCAGGGGTGTAATCATTCTGTCGATTCTGTTGAAAACGTTCCTTAAACGTAAGCGAACACAACAAAACGGGGATAAACACACCTGAATTTGTCCAATAGAAACTCTCGTTTGCAACTGTTGGACTAATGATCACAGCCTATATCAGCTAGATGCAGGCAAAAGTGTGCAAGGCGGTATTGAATGTCACTGTCTGTCACCTCAAATTTGTCTCTCGACCTGTGTGCGCCTACGCTGTAAACTTTCATTCATAGGCTAGGTTGTAGCAATCTCATTATGGGTATATGGAAAATTAGAGGATCATGTAGTAGCCTACACCTATAACCTGTTACATTGAACTGGGTGAACGGAATATGAATGAGAGTCATCCAATATGCTGTAAAAGAAATAAGGCCATGCTCATGAAAAGAAAATCGTCCTCCTTCATTTTAAACGGCACTGACCTCCACTGGTGGTCATAAGGTATGATCAAATTCAAAATACAATCATGAGGATTATACCTCAACTACACTAAAATCCCCCACCCATCACCAGCTGAGACACTTCTACAGTTCAAGACCACTCGTAACCACTTCAGAGGATTTTTGTTATGTTTAGCATTGTCTGAGTATGACGCTGTTTTTTCAGTTCACACAGTATCAGGAAGATTAGTAGTCAGATTAGTAAAACAACTGTCACACACACTACTGGACTTTTTAGAGTTCCCGCCGCTGATGGAACAAATGAGAGAGAGCGAGAGAGGAATAGAGAGAGCGAGAGAGGAATAGAGAGAGCGAGAGAGGAATAGAGAGAGCGAGAGAGGAATAGAGAGAGCGAGAGAGGAATAGAGAGAGCGAGAGAGGAATAGAGAGAGCGAGAGAGCGAGAGAGGAATAGAGAGAGCGAGAGAGGAATAGAGAGAGCGAGAGAGGAATAGAGAGAGCGAGAGAGGAATAGAGAGAGAGAGAGAGCGAGAGAGGAATAGAGAGAGCGAGAGAGGAATAGAGAGAGCGAGAGAGGAATAGAGAGAGCGAGAGAGGAATAGAGAGAGCGAGAGAGGAATAGAGAGAGCGAGAGAGGAATAGAGAGAGCGAGAGAGGAATAGAGAGAGCGAGAGAGAGGAATAGAGAGAGCGAGAGAGGAATAGAAAGAGCGAGAGAGGAATAGAAAGAGCGAGAGAGGAATAGAGAGAGTGAGAGAGAGAGAGAAGAGACCGAGAGAAAGGGGAGCAGAGCAGGGGATGAGAAATGGGGTGAAAGGGGATGAGAGATAAAGTGGTGACAAGACACACAAGACACAACAGGGCAGTCTATGCATGCATGTCTACAATGCAGTTAAGCACAGATGGAGATGAAAATGGGTTCAGTGGACACATACTGTAGAAAGTGATATTTCTTAAGTGCAGAGAGACAAAGACAAGTCTATTGTCAGAGAGTGAGTAAGACAGAGATAGATGGTCACCTGTAGAGGGTTCTTCCTTGTATGGTTCCCAAGTTGGAGAACACCGACAGGTCAGTCAGATTCTCAGGCCATGACTGGATACTCAGAACGTCTGGCAACCGCAGAAGGTGTTAAAACACAGAACACCTTCCAAACATGAATACATCATATCACTCACACTGCCGCCACTAAACAGACACATGCATTTGAAACTTCAACACACACACAAGCACACACCTGTGATCTCGCTCACAGTTCTGAAGATCTTCAGTTTCTCTGGGTCCAAAGCTGTGATGTTGTTGTAGGGATCACTGTGTATAGAAGATCATCCAACATAAATAGTGAGGTCCATTGAAAAGTGAACACATCAAGTTGACATTACTGTGCCATTTTGCATATGTATACAGCAGCAGTCAAAAGTTTGGACACATCTACTCATTCGAAGGTTTTTCTTTATTTTTACCATTTTCTACATTGTAGAATCAAAACTATGACATAACACATGGAATCATGTAGAAACCAAAAAAGTGTTAAAACAAATGAAAATATATTTGAGATTTTTCAAAGTTGCCACCCTTTGCCTTAATGACAGCTTTGCACACTTGGAATTCTCTCAACCAGCTTCACCTGGAATGTTTTTCCAACTGTCTTGAATGTGTTCCCACATATGCTGAGCACTTGTTGGCTGCTTAACCCTTCACTCTGCGGTCAAACTCATCCCAAACCATCTCAATTGGGTTGAGGTCGGGTGATTGTGGAGGCCAGGTCATCTGATGCATCACTCCATCACTCTCCTTCTTGGTCAAATAGCCCTTACACAGCCTGGAGGTGTGTTGGGTCATTGTCTTGATGAAAAACAAATGATCGTCCCAGTAAGCGCAAACGGGATGGCATATCGCTGCAGAATGCTGTGGTAGCCAGGCTGGTTAAGTGTGCCTTGAATTCACTGACAGTGTCACCAGCAAAGCAAAGCACCTACACAGCATCATCCATGCTTCACGGTGAAAACCATACATGCGGATATCATCCATTCAGCTACTCTGCATCTCACAAAGACCCGGTGGTTGGAACCAAAAATCTCAAATTTGAACTCAGTCTCTCAGATTTTCACCCACCTAATGTTGCTTGTGTTTCTTTGACCAAGCAAGTCTCTTCTTATTATTGGTGTCCTTTAGTAGTGGTTTCTTTGCAGCAATTTGACCATGAAGGCCTGATTCTCGCAGTCTCCTTTGAACAGTTGATGCTGAGATGTGTCTGTTTCTTGAACTCAGTGAAGCATTTATTTGGGCTGCAATTTCTGAGGCTGGTAACTCCAATGAACTTATCCTCTGCAGCATAAGTAACTCTGGGTATTCCTTTCCTGTGGGGGTTCTCACGAGAGCCAGTTTCATCATAGCGCTTGATGGTTTTTGCAACTGCACTTAAAAAACTTTAAAAGTTCTTGACATTTTCTGGATTGACTGACCTTCATGTCTTAAAGTAATGATGCACTGTCATTTTTCTTTGCTTATTTGAGTTGTTCTTGCCATAACATGGACTTGGTCTTTTACCAAATAGGGCTATCTTCTGTATACCATCCCTACCTTGTCACAACGCCACTGATTGCGCTGGAGGGGATGGCTGCCCTTTTATTGGCTCTTAACCAACCGTGCAATTATTATTTTTGTTGCCGTGTTGTTTGTGAATTATTTTGTACATACATAATGTTGCTGCCACCTTACCTTCTCTTATGACAGAAAATAGTTTCTGGACATCAGAACAGTGATTACTCACCTCGAATTGGACAATGAATTTAATGAGTCGGATGGGAAGGATATACTCCAAACGCCCTCATCCCTGTCCTTCGCTGGAGATAGAAACTGATATTTTGTGGAAAGAGATCGGGGTGCCTTGTGAGGATCATGCTAATCTGCCTTTGCCATCCGTACTGCTAGACAACGTTCAATCGCTGGAAAATCATTGGGATGAACTGAAAGCACGTATATCCTACCAACGGGACATTAAAAACTGATATCTTACGTGTCACAGAGTCGTGGCTGAACGACGACATTAATAACATACAGCTTGCAGGTTATACAGCTTGCAGGTTATACACTATCGGCAGAATAACACAGCAGCCTCTGGTAAAGACACAGAGTGGGAACCTATGCATATTTGTAAACAACAGCTGGTGCACGATATCTAAGGAAGTCTCGAGGTTTTGCCCGCCTGAGGTAGAGTATCTCATGATAAGCTGTACACCATCTACCTAGAGAGTTTTTATCTGTATTTTTCATAGCTGTCTACATACCACCACAGACTGATGCGGGCACTAAAACCTCACTCAATGAGCTGTATATGTCACGCCCTGATCTGTTTCATCGGTCCTTGTGATTGTCTCCACAACCCCTCCAGGTGTCGCACATCCTCCCCATTATCCTCTGTGCATTTATATCTGTGTTCTTTGATTGTCTGTTGGCAGTTCGTCTTGTTTGTCAAGTCAACCAGCGTTTTTCTCAGCTTCTGCTTTTCCCCAGTCTCTCTTTTTCTCGCCCTCCTGGTTCTGATCCTTGCCTGTCCACCTGCTTGACTATTCTGCCTGTCCCTTACCCTGCTTGCCGTCCTGTACCTTTGCACCTACTCTGGATTACCGACCTCTTCCTGACCCTGAGCCTGCCTGCCATCCTATACCTTTGCCCCACCACTCTGGATTATCGAACCCTGCCTGCCTTGCACTGTCGTTTGCCTGCCCCTGTTACTGTAATCTGTAATAAACATTGTTACTTCAACACAGTCTGCATTCGGGTCTTACCTGAAATGTTATAGTACGAACTGGCCATGACTTACCCAGCAGACTTGGACCAGCTCTGCAATGCCATCTTCTCCCAAGGAGCCACCATTGGCAGGCATAAGGAGTTGCTTCGCGGTCTGATGGAAGGGTTTCAGGCCGTGGCTGAAAGTCACGACCTAGCTTTGGACGCCTGGTACCCCAGCTGGTAGCAGCACCATCACCCCGGTTTCCCAGGAACCCCACTTACCACCCCCGGAGCCCTACGATGGAGATTCCAGAACCTGCTGGGCCTTTCTGTCCCAGTGCTCCCTTGTTTTCAAGCTGCAGCCTTCTTCGTTCCCCTTGGACCGCTCGAGGATAGCGTACATCATTACGCTGGTGTCCGGGAGGGCACTCACCTGGGTCACGTTGGTGTGGGAGCAACAATCCGCCATCTGCCTCAGTCTGGAGGTATTCGTGGTCGGAGGTGACAAAAGTTTGAGGCGCCGGTGTCCAGGGGAGAAGATGCCCAGAAGTTACTCCAGCTTTGGCAGGACTCCCTCAGTGTGACTGACTATGCGGTGGATTTCCACACGCTAGCAGCGGAGGGTGCCTGGAACCCGGAAGCGCTGTTCAACACTTTCCTGCACTGAATATCGGAGGAAGTAAAGGACGAGCTTGCAGCCCGGGAACTACTGATGGATCTCGACTCACACATCGCTTTGACCATCCGGCTCGATGGACGGCTATGGGAACGTAGGAGGGAGAAGAGGTCTAATTGCTGTCCCAATCTCTCACTCAAGGATCCCACCTTGCATCTGATGGACTCAGGAAGTCCCCGGCGTCTACGTCCCAGACTGCCAGTTTACCTCTTCCCAAGCCAAAGCAGCTCGGCAGGGCTAGGCTGTCTCCAGCCGAACGCGTATGCAGACTTAACACCCAGAGTCTGTATTGTGGTACTGCCAACCATTATGTGTCTACCTGTCCCTTCAAAAGACCTAGCTAATTGGTAGGGATGAGTACTCTGGTGGGTCCTAAGGACAATTTAGCTTCTCCCCCTAATCTCCCCCCTCTCCATGCCACCCTGCTGTGGGGGGGGGGGTGATATGAGTCTTACGGACATTTCCCTGGCGTCCGAGCTGGGCATCCCCACTCAACCCCTCTCCTTTCCCATGAATGTTAGAGCGCTAGACGGGCGTTCTATAGGCCGGGTCACCCACCATACCACCTCCATCAACCTACGAGTGTCGGGAACCACAGTGAGACGATCCAATTCCTGCTAATTGATTCTCAGCAGGTTCCTTTGTTATTGGGATTCTCTTGGCTCCAGTGACACAATCCCTCGATTGACTGTCTACTGGTGCCATTGTGGGCTGGAGCCCGTTCTGCCTCGGACATCTCCGCCATTCCCGCGGTGTATCAGGACCTCCGGGAGGATTCAGTAAGGCCCGGGCCACTTTGCTTCCGCAACACCCACCGGTACCCAAGGATGTTAAGCCGGATGTGCTGGCACACCGCTATAGCCCCTCTGGATTACCGACCTATGCCTGACCTGACCATGAGCCTGCCTGCCGTTCTGTATTTTTGCCCCACCACTCTGGATTATCGACCCCTGCCATCCTTGACCTGTTGTTTGCCTGCCCCTGTTGCTGTAATAAACATTGTTACTTCAACACAGTCTGAATTTGGGTCTTACCTGAACCGTTGTAGTATACCGCCATAAGCAAACAGGAAAACGCTCATCCAAAGGTGGCGCTCCTAATGGCCAGGGACTTTAATACAGTGAAACTTAAATCAGTTTTACCTAATTTCTATCAGCATTTTAAATGTGCAACCAGAGGGAAAACAACTCCTTTACTCCACACAGAGTGCAAAGCTCTCCCTCGCCCTCCATTTGGCAAATCTGACCATAATTCTATCCTCCTGATTCCTGCTTTCAAGCAAAAATGAAAGCAGGCAGCACCAGTGACTTTGTCTTTAAAAAAGTGGTCAAATTAAGCAGATGCTAAACTACAGGACTGTTTTGCGGAGTACACCACATCAGTCACTGGCTTCATCAATAAGTGTATCGATGGAGTCGTCCCCAAAGTGACTGTAAGTACATACCCCAATCAGAAGCCATGGCTTATAGGCAACATTTGCACTGAGCTAAAGGGTAGAGTTGACGCTTTCAAGGAGCGGGACTCTAACCTGGAAGCTTATAAGAAATCCCGCTATGCCCTCCAACGAACAATTAAACAGGCAAAACTTCAATTCAGGACTAAGATTGAATCGTTCTACACCGGCTCCGACGCTCTTCAGACGTGGCAGGGCTTGCAAACTATTACAGACTACAAAGGGAAGCACAGCCGAGAGCTGCCAAGTGATACGAGTCTACCAGACGAGCTGAATAACATGAATGAGAGCATCAGTTGTTCCAGACGACTGTGTGATCCCGCTCTCCTCAGCCGATGTGAGTAAGACCTTTAAACAGGTCAACATTCACAAGAGCGCAGGGCTAGACGGATTACCAGGACACGTACCCCGAGCATGCGCTGACCAACTGGCAAGTGTCTTCACTGACATTTTCAACCTCTCCCTGCCTGAGTCTGTAATACCAACATGTTTCAAGTAGACCACCATAGTCCCTGTGTCCAAGAAAACAAAGGTAACCTGCTTAAATGACTACCGACCCATAGTACGCACGTCTGTAACCATGAAATGCTTTAAAAGGATGCTCATAGCTCACATCAACACCATTATCCCAGAAACCCTAGACCGACTCCAATTTGCATACCGCCCCAACAGATCCACAGATGATGCAATCTCTATTGCACTCTACACTGCCCTTTCCCACCTGGACAAAAGGAACACCTATGTGATAACGCTATTCATTGACTACAACTTAGCAGTCAACACCATAGTGCCGTCAAAGCTCATCACTAAGCTAAGGACCCTGGGACTAAACACCTCCCTCTGCAACTGGATCGTGGACTTGACTCCAACACCATCATTAAGTATGCAGATGACACAACAGTGGTAGGCCGGATCACCGACAATGATGAGACAGCCTATAGGGAGGAGGCCAGAGACCTGACCATGTGGTGCAAGGACAACAACCTCTCCCTAAATATGATCAAGACAAAAGAGATGATTGTGTACTACAGGAAAAGGAGGACCTAACACATCCCCATTATCATTGACGGGGCTGTAGTGAAGCAGGTTGAGAGCTTCAAGTTCCTTGGCGTCCACATCACCAACAAACTAACGTGGTCCAAGCACACCAAGACAGTCGTGAAGAGGGAACGACAAAACCTATTCCCCCTCAGGAGACTGAAAAGATTTGGAATGGGTCCTCAGATCCTCAAAAGGTTTTACAGCTGCACCATCGAGAGCATTCTGATGGAATGCATCATTGGTATGGTATGGTAACTGCTCGGCCTCCAACCGCAAGGCCCTACAGAGGATAGTGCGTATGGCCCAGTACATCACAGGGGCCAAGCTTTCTGCCATCCAGGATCTCTATACCAGGCGGTGTCAGAGGAAGGCCCTAAAAATTGTCAAAGACTCCAGCCTCCCTAGTCGTAGACTTTTCTCTTTGCTACCGCACGGCAAGCAGTACCGGAGCACCAAGTCTAGGTCCAAGAAGCTTCTAAACAGCTTCTACCCCCAAGCCTGAACATTAATCAAATGGCTACCCAGGCTATTTGCATTGCCCCCACCCTCTATGCTGCTGCTACTTTCAGTTATTATCTAGTCACTTTAATAACTTTACCTCCATGTACAGATTACCTTAGTTACCTCGACACCGGTGTCCCTGCACATTGACTCTGTACCTGTACCCCCTGTATATAGCACCACTATTGTTATTTACTGCTGCTCTTTAATTATTAGTTATTCTTCGGGAATTTTCTTACAACTGCATTGCCCGGTTAAGGTCTTGTAAGTAAGCATTTCACTGTGCCTGTTGTATTCGGTGCATGTGACACATACAATTGGATTTGATTTTTATTTGTTTGCCTCAAATGCATGAAGGAAAGAAATTCCACAAATTAACTTTTAACAAGGCACACCTGTTAATTGAAATGCATTCCAAGTGACTACCTCATGAAGTTGGTTGAGAGAATGCCAAGAGTGTGCAAAGCTGTCATCAAGGCAAAGGGTGGCAACTTTGAAGAATCTTAAATAACATATTTTGATTTAACACTTTTTTGGTTACTACATGATTCCATGTGTTATTTCATTGTTTTGATGTCTTCACTACTATTCTACATTGTAGAAAATAGTAAAAATAAATAAAAACCTTAGAATGAGTAGATTTACTGGTACTGTATATATTTAAGTATTTTGTATGTTTATTGGATAGAAAGAGCTAGAGCTGAAAGGTAGGAGAGAGAGTGCTGTAAAAACATTGGGCCAGATTGGAACCTAAGCTGGTAGCAATACATCATACATGTGCTCCAGAGGCAGCTAGACTACCCCATGCCATGCCATTTTGATAGAATATTGCTGCTGTCACTCACCCTTTAATCCCGGTGACCAGGAAGTGAAGGCTACCCTGGATCTTGGTGCAGTTGATGAAACTGTCAATGTTCTGAGAGTCCACTGTCTGCCTGGAGGCTGTGCCTGTTCCTTGACAAGCTACAGATTTGAGGAGAGGAGAGAAGAAAGGAGAAGAGAAAAGGGCAGGTTGCTGGAGTAGAAGACTCTCTATAAAGCAATGATAGTTGAAGGGTGTATGTGTGGGCACTGGACAGCCGGGTACCTTTGGGACAGAGGCCTCCACAGGGCTCACACCTCTTCACTCCTTTCTTCTCCATCTCCATCTTATAAGAAGGGCAGCTGCTCACACACGAGCTCCCGTCCACCACAAAATTAGCTGAGGAGGAATGTAATGTGAGAGAGAAAGAGTGGGGCAGAGGGACAGGTAAAGGGAGAAAACCAAATCATTACAATCCACAGGGAAATTCACAGGAAGATTGGACCCTGCTAGAAAATTGATAGATTGAATGAGGATAATGAGTGAGACATGATGGTCATGACCAGGAGTTGACTGGTGAGGGGAAGTGGGGAGAGCATGCTGTGTGTGGACTCACTGGGGCACTGGGCCACACAGATGGAACTGTACTGGTACTTGGCGCTGGGGTTGGGCTCCAGTTTGAAGGTGTGCTTGTTGTAGATGAGAGTCTGGGGACACTGGGGCACACAGGAGCCTGAGTTGTTGAAGTTACGGCAGGCCTGGATAGAGAAAAAACACAGTTATATGATACTGTATGCATTGCTTAGTAGTATAGTTTTAACCCATTCATTTCTATGCAATGACTATCAGAGCAATCAGAGACTTCTTTGCGGTGTGTTTGTGTTTACAAACTCACAAAGCAGTCGGTGTCCAGGGGTCCGGTGCAACCTCCTGCACACTCCATATGACAGCATTCACTAGGACTCCTCCCAAAGCAGCGGCCATTACACTGAGGGGCACACACTGTCTTCGTCACTGGGGGGGCAGAGAGAGAGATAGAGAGAACTTTGAGCCAAGCAAACTGACTGAGCTGGGTTGTAGGAAGCGAAGCTATCTAGTGTTGTCAGAAAATGAGAGCCAGGGGTCAAAAGTGACTCACAGCTCTGGCAGGTGTCATTCCTGGGCCCCCAACATGGACCGCCGCATGCCTCATCACACGGCTCTGAAAAACATGTCAGACATTTTAGAAAATGTAGAAACTACATCACACAAAAACATAGAAGAAGACGGCCAGCATCCCGGAGTCGCCTCTTCACTGTTGACATTGAGACTGGTGTTTTACGGGTACTATATAATGAAGCTGCCAGTTGAGGACTTGTGAGGTGTCTATTTCTCAACCTAGACACTCTGATGTACTTGTCCTCTTGCTCAGTTGTGCACCGGGGTCTCCCACTCCTCTTTCTATTCTGGTTAGAGTCAGTTTGCGCTGTTCTGTGAAGGGAGTAGTACACAGCGTTGTACCAGATCTTCAGTTTCTTGGCAATTTCTTGCATGGAATAGCCTTCATTTCTCAGAACAAGAATAGACTGACGTGTTTCAGAAGAAAGTTAATTGTTTCTGGCCATTTTGAGCCTGTAATCGAACCCACAAATGCTGATGCTACAGATACTCAACTAGTCTAAAGAAGGCCAGTTTTATTGCTTCTTTAATCAGAACAACAGTTTTCAGCTGTGCTAACATAATTGAAAAATGGTTTTCTAACAATCAATTAGTCTTTTAAAATGATAAACTTGGATTAGCTAACACAACGTGCCATTGGAACACAGGAGTGATGGTTGCTGATAATGGGCCTCTGTATGCCTATATAGATATTCCATAAAAAAAATCTGCCATTTCCAGCAACAATAGTCATTTACAACATTAACAATGACTACACTGTATTTCTGATCAATTTTAAGTTATTTTAATGGACAATTTTTTGCTTTTCTTTCAAAAACAAGGACATTTTTAAGTGACCCCAAACTTTTGAACAGTAGTGTATATAGTAGCAGTTCTAGCACTAATCTGAATACATGTCATGTACTACCATCTACCTCCTGCTATACTCACGTTCAGGCCCGTTCTCGTTGATGATGACTTCAGAGTCTCCATCCTTCACTATGTCCAACCAGTTCACCTGAGGGGTATAGCTCAGGAACTTATTCTGAATGATCTGCACCCCTCCCTCCAGTATCTCTTTGGAACACACACACACATACACACACACAAAGGAAGACAAACAATTAGTTTAACAGGCCAGAACACGTTGGTGAGTAACCAAATCAAAACGGTCACAGATTTGTATTTCTCTCTCCGCAGTGCCTCCTCTCATCTCTCATGCTACAGTTGGGAATTGAAATTTGAATTTCATTGTACTTCCTGGATTGACTGGAATTGACCCCAATCCTGCTACTGAAGTTCATATGGTAATTGGCATGTGGACCATGATAACCATGTTGCTGTTCATGATGATGATGTGTATCACTTAAAGACTTATCTTCATCACAATAAAAAAATGTTGTGTGTGTGTGTGTGTGTGCGTGCATGCGTGCATGCGTGCATGGGTGCGTGCATACCTGTGAGGTGTGTGAGGCCCAGCTCCTTCAGTCCGTGTTGGCCGTCCTTTTGGTAGTTGACGAGGACAGCCAGAGCAAAGCGATCCTCGTACAGAGTGGTGCCTCTTATGACACGGAGCTGGTCCAGCGGGAGCCGGCTGAACTGGTTAATGGCAATGAGGATGTAGCCCGTCACTTCTCTAATAGACTACGGGGGAGAAGAGGTCAGGGAAGAAGGAAAGAGGAAAAGAGAAAGCGGAAAGAAAAAGGTGTTACTGTAGACGGAAACAGGATACGGATATGTTCCTCATTGTTGATCTTGGAGAGCTGCAGTGTGAGCAGGCATTTGTCACCTGATTCAATTGAATCAACTACACATCAAGACCTTGATTTGCTCAATCAGGTGTGTTAGAACTGGGCTGGGAAAAAAAGCCTGCATGCAAGTATCCCTCTAGTATGCGGAGTAAAGAACATTTATGTAGCGCAGTGGTTCCCAAACGTTTTATAGTCCCGTAACTGCTTGTTGCAATTTCGATGAGGCTCTCGTGTTTAGATATCGGTAAGTGGACTGGAGGCAGGGCATGACAGGGATAACAAATCCAGTTGTTTGTGTCGTCCGTTTCAGGGAAGTACCTGCGTAATTGTGCACCCAGCTCACTCAGGTGCTTCGCTATATCACATTTGACATTGTGCATAAGCTTGAGTTAATTTGCCTGTGTGTTGTCCTTGTTAATGCAGACAGAAAACAGCTCCAACTTCTTAATCCAAGCCTCAATTTTGTCCCGCACATTGAATTAAATTGAGGAGAGTCCCTGTAATCCTAGATTCAGATCATTCAGGCGAGAAAAAACATCACTCAGATAGGCCAGTCGTGTGAGAAACTCTCATCATGCAAGCGGTCAGACAAGTGAAAATTATGGTCAGTGAGAAAAGTTTTAGCTCATCTCTTGATAAAAAAAAAAACATGTCAATACTTTGCCCCTTGATAACCAGGCACTTCTGTCATATGTAAAAGCGTTACATGGTTGAGAAAGAGTTCAGGGGCCTTGCTTTAACAAAGTTAACCATTTTCACTGTAGTGTCCAAAACATCTTTCAAGCTGTCAGGCATTCCTTTGGCAGCAAGAGCCTCTCAGTGGATGCTGTAGTGTACCCAAGTGGCGCCGGGAGCAACTGCTTGCATGCGAGTTACCACTCCACTATGTCTCCCTGTCATGGCTTTTGCGCCATCAGTATAGATACCAACACATCTTGACCACCAAAGTCCATTTGATGTCACAAAGCTGTCCAGTACTTTAAAAATATCCTCTCATGTTGTCCTGGTTTGCAGTGGTTTGCAGAAGAAGATGTCTTCCTTAATTGACCCAGAGGCGAAAGAAACGTACAGCTATTTGGGTGAAGTGGTGGCACTTAAAAATTAAAGAAGAGCCGCACACTCTAGGAGCTCAGATGCAATAATTTAATAACCTAATAATCAACGTTTCGACAGAGAAGCTGTCTTCATCAGGGTATATTTCCTTAATTGACCCCCCATAAACGTAACGGAATATATACCAGGAGCTGTGCCAGGACCACCACATCTGTTGAATCATCCAGCTGTAAAGCATATCATTTACTGGCTTGTATGCGAAGCAGTAATTGTTTCAAAACATCTTCTGCCATGTCACTGATGCGTCGTGAAACAGTGTTGTTTGATGGCATTGTCTGTATAGTTTTTTGGCCTTTTCCCCCAGCATTGTGCCAGCCATATCTGCGGCAACAAGAAAAATGAAGTCCTCCACAATAGTATGGGGCTTTCCTGTCCTAGCCACTCGGTAGCTCACCATATAAGACGCTTCTAGCCCCTTCATATTAATGGTATCTGTTGCTTTTATACATGTCTTACTACTCAAAAGGCTTTATTCTCGCTCAAAAAAGTCATGTGGCTTATTTTTTAAATTGTCATGTTTCGTTTCTAAATGTCTGTGCAAGAGTGAAGGTTTCCCGCGAGAGAGTAACGGTTAATGTGATTGGCTGTTGATTATTTGACTAGGCTACCTGTATTTGACATTGTGTTGTTATTTCACTGAACACTAGATGGTTGATTTTTATTCTTGGCAGTGAAACGAGGCTACTCAGGCGAGAAAAAAACCTCACCCAAATGTACAGCCCCATTGGAAAATATAAATGTACTGTTTGAAAATGTGAAGAATTATATATATATTTTATATACATATTTCTTTAAATATGAATCACATTTTTATTTGGTGTATCTCCGACAGCATTGCGTACGCGTGCCCCAGTTTGGGAATTCCTGATGTAGCGGATCATGTACTGTATGGTAGCCTGACATCTTAATTCTAAAATTCAACAACTTCGACTATAACATCACAACAGCCCTCTTACTCTCTCACTTATCAATTGTTACCATGACAGCTGTACCATTAGGTAACTACAGTACAGATGTGGGATCTTAATTTGATCACCCTGTTGCAGGAGAATTTGTAGTGTATTTGAGGTTTAAAAAGGCTTTTGAATGTATCAACTCCTACAAAGAAATGTCCATTAATTATAATCCACATAATATTTTACACTTCCTGTTGCTGCAGGATCATTTTCCTGCTGTACCAAACTGGCTCAAATTAAGATCCTATACCTGTGCCATGACAGATAATCTAGTTATAGGCAGAGGCATATACAGTATATGGCTCTGTTTACGGATAACTAACTGGTTTTCATGGGTTTTGTGTTAAGTTACCATGGCTGTGTGATCAGTTACCATGGCCGCACCACAGTGATAAAGGATTCACAGGGGAATGTAAGAGGACTCATTGTGTACAGGAGACAGTGACATCATCCACAAGAGACACACAATGATAAAATCTCTGTGTTGTTCTCTGTGCCCCAGAGGGAAGTGTGGCCTGACATGTCTGATTGTGTGTTTAGTGTTGGCACTATATATATAGACTTCTATTGACTGAAGTAGATGATACATTCTCCTGGTGCAAGACACACACACATACACACCTGTTGCCATTCATCCACCTGTTCATCCCCTCACCTGAAGAAAGGTGAAGTCCCTCCAGTGTTCCATCATGGTGATCTCCAGGTTACCCATGACGATCTCACAGCCACTGTACATCTCCTTCATTAGCGTGTACTGCGTCTGTGAACTTCCTGTCACGCTTAGTGCATTTTGGGTGCCGGAGCATATCACTGGGGGAAAGATGGGTAAAGACAGTTCTTCAGTTTTAAGGATTTCAATTTTTAACTCTAGCCTATGTTGTTGTACTGACACATTTTGTGTAGTTTTGATGTAACACATCAGGTCACAACTTACAGTCAAATCTGACTATGACTAATACATGTTAGTGCTAGGAATAATAAATAACTTGTTCACGCTTCCTTCTCATTCCCTTTAGGCTAGTGCTACATATAATACAGTGACTGACTGTCTCTGGGGCAGACCTACAAGTCCTTGTTAATTGTGGACTGTAGGAGTCCAGTCCTTTTCCCTTTCAATGTC
The DNA here is from genome assembly GCF_023373465.1 of Oncorhynchus keta. Taxonomy (NCBI): domain Eukaryota; kingdom Metazoa; phylum Chordata; class Actinopteri; order Salmoniformes; family Salmonidae; genus Oncorhynchus; species Oncorhynchus keta. The sequence goes on along the minus strand of NC_068441.1, from coordinate 23,926,231 downwards.
ATTGCAACTGAGACTGTTTTGCTAATCAAATCTTAGCCAGATGTCCAAAGAGAGAGAGAGAAAAAGTGAAAGAGGGAGAGAGGAAGGAAGAGAGGCTAACTGGATAATAACATGTGTTTTTTTAATTGTAGTTGCTGTTGCTGTTCCATTAATATTTTTCCATATAAATCAATAAGTTATTTATTCACAGACAGATATGTCTCTAAGAACAAGATATACTGTGTTGGGTTTGATGGGACATTGAACTTTAACTAACATGAGGTACTGTAAATAGACCATGTTGTAGACCAAGTTCATTTGCACTTTTTACATGTTGTCTATGTGCTGTGTTCCTGTGCTCTCACAATTATCTGAAATAAATGTTCAGCATTAAATCTGGAGACTGTGAGGAGTCACACAGACATGTGCTAGGAGTGTGTTAACATGTACTAGTTAATTCGCTTCACACAGGAAAAAACAATCAGTAAAAGCTAGCAGGTGATTCTGGTGAGAGTAGCATAGTGTGTGAACAGTCCAATGAGCAGGCCCAGACATTATAAAGCAGTAAAGCAGAGATAATAGACACTTTATTGTGTTTGTGAAGGAAAGAGAGCAGAGAGAGAGAGAGAGAGAGAGAGAGAGAGAGAAAGAGAGAGAGAGAGAGAGAGAGAGAGAGAGAGAGAGAGAGAGAGAGAGAGAGAGACGAAGGACAGGGTTTCAAATAGTGTTAGGTTCAGAGTGAAATGATAGTTTCTTAAGGCTCATCACAATATTTCCCTGTGAATGGATGTTAGAGAGAGAGAGAGGGTGTATGTGGGGGGGGGGGGGGGTTCACAGGTGCTGACTCTAGTATGGAGGAATGTGAACACACACAGAGCCAGACAGTGCACACTGACTCTACCTTGTTAGAGGGTCAAGGGACATTCCTGAACACTAATTTAGCAGCGTGCTACATTAGACCAGTGCTCTTCTATCCTGGTCCTGGACACCCACAGGGTTGCACATCTTTGCTATAGCCCAGCATTTGCATACATGTGCAACCCGCATTGTGAGGTTGCATGAGAGTAATAAACATGTATAAAACAAGGATCAGAAATTATTATATACTGAACCACCAACTAGATCCAAGGTGTACAAGTTAAAGTCAAGCACAGTGTACTGTAGCAGTTTCGTTCAGCTCAAATTGGACCATGGACATTGTGCAATGTATACACATTTGGTCATTGGAAACCCATTAGATTGTAATTATGTTCTTATGTGTACATTTCCCAATGAGAACCATGTTATCACTACCCCACCTAGGTTAAGCGCTGGGAGAAGCATGAGCTGGGTCACTGCTATCAGTAGATGGCTTAAAGCTGTTGACACTCAACCAGTTCAATTGCCTGTTGAGAAATAGTCCTGTGCACCTGCACATGTACACCCAGGCACACACAATCACTAAAGTATACAATCACCACACAAACACTAATGTGTATGCAGGCACAATAATTGAACACAAAGAAATGAAGGATCCATGTATACCAGGTCATCGGATGAAAAAGAACACACATACAAAATGTTCCATCACAGTAATTTACATTAACACACACACAAATACACAGACAGGCAGAGCAACATGCATGTTCAAATATTGCTGGAGAAGTGAAGAATCTGAATGGGCTGATTAGGTGGGTTCCCTTGGTTTTGAGACACTTCAGTATTTGCAGATGGCAGACAGAGAGATGGAGAGGGGTGGAAGAGTTCACAGAAAACTCACACACAGTAATCTAACACGCTTGAAAACATTACTTCGATAGACAGTAACCTAACACGCTAGAAAACATTACTGCCATAGACAGTAACCTAACACGCTAGAAAACATTACTGCCATAGACAGTAACCTAACACGCTAGAAAACATTACTGCCATAGACAGTAACCTAACACGCTAGAAAACATTACTGCCATAGACAGTAACCTAACACGCTTGAAAACATTACTTCCATAGATAGTAACCTAACACGCTAGAAAACATCACAGCCATAGATAGTAACCTAACAGCTAGAAAACATTACTGCCATAGACAGTAACCTAACACGCTTGAAAACATTACTTCCATAGATAGTAACCTAACACGCTAGAAAACATCACAGCCATAGATAGTAACCTAACAGCTAGAAAACATTACTGCCATAGACAGTAACCTAACAGCTAGAAAGCATTACAGTCATAGGCAGTAACCTAACACGTTTGAAAACTGCCATAGACAGGAAACTAACACGTTAGAAAACATTACAACCATAGACAGTAACCTAACACGTTTGAAAACTGCCATAGACAGGAAACTAACACGTTAGAAAGCATTACAGCCATAGACAGTAACCTAACACGTTTGAAAACTGCCATAGACAGGAAACTAACACGTTAGAAAACATTACAACCATAGACAGTAACCTAACACGTTTGAAAACTGCCATAGACAGGAAACTAACACGTTAGAAAACATTACAACCATAGATAGTAACCTAACACGTTTGAAAACTGCCATAGACAGGAAACTAACATGTTTGAAAACATTACAGCCATAGACAGGAAGCTAACACGTTAGAAAACATTACTGCCATAGATAGTAAACTAACACGTTAGAAAACATTACTGCCATAGATAGTAACCTAACACACTAGAAAACATTACTGCCATAGACAGTAACCTAACACGTTTGAAAACTGCCATAGACAGGAAACTAACACGTTAGAAAACATTACAACCATAGACAGTAACCTAACACGTTTGAAAACTGCCATAGACAGGAAACTAACACGTTAGAAAGCATTACAGCCATAGACAGTAACCTAACACGTTTGAAAACTGCCATAGACAGGAAACTAACACGTTAGAAAACATTACAACCATAGACAGTAACCTAACACGTTTGAAAACTGCCATAGACAGGAAACTAACACGTTAGAAAACATTACAACCATAGACAGTAACCTAACACGTTTGAAAACTGCCATAGACAGGAAACTAACATGTTTGAAAACATTACAGCCATAGACAGGAAGCTAACACGTTAGAAAACATTACTGCCATAGATAGTAAACTAACACGTTAGAAAACATTACTGCCATAGATAGTAACCTAACACACTAGAAAACATTACTGCCATAGACAGTAACCTAACACGTTAGAAAACATTACTGCCATAGACAGTAACCTAACACGTTAGAAAACATTACTGCCATGGACAGTAACCTAACACGTTTGAAAACATTCCTGCCATAGACAGTAACCTAACACGCTAGAAAACATTACTGCCATAGATAGTAACCTAACACGTATGAAAACTGCCATAGACAGGAAACAAACACGTTAGAAAACATTACAGCCATAGATAGTAAACTAACACGTTAGAAAACATTACTGCCATAGATAGTAAACTAACACGCTAGAAAACATTACTGCCATAGATAGTAACCTAACACACTAGAAAACATTACTGCCATAGACAGTAACCTAACACGTTAGAAAACATTACAGCCATAGACAGTAACCTAACACGTTTGAAAACATTACAGCCATAGACAGTAACCTAACACGTTAGAAAACATTAGAGCCATAGACAGTAACCTAACACGTTTGAAAACATTACAGCCATAGAGAGTAACCTAACATGTTTGAAAACATTCCTGTCATAGACAGTAACCTAACACGTTTGAAAACATTACTGCCATAGCCAGTTGCCTAACACTCTAGAAACATTACTGCCATAGACAGTAACCTAACACGTTTGAAAACATTACTGCCATGGACAGTAACCTAACACTCTAGAAACATTACTGCCATAGACAGTAACCTAACACGTTAGAAAACATTCCTGCCATAGACAGTAACCTAAAACGTTTGAAAACATTACTGCCATAGACAGTAACCTAACACGTTTGAAAACATTACAGCCATAGACAGTAACCTAACACGTTTGAAAACATTACTGCCATAGACAGTAACCTAACACGTTTGAAAACATTACTGCCATAGCCAGTTGCCTAACACTCTCGAAACATTACTCAGTCCTGGATTAGGTTTAGTTGTAATTTTCATTAATGTTTCCAATGTTTTAACACTCAAAAAGTGGAGTGGAAAGAAAAGGGAAGAAAAGAAAGATAAGAAAGAAAAGAGGGAGGAGGAGATAAACACGTTTTATAAAGTGATATAAACGATGGATGAGGTAAACAGAAACTTGGCACAGGACACCAAGACATTACCTCATACCTTAGAGGTCTATTCACACACACATGCCTCACTGAGATGTATGTTTTTTATTACTTTGGTACTATTTTCACAAGTATAGGGTGAATTTTAAAAATGTGTAATGCAGTCAGTCTTAAATTAAAAACCTTTCATTGTGCATTTATTTTGTTTGTAAACATCTTTCACCACACAACATTTACATTTACATTTACATTTAAGTCATTTAGCAGACGCTCTTATCCAACTGATATACACACACCAATATACGTTTACTATGAAATATAATGAGTATTGTATTGATATTGTATTACAGCACTGTAGGAGCTGGAAAAACATGCATTTCGCTACACCTGCTGTAACATCTGCTAATCTTTGTACGCAACCAAAAAACTTTGATTTGTTACATAATAGTCATCATCATAGTAGTACATTTGAGTACATATCATACTTTTTATGTTTGGTATTTGCTATTTTGGAATGTTGGTCCACAGAAAACATGACATAATACAGAACATTAATAAACAAGAACAGCTCAAGGACAGAACTACATCAATTTACAAATGGCACACATAGCCTACATATCAATACATACACATAAACTATCTAGGTCAAATAGGGGAAAGGCGTTGTGCCGTGAGGTGTTGCTTATCTGTTTTTTGAAACCAGGTTTGCTGTTCATTTGAGCTATAAGAGATGGTAGGGAGTTCCATGCAATAATAGCTCAATAAAAACTGTACACTTTCTCAAATTTGTTCTGGATTTGGGAACTGTGAAAAGACCCCTGGTGGCATGTCTGGTGGGGTAAATGTGTGTGTCAGAGCTGTGTGTAAGTTGACTATGCAAACAATTTGGAATTTTCAACATATTAATATTTCTTATAAAAAGAAGAAGTGATGCAGTCAGTCTCTACTCAACTCTTAGCCAACAGAGACTGGCATGCATAGTATTTATATTAGCCCTCTGATTACAGTGACGAGCAAGACATGCTGCTCTGTTCTGGGGCAGCTGCAGCTTAACTACGTATTTTCTTGCAGCACTCGACCACACGGCTGGACCATAATCAAGATAAAACAAAACTAGAGCCTGCAGGACTTGCTTTTTTGAGTGTGGTGTCATAAAACCAGAGCATCTCTTTATTACAGACATTACTTTCCCTATCTTTACAAACATTGAATCTATGTTTTAACCATGACAGTTCACAATTACATTTTAGTCATTAGCAGACGCTCTTCTCCAGAAGAGTAGTGAGTGGATACATTTTTGTACTTTTTCCCGTACTGGTACAATCTACAGTAAAACCAAGTAATTTAGTATTCTCAACTTGTTCAACAGCTGAGTTATTATTATTTTTTTTTACCAGGCAAGTCAGTTAAGAACACATTCTTATTTTCAATGACGGCCTGGGAACAGTGCCTGTTCAGGGGCAGAACGACAGATTTGTACCTAGTCAGCTCGGGGGTTTGAACTCGCAACCGGTTACTAGTCCAACGCTCTAACCACTAGGCTATGCTGCCGCCCCTAAAGTTACAGAACTTAGGGAATGATTTGTACCAAATACAATGCTCTTAGTTTTAGAGACGTTCAGGACCAGTTTACTACAGGCCACCCCTTCCAAAACAAACTGCAACCTTTTGTTAAGGGTTTCAGTGATTTCATTAGCTGTGGTTGCTGATGCGTATGTTGTTGACTCATCAGCATACATAGACACACATGCTTTGTTTACTGCCAGATCATTGGAAAAATAGAAAAGAGTAGAGGGCCTAGAGAGCTGCCCTGCGGTACACCACACCTTACATGTTTGACATTAGAGAAGCTTCCATTAAAGAAAATTCTCTGTTCTATTAGATAGATAGCTCTGAACCCAACATATGGCAGATGTTTAAAAGCCATAACACATTGTTTTCTCAACAACAGGTTATGGTCAATAATGTCAAAGGCTGCACTGAAATCAAACAGGACAGCTCCCACAATCTTGTTATTATCAATTTCTTTCAACCAATCAGACATTCGTGTCAGTGCAGTACATGTTGAGTGCCCTTCTCTATAAGTATTCTGAAAGTATGTTGTTAATTTGTTAACAGAGCAATAGCATTGTATTTGGTCAAACACAATTTTTTCCAACAGTTTGCTCAGAGCTGGCAGCAAGCTGATAGGTCTGCAGTTAGAACCAGTAAAGGCTGCTTTACCACTCTTGGGTAGCGGAATGAATTGGTCTTCCCTCCAGGCCTGAGGACAAACACTTTCCTCTAGGCTCAGATAAAAAATATGACAGAAAGGAGTGGTTATAGAGTCAGTTACCATTTTCAGTAGCTTTGCCAGGAGCTTTGCAAGTTGTCAATGCCAGGAGGTTTGTCATTATTGATCGATAACAATAATTTTTCCACCTCTCCCACACTAACTTTACAAAATCCAACTTGCAATGCGTTTGCCTACGTTTGCCCACTTTGCCAATGAAGTAATCATTAAAATAATTGGCAACATCAAATGGTTCCATCATTCTTTATATCATCGATCTTGGCTTCATAATACAGTTTATTATTATTTTTGTTGAGTTTAGTCACATAATTTCTCAATTTGCAGTAATTCAGCCAGTCCGATGTGCAGCCAGACTTATTAGCCACTACTTTTGCCCCATCTTTTTCAACCATACAGTTTTTTAATTCCTCATCAATCCATGGAGCCTTAACAGTTCTAACAGTCAGTTTCTTAACATGTGCATGTTTATTAATAATTGGAAGAATACATTTTATAAATTCATCAAGTTCAGCGTCTAGATGCTCCTTATTAATCACATCAGACCAACAAAGATTTTTAACATCATCCTCATAACTCACAGCAAAATCTTTTGTATAATCTCTTAAATACTATTTTAGGCCCAGCTTTCGGAACTTTGTCTTTCCTGGATATAGCCACTATATTGTGATCACTGCAACTAATGGGTACGGATATAGCTTTAGAACAAAGTCCTACAGTATTAGCAAAAATGTGATCAATACATGTGGATGATCTTGTTTCTGTAGTATTTGTAAACACCCTGGTAGGTAGATTAATAACCTGAACCAGATTCCAGGCACTGATTACAGTGAGAAGCTTATACTTTACAGATATATATTTTACTCATGTAGTTCTCAAAAGTAATATGAGCATTGCATTGTAAAAGGCAATGACTTAATATGAACAATGTGAAACATGTATTTCTAGGTGTGTGTAGGATTTTGTGTGTTGTACTTAGAGTTTTGAAAGAACTGCCTTTTTGATGATCTGTTTTGAGGTTTGTACTAAGAGTTGTTAAAATGTACCACATATTGGTGAAAATTGCATCAGTGATGCAGGGTATTATTTGTGATTGATGAAAATGGTAAATATTCACTGTAAGGGGTCCAACTACCTGTGTTGCGAAGGGAACACTAGTGTTGACTGAGAGGTTCACATTGAAAAGTTCAGGGGTTACACAATAACATGCTAAAGTACATGCCTCACTAACCGGTGCGACAACATTTTTTTGTGACGTATCCGTAAATAAGAACAGGTGTCCCTCTTGTGAAGCAGTAAACACTGAGAGGATTACCTGTAAGGCACAAATTGTTTTGTGTGGGCAGTTATTGTGCAATTACAAAGAAGGAAATTAAATCAAAGCTTTAAATACATATTGGAACCATTTAAATTATAATAATAATATTGCGATATATCGTCAAAAATAATATCCTGATGTATAACTGTATTATAAAACCTGAACAGGTAAATTGTTTTTTATTAACCAAAAATAATGCATTTTCTACAAGGGTGTGCATCATAATTCAATTAAGGTCTTTACCAGATATCACTAAATTATCAATCATTAAAAATACATTTGTGTCACGTAACAAGAATTCAATGATTCAGATAAATATGCTACAGTCACAAACATCTGAGCATTAGAATAGTCATGCCAGGAATGTCAACCCTCACATGCACACGCGTACGCGCACGCGCACGCGCACGCGCGCACACACACACACAAACACAAACACACACACACACACACACACACACACACACACACACACACACACACACACACACACACACACACACACACACACACACACACACACACATACAAACATACGTGCACACAGACACACACACACATACATACACAGTTCCAGGTGATAGAAAACAAGCTTGAAGAGATTGAGGAAAATCCAAGCTTCAGAGATGCCTGAGAAAGTGTTGTGATAGGTATATTTTTATGACATGGCAGTTATCGTTATCTCTGAACCCTGATATGAGTTTATGGCACACAGGGCCTTGTGATCTTGAGCTCTGTGCCACATCCCCGATGGCTAAGACAACAAAGCACTACCTGACCAGTGCTCATGTTCACATATAGGACAATTAATCAACCAGTCCATCAATCGAATTATATTTCATTAAATTTGACTGGAGCCAACCTGTTACATATAGGACCAGCTGTCCCTCAGTAAATAAAGTGTGAGTATTCTAACATGCAGATTCAACTCTGGTCCATTGTGTAATAAACAATTTATTAACATGTTAAAAAAAATGGATCCATGCAACATTTACCAGCAATGAATGAATTGTTTACCAGATATTGATGAGGAGTTATAGATCTCTAGAGAATACATTGAAATAAGGATAGTGTGCTATGCAGAGGAAATAAAGTATTGATTTGATGCTTTTCAAAATCTACATGAAATATATTTGTACTGTTGTGTGACATGTACAGTATGAGTCTATTTACTTCAGCCTATTATCTTCCATTGACTGTCACCTGATGGGGATCACCTGCGCCCTGACCTGTTGTTTACATGGTTTCCCTCCTGCAATGCACCACCTTATTTACCTACAGCTGGATGACATAATTACAGAGGCAAAGTTCAGCCAGCGTTCGTGGTTGTTTGTGATTTGAATCACAACACCTCACTCTGACATGGAGGCTATACACACTCACACCTGACCCACTATGAATACCAGGTGAATACACTGCATAGATTTGAAAGTATTTTCCAGGAACACTTTTGAGGTGCAAAGTGAGAAAGACACAGAAAAACAGAAAGTAAACATTGTTTTCTTCGACATTTATAGGGAGGAGCTGCTTTTCCTTAACAACTTGCATGGCAAGCGATAACACAGACACAATTGACACAAACACATACAAGCACACTGTTTCGAATGTCGGCTAACTTAAGTCGACTAACGCACAGCAAACAGGTTCAGCACATATGAAACTGGTTTTGTCTCTAGGGTCAGATTCACAACACCGATTTAGGTGAGGATAAGTGATGCCATGTTGACTATTTAAGTACACAACTGTGGGATTGGTCCCTCCTAAAAAAACACGAACCATATTGGGATTATTGACAAAATAATAGGCAACTTTCTTGGGGCGTAAATGAGGTATGCCACAAAATGAGACACTTTGGGCCAATTCCCAAATGACTCCTCATTTTCATAATAGTTTTTTTAAACAGACATTTGGGCACTGTCGGGGGAAGAGGAAAAAACTTGAGAGAAAGTCTAATCAATTTTACGGGAAGCCCAATAGAGGCACGAAACTTACCTTCTTGAGTTTGAGCGCAGGTGAGCTGGAGCCATGGTAGCGCGAAGCATAGCGCGAGCACCTTCCGGAGTCCCCTCATTCCGACAGTTGACACAATTTATCAAACATTACGAGCTGGGAGAGATGTACAATATTGACTACCCTCGACGGTTTCCTCCTGCTCATGCATTGTTAGTCAAATAAATCAATTAAATGTAAACATGTATCCCCTGCTATGTACCGTATCTCAAAGAGAACAGGCTAAATAAATACATTCGGATTTAAGAGTCCCCAATCTTGAACGTTCTCTTTGCAGCAGAAGGCTACTCAGCAGATTCGAATGGATTAAAACATTCATTTAATTTACAGAAAAACTAAACGTAAAAAGCCTACTCGTATGCCTATTGACAAAAAATATAGGCTAGGATAGAGCGAGGGTATATCAGTTTGGCACAGAGTTTACAATCTTTCAACCTCTCTGATGTGTAAAATCATCAGTAGTCACTGATTGGACAAGAGACCGTCATTGAACCAACCAGAGACAAATGCGCCGTCTGTAGCCTACTCCAAAACTGTCTGCGTCAAATCTACAACGTAATACTTGCAACTAATTGTTTAAGGAAACGCTCTTCACTCCACTTCTATACTGAAGTGACTGTTTCGTAGCAGGTTAGGAGAATTTACGCAGCAGGCAATGATAATTAACATAACAGGTTAGGAGACTGGGGTTAAGGTTGGGAAATTGGTCTCCTAACCTGCTACGAAAAACCTTGTGTCGAAGTGTCCCGAATTGATCATTATTGAACCATCTTTGTGAGTAAATACACTTCCTATTCATCATGTTTTTTTTATTCGCCTATATTAGTCGTATTGGTCATGTCAATATGCAAAATACAAATAATTTTCGTATCATCTTTCTGATTTCTGTAATGTCTTTAGGATATCCTTCCATAATTATATACATAAAGTATTTGAAAAATTAAATTGTAGACATTCGTGTAGCCCTGCCAATTAATGATGATTAACAACACTACACACAATTGACTCAACATCGTTTGGTATTTCTGGCTTATCGCGGGGCTAATGTAAGTCCACCATTGATAAATGTCTGCTTATTGAGAGTTACATTGCTGACAAACCACGCTGTTCTCCGTGAATGGCGGAATTGTACCTAGGTAGCGTGGACTGGTCACTCTTTCTTTGAAGGGGGCTGGACCAGCGCTATCAGAATGACAGCATTGTCCACGGGTCAAATTTACTTCTCAACCCCTACAAGCTCGTGCACAGAGGGGGAAAACATTCTTGCATTCTCTCGTGTGCGTCACTGAAACACTGTTTTTCTCAGTACATCAAATAAATTCAACTATTTAAATGTTGGTATTCTGTGACAGACAGTGATGAACTGATGATTATCCTAGTAGAGGACCTGCATATGAATATACTGTCTATATGTCATCAGGATGGTTGTCGATTGAACAATGACTCAGAATAGTTCACACACACACACACACACACACACACACACACACACACACACACACACACACACACACACACACACACACACACACACACACACACACACACACACACACACACAGAGGGAGAGAGACTGAGTGGATGAGCCAGCTTAACAACTGCTCTCTTGAAACTGGCTCTGCCTGTAACTCCAGTCTGTGTGATTGTGTTTGTCGGTGACTGAACAGACAGGCACTAATTGAATTCTTTAAGAGTGTATTGACGCACCCATGAGGCAATCTAATGAACATCATTTTAAAAATCCCTATCAAAATCCATTAGTTTAAGATAGAGAAATTGGTCTGCGTCTCACATCCGCCAATGTCACCCTTATGCATCTGCCTGGAAAGTGGCAGAGGTACAGCTGTTTGTCAGACCAGGAGACATCCCAAAAATTAGTCTTCTCACAGAAACGTCTGTAGTGTCCCAACATTTTGGGCTACAAACTAATGACCACTCTATGGAAAGAAGAGACTGACGAACATGATAGGGTTCTCCATTTTGCTCTACTACCCCCACAAGTGTCTCAGGAGTTATCTGAACATAACCCATACAAATGAATAGAAGTATGGAGGTAGTTTTGTGCCAACAAAAATAAGGGGTTAATTAATATGTGTCCCCAAAAAAATATTTCTGAGCTTTCTTATATCTCCTAGATAATAGGACAGACACTCACTTATGATTTTTTTTTACTGTTTTTTGCCATTTATGAATGTGTTAATCAATGCGTTTCTATGGGCTATAATATTTTATTCAATATTGTATCAAATATGTTTTTTAATATTTTTTTTTATACAAAAAAGGTTCCTAAAATTCCAAATCATATAGTTAAATGATCCATGGTATGCTCATCCTGAAACAATTCCATATATTAGCTTAGTAGAACCCCCCAAATGTTCTTATTTGTGCCATTGCCATAAACCTACTGTTGTTATGCAATGTTAAAAAACAAATAGTAAATATCTCTTTATAGCCAGAGATTCGACCAGGAAGATCTTCTCAAAGATCTTATAATTTCGAAAAAGGACCTCTTGTTTCATCTTGGTTAACAGTGAGGTATGGGGTCAAATACAATAAACAAAGATAGACAGTTAAACACAAGCATGTAGAGGTTGTTTCACAATATCTTCATTCAGCTAGACTAAAGTTGCCTTCATGTTAGGCCAGGCAATGAAACATTTCATAGGCATATGGCAATAACATTTTTGAAATGTTGGCCAACATGAAAAGATGCACATGTTTATTATAGAAATGACTTCATGTGATTATGTCCTGGCTCTAGGTAAGATGTGATGGAGCACTCTATACCAGTGGATCCCAACTCTGGTCCTTGAGTACCCCCAATGGCACACATTTTAACCCCGGACGAACATACCTGATTCAAGTCATTGAGGGCCTGATGATTTAGTTGAATCGGTTGTGCTTGTCAAGGGCTACCATAACAATGTGAACTGTTGGGGGTACTGGAGAACCACAGCTGGGATCTAGTGCAGATAGAGGGCTATAGCCAATAATACTCTGATTGTTGATTATGTCATCTACTTTAGTTTAATCTGTCACCACATCTGTCAGATACATTTCAGTAACGTTCACACAGAGCCTATGAGACAGGCCATAGAGAAAATTAGTCTATTTTCCTTTGTTTTATTACATCACTTTACAGCTTTACAAGGTAGGGTGTCCATGACACCCCAGATACTTGATAATTAATCAATAAGTCACTAGGTAATTCATCTATTTCCCATTGATTATCATAATTTATGTTCACAGACAACATCACATTTTTGTACCTGTCACACCCTGAGAGAGCCGTTTTATTTGATTTGGGGTGGGCATTCTATATTCTCTATTTCTTTGTGTTTGGCCGAGTGTGGTTCCCAACCAGAGGCAGCTGTCTTTCATGGTCTCTGATTGGGGATCATACTTAGGCAGCCCTTTTCCCTCCTTCAGTGTGGGACCTTGTCTTTGTTTGGGTGCATGTAGTTTGCACGACAAAGCTTTTCATTCGTTGTATTGTTTATTTCAATCACACTTCTGTGAAATCAAACTGTCCACTTAGGAAGCAACACTGATTGACAATAAATTCCACATGCTGTTGTGCAAATGGAATAGACAACAGGTAGAAATTATAGGCATTTAGCAAGACACAATAAAGGAGTGGTTCTGCAGGTGGTGACCACAGACCACGTCTCAGTTCCTATGCTTCCTGGCTGATGTTTTGGTCACTTTTGAATGCTGGCGGTGCTTTCACTCTAGTGGTAGCATGAGACGGAGTCTACAACCCACACATGTGGCTCAGGTAGTGCAGCTCATCCAGGATGGCACATCAATGCGAGCTGTGGCAAGAAGGTTTGCTGTGTCTGTCAGCGTAGTGTCCAGAGCATGGAGGCGCTACCAGGAGACAGGCCAGTACATCAGGAGACGTGGAGGAGGCCGTAGGACAGCAACAACCCAGCGGCAGGACAGCTACCTCCGCCTTTGTGCAAGGAGGAGCACTGCCAGAGCCCTGCAAAATGACCTCCAGCAGGCCATAAATGTGCATGTGTCTGCTCAAACGGTCAGAATCAGACTCCATGAGGGTGGTATGAGGGCCCGACGTCCATAGGTGGGGGTTGTGCTTACAGCCCAACACTGTGCAGGATGTTTGGCATTTGCCAGAGAACACCAAGATTGGCAAATTCGCCACTGGCACCCTGTGCTCTTCACAGATGAAAGCAGGTTCACACTGAGCACGTGACAGAGTCTAGAGACGCCGTGGAGAACGTTCTGCTGCCTGCAACATCCTCCAGCATGACCGGTTTAGCGGTGGGTCAATCATGGTGTGGGGTGGCATTTCTTTGGGGGGCCGCACAGCCCTCCATGTGCTCGCCAGAGATAACCTGACTGCCATTAGGTCCCGAGATGAGATCCTCAGACCCCTTGTGAGACCATATTCTGGTGCGGTTGGCCCTGGGTTCCTCCTAATGCAAGACAATGCTCGACCTCATGTGGCTGGAGTGTGTCAGCAGTTCCTGCAAGAGGAAGGCATTGATGCTATGGACTGGCCCGCACGTTCCCCAGACCTGAATCCAATTGAGCACATCTGGGACATCATGTCTCGCTCCATCCACCAACGCCACGTTGCACCACAGACTGTCCAGGAGTTGGCGGATGCTTTAGTCCAGGTCTGGGAGGAGATCCCTCAGGAGACTATCCGCCACCTCATCAGGAGCATGCCCAGGCATTGTAGGGAGGTCATACAGGCACGTGGAGGCCACACACACTACTGAGCCTCATTTTGACTTGTTTTAAGGACATTACATCAAAGCTGGATCAGCCTGTAGTGTGGTTTTCCACTATAACTTTGAGTGTGACTGATAAATTTGATTTCCATTGATATTTTTTGTGTGATTTTGTTGTCAGCACATTCAACTATGTAAAGAAAAAAGTATTTAATAAGAATATTTCATTCATTCAGATCTAGGATGTGTTATTTTAGTGTTCCCTTTATTTTTTTGAGCAGTGTATTTATAACTAACCCTAACAGCTCCTTGCAGTGTTGCCAACTCCTCAGTAAGGAAAGTAGCCATTGGCTGTGCTAAACTATGCTAAATGATGTCATCGCCAAATTTGCATAATTGGCCATATGCATGTAATTGTGATGGACGCTGTAGGAGAGAGGAATAACGCGGGAGAGACAAAAAGTGAGTAAAAAACACCCTAAATATGTTTAAGACAAAAAATGAACTTTCTTCTGTCGATACTTGTTTTTTTTATGGTCACAATTCCAACCCTCCTACTTTATCCAGGCTTGGAACCGGCAAAAGTGACCCAAAAGAGACACTCTGGTGGAGTTACTTAGTTTTATATTTTATATTTTATTTTTCTTAATTTGGTTTGGTTTTTAACCTTATGGTCCACTTAGGAGCCTACAACAAGTCACAGTAAAACATTAACATTTTTAACCATATATTTTGTTTTACATCTTTTGTATACAATCTACATTAACAATCTAAATGGACCAAACAGAGACAATAGAAAAAACTGTCAATGGCAATGTGAGAAAATTATGGTAACTAGTCTGGCCCTAATTCAGGTAAAAAAAAAAAAAATCCTCATCCCCCTCCACACACACACACAGGCTGTGCTGGCTCACAAAGAGTGGTCATCGTCATTTTGGTCAAGGCTCTCTATGGCAGGTTCAGCAACTGAGGGAGTTGACTTAAATGAGTAAGCGGCTGATGTGCCAAAAAGCTGCAAAACATTATCAGGCAGCTGGTGCTCATAGCAAACCTCACCAGACAGCTTCAGTCCATATCGAATGTACAGGATGGAGTTAAGGGTCTGCAAGGACATCCGATTTCTAAGTTTGCTTTTTACCACACTCATCTGGCTGAATACTCTCTCGACTTCAGCATTCGAGTGTTGCAAGGACAACACAGACACAGCAGTCATGGCAAGTTCTTGAAACGGGTTGATATCAGCTGCATCCCTGAACTTCCAAATCTCACTCCAGAAGCCCAGTGTGTTTTTTTTGTCTCATTCCTTTTACTAAGATGAATCTTGTCTATCTCTGCAGGGGAGTAGCCAAGGAGTTTGGCAATTTTTTATATTTCTCCAGGGCTCTTATTGTGCTTTAGAGTTTCCTCCACATTGAAAACTGACATGTACTACAATGAATGCTTCTTATTGGCCCTTTGAGTACATCAACATTTGCTAGTGGATTCAGCATCCTGCTGCTCACAGACTTGATCAGGCTAACCAAGCTGTCAAGTAGCTTAAGAGGATCTACTTGTTCTCCCTCAAAAGCCTTGATGGCCAACTGTACCTCACCCAGCACTGACTTCAAAAAAGTCAGATACAATAATGTTTTGAGGATCACTATACATGGAGTATAAAACCTCAGCCATGTAGCAGTGTTCACTGGACTTGGTGACTGCGAAATGCAGCCTAAGCTCCTCCCACTGGTCCAAAATGCGTGAAACCGCGGGTTCAATGGAGAGCCAACATGTGGCACACACCTTGGTTATCTGTAAAGGTTTCCCCCCACAGTTGATGGTCTCATATATGGCCTTGTAGGCCTCCCTGTACTTTGGAGACACTGAAAACCAGTTATAAGTCTCTCATACCAAGTTTATTATTATTACTCCATACTACAGGGGATGGTGTCATTGGAAGCATGACTTACAGAAAGCTGCAGAGTGTGGCACACACAGCGAATAAGAACCAGATATTTGAGGCCATACTCCTCCTTCAGCACTTTATGGACCCATTGTTAATCCCCGTCATAACAGAGGCATTGTCGGTCCCTATCCCCAGGAGTTTCTCTTTTTTAAGACAACACTTCTCGTGGAAAGCCACAACAGCACGGGGCTATAGATTTGGCATCTCCTCCCTCTAACTCAACAAGCCACAGAACTGTTGATACTATTGTCTGCTTGGTGTCACTAAAGTACCTTACCACAACCCCCAGGTACTTAGAAACACGTACATCCGTAGACTCATTGAGGAGGCTGAAACGCTGGTCACCCACATCTGAGACCAACTTTTTCAGAAAGTATGGTGCTAGAACACCGTTAATCATTTCTGTGCACTTTGTCCTGTGCATTTTGAAGTGGGTAGCAGCAGTGGAGTCTGAGAAAGCAGCTCTACATGCTTCTCCAATGTGATCACATGCCAGCATGGAACAGTGTTCAGCGATAGCTAATGCCATGGTGGCCTCTGACTTTTTTGCAGAGTCTATTTTTTAAACCATAAATGGCAGCTTGTTTTGGGTGGAACTGTTAGAAGGCTTTGCCTTTTGAGTATGTTTTTGAGTTGTCATGTATTTTTTTACATCACTAAGTTTGGCGTAGAAATCGGACTTACAATACAGGATGCCCGTGTATTATCTCCAATAAACAGCTTCAAACAGCCTTTGAATTCAGGGTTTGATTCCCAGTCCTTTCTGTATTTTTGAGTGTACTGTTAAGACTGAGACATGATGAGCTAGCCAGCTAGATGTTTAGCTTATGTCACAGAGAGGCACACACACAGTGGCAAGGTGAGTAAATGACAGGCTGTGGGAGTCAAATGCAGTGATTTATTTTTGTGCAGTGATTTATTTTAGACAAAGAACATTTTACATTTACATCCCGTCCAGAATGTAAGCCAGCATCAGCTTCCCACTTGCGCGATTCATTTGCAGTCTGGACGCGGAGGGGTGAACATCTCCTGCTCTGACTGCAGCTTGGAGGGACTGCTGCGCGAGGACTGGGCTGCCTGTGAGTGCTTTGTGACGGGGGATTGGGCTCACGGCAGCACCCGCTGCTCGTTGAGAAGAGTAAGAACGATACGTGCTTTCACGTCAGTCTCCAAAAGTCTCCAATAACACAAGATAAAGTCTGGACTCGCCTCTGTCCTTCTGTGGGGTTTATTGGTGGTTCCCATCCAACTTTATGGTGCATTACTGCCACCTAATGTACTGGAGCGCCCCCGCCTCCAGACTGTGTACTTATGGGATTCCTATTTTAGAAATGGACCAACAGAAGTATATATAGTGGGGTTCCTGCCAATGCCCAAATGCTTTTAAAGAGCTACATTTTAGCTAATGATTCATAAATACACTAGATGACTAATATGTGGTGCTGTGTTGAAACCAACGTGCCTCCATCTTGTAAAACATATTTTGGAAGCTATAGAAATGCATTTATTAGTGTCTATATGTGTTATATTACAGACACCTTAATGAATATTGTTTTATTATATTATCGTGAGATAAACAAATGTAAAAAAATTCTTAAGCTATAATTTTTTGGAGATTTCTAATGTTACTAAATACAACCACAAAAATGCTTTAATACATGTACTTTTGTCCTTGAAACATTTAATTGAAATACTGTAGAATTCCATTAATTCCTATGGAGGGCTGCTTATATTTTCTTAAAATCTGTGCCACTCCATTTAGATGAATTGTTACTTTATGTTACGTTACATTACATTGGTCTATGTACATCCAGGACACTGAAATTAGTATGATATGTTATGTTTGGTCTGACATTAGATTACTTAAGACAAAGATGAAAGAAGCGTGATTGGATGTATAATGCGAAAATATAGCATCCCAAAGGTTGCGTGTTCGAATCTCATCACAGACAACTATAGCATTTTAGCTAATTAGCAACTTTGCAATTACTTACTACTTTTTAGCTACATTGCAACTACTTAACATGGTAGCTAACCCTTTAACCTAACCGCTAGCCCTAACCTAACGTAGCATATCATACTAAAGAAGTCAAACAAAACATGTCATACTAAATTATCAAGACGTAGGATACTATACATCTTGCAATTCATATGATATTGTACGACCGCTACAACATTGGTTGGTCAGTGTAATGTAACATATCACACTAAATGGAGGTGCTGGATTTTAGTGGAATATAATACGCTTTGCTCTGAGACCAGGTTGCACTGGGGAATGACAATATGGCTTCAAAGCCTCAATGGTCAACCATAACATCAACAATCTAGGGTTTATGTATACATAATTGAGTCCAGCTGGCACACAGGTCAGTACAGACGGTGGTGACTGTCATGTGAGGTATGGAAAGTAAACAAACAAGCAAATAGGCTATAGAGCTAATCAGATACAGCACAACGGGCAGCAACCATGGGAACCCCCATGATCTGAGGTTTCAGATCGCGATGAAAGTAGCCTGGTCCTAGGCCAGTTGAAAGGACATATCCTAACTGCTGGGGCTTTTATCAGACTCGCAACTGCCCTCAACCGACACGAAGAATGTAATTACACCGTTACCCATCAGCAAGGGACTTCTGGGTTGCTGGCGGAATGTTTTTTGGCGGGCACTTCGGCGACCCAGGTGTTTTAGGACAACGTCCGCGGTTCGGCTGCCCTGTTATCGCCATAGCCTAATATAACAACACATCAGCCTTAACCGGCGTCTAGCCTGCTTTACCTTCGATAGTCAATCGTCGGCGCTTGCATGCTCTACTGAAGTTAGTTGGATAGTTTTCCAAAAGATCGGATTTACAATGAAAGCCAAGACTGGGGTCATCCTAGTCATGCTTGCTGCTTTCGTTTATGTTGCAGCACAGGATGCTGAAGCCGAGCAAAATGTTGTGGAAGAGTTATTGGTGGAAACCTTGGTGAGTTCTGTCCATTTTCTCCAAAGCAATGAATCTTGCACGTGCCGAATACAATGCATTGCAAACATTCAGACCAAATTGAAATCATGTAGGCCTATCAGCTTGTTATTGTTAACATTGATAATGTATCGCTTATTTATGTAATAAAACTGTATTTTGTTTATTTGGAATGCAAATTACTTTCTTTTTTTTCTTCTCCCCCTTCATAAGGTGAAACCCGAAACTTGCTCTATAATGTCAGAAATGGGAGACACGCTACAAATCCACTATACGGTAAGAAAAAAAGTGTAAATTAATAGCCTAACTAAAATTTCAATTTCAAAGGTAGGCTAGGCACCGCCCTGTTTGACATAAGCCTACATGCTTTTTGAGACAAATGCCGATTTTTATGAAATCTGGTCAAAGGTGTTCTGCAGTTGAAGTGGTGCTGATTCATAGCACCTCGATACATTTGACTCGATACGATGTTGCCTATGTGGCACGGTGTGAAGCAGCAAGTTAATTTTTCACTAAATACGGGGAAATTCGTGTGCCAATCAAATATTGTCAAATAAAATAAACTTTCAGTTTTGCATTACACTTAGTTTGTAATCATATCTGGGATGGCAAGTAAATTGCGTGTTTTTACCCCATGTGCAATGGACACGTTTTCCGCGTGCCAAACATTCTACTCGGTAGGTAGTGTGATGGGGGAGCTGCAACACGTCAGCACTCCTGCTCATTACCAGATTTCTATAACATGTGGTTTTGATAAGTAAAATACCTAACCAGGCGTTGTAAGATCTGTCATGTCTGAGCAGGAGAACATGACCAAACCACAAAGGATGATGCATAACTGGGCCTAAAATCTGTCTTCAGCAGTAGGTGACGTTTTCTAATCTTAACCACACTGCCAACCTTACATTAAAACCAAAAAACACATTTTGTTTTCATTTTTACGATAAAGCCATTTTTGACTGGCTATTAACTAGTGAAAACCGTTGTGCTGGTTGTTCACCGGCGTGTCGGCCATCATTGGCTAGAATGGTCCCATGTGACTTCATTGACAGACGAGGTCATTGATTCAACCAGTGTGCCCAGTGAAGCCACTCCTGTAAAGAACGTTAAACAGTATGTCAAGTGTTTCACAATTTACTGTGACTTTAACGGGATGTGCATCTTAACCTTCTATTTAGATTAGAATCACAGCATAGGTGCAAAATCTCTTAACATGCACCTACCATATTGTTCCAATGCTCTGAACAGGGTAAACTGCTGGCAGATGGCAAGGTGATTGACTCATCACTGTCCCGGGACCCCCTTGTTGTTGTGCTGGGAAAGAGGACCGTTATCCCTGGTAAAATCACAACCATTCAAAAAGACAGTTTGACAATATATTGATCACACAAAACAGGAACACTAGCTTAAGTTAACAGTATTCTAAACTGGGTGGTTCTAGCCCTGAGTGCTGATTGCATGACAGCTGTGGTATATCAGACCTTGTACCACAGGTATGACAACATTTATTTTTACTGTTCTAATTAGGTTGGTAACCAGTTCATAATAACAATAATGCACCTGGGGGGTTTGTGGTATGTGGGCTGTATCCAGCCCTTAGTGGTATATTGGCCATATACCACACCCCTTTGTGCCTTATTGTTTAAATATACCTTCAAATATAGCTCACACTTGCAGTGCAGTGTTTGTTATTGCATCATTCACTGGGAGACTGTATTTCCAACAGGTCTGGAACAGAGCTTGGTAGGAGTTTGTGAAGGGTAAGTAAACAGTCTAGGTCTGCCAATACAACATTTTGAAGTGGACTACATTCATTTAGAACCACTTCCACTAGGAATTCAATACGACTTGGCTAAGCAAGGACAATGTTTCAAATATCGATATTACCACTATGTGAAACAAATCAAAGATCCTGTCTCAAATTACTTTGGTAAAATGTCACAAATAGTGGATAACATAAATCTATGAGAATAACCTTGTTCTGTCTTATGGTCCTCTAGACAAAAAATCAAGACTACTATTCCACCACACCTTGCCTATGGAAAGCGAGGATACCCTCCCACCATCCCAGGTACTTAAACACATCTGCATACACACAATAATAAATGTCTCACCTTGATAACTGTCTAGCTAGTCCAGCACCTTTTCAAATGTCTGGCTGAGCACAGCAACACACACAACTCAGTAGTTGATCCTCTCTCACTCTTTTTCCCTCTGTCCTGTTAGCTGATGCTGCCCTAGAGTTTGAAGTGGAGGTGATGTCACTGATCCAGGTAACCCCATGGCAGAAGATGGTGAATGATGTCTTCCCTCTAGTGTGTCTGGGCCTGGTTCCCACTCTGCTGGGCATGGTGGGCCTCTACCTCTATAACAAGGCCAATGCCCAGCGGCCAGGCAAGAAGGCCAAGAAGAGAAAGAATAAATAAAGGAAACTCACAGAACTATTTAAATAATAAAATGTAAAAACAACAAGGGAATGTTGTTATTATCGGATGGAATAGTCCTCTTTTATTTGATGGATATTGTAAGACACCTGGTAGAAAGAAGTAACACACAAATAGAATAAGGAATTGAGTTCTGTCAGAAGGAGTGCATTCTGGCAGTTTAAAGTTAATCTAGGAGTGATGGTGTGATGTGAGCCTGTTATTGAGTTTACAGCATGCGCTGCACAACATGTGCTGCCTCAATGACAGTGTGGCGCTTGCGTTGGGCATCAGCAGTGGGTTGAACGCCGAGGGTGGGCCGTGACACCATCAGCAGGGGGTTGCGATGGCGGAGGATCTCGTCACTAACGGAGATGCCATCCAGGTACTGGCGCAGTAAAATCCGCAGTTGCTGGTTCTCCTGGGTCAGAGCTCCTCTCTCCCGTTCCAAACACAGCCGCTCCAGCAGAACCTTGTTATAACGCTGCCAGAACCGCTCCAGAACCAGGTAGTCCAGCATGGCCTGAGCAAACCGGGTTACAAATGAGAAGTTGGGTGGGAGTCTCAGATCAGTGTGTGTATAATACAGTACTACCAATACCTGTGCCAGCTCCTCAGATGGAGTCTCCATAGCATTAGCTCTCTCCTGGCTCTCTTCCTCAGCAGTGAGAGATGAGGTGTAGAAGGGCAGGACTTTCTCATGTTCTGTCTCCAGTTTACGACACATCTCAGCCAGACGCAGCAGCCTCTCCCCCTGTGTGAGAATTCATAGGAAGTGAATGTGAGTCAGTACACATGCATAAGTGTGCTGTGTATGTTTGGTTGCTAAATGTACATACTGTATGTGTCTACATGCATTAACGTTAGCACCTTAGTGATGATGCCCTGTAGGTTCTTGGCAGCGGCGTTGCTGTGCACGGTGAGGTTGGTGAGCTGGTTCCTCTCGGCTGCGCGGGCACGGCTCAGCTGGGCCTTGAGCTGGCGAGCCTGCAGGGTCACCTCCTCCCTGGCCGCCCTCAGGCCCCGTGCTGCCCCCTCACTCTCCTTCTGGCTGGAGTTCAGCCTAGAGCGCAGAGCAGATATGGAGTCCTGCAGGGGAGAGACACCAATACAGTAGGAAACGAGCACTCATGCTGACATACAGAGGGCATGCATGAATACTGTATTCAAATAAAGTTAATAATACAATCACATATAACAGATGAGCAATATAAGCATTCTATTTTCATATGGTAGACTGTTGCTCAGAGTAGTCCTCTTGACCCTATTCTACATAGGAGGAATTCAGACCCGAGTTACGTGCCTGTAAATGGAACTTAATTCCCTTTTTATGCATTTCTCTGCGTATTCTGACCTTAAGTATGGGGAAACGCATGTGACAGCCAGATATTATTTTGAGGAGGTGATCACAGAAATGGAGGTGTGTCTACAGATTAATCTATTCTGACCTTGACTTTTAATTCCCTCATAATTTCACCACCTTTACTCGCGAGGAAACCATGAATAAGGTCAAGCAACCCGTCGGTTCCACTTTATTTTTACCCGATAGTAATAACGCCATTCTCCACGCACTGTAATTTATAAATTAATAAAGAGCTAGGTAAATGAGTAATCCATTTGGATAAGGGGATTGTAAATATAAATAAATTGGTTTTGGTTTATTTTAATTTATGATCGCTGGAGACAAATTTGAAATCAGTAATATGGCTGCAAACTGAAAAGCTTATCAACATGACAGGTATTTATGCTCCTTTCCCACAGTACGAAATGTTGTGCCGCTATGCATCATTTAAATCATATGGCCTTAACTTTTAAGGATAAATCTTGGAAATGCCGAGCAAAATGACAGTCATGCCAATTTGTACCTTTGTGCGCTCTAGAATGTTTTAATCATATTCCCCAACTTTTCCTGTTTCCTACAATTTCCTATTGGTAGCGACCATAAGTAATAACCACACATTTAACTGACAATTTAGGGTTAATTCCCTTCATTCCATTGTTTGATTTTGCCGGCCTTTATTTGTTTCCTCTAAACGCTGTCCTGTCCATGTGGTTGTTGCGGAGGGTCGCTAGCAGTAGTAAATCATTTTTATTTACAAGTTGTCCAATATTTTGGGACATGTAGCCTATTTGAATAATTATGGAAGGCAGACCAAATGTGGAAGTTTAAACCTGGAGCTTGGCGCACGGTTCACGATAACTGGACTGTTGTCATCACAGTTCCATCATCAATGAGGATTAAGGTAGATTTATATGACTACACTTTTCTCCCCTTCCAATATTTCATGGATTGAACAACTGAATATGGCAACTTTCAGGATGAACCAAACCTATGTATTTTTGATTAATCAATATACGTTGTGCATAAAGGCACTCAAAACCATTTTTAAAAATGTATTAATTATGTAGATTCATAAATACTTTCCTAATCCTAAATAATCAACAGATTTTTAAATCTACTAAACAGAGACTAATATGATTAACATATTTTGATGGCTTTCTTCATTGATCTCTAATACTCAGAACCCGTTCTCTCGATATATTTGAGAAAATTATAATTAAAAGGTACACTGTATTTAACGGGATGGCTTTTGATAAATGTACTGAAAACCCTATTAAATTAAAACTCCATGAGAAAATCTGTTGGCCAACAAGTGGGAGGGTTTTCAGCAGTTTAATTAAATGTATTCAGTGCAGATATTGGAGGCACACCTAAAGAGTTTGTTGCACACCTGCATACGGTAAGTCTGAATACCAAATACTGAGAAGTGTTTCAATCAAAACATGTTAAAAGGGCATAGATTTCTGAAGTCTGAATTGGCCCCCATTGGAAAAGTAGTATCTAGCCCTACACTGACCTGCATCTTCTGCAGCCTCCTCATCTGCGTGTCGATCTCCTGGGCACTGCGCTGGTCGCGGGTCCTCAACGACTCAAAGGCGATGTGACGGTCCTCTGTAGCCTCATTGTAGCTGCGTAGGGCCTGTTGGAACTGACGCCACAGGCCCT
Source organism: Oncorhynchus keta (assembly GCF_023373465.1). Lineage (NCBI taxonomy): Eukaryota > Metazoa > Chordata > Actinopteri > Salmoniformes > Salmonidae > Oncorhynchus > Oncorhynchus keta. The sequence goes on along the minus strand of NC_068441.1, from coordinate 23,901,406 downwards.
CCACCGTCCCCTCTAACTGGATCCGCAACGCATGTTTCTCCTCTATGTTCTAATGGGAGAGGGAAAGGAGATCACAGACAGGGAATGTAAGCCAGCTCACACAACATCCCCTAACAGCTGGTTCAAGGCTTGTTTTGTTCTGTTCATAACGATTAAGGTTAAAGGGATACTTTGGGATTTTGGCAATGAGGCCCTTTATCTACTTCCCCAAATGATGAACTCAGATGAACTCGTGGATACCATTTTTATGTCTGTGTCCAGTATGAAGGAAGTTAGATGTAGTTTTGTAAGACAATGCTAACTAGCGTTAGCCCAATGGCTGGAAGTCTATGGGTATCTGCTAGCACACTAAAGAGGAGAAATTATCCTAGACCAATTGTGAGGATCTGCAAATGGAGGGAGGGGAAATGAAAGAGGCCCACCAGAGGGAAAAACAACTGATGCTGGTTGTTTGAGCCAGACCCCTACCCTGTTCTTGATGTCGTCTCTGGTGCTCTGGTAGTCCTGGCGAGCCTCCCCATCTACCTCCATGTAGAACTGCTCCATGGCAAAGGTCACATCCTCCAGGTAAGCACACTCCTGCTGGTGCTGGGACAGGATCTGCTCCCTGGGAAACACACACACACATTTAAGTAATTTAGCAGAAACTCTTATCCAGAGCGATTTCTAGTTAGTGCATTCATCTTAAGACAGCTAGGTGAGACATCCACATATCTTAGTCATAGTAAGTACAATTTTCCACAATAAAAAAGCTATCAACAAAGTCAGTACTAATAGGAAAAAGTAAAGTGTGAGTGTTAGTTCACGAAAGGTAAAGTTTTTTTTTTTGGGGGGGGGGTGGAATTATTTAAGATACACACTCACACACACAACATGAGGCTGCTGAGGGGAGGACTGCTCATAACAATGGCTGGAATGGTGTGTAATGGCTGGAATGGACTGAATGGTATCAAACACATGGAAATGATGTGTTCCACACCATTCCATTTACTCCGTTACATCCATTACTATGAGCCCGTCCTCCCCAATTAAGGTGGCACAGGTCGCCTGTGACACACACGCAGCTGTCAATTCACACCCTATTACAGGGGCTGAGTCACTGGCTTACTGGGGCTCTCTCATGCCGTCCCTGCAGGGGGTTGCGTCACCTGAGTGGGTTGATTCACTGTTGTGGTCATCCTGTCTGGGTTGGCGCCCCCCCCTTGGGTTGTGCCGTGGTGGAGATCTTTGTGGGCTATACTCAGCCTTGTCTCAGGATGGTAAGTTGGTGGTTGAAGATATCCCTCTAGTGGTGTGGGGGCTGTGCTTTGGCAAAGTGGGTGGGGTTATATCCTTCCTGTTTGGCCCTGTCCGGGGGTGTCCTCGGATGGGGCCACAGTGTCTCCTGACCCCTCCTGTCTCAGCCTCCAGTATTTATGCTGCAGTAGTTTGTGTCGGGGGCTAGGGTCAGTTTGTTATATCTGGAGTACTTCATCCTGTCCTATTCGGTGTCCTGTGTGAATCTAAGTGTGCGTTCTCTAATTCTCTCCTTCTTTCTTTCTCTCTCTCGGAGGACCTGAGCCCTAGGACCATGCCCCAGGACTACCTGACATGATGGCTCCTTGCTGTCCCCAGTCCACCTGGCCATGCTGCTGCTCTAGTTTCAACTGACCTGAGCCCTAGGACCATGCCCCAGGACTACCTGACATGATGACTCCTTGCTGTCCCCAGTCCACCTGGCCATGCTGCTGCTCAGTTTCAACTGTTCTGCCTTACTATTATTTGACCATGCTGGTCATTTATGAACATTTGAACATCTTGGCCATGTTCTGTTATAATCTCCACCCTGCACAGCCAGAAGAGGACTGGCCACCCCACATATGCTCTCTCTAATTCTCTCTTTCTTTCTCTCTCTCGGAGGACCTGAGCCCAAGGACCGTGCCCCAGGACGACCTGACATGACTCCTTGCTGTCCCCAGTCCACCTGACTGTGCTGCTGCTCCAGTTTCAACTTTTCTGCCTTGTTATTATTCGACCATGCTGGTCATTTATGAACATTTGAACATCTTGGCCATGTTCTGTTATAATCTCCACCCGGCACAGCCAGAAGAGGACTGGCCACCCCACATAGCCTGGTTCCTCTAGGTTTCTTCCTAGGTTTTGGCCTTTCTAGGGAGTTTTTCCTAGCCACCGTGCTTCTACACCTGCATTGCTTGCTGTTTGGGGTTTTAGGCTGGGTTTCTGTACAGCACTTTGAGATATCAGCTGATGTACGAAGGGCTATATAAATAACATTTTATTGATTGATTGACATACAACACGGAGCATATCTAGTAAATATCAAACTTGCATCAAGGTTAGAAAAGCTTTTCATCTAAATAGTTTAGTGCAGCATAATTCAGTTATTAATTGTTGTGCAGAACTGTATAGTGTCTCTGGCTGTCTATTATAGAACTGGACGGATAGGTCTATATGTCATGGTGTGTGTGAGAAGGTTTTACACACACCTCTCAGAATTGAATTCGTAGCTCAGTCCCTCCAGGCCGCTGTTCCACTGCTGCTCCAGGGATGCCAGCCTACCCTTCTGCAGGGCCAGCAGGCAGTCCACACACTCCAGGTGAGAGCGCAGGGCCTGGGCTGACTGCTGCTCTGCCTCACTCAGGTCACACACCAAACACTACAGCAGAGAGAGAGATATAGACTGTCACACCACAGGCGGCCGGTGATACCTAAATTTGGGAGGATGTAATGGCTGGAACAGAATTCATGGAATGGTTTCAAAGACATCAAGCACATGGTTTCGATGTGTTTGTAACCACTCCATTCCAGCCATTATTATGAGCCGTCCTCCCCTCAGCAGCCTTCTGAGTCTCTCACACACACCAAGAAGAAGTCTCTCACAGATGCTTGTGGAAATAAATAAATACCTAACCTTGATGACACTGTCCTTCCGGTCCAGCACCCTCTCAAAGGTCTGGCTGAGCACAGCAATGTCACTGCGCAGTTCAGCTGCCCGTGTCTGGCGGAGAACTGCTCGCCACTGCTGCGTCAACTTGTGCAGGTTCACTGCACTGTTGCGCTCCTCCTTCTGCAGCTTATCCTGGTTGCATTACGGGTAGAGATGATGGGGACAGTACTTAGAGGTCATGCAAGGACATTTTGAGAATAGAATAGGCTTAACAAGTTGCATCGGGCTGTGTGACTTTTCATTGGGTTACATTCTTGAACGTACCTTGAGAAATTGAGTTAGCATGTCTTCCTTCCTTTTGGACATCTCGTCCTCTGCCTGGGCCCTCTGCTGCATGTACAAGAGTCTCTCTTCCTCTGTCATCCCTGCCTGCTTCCCTGCTCCCCCCTTTTTTGCACCCTTCTTTGGCATGGTTCCTCTCTCAAGCTCCTCCTGGGGTGCTGTTTTGGTGTCACTCGGCCCACTTCGCTCTCTTCATTCAAAATGGGAAGCCAAGACTTAAGAGATAAGACAGACATACTTAAAAAAAAAGAGGAACCCACACAAAACAGCCTAAACATTTAATTAACATCAAGTTGGTTGTCATTGTCCAAAAACCAAGCAAACGCATAGTAAAGAAAACTCATGACCAATGCCTAGCTACTGTCATATGGTCTTGTCCAGAGCCTGCCATGTCCATGCAGTTTTACAAACAACCCGTAATTGTATTTGCGACAACTAACATGATGCGATGTCTTACCTGTGTGAATTCTAGAGATATGATAGCGGGATCTCTACAAAATGAGTTTGTGTTTGGTCTCCTAGCAACATTCTAGGAGTTAAACCCCCCCTGGCGGTATGCGCCAGACTGCACATACCGCGTCGCCAATGTGCCAAAAAAGTGTTAGGAAAAATGCTATGCATCAACAAAGCAATCATTATCAATGAATGAACAATATCATAAAATGAATTAATTTAGTAACTTGTGATAATGTGCAAAGTAGGTTTATCAATACCCAGTTGCAGAAACGATACATTATGCAAATAAAGCAAGCGTAATTTGCGTAACATAATGGCAAATGTGCCCTTTCTTGGGAGACATTTCTCGCTGTCCAGGACAGACAGGAAAACGTAGAATAATTTACAATTAGCATTGAAAGGAAAGTATTGGAATGCCGAAGCGAAGCGCCAGTCAATTTGTAAGATCAACAGAGAAACTTCGATTGTACAAACAAATGTTTGTAAATTGCGGATTAATGGAAATGCATAATGGGAAATTACGTCTATTACTAGCAAAGATGCCACATACATATCCTTCCGCAGAAAAATAGTATTGTTATTTTGTAGAACTAAAATAAGTAAACATTTGATTTATTTGATAATAGCATAATTATGCAAACTATATATTAAAAACAAATACATATGAGTGCTTTCTGTCATTCACAACATCCAGGGTTGCTAGAGAGATATAATTCGGTCGGCACCCATCCCTCAAATCCTGTGGTGTTGAGTGCTTAGCTGAATTGCCCATGATTTTGAAAACGAATTAGTTTTCTAAAAACTCTCATTGTTGTGAAATGTACGGTCGGCACCCATGCTTCCGGTCCAGTTCGTTTATATTCTGATGCAGAAAAAATGGAACGTAGTCGCCTTATTCTGGAACGTCACAGCGAGTTCATTGCAATAGTGTTTCTATTTCCGGCAACATTCGCGTGACGCTAGTGTAACGGATGTGAAACGGCAAGCTTAGTTAGCGGTGTGCGCTAAATAGCGTTTCAATCGGTTACGTCACTTGCTCTGCAAGGGCCGTGGCTTTTGTGGAGCGATGGGTAACGATGCTTCGAGGGTGACTGTTGTCGTTGTGTGCAGAAGGTCCCTGGTTCGCGCCCGGGTATGGGCGTGGGGACGGTTTAAAATTATACTGTCACACTAGCGCATGCAAAAGTGGTACTTTCGTTTGAGAACCGCACAAAATCTTAAAATCAATCACCCTGACAATCATTATATGTACAGTACGAGGCTGTTACAATTTGACGAAGGAGGCAGTTTTTACAACAGCAATGTTTTGAACACCAACCGGAGTCCCATATGACCTGCATCCACCTCCTAAAGACACAGTCTTTGCGGTTCTGGCTCAAAGCGTTTAATCTAAAGAAATCACCAAAACGTCCCTTTGTATGCTCCTACCAATTCTTTGACAATAAGTTTACAGTGGAGCAGCCTCACTCAGAAAAATGTCTTGGCTACGATACTCCACTCGTGAACTCCACTCGTGAAGACGCGTCGGGTGTTGGTCAGGCAGTCATCAGTGACAGGTAACGTTAAGCCAAACGCTTGAGCAGTTTGCATGCTCTTGTAGCTAAGAAGTCTCATAATAGCACAATTTATTTCCTCTACAACTCAATAAAAAAATATATATATATACTTAATTATTATGATTATTACATATTATTAGGAGCATCCATGCAGTATTGTGTTTTGTTATAAATTGTCCATTGACTTGTTTAGCAAGCGATACTGATTTCTTAACAGATGACACAACAGGTTCAAGTTTTCACCAAATTGAAAATGAGGATTGGCCAACACGAATAGAAAGAATGGATTTACCTTCAGAGAAGGATGCCCAAACCCAATGGGAAGACCCATCTCTAAGTGATCACAACTACAGCTCAGGTGATCATGTAAAGCTCACTATCTGTGAGGCAGGGATACAGTGCCCAGCAGCACTGCTCTACAAAACCCTGCTGAGGAATGAAGCACTCTGTTGACTGCATACAGGCTTGTCTCTTGCCGCCCTTTCTACCCTCCTGGTAGAACATCTTCTACCCTTCTACAAAGGCAGCTTTCAATTAGACCTAACAGACCAACTTCTGATGACACTGATGAAGCTCAACTTGCTGCAGCAGTACCTAGCAGAAAGGTTTGGTGTTTTCCAGGGTATTGTCAGTTGAGTGATTAGTTATTGGATTGACATGATGGAAGAGAGTCTGAGGGACTACATTCCATGGTTGCCAAGGGAGATCATCCGTGCGACAATGCCACAATGTTTTAAGGACTACTACCAAGGACCAACCTGGATTATCGACTGCTCAGAAATAGCTTTACAGAATGCAAGAATCTGGATTCAAGGGGGGAGTCATTCAACCATTACTACACCCAGAACACTATCAAGTACCTTGTGGTCGGTCTGGTGATGTTAATTTCTTCAGCATATGGAGGTAGATGTAGCAACAAATATATAACGTTGGATTCTAGGTTCTTGGAGAACCTCTGTCCAGATGATGAGGTCATGGCTGACCGGGGCTTCACAATCCATGAACTGGTGTATGAGAGGAAGGTTAAATGAACAATTCCAGCCTTCACAAAAAGAGGCGCACAGCTGTCAGTGGAGGACACCATATGTACAAGATTGATAGCCAACGTGAGGGTTCATGTGGAACACGTAATTCAAAGGCTCAAACGGTTTAGAATCATCTCACAGTCAGTGCCAATCGACCTCTCATCGAAAATGGACAAAATACTTTGAATCTGTGCTGCCCTGTGTAACCTGTGTGGTGATATCATTCATGAAGATGTTGAATCAACTGATCAGTCAAATGCAATTCACAGGGTTGATTTCCCATTATGAATTAAAGTTGTCTAAAGTTACGTTAAATACATTTCAATTCATTATATAACAACTCAACTGAATTATTTGTTTTACATACTCATTAATATTAATAAAAAACAAAGCCATAAAAATTATTTCTACAGTACTGTGACTGTTGATGCAGTAAGTCAGGCTTTTTAATTGAATATTGTATAACTGTGGACCAGCTCGCTAACTAGATTGCTAATTTGCCGGTACGGTATGGTTGGTTAGCTAGTTTCTTGCATATTCTGGCAAAGACCACTGTACTAATAGGAAACTCTTAGGCAACAATTATAAACATTTTCTCTTTTTGTATGTTGAATAAGGCTTAAGTTGAGGAAACTGAACTTGAGCCTGTTTGAAACATGGGTTTTGTTTTGGTTGACCAAGAGTCGGTATTTCGCAGGTTGGTTCTTTGTATGCGCTGTATGTTTGTGACAAACAAATTATTCTACCTATATTAATTATACTGTAATTACTGATGCAGCATTTGTGATGTTTTTAGATCAGTTGATTGAGCCTTGCTAATGGGAGTAGCTAATTGGCTGAAATGAACCTACACAAAGGACTGGAGTTGAGGAACACTTGTGAATAACTCGACAGTGAGCCTCTGCTGATGTTTCAAGATATTCATTATTTCTTTGTTTATAGACTAAGAAGAGACGGAACTGTGGTCGTGCCAAGGGCTGTGGGCATGTGCAAGGCCATAAAAAAAGTTTGTCACCAGGAACATTGTTGAGGCTGCTGCCGTAGATATCTCAGAGGCTAGCGTGTTTAAATGTGAGTAGATTGTTGAATGGTCTGAGGGCAACTAGTCATGTGATGCTAGCATTGAATGGCACTGGAGCATGCATTTTGTTTGATTAGATCCACCAGATCCTTGGTTTATTACACTTCATACTCAAACATCCTTTCTTCTGGCAAGCCTGTTTTGCCCAAGCTCTATGTGAAACTGCACAACTGCGTGAGCTGTGCCATCCACTGTAAGGTGGTCAGGAACCACTCCACAGAGGCCAGGAAGGACCACACACCACCATCCCGCTTCAGGCCCAGTTGTGAATACTCAAGCACCAAGCTCTGCCATGTCCATTAAATGGTGATCATGAATGTCGAACTCATTCCATGGAGGGCTATGTGCTAGTTTTCTTTTATTTCCTTTCAATTTGTCCAATTAAGTCCTACACAACCAGGTGAGGGGGAGTTCCTAAATAATCAGTGACCGTAATGGATCAATCAAGTACAAGGGAGGAGTGAAAACCCATGGAATGAGTTTGACACCTGTGGCCTGCACAAATCCTCATGTCTGGGATATCTGCTTGGATTGAGAGAATCCTCAGTCAAATACAGAAACTGACATTTCCATTCTTGCTTTTCCTCTAACGTTGGCTGTTATTGCATGATGTGATTGTGGAATACTGTTCTGATGGAATGTGTTCTCATTCTACAGGGTGGCCCACCCAGAGTTCCTCCACAGCCCATGTAAAACAGATTGATTTGAATATATTTTTCACTTGCAAAACATTTATATACATCTTTATAAATATGAATGTCTTATCATTATAGAAAATATCAGCCAGTCAAGTGTATTTATTTGGAATACTCTCCTTCAATACAGTACAAAATTTACAGTAGATTAATCTTGATACACAAATACTTAATTACAATTTGGTACATGAAAAAAGGCTCTGCAGTTCAAGCGAATCCACACAATTCACAGGGGCAGGAGTAAAGGTAACAGAGCAGATAGTCAAGTCAAAGGGAACACAAACACAGTGCAATCAAGAAACCTTGAAAGGGAAAGGAACATTGAAACAAGGGCAAAAACAAGCACACATCAGTAACAAAATATTTTTCTCTGAAGCTGGGGTGACTTAAGGGGAAATACAAAATAAGCTTTACTCATTTGTCCTTTAGATTTTTGTGAAAACTTTTAAGGTTTAGCAGATCACATTGTTACCACATGCACCAGGTTTTGAAAGCATAATGGCAATCCAGTGTAGTACACCAAAGAATAAAATCCAGGATCACCTCCTTTACCTTTTTTCAAGGATTTGCTTACCTTCTGGTCAAAATGGATTTCATGTAAGAGAAACTGCACTGGTCACTGCCAGGGCAAGTATGAGACATCCTGTCCTATTATCCTTGTCTGGTTAGGTTAACTGAATTGGCATTTTCACACTTACCAAAGCCCAGACATCTCTGCTAGTATTTCAGTTGACAAGCTCTTTAATATAGCTCTGTTAGAACAAGCCATCTGCCTACTCTGGGACAGGCAGAATTAATTCTTATAAAGACCCGTAATATCATACATAGATCATGCCATCTCAAACTTTAATCTTTGGCAGTTAATGTACATTATTGTGTACATGCCATGTGGTTTACAGAAAAAAATGTTTTTGCATCATAACACATGAGTAAAGTCACAGGCACATTTGTAAATGGAAGCTATTGTGAGATGAGTCAGAAGCTAGAGTTTTGTGCTGTGCCATCAGCCTGATTTGTGGAACGACAAGGTCATGTCAATGTAGCTAGGTGTCGGATTGGTGACTGATGTGAAACAGCTATAATTAACACTCATTAAAGCCCCCCCTCCTAATATCTGTCACATACATTTGTTACTTCTTCTTGAGATTGACCTTGGACCAAGTGTTCTGTCCTCAAATCTATGTTGAGCCAACATCCTCAAACAGTGAACCTCAGGGAGTAAGGCACAATAGACCGATTTTTAAAGAGAAACAACAGATCTGGAGAGATCCTGCCCTTCGAATTAGTGTGAAACGATGCACAACTTCCACATCAGTTCAATAATCAAACCATTTTTTATTTACATTCTAAATATGATCTAATTTGAAGAGTAATTACATATCCATTCATAAGGCATTACATTTAGAACAGCAGTACAGATTAACATTAATGCAACTATGCCCTGTAATTAAATAGTTTAAGATCTTTTCTGATATTTTCTTGTACTCCACTTCAAAGCCACATTCCTTCTTTTTTTGGTAAAATGTATTAAAATATCAAATAGTGAAGATACAGAGCTGTCGATGTCAAAACATAAAAGGTCAAATTAACCACCAAAAGAAATAAACATTCACCAAACCGTTATCCCCCCCCAGAGGCAATTATGAGGTAAAGTTTCATTTATTTTATAAAGAAATCCCATGGCAGATTTTCCAGTCTGTCATACTTCATCTGTGTCATAAGTAGGGCCAGTAGTTTTGCTTGACCATAGAAAACTCTGGGGCCCTAATCAAGAGCTATAAACCCCACGGGCTTCCAAGTTCATTCACTGTGAAGACAAAGAGATTACATTTACATTTAAGTCATTTAGCAGACGCTAGGTAAACAAGTAAGGCAACTGCCAAAACCAATCAGGACCTAACTGACCCCTTAGCCTCAGTTTCCTAATCTCTCAATGTAAGTGCTTTTTTTAAATTCACAAGTGCGTATTCATCAAGTTCCTTTGAGCAAAGCATTGTTGTGGAAAATAAAATACAAACTATACATCTTGGTAGTCAAAGTTGACCAAAGGGATCTATGAGTCATGATTCCAAGGAAAATGTTTACCAACATCAGTGCTCTATAAAAACAAGTCCAATGAGAAAAAAGGAAAATCATTGAACAAGAATAAGCATTTCAACATCACTTCGGAAGAACCACGTACTCAATCTCAACCACAGAGGACTGTGGACAACCACACACACTACTCATTTATGCCTTAGCAGCAGGTGACAATCTTCTGGACATGTACTTATCAACAGAATATTTTACAATCTTTTATATGCCCGAGTGCTTTTTTAAAACATGTTTATTTCCTTTTTGGACGATGTAATACAATTTACATCAACATGATTAGGCTACTTAAGAAATGAGTGACTGTGCAAATCAAAGTGACGAGTGAAGGGCAATCCATTCAGCATGGGCAGGCTACTTAGCAGGGGCAGACAAGATATTTCATGTTATATCATCAAAATAACTACATCTTCTCATCCATAAAGATATATGTTGGCAAGACAAGGCTGTTAATACATGTCCCCCAGGTCAACGTCATGAAAGGCACAGTACAATTAATATACAATTGTTTTAAGTCTCACTTGTAAATAATAATAATGTTTAGGTTTGTTTTGTAGTACACAAAGCAGTGGGATATCAAGGACCTAAAATGGCCAAAAATCTCATCCCAGCCCTTTGTTGACGTCAACTCCAAAATAGTGGCAGTGGCTCTCTTCTTTTGTGGAATGAGTTTTAAAAACGTTTTATTTCTTTCAACATGTTGCACAGAGAAAGGTGCAGGCCATAAATGTAATCTTCTTTAAATATAAATGATCTCGGCAGGTATCTCAGTGCAACAAAAGCAATTAAAGGAAACAAAACAAACATACTGCACCCCATTCCACGACATTCACACTGCTAAAAGCCTAAAACTCTCATTTAACTTCCAAAATAACAAACATACACATAAACTGAAATTCAAAAGTGCACTCCTCATTGAGGCCAACCCCTCAAATCTCTTCTGAACATTTAACTTGGGATCCTGGGTCCAGTCTGCACCGCAACTTATTAAAATAAATGACCAACAGTAATATATATACCATCTACACACAATCTGTCTGCCACACCATCTACACTGTCTGCCACACCCCCAGGGACTAGGTGTGTTACGGAATGGAATAGATCCGTTAAGTGCTTTTCAAATAGAGCTTTGACAAATTCCAAGGAAGCCTGACTGTTCTTGTTTTTATCTTGGTTAAAATATTGATTTACAGTGCAGTCGACGAAACAACTCAAAATGTCACATATAAATCACATTGTCTAGATGGTAGCATCGCTGTTTTGTGCACCCCGTTTTTACCAGGATAAGAGAGGAAAGGTAGACCACAGCAGAGAAAGGCACTTTGAGAAAAGAAAAAAAAGTGCATTCACTCCCTTTACTTCAGAATAAAATCTATTTGAAAGTGCATTTTCTCATTAAGAATTCATGCATTTTGAAAAGTGCATTCAGAGTGGTGAGGATTCTCTTTCCTTTTTTAAAAGTGATGCAATTGACCTAATGTGCCTATTTGAAGTCAAGGTTTATGTGGTAACAGTATCAACGCCTTCGCACAAATAATTTACTAAAAGCAGTTTCGTACTACCCCTACCCCTTATTGTGATGCAGACCAAACCCAAGCAGGCCCTTCTCTCAGAGTAAAAAAACAAACAAAACCTAAGTACAGAGGCCTGCCCAGCCATCCCTCAGCCTAGCAGGTGCTCCCCGCGGACAATGTGCGAGGAGAACTCGTAGCGGTCCTGGCTGCGATGGCCACAGATGTTGCACTCAAAGGGCTGGCGGAAGCCGTGGCAGCCCATGTGGATGGTGAACATGACGTGGTCCAGGAAGAGCACGCGGCAGTGCTCGCAGCGGAAGGAGCGCAACACGTGCCCCTCTCCGTCCACCACTCGAAACACCTCCCTGGAGGTGGGGGAGCCTGGGGCCGGGGGGGTGGCAGAGTTGCCATCCTCTTCCCTCTCCCTGGCGTGGCTTGGGCTATGTCTGTCCCTACCCCTGTGGTGCAGTAGGGGCGGAGGGGGTGGTTGGTGGTTGGAGTGGAGGTGGTGATTGTTGTTGTGGAGAGGCAGGGCAGGCGCCACATTGCTTAACACTTCATCCGGCATGCTCTCAGTGTCTGTGGAGTCCTGGCAAACGTTGCTAGGCGAAGGGGCGTGGCTGCGGCCAAGTGGTAGGTCCTCGTGACCCTCTGCAGCCTCCCTGCCCCCCACTCCTGTGGACCCTAGGCCAGCCCCGGCCCCCATGCAGTCAAGCCTCGGCCCCAGCGGCGCCATGGGGGTGTGAGCCGAGCTGATGACTGGCCGGAGCTCTGACAGGCAGGAGGGGTGAGGGGGTGGCAGCCATAGGGGTTGGAGGCCTTCAGATCCACCAGCTCCTGGCACCCCCAGGTAGCCTCCTCCCAGGACGGTGTAGTGTGGCTGGTCCAGACCGTGGTGTTTCTCCCCGTCCTTGTCAAAGGCGGCGCTGAGCTCGAAAGGCGTGTCAGCTAGACTGTGGCGCATGTGCTTCTGTCCTGCAGGGCAGATGGAAGGCAGGGAATCACACTGTACCACAACTCAGAGAAACTAGTGAGGTGAAGGTAGGTCTTTTTTTTTTTTTTAAACAGCCACTGATCTCATCAATGATGTTGTACCCTTTGTGTTACCTGTGTGTGTGAGAGTGGTGCCTTTGCTCACCCCACCCCTTTACACATTCCAATTATGTGCTGACCTACAAATTTCTGTGGTGTGAATCTCTTGCGTTTGGTGATGCTGTTGGCCAGCCGATCGATGAACGTAATCTTGTCTGAGGAAGGTTGTAGCAGGTTGTCAGGCATGAACTCCAGGTCCCTCAGCTCCTCTACTATAGAAGACATGATCACACTGTAGATAAAAGCAGTAACATGCAGTGTTTGTGTATGTATGAATGTGATTTAAATGTCAAAGTTATCAAGGCTCTATTCTATAGGTTGCTCTGTGTGCGTTTGTTTGCCACTACCTTGAGTGTGAGCACTGGCTGGCTTCTGTGTCTCCAGGCTCTGCAGGTAGCTGTGGCAGCATTCGCGGTGCTCTTCCAGGGTGCTCTGCTGCTTGTAGCTGCGTCCACAGTAACTACACTTATAGGGCTTTCCCACTGTGGGAGACGACACTGGGGACAAAGTCAACGTACCGTAAATACAGTACATACAGAATGTGTGTGTGTGTGTGTACTTAGCACAGGAACTGACAGGCTTAACTCAGACCCTATTTTCTTCACCCAAGTGTGTGTGATAATGTGTGTACAATAAGTGTATCCCTCTCACCCGAGTGAGTGCGGACGTGGCCGGTGAGAGCGTCCCGTCTGCGGCATGCATAGCTGCAGAAGGGACATTTAAAGGGCTTCTCCCCTGAGTGCAGTTTAATGTGACGCAGCAGGTTCCCCTTCTGTGTAAAGGAGGCCCCACACTGATTGCACTGGAATGGCCGCTCACCTGGGGGAGGCACATACCCGTTTACACACCCCGAACAAATCAAATTTCAAACCAGTTTGAGTAATTTGAAATCAGTTTCACTCCCAGTCACGTGCCCAAATCACAATGTCAACCTGGTTTCGGGGCAGATCTGCTCCGCAAACTAATCTTATCGTATAAAGGACTAATCACTCAATTAATTGGTCAGTCACCTGTGTGGCTGCGTTTGTGCACCATGAGGACATTGGGCCCAATGCAGATCATCCCACAGACGTCACACTTGAGTTTCCCATTGGGCAGCCGGGTGGCACCTCCTGGTGACATGGGCTCCGGACTGGCCAGCTCCCTGTAGCCACCTCCTGCCTCTCCTCCCTGCTCAGAATCCCCCTCCTCCACCATGTCCCCTTTCTCATCCTCTGGTCCTGTGCCACGGCCCACCTCCTCGTCACTGTACAGTTCCACTTTGATGGAGTTAGCTGGAGAGAGAGTGAATAGACCATGAGAGTGACATATGATGAGAGCAGACACAACTGTGCTTGCTAAAGTTGAATAAAAACATCTGAGCCACAAAACCAACAAAGGAATTGACTAACTGGAACTGACCACTAAGAGAACGGCTGGGGGAAGTGTGCTGGCTGTTGGGGGTGCTCACTGTCCCACCTCCCACGGCCCCTGAAAACTCCCCCGAAGAGTCTCCACTGCCTGCAGTCCACACACACAGACAGACACACCACACAGGCCTACTGACATTCTATTCAGTCATCTCAATAATGTCACAACCATAAGGTCAGTAAGTCAGCTAATACAAAGGACTGGCCATGCCCTGCCCTCCATACCTGACATGTAGGGATGGCCATTGCAGTCTTCATCCATTCTATCACCAGCTAACTGAAGGAAAAAACAAACATGTAGACAAGAGCCTCTAAATTATTACAGTTGTTCTTCTGTACACACATTCACAGTTCCAGGAAATGCATAGTAGATGAAAATTCCTGAAGTGCAACTGGCCCTCATTGAGCCAAGACAAGCAATTTCAGGGGACATGAAATGGAGCTAGATACAATGGCCTTTTGTTGAACACTTAGCTATCAATTTCTTCAAGACTGTGGACTAGGCCTATACTGTCTGTAATTTAGGATAGTTGGTTGGTAGAGCTAGATTGCAATACAAGCAAATATGCTACCAGCCATGTACATAACAATGAAAGACTAACTGGGCAAAACCAAGATACATTTGGCTAAGTTTATGTACGGAAGAAAGTCACTAACACTCAGTCAATGTGTATCGAAACATCTAGTTAGCTACTTTACTTGTTTACAGTGCGACAGCCTAAAAAGCTACTTTTATAGATACATTGGTTATGCAAGTTATTATAACCACCAAACACTTTATTCTTGCTGGGTAACGTTACCCGTTTTTGTTCACTTTGGTGGGGGTTGTAACCTGTACTACCTTAGCAAAAATAATATTGTGTTCGCACAGATGAAAGGGTTAGCTAGCTAGTTATGATATTTAACGTTAGTCAGATGGCTCATTTAATTGGCTAGTTTGTTAGCACATGCTAGCTGACTGAGCTCAGCCACCACTAGCTAGCTGTCTGGCCAGCCTGCCAACTGATAAAGTTGTTAACGAACGTTACTAGTGTAACTAGCCAATTGCTTTCAGATACCGAACATTGGCTAGCTAGCGACTGAAGTCAGAAAGACCGACAGTGACAGTTCGATTTAACAAAAACAAAATAGTAAAGAAAAGAAAATATTCCTCTTAATGATGCCTAGCTAAATCATATCGATTGCAAACATTGTATATACAAGTGTTTACTCTCAATTCCACGTTTTAGCATGTCTGGCTGGCTAGTTCCATTAATAATGTTTCTTAAGCGGTTGCTATGGTACCCACTGTCCAGAAACATTCACTATTGCTACAGCTAATCAGTCGGCTAGCCTATCTGGCTGATGGCATCGTCAGCTATACACTTAAACAAAACATCTGTAGAAACAGCATCTACACAAATCTTTTTTCGAAAATCTCCCGTACCTGTCACGATAGGCCTCGATTCTGTGATTTTATTTTTCTGGTTCTACGCTTGTTTTCTCTTGCGGCGACAGCATCTCCCGGCAGCGTTTACCTCAAATCCTAAACAATTTCCGGGATACAGACCGGTTTAATCCAACTCCCATGGATTCTCATCAACAGAATGTCGTGTATCGAGTTTGTGGCTCCGCTAAGGACTGCCATCTTCCCCCACTGGCCCACATGTTGCACATTAAATGTCACATAGGACCTAGGACTTACAAAGTCCCGTTTTTTAATTCTGAGGAAAATTTGATAGTTTTTTATTCCCTGTAGACTGTCTTTCATTCATGCAATGATTTGTTGCACACTCTTGGCAATTCCGTTTTCACCAGTGTTGTATTTTTACTAAACTAGGCTGCCCTTGTATTCATCAAAGATGGTTTCATTTAGGCTGCAGCCCACTAGCAGTATAATTTTTGTTCCCTAAAGATGTTGATGAGTGGAGGGTTTATGAAAATCAAGTGGTTGGGAAGAACAATAGTAAAATCGTTTGAAGGATAAAATATCAATCATAAGACTGCGAAAGAGTCGGGTACAGTCACTGATCATGTCTAATAATGCAGATTGACTTCAAACATTTATACTGACCTGGGTGAAAAACAAGCTCAATCACATATTTGTATACCTAAAACTAGAATTTCGGCAGTGGTAGTAATGTTAAAGACAGCATACAGTTTAGATCGGCTGTTTACTTATCTGCCACAGGGTGGCACTACTGCTGTACAGTGTGTGTGTGTATGTGTGTGTGTGTGTGTGTGTGTGTGTGTGTGTGTGTGTGTGTGTGTGTGTGTGTGTGTGTGTGTGTGTGTGTGTGTGTGTCCAAAAGAGAAAATGTGATCGGAATAGGTTTCTGTTGATTTAATTGCATGATATCAGTTGAAATGTGGCATTCTGGTGTCTCTTGATGCGTCTTGATTCTTGACTCTTGTTTGTGTATTCCATGTGTAACTGTGTTGTTTGTGTCGCACTGCTTTGCTTTATCTTGGCCAGGTCGCAGTTGTAAATGAGAACTTGTTCTCAACTGGCCTACCTGGTTAAATACAGGAGAAATACATTTGATAAAGTCTCTCACATACAGTGCATTCAGAAAGTGTTTTTCCACATTTTTTTTAACGTTACAGCCTTATTCTAAATGGATTAAATTGTCCCCCCCCCCCTCATCAATCTACACACAATACCCCATAATGACCAAGCAAAAACAGATTTTTAGACATTTTTGCAAATGTATATCACATTTACATAAGTATTCAAACCCTTTGCTCAGCACTTTGTTGAAGCACCTTTGGCAGCGATTACAGCCTTGAGTCTTCTTGGATATGACATTACAAGCTTGGCACACCTGTATTTGGGGAGTTTCTCCCATTCTTCTCTGCAGATTCTCTCAAACACTCATCAGGTTGGATGGGGAGTGTTGCTGCACAGCTATTTTCACGTTTCTCCAGACATGTTAGATCGGGTTCAAGTCCAGGCTCTGGCTGGGCCACTGAAGCAATTTAAAGACTTGTCCTGAAGGTGAACAGCTTTGCCCCAGTCTGAGGTTCCGAGCACTCTGTAGCAGTTTTTCTCTCTGTATTTTGCTCCGTTCATCTTTCCCTCGATCCTGACTAGTCTCACAGTCCCTGCTGCTGAAAAACATTCCCACAGCATGATGCTGGCACTATAGGGATGGTGCCAGGTTTCCTCCAGACGCAACGCTTGGCATTCAGGCCACAGAGTTCAATCTTGGTTTCATCAGACCAGAGAATCTTGTTTCTCATGGTCTGAGAGTCCTTTAGGTGCCTTTTGGCAAACTCCAAGCGGGTTGACATGTGCTTTTTACTGAGGAGTGGCTTCTGTCTGGCCACTCTACCATAAAGGCCTGATTGGTGGAGTGCTGCGGAGATGGTTGTCCTTCTGGAAGGTTCTCCCATCTCCACAGAGGAACTCTGGAGCTCTGTCAGAGCAACCATCAGGTTCTTGGTCATCTCCCTGACCAAGGCCAGAGTCATCTCCCCCGATTGTTCAGTTTGGCCGGGCGGCCAACTCTAGGGAGAGTCTCGATGGTTCCAAACTGCTTCCATTTAAGAATGATGGAGGCCACTTTGTTCTTGGGGACCTTTGATGCTGCAGACATTTTTTGGTACCCTTCCCCAGATCTGTGCCTCGACACAATCCTGTCTTGGAGCTCTAAGGACAATTCCTTCAACCTCGTTGCTTGGTTTTTTCTCTGACATGCATTGTCAACTGTGTTCCTTTCCAAATCTTGTTCAATCAATTGAATATACCACAGGTGGATTCCAATCTGTCACACCCTGATCTGTTTCACCTGTGTTTGTGCTTGTCACTACCCCCTCCAGGTGTCGCCCTTCTTCCCCATTATCCCCAGTGTATTTATACCTGTGTTCTCGGTTTGTTTGTTGCCAGTTCGTTTTGTCCGTCAAGCCGAAAAGCGGGTTTACCCTTGCTCCTGTCTTTTTCTATAGTTCCTGTTTAATAGTTTTCCCGGTTTTGACCATTCTGCCTGCCCTGACCCTGCCTGCCATTCTGTACCTTTTGACTCTGATTCGGATTATTGACCTCAGGCTGCCCTTGACCTGTCGTTTTGCCTGTCCCTGTTCTAGTAATAAACGTTTGTTACTTCGACACCGTCTGCATCTGGGTCTTCCCTAAAACATGATACAATCAAGTTGTAGAATCATTTCAAGGATGATCAATGGAAACAGGATGCACCTGAGCTCAATTTCGAGTCTTATAGTAAAGGGTCTGAATTTTTTTAAATGTTATTTATCTGTTATTTTACCAGGTAAGTTGACTGAGAACACATTCTCATTTGCAGCAACAACCTAGGGAATAGTTACATGGGAGGGGGATGAATGAGCCAATTGTAAACTGGAGATTATTAGGTGACCGTGATGGTTTAAGGGCCAGATTGGGAATTTAGCCAGGACACCAGGGTTAACACCCCTACAATAAGTGCCATGGGATCTTTAATGACCTCAGAGAGTCAGGACACCCATTTAACTTCCATCCGAAAGACAGCACCCTACACAGAGCAGTGTCCCCAATCACTGCCCTGGGGAATTGGGATATTTTTTAGACCAGAGGAAAGAGTGCCTCCTACTGGCCCTCCAACACCACTTCCAGCAGCATCTGGTCTCCCATCCAGGAACTGACTAGGACCAGCCCTGCTTAGCTTCAGAAGCAAGCCAGCAGTGGTATGCTGGGTGGTATGCTGCTGAATACTTAAGTAAAACATTTTTTTTTGTTATTTGCAAAATAACATTATGGGGTATTTGTGTGTAGATTGATGAAACATTAAAAAAAACAATTTTAGAATAAGAACGTAACAAAATGTGGAAAAGTGCTCCAGCAGGTATATATCACTAGTCATCCCCAAAGTCAACACTTCCTTTGGCCGCCTTTCCTTCCAGTTCTCTGCTGCCAATGACTGGAATGAATTGCAAAAATCACTGAAGCTGGAGACTTATATCTCCCTCTCTAACTTTAAGCATCAGCTGTCAGAGCAGCTTACTGATCACTGTACTCAGCCTGTAAATTGCACACCCAACTACATCATCCCCATATTGTTATTTATATTATTTATCTTTTGCACCCCAGTATCTCTACTGGCACATCTATCACTCCAGTGTTAATGCTAAATTGTAATTATTTCGCATCTATGGCATATTTATTGCCTTACCTCCCTAATCTTCTACATTTGCACACACTGTACATAGGTTTTTGTATTGTGTTATTGACTGTATGTTTGTTAATGTGTAACTCTATGTTGTTGTTTTTGTCGCACTGCTTAGATTTGTCTTGGCCAGGTCGCAGTTATAAATGAGAACTTATTCTCAACTGGCCTACCTGGTTAAATAAAGGTGATAAAAAAACAAATAAAAATCCATTGGGTGGGCAGGGTAAGTGTCTGTTAGAAGGGGAAGGAAGAACATTCATAGGGGGAGCGGCAGGAAGTCGAGGCGACAGGGGGAGCAGGTAACTAACTACCTCGTGGCTATTCAGCAGTCTGATGGTCTGGGAGTAGACCCAATAGTGTGTTCGGCTGAGCGTACCATCCGCTGCCGTGCCTTCTTCACCACTTGAATTTTTTGACCGCCTCCAAGGCCTTCATGGTTCCGCCAGAAAGTCCACAATCTGCTCCTTTGTGTTGCTGACGTTGAGGGAGAGGTGGTTTACCTGCCACCATGCCGTCAGAGTGCCTACCTCCTCTCTGTAGGTTGTCTCGCTGTTATTGGTAATCAGGCTTACTACTGTCGTGTTGTCAACGAACTTGATGATGGAGTTGAAACTGTGTAAGGCCACACAATCTTGGGTATACAGGGAGTACAGGAAGGGACTGAGAACACACCCTTGTGGGGCCCTCATGTTTAAATCAGTGTGGAGGAGGTAATGTTGCCTTTGTGAGCTTTGTGCTTTGTGATGAGTTTAGAGAGCACATTATTAAGTTGTGTCCAAGGCATGGTCAATCAAAGATGTGCATTTCTGGAAATGTGCAGTAAGCATATACAACAACTTCAGCTTTGTGTCTGGGCCTGAAGCAGTAGTCTACCCACCATCCCTATCTGCCCCTCTGTCAATGGAAATACAGTAATTCACTCCTCAGCGTACTTAACCATACGAATATGAGAGAGAGAGAGAGCGAGAGAGCGAGAGAGCGAGAGAGAGATCTACCCACCCCCAGGACAGTACCTGTCAGGATCAACCACCCGACAAGAACAAAGAAGGAACAGACAGTCACACCACATGTGACTGTAATCTAGTAATCATATATCGGCTTGGCAGATCCTTTAATCCAAAGTCTGACAGGGGAAGGGAAGATATAGCTGTATATTTACATCAGGTACACTAGAAACATGCTGTAATATACTGGATTAAAAGATTTCTCCCACCTGGAATGTGAAACAACCATCTGATCACCTGATCACCTACAATATCACCTACAATATAGCCAATTCTGACTTTGCAGTTGGCACATCTAGCGGAAATTGGACAACTAATTACCCCAATCTGTTGTTTTTTTATGTATTTTTATTTTGGAGTCATGGATGACTGATTGGGCTCATTGCTTCGAGTTGAAAAATAAATGCTGCTTTAGAGAATCGCCAATACTATAAATGCTTTTGCTTTTACTGCAGGCATTGCAGTGTTTTTCGTAGTTGCAGGCCACCCAATTGAAAGTGCACATTTACTTCCATGACATTTGTTTTAGGCTACCAGCATGTAAGATAAACATGCACAATTATACAGGATACCCTTACAAAAATGCACTGCTGTTAAAATGCACTACAACTGCAGTTCAATTAAATACTGGTTGTTTAATTAATTATATCTGGTAGCTTGCTGTATGTGTTGGCTTCTAATGGTAATCATTTTTTTGTTAGCTAATAGCAGTGTTTATTGGACTGCGCATTTTCTTCTGTTCCACTGAATTATGTTTTGAATTTCTATTATGACTAACTACATTTGTTGTCAGAACTTAACAAAGAACACGTAGGCCTATGTATTTTATTTCAACATCATACTACAATCCACCAGGATTTACAAAACCCAATTTGTATTGCATTCATTTTAGCTAGGTAATGTTAGCTCTCTGGCTAATCGTCCATGGACATGGTACGTTTTAATTTCTACCTGTTGTAGGCGTTGGTTGTAGCTAGCTAGCTAACATTTTGACATTTTAATATCTGTTTAGTCAATGATAGTAGATGTGTGTTTGTTCTCTGCGTGTGTGTGTGTGTGTTAGAGAGATGAGGTTCACAATAACTTTAGAAAACGTCAGGTCAACATTGTCGTGCTAGCTATGTGTGTGTGTTCTGTGTGAGAGAGAGATGAGGGGCGAGAGATGATGTTTATGATCACAATAACTTATAGAAAAGATTGTCATCATGTCAACATTGTCATGCTAGCTGTGTGTGTGTATGAGAGAGAGAGAGAGAGAGAGCGAGAGAGAGAGAGAGAGAGAGAGAGAGAGATGGTACATAAATACACATATACGAAACATTGATTGTGTGTGTGAGACAGTAAACGAGCCTAATTCTTGAAACGTGTACCCCCGAAAATGGATGTGAAGATTTTCTTGATTAATCATAGATCCCTGTATTTTTATGCATTTTGTATTTGACAATAGGATACATTTAGCCTATCCCTGTTCCCCCTCAACACTCAATCTGACAATCTGACTGCCTTTTCAATTCTTGATTATCTTAACTTACAGGAATCTTCTGGCTTGGATGGAAGGATGGAGGAGGAACAAACGGAAGGAGTACAGAAGTTATCCAGCCTGCTGACTAATACATTTAAATAGCCTGTTTTGCTGCTATATTGTTCTCTATCTCTCTCCGTCTGTCTGCCTGACTGCCAGATTGCTCAGGGAAACATAGTCAATGTACTTGCTAGGCTAAGTCTAACTTAGTGAAGACCTTGGGTAATTGTTAATCATGAATTGTCTCAGTCTTTACAGTTCCTGAAACATGTCAATGACCTGATGCATGGCTTCTACAGCAGTGCTTGGCCCTTTCCACAGAGAATTCTACATGGAATCCAAAAGGGTTCTCCTAAGGGGACTGCAGAATAACCCTTTTTTCTAAGAGTGTAGTGTAAGTAGATCCAATTGAAATACCACTGCTTCTAATAATTCACATTTGTAACGCACATTTTTTTCATTCTAACTTGCCTTTTTATCCAGTTATACAACCCTTGTGTCCTGATTCAACAGACTCCCTTGGTGACTCATGTAAAGTTTCTCCCATTTCTCTCATTCTCCCTGTCGCTCACTCAAACATATGCGCAGTTGCAGAGAGGAGGAAAATATTTGCCAAATACACCTATTTCTAACACTGTTTGTTGCAGGAATCATATGACAGACATATAACTTTTGAACAAGAGAATATTTAATTGGCCTTTATTGCCTCTACACATACTTACATTTAGCTTTCTTTATTTAAGAGTGCCAAGCTGTCCAGGACAATGTCCTCAGGATTATGGAGCGGTGTGTTAATAAAAAGATGTTTGAAAATTACAGCATGTATTAGGTTTAAACTAAACTTGACTGCCGGGGTGGAGAAGGATGAAAAGTATGTATATGAGCAAGTTACTCTTTTTTGGAGTCATTAAAACTCGTTTTTCAACCACTCCGCAAATTTCTTGTTAACAAACTATAGTTTTGGCAAGTCGGTTAGGACATCTACATCTAATTTTCCAACAATTGTTTACAGACAGATTATTTCACTAAAACTTACTGTATCACAATTCCAGTGGGTAAGAAGTTTGCATACACTAAGTAGACTGTGCCTTTAAAAAGCTTGGAAAATTCCTGAAAATTATGTAATGTCTTTAGTGTTATGCACGTGAGTGAGGACCCAAAAGCGGTTTAACAGATACAGAGTCTTTTAATGTCAAATCACAGGGAAGACATAGATCCTCTTCAGATGTATAAAAATGGCAAAATAGACAACCCGCAGAGAGGGCGACAAAAGAATAATAAAGTCCCTCTGAATGTGACAGAAGAGTCCCCTTCTTGCAGCAGAGGACAGTAGCTGGGTTAGAGTCCCCTTCTAGCAGCCGAGGATAATAGCTGGGTGAGCGGCGACAGACTGCTGGTCTCTCTGGGTAGGCGCGGGTCGTAGAGGACAGAGGTACCTGATCACATGTAGCATCAGAAGAACAGGTAGATTCCGACAGGACGGGACAAGGGTGAAGCAAACAAGACGATAGTTTGGTTCTGGCATGAGAAACTCAAACGAGAATCTGACAGAGACAGATGCAGGAACAGAGAGAGAAATAGAGACCTAATCAGAGGGAAAAAGGGAACAGGTGGGAAAAGGGTGAACGAGGTAGTTAGAGAAGATGAGGGACAGCTGGGGGAAGGAAAGGAAGAGAAGGTAACCTAATACGACCAGCAGAGGGAGACTGAGTGAAGAGAAAGAACAGGAACAAGACATAATATGACAATACATGACATTTAGAAGCTTTTGATAGGCTAATTGACATAATTTGAGTCCATTGGAGGTGTACCTGTGGATGTATTTCAAGGCCTACCTTCAAACTCAGTTCCTCTTTGCTTGACATCATGGGTTAATCAAAAGAAATCAGCCAAGACCTCAGAATTATTTTTTATCCTTGGGAGCAATTTCCAAATGCCTGAAGGTACCACGTTCATCTGTACAAACAACAAACAATAGTATGTAAGTATAAACACCTCCGTCATACCACTCAGGAAGGAGACACGTTCTGTCTCCTAGAGATGAACGTACTTTGGTGCGAAAAATGCAAATCAATCCCAGAACCACAGTAAAGGACCTTGTGAAGATGCTGGAGGAAACAGGTACAAAAGTATCTATATCCATCGTAAAACGAGTCCTATATCGACATAACCTGAAAGGCTGCTCAGCAAGGAAGAAGCCACTGCACTAAAACCACCACAAAAAAGCCAGACTACGGTTTGCAACTGCATATGGGGACAAAGATCATACTTTTTGGAGAACTGTCCTCTGGTCTGATGAAACAAATATAGAACTGTTTGGCCATAATGCCCATCGTTATGTTTGGAGGAAAAAGGGGGAGGCTTGCAAGCCGAAGAACATCATCCCAACCGTGATGCACGGGGGTGGCAGCATCATTGTCACGTCCTGACATTAGTTCCTTTTTATGTCTCTATTTTGGTTTGGTCAGGGGTGGGCATTCTATGTTTTTCATTCTATGTTTTGTTCTGTGTGTTGTATTTCTATGTGTTTGGCCTGGTATGGTTCCCAATCAGAGGAAGCTGTCAATCGTTGTCTCTGATTGAGAACCATACTTAGGTAGCCTGTTCCCACCTGTGTTTGTGGGTAGTTGTTTTCTCTTTTTGTATTCTGTACAGCACTGTTTCGTTTTCGTTCATTCTCTTTTGTCATTTTTTCATTGTTCGATTCATAAATAACGATGAACACGTACCACGCTGCACCTTGGTCCTCACCTTCTTCAACCCACGACAGCCGTTACAATCATGTTGTGGGGGTGCTTTGCTGCAGGAGGGACTGGTGCATTTCACAAAATAGATGGCATCATGAGGGGGGAAGATTATGTGGATATATTGAAGCAACATCTCAAGACATCAGTCAGGAAGTTAAAGGTTGGTCGCAATTGGGGTTTCCAAATGGACAATGACCCCAAGCATACTTCCAAAGTTGTAGTAAAATGGCTTAAGGACAACTAAGTCAAGGTATTGGAGTGGCCATCACAAAGCCCTGACCTCAATCCCATAGAAAATGTGTAGGCAGAACTAAAAAAGCGTGTACGAGCAAGGAGGCCTACAAACCTGACTCAGTTACACCAGCTCTGTCAGGAGGAACAGGACAAAATTCACCCAACTTATTGTGGGAAGCTTGTGGAAGGCTACACAAAACATTTGACCCAAGTTAAACAATTTAAAGGCAATGCTAGCATATACTAACTGAGTGTATGTAAACTTCTGACCCACTGGGAATGTGATGAAAGAAATAAAAGCTGAAATACGTCATTCTCTCTACTATTATTCTGACATTTCACATTCTTGAAATAGAGTGGTGATTCTAACTGACCTCAGAAAATGAATGTTTTACCAGGATTAAATGTCAGGAATTGTGAAAAACTGAGATTAAATGTATTTGGCTAAGGTGTATGTAAACTTCTGACTTCAACTGTATAAGTTGTAACTGCTAAAGAATTATCAAACTAGTACCATGGAAAAACTTTTAGCCAGCTGAGTCCACACAGTTTCTTCAAGAATGTCCTTTTCTAGTTCTTTTAAAATCTCAAATTGCTGAAGTTGTAATGTGCTGATTCACTTCACTGCTGATCTAACCCATCACATGACTCTTCAAGGCCACTACGCTCCAGTTTTTTCAAGTGCAGTCGCAAAAACCATCAAGCGGTATGATGAAACTGGCTCTCATGCGGACCGCCACAGGAATGGAAGACCCAGAGTTACCTCTGCTGCAGAGGATAAGTTCATTCGAGTTACCAGAAATTGCAGCCCAAATAAATGCTTCACAGAGTTCAAGTAACAGACACATCTCAAAATCAACTGTTCAGAGGAGACTGTGTGAATCAGGCTTTCGTGGTCGAATTGCTGCAAAGATACCACTACTAAAGGACACCAATAATAAGAGGAGACTTGCTTGGGTCAAGAAACACGAGCAATGGCCATTAGACCGGTGGAAATTTATCATTTGGTCTGGAGTCAAAATTTGAGATGTTTGGTTCCAACTCCCGTGTCTTTATGAGATGCGGTGTGGGTGAACGGATGATCTCTGCATGTGTATTTCCCACCGTAAAGCATGGAGGAGGAGGTGCTATGGTGTGGAGGTGCTTTGCTGGTGACACTGTTTAGAATTCAAGGCACACTTAACCAGCATGGCTACCACAACATTCTGCAGCGATACGCCATCCCTTCTGGTTTTCAACAGGACAACGACCCAACATACCTCCAGGCTGTGTAAGGGCTATTTGACCAAGAAGGAGAGTGACGGAGTGCTGCATCAGATGACCTGGCCTCCACAATCATCCGACCTCAGCCAAATTGAGATGGTTTGGGATGAGTTGGACAGCAGAGTGAAGGAAAAGCAACAAGTGCTCAGCATATGTGGGAACTCCTTCAAGACAGTTGGAAAATCATTCCAGGTGAAGCTGGTTGAGAGAATTCCAAGAGTGTACAAAGCTGTCATAAAGGCAAAGGGTGGCTACTTTGAAGAATCTCAAATATACAATCTATTTTGATTTGATGAACACTTATTTGGTTACTATATGATTCCATATGTGTTATTTCATAGTTTTGATGTCCTCACTATTATTCTACAATGTAGAAAATAGTAAAAATAAAGAAAAACCCTTGAATGAGTAGGTGCTCTAAACCTTTTGACCAGTAGTGTATGTGCCCACCGGGTATTGCCCGTATAGGCTACACCACTGCTGTCAAGTCTTACTGCTAAAAGATTTTCAAGTTGAATAGTCTTTGAATGCCGACAGCAGTTGCACCATTGGAAGAAGCACTGTGGTTTGGATTGTAGCCTACAAAAGCTTATTCCTGCTTTTTTCCCGCAAACACATTTGGTTTGTCATAGTGTTGGTCATAGTGGTCTCTGATTTGTGGTCAGACTTGCTCAGGTGGAACAAACTGATTAGAGTGTCAACTGAAGTAAAAAATGATCTTGGAAGTAATCATTTGGTTTTTCAAAAGTATCTAATTGGATTACAATATTTCTGCTTGTAACATAAAAGATTCCAGTTAGGCCTAGATTTTTTGTAATTGTTGGGCCCTGTTAAGAAGCATCATACTTCAATTAATCATTGCACTCATTAAAAAGTCTCATGGCTGTGGGTAAGAATGACCATCTAAACCTTTCTGTGGAGCTTCTGGCCAGCTTCTGTGCTGCATAAGAGTGCTGTGGATTGGTTGCATGACATTGTCCATCATCATGTGAGCCTTGGCTTGCAGCCTTTTTATTAACATGTTCTGCGTTCAGGGTTGTGGAGTAACGGTTTAGCCTACATGTAATCAGTTACATGTAACGGATTACAAAAAACGAACTGTAATCAGTGACATTACCATAAAATATATTGTCATCAGATTACAGATACTTTTGAAAATCTAGATGATTACTTCTAGGATCCAAATGTTATCCAACTTGAATACACGATTGGAGGGAAGGACAACAGCAGCCTACGGGTGATACTGATATAATTTATTATTCATATCTAGGCTACATAGCACATTGATGTGAACCACACTGCTGAGCTCTAATTTATTTGCGGTTTACGGATTGAGGTTGTATGCTATATGTGTATTTCTTTAACTCGTTGAATTAAAGAAGTTTAAAAAGCCATTCATTAATCGTTTTTGCAAACAGGGTGTATTCATTACCGAAACCGTTTACCGTTTAAGAACCAAAAGGAAGCAAACCGAGAGTTTCTAGTGGACGAATTCAGGTAGTTCCCTCGTTCCATCCCGTTTTCGAAACGTTTTGCAACAGAATTGGAGTACTGAATAAGCTCTTTCTTTCTTTAACTAGGCAAGTGTGTTATTAAGAACACATTCTTATTTACAATGACGGCCTACCCCGGCCAACTTGTGCACTGCCCTATGGGACTCCCAATCACGGCTGGATGTGATACAGCCTGGAATCGAACTAGGGACTTTAGTGAAGCCGCTTGTCCTGAGATGCAGTGCCTTAGACCGCTGCGCCCCTCGTGGGCATTACATCAAATGTGAAATTATCTGTTAAGATATTAGGAACATGATCAAGTTGCTGATCACATGAATGTTGCTTGAATAATCTTCATCGAAGAAACCAAAAATGAAATGTCTTTTGTACCAGCAATTTTTGTTGACATCACACCGCGTCAACCGCATCCCCATGCCGCTTTGTACAGCGGCACTGTTCCCACAAGATCGGAGCAGCAACGAGACGAATCACTTGCATAGCATCAGTCAGTTTAGGAACAAGGACAAGCTGAGCTGCTGCGCTGGTCTGACGAAGCAGCAACAAGAACCAGACAAATATACATTTGAGCCACATAAAGGGCGGTCAATCCGCGATTTGGTTGTCAGAGCATGGAAGCTCCAGAAGACGTGTCGGTCGGTCCGTGACCAGCTTTCCCACGACGGAGTCAGAGAGACCATAGTAAGTGCAAGCTGTAGGCTACACGTTGACTGCGGTGAAACTGAAAGAGCTTGCCTGTTGAGTGGAGCGCTCTCACTGCACTGTTGTCATCACCAGCCAGCTGCAAATGCAATTGTTTATATCTCATAAAATGTATAAAGAAGAATATGTGTGGGTGCAGGCTATTCCAGGGAACTTGCTATTAGAATTTGTTTATGTGTTTCATATTTCTCAATAGCACTTTGCCGTTCCTTTACTACTGTACCAGCATCCACGGTTATATACACCTGTCTACAATGTAACAACAAACATAAGACATTTTGTTCACCAAGTAATTCAGGATAAGTATTGCATTCGTGTGCTAAATTCTTAATAGTAATAATCATATTATGTCATTTATAACCCAATGAGTTATAAATTCTCAGTGGACTAGTCTATCCAGATTTTGAAAAATTCATCAACATCTCAGCATCATTGAAATGTACAATGTAGCCTAACTTCAATGTAGCCTAACTTCCAGCTCTAAAAACTGAGTAACAAGGCATGGAGAGAACTTGGGTATTTGTGGTAAAGATGATTATTGTTGCACTGGTATATGTGTACAACTCACAGTTACATGATGTCACACCTGTTGCCATTTGTCTAGTGTTTTGGTGTAGCATGAACTGTAGTGTGAAATGTAGTTATGCCAGTGTTTGGTATATGAACCGCATTAAATGTTATATGTAGTCATCAACCTGTGATCTTGGCATAATTGCTCTATCACTACAGTATCACAGAGAAGTGACCTATGACCCTGCTTAGCACAGTAGATCTCCATCACTCTGACTCACTGATGAGTCATTCCAGACTCCCTTCCTCTTTCTCTACCTCACTAACTCCCATTCCTGTGAATTAGGGTTTCTTCTCTGTGTGTGTTTGTGTGTGTGTGTATGCAGACATATGTGAGCAATTGTGTTTCACATGCACTTGTGTCCTTGCTGTATTAGGCTGGACATAGGATGCAGCCTTTTAATCAAGTAGTGGTGTTGCTGTTCTGTTTTTCATGGCCAACATTTGCCCTTTGAAAGGATGTTGAGTCTTAACAAGTAACGTGCATAGTTACCAGTAATCCCATTCCCCCACTTGTATTTTATATGATGGGCATAAAAAGTAACCACTTATTTTGTGCTTGTCCTACATCTTTTGATGAATGTCAGGTGGACAGATAGATTGACAGTTGGGGACAGACAGATACACTACATGACCTAAAGTATGTGGAAAGCTGCTCGTCGAACATCTCCTTCCAAAATCCTGGGCATTAATATGGAGTTGGTCCCTCCTTTGCTGCTTGAAAAGCCTTCCCTCTTCTGGGAAGGCTGTCCACTAGATGTTATAACATTGCTGCAGGGACATGCTTCCATTCTGCCACAAGAGCATTAGTGAGGTTGGGCACGTATGTTGGGCAATTAGGCCTGGCTCACAGTCAGCATTTCAATTCATCCCAAAGGTGTTCGATGGGGTTGAGGTCAGGGCTCTGTGCCGGCCAGTCAAGTTCCTCTACACCAATCTCGACAAACCATTTTTGTATGGACCTCACTTTGTGCACGGGTGCATTGTCATGCTGAAACAGGAAAGGGCCTTCCCCAAACTGTTGCCACAAAATTGGAAGTACATCAACGTCTAGAATGTCATTGTATGCTGTAGCGTTAAGATTTCCCTTCACTGGAACTAAAGGGCCTAGCCCGAACCATGAAAAACAGCCCTAGACCATTATTCCTCCTCCACCAAACTTTACAGTTGGCACTATGCATTCGGGCAAGTAGCGTTCTCCTGGCATCCGCAGAACCCAGATTAGTCCGTTGGACTGCCAGATGGTGAAGCGTGATTCATCACTCCAGAGAATGTGTTTCCACTGCTCCAGTCCAATGGCAGTAAGCTTTACACCACTCCAGCCAACGCTTGGAATTGCGCATGGTGATCTTAGGCTTGTGTGCAGCTACTCGGCCATGGAAATCCATTTCATGAAGCTTCCGACAGTTATTGTGCTGACGTTGCATCCAGAGGCTGTTTGGAACTCGGTAGTCAGTGCTGCAACAGAGGACAGATGATTTTTACGCGCTTCAGCACTCATTCTGTTCTGTGAGCTTGTGTAGCCTACCACTTTGCGGCTGAGCCGTTGTTGCTCCTAGACATTTCCATTTCACAATAACAGCATTTACAGTTGACCGGGGCAGCTCTAGCAGGGCAGAAATCTGAGAAACTGACTTGTTGGAAAGGTGGCATCCTATGACGGTGCCCCGTTGAAAGTCACTGAGCTCTTCAGGAAGGCCATTCTACTGCCAATGTTTGTCTATGGATATTCCATGGCTAGGTGCTTAATTTTATACACCAGCAACAGGTGTGGCTGAAATAGTTGAAACCACTAATTTGAAGGGGTGTCCACATACTTTTGTATATATAGTGTAAGTGGGGACAGACGGATAGGGAAGTGAGTGTGCATCAGAGATGAGACAGGGAACACTGTAGTCCTCTGGACTAGAGCAGGTGAAGGTGCTCTCAGTGGGGCTCTGTCTGTCTGTCATCGACTGGAGCAGATAGGAAAGTGAAGGATAATCAGTACAGGCGAAGAATAACTATAAAGGCCTGTGGTGTTTTGTCCTTCACAAAGGACTGTCTTATTGTGACTGAACATGATGACTGTTTGTTGGGATGGGAGGCTCAACATTAAGCCCTGAAACTAGGCCATAGATTTTTCAGTAGATGCTGCTTGTATACGCTGTGAACCCTCCATGGTTCTCCCTTTTCTCTGACTGTCATTTGTTGGCAGTTTTCTTATACAGAGTAGAGCTTTTGTTTGGGTTATTCGTGTGCTGTGCATTAGCTGTTTGGGCTGTGAGCGTGTTAGGCATTAGATGGTTAGTCATTGTGAAATGGGCTTTGTCCTCTCCCCCACACTCCCACCTCTCCATCATGTCCTCATAGACCTAACAGCTTTATAGTCTGTGGATTGAAAACCCCTTCTCCACGAATCCTCACACTGCCAAGCATGCACTCCATTCTCTTTGAGCTGCCTGAAAGCCTAGGGCTGTTTCAAACCAGCTATAGTACACTATTCTTCAGCCTGTATCTGAGTACTGGCTAAGTACTGGTTTTAGATGTCTTGCGTTTTTACAGAGGAATTTGTTAGTCATATATTATGTATTAAAGATTCTGAAAGTCTTAGTTGGCTATTTGGAAGCACTGTGTCACTGTGGCATTGTCTTTCAGTTTGGGAAATGAAGTTGTTATTAGGTACTTGCTACAGTTACATACTATATTGTGGTCCATTGCTATAACAAAGCTCTTACTTACAACTAAGCCTGCAACTCAACTCTGGTATAATTGCAGTGACATCAACACATTGTTTCTGTCAGTAGATTTATTGGACTCCAAAAAAGATGTAAATTCAAATAAAATAAAATAGTTTTTGTCACCGAATACAGTGAAATGCTTACTTACAAGTCCTTAACCAACAATGCAGTTAAGAAAAAATAAGTGTTAAGAAAGTATTTACTAAATAAACTCAAGTAAGCAATAAATAAAAAAATAACAATAATTTAAGAGCAACAATAAAATAACAATAACGAGGCTGTTGTCAAGGGGTGCGTAACTGGTGGCATGGAAGTCAAACGCAGTAGAGCAGAACTTGGTAAATGGCCCGGAGCCGTTCAATGCGCATAACTCCCGGGTTATAAAAATCACAAAAAACACATGGGCACCAAACCCGACTCGCACCAGTCACAAAAGGCACACGTACTCACAATAAACAATTCCCGACAAGGACATGGGGGAAACAGAGGGAACTTAATACAACATGTAATTAGGTCATTGAAACCAGGTGAGTGTGACAATCAGACAAAACAAATGAAACATGAAAAATGGATCGGCGATGGCTAGAAGACCGTTGACGTTGACCGCGGAACACCGCCCGAACAAGGAGAGGAACCGACTTCGGCAGAAGTCGTGACAGCTATATACTGGGGGTACCGGTACAGAGTCAATGTGCGTGGGCACAGGTTAGTCGAGGTAATTGAGGTAATATGTACATGTTGGTAGAGGTAAAGTGACTATACATAGATAATAAACAGAGTAACAGCAGCGTAAAAAGGGGGGTGGGGTCAATGCAAACAGTTTGGGTAGCCATTTGGTTAGCTGTTCAGGAGTCTTATGGCTTGGTGGTAGAAGCTGTTAAGAAGCCTTTTGTACCTAGTCTTGGCGATCCAGTACCGCTTGCCGTGCGGTAGCAGAGAGAATAGCCTATGACTAGGGTGGCTGGAGTCTTTGGCAATTTTTAGGGCCTTCCTCTGACACCGCCTGGTATAGAGGTTCTAGATGGCAGGAAGCTTGGTCCCAGTGATGTATTTATTGGTCTGTACGCACTACCCTCTGTTAGGGCTGGGCGATATATCAAGTTTATGTTTTAGCGCGATATGGAAAATGCCTGTATCGCAAGAATCGACGTTCTGTTATAATGTTGTAACGTTTTACTAATGCAGCATCTCACTGTCTCTTCTCTGTCAGCCCAATGTCCAATCATGTCCCAATTGCGTGACAACACGTGCTTGATCCTGATCATTGATCTCTGTGTTTTTGTCTCCACAGATCTGTGTCCTGCTTTTCATCTGTCTCTACATCATCTCCTATCTGGTCATCATCCACTGCAACAGGAATGCTGAGTTCACCACAGGTACGTGTGAGTCTGAGGCCAAAAGTCAGGGGAGTGGAGGTCAGGTCACGTCACAGGCTGCAAGGTCTGCTGGGTTTCTGCAGCTCAGTACTCTACTGATTAACTGTAAAAGTCATTGATTATACGGTTGGTATTTCTGTATGTCTGCCAATATCCTCCTTTGGTCCTACATGTGGGTGTTGTATTACAGCCAGGATGGACATATACAGTATATAAATCCATATTTCAGCATATGTTTGCCTTTACTTCACACTTCTGCGTATAGGTTTTGCATGTCAATGTAAACAAGTTGCTGGTTACCATGAAAGGGCCATAATTTATGTGTGCATGTGCACGAGCTATAGGATGTTTTTAACTGTAGCAACCCCACCACCTCACTTGTGAGTGTATGTTTGCGTCAGGAATTGACAGCAAGCGTTGGTATTGGAGACGGGACGCTTTCCAAAATACACTCTGGTACAAATTACAGCCAGAGCCTGTTATGCAACCTCCCCCTGTTGGCCCCCTCCCTCGGCCTTCCGGATCCTCTGTCCTGTTAGATGGGGCGAGGGGCACAGGGAATGTTATTTTTATTATTATAATTTTAAAAATTAGGGGGACGGTAGCTTTAATATTGCAGATAGATGTTGGGTTGTAGTAAAGTAATCATTTGCATAATTTCTAATCCTGAAGGAATGTTACCCTGGGATACCCTCCGTAGGGCAGACACAGTCGTTCTAGTCATCTCTCTTGTGTAGTGTGATTTTAAACAATGTACGAAGCCAGAGAGAGAGAGAAAGAAGTGAGGAGGAAACACAGCGATCCATGGGTTTTTACTTTAACCAACAAAGGACTCTGCACTTTTGATAGCCTATCTTCTTTTGCTTGTACAAAACTATGGTATGCAAAATAAACTTCAAAGCCTGTGTCAAATATGATCATCCTTCAGTTTTTAGGACTACATTATTCATCGTAATGGGTGGGGTTAGCAAATTGTTCAATACCACCCCCAAACCTTTTTACAACACTTGCACATACATTCTAAATTGTGCACCAATTTGTTCATTATTTGGAAACAGCTGACCTATCTGATCGATATCATGATCAGTCTCAGATCAGTGCCAAACACACCTACACACAGGTCAGTGCCACACACACACACACACACACACACACACACACACACATGGGGGTCCAGACATTACTGTACTGTGATAAGGGTTAGTGTTTTACTTTTGGCCAATTTAATCTACTGCTTTCGTTTAGAACCTAGTATTGCCAGTTCCCGGTTTGTAGCCTGCAGCATAAACACACA
The DNA here is from genome assembly GCF_023373465.1 of Oncorhynchus keta. Lineage (NCBI taxonomy): Eukaryota > Metazoa > Chordata > Actinopteri > Salmoniformes > Salmonidae > Oncorhynchus > Oncorhynchus keta. The sequence goes on along the minus strand of NC_068441.1, from coordinate 23,867,174 downwards.
CTGTACGTACACAAAAATGTGCTTTGCTTCATCACACACAAAAACACTTTTTTGTTTATAGTTGTTACTCTAAGAACAGTTTTAGCCTGCAGGTGTTTGTGAGAGTTGAGCAATATGTGCTTGTCGTCCTTTTGTTGCCAATTTTGTGAAAGGAGGTATCATCTTTTATCAGGTTCCCAGTTTATTGTCCAGCCGGTCTGCCCCCCCCAACACACACACTTATTCCTCTTTTTGAAAGCCATAATAATAATTGTGTTGTGTGTGCTTTAAATTATAGATGACAGCGAAGATGCAACAGTCAACAAAATTGCGTAAGTAACTTTGAACAATAGAGGTTTTATTACCGCCGACCATATCTATAACTGCCACAGAATGTCAGAAAACCAATATACTGTACCTACATATTTGATATTTCTATGTGTCATATGGGAATGCAACTTCTTTTTGTAAAATCTCTTTCTCTCTCCCCCTCTTTCTCTCTCCCCCTCTTTCTCTCTGTCTTTCTCTAGGCTGTGGCTCTGTACTTTCACTCTCTCTCTCTGTCAGCGCTGTTCTACTCCCACATCTCTCCATCTTCTCCAACGAGGTCCTGCTCTCCTTCTCACACAGCTACTACATGCAGTGGCTTAACAGATCACATATACATGGTAAACACACACAAGAACCTACATGAACATACTCACACAGACAGTTACACTGACACACACGTTGTCAGACCCAGTTATCTCAATGAGAAAAAACCTGTATGAATAAAAGTATTAAAAAAAAAATTGCATGCTGACATTTTGTACGTGGTTTGAAGTCCTGTGCTGTTGAAAGATCTTCTCAGTGTGCATGCTTCACATATATTATTTTTATTCCTATTGAATTTGTTCAGAGAAAAATGACAGTCCACCCCAGGTTACAAGTGATGATGATAAGACAGATATGATATGAGCTCCTGCAGATATGAGCTCCTCAGACACTCAACTTCTAAAATGGACTGTTAGTGAAGTTGAATCAGAAGACGATAGCATGTAGACAGAAGAGGAGGCTTCCAATAATTGCTGGAATGGAGTGAATGGAATGATAACAAATATATAAAAACAATGTGTTTGATTAATTAGGGCCAATTTTAAGTCTTCATAACAATCGGTATGTGGCCTTTTTGGACGCCGATTATGTCCGATTACATTGCAATCCACGAGGAAACTGCATGGCAGGCTGACCACCTGTTACGTGAGTGCAGCAAGGAGCAAAGATAAGTTGAAAGCTAGCATGAAACTTATCTTATAATAAACAATCAATCTTCACATAATCACTAGTTAACTACAAATGGTTGATGATTATTATTAGGTTAACTAGCTTGTGCTGCATTGCATATAATCAATGCAGTGCCTGTTAATTTATCATGGAATCACAGCCTACTTCAACTTCACGAAACGGGTGATGATTTAACAAAAGCGCATTGCTGAAAAAAAGCACAATCTTTGCACAAATGTACATAACCATAAACATCAATGCCTTTCTTAAAATCAATACACAGAAGTATATATTTTTTTACCTGCATAATTTGTTCACATAAATTCATGTTAGCAGGCAATATTAACTAGGGAAAATGTGTCACTTCTCTTGCAAGCAGAGTCAGGGTGAACTGTGAAATAATTTGCCAGAATTTTAAATAATGACATGACATTGAAAGTTGTGCAATGTATCAGCAATCTTTAGACTTAGGGTTGCCACCCGTTCGATAAAATACAGAAAGGTTCCGTATTTCACTGAAAGAATAAACGTTTTGTTTTTTAAATGATAGTTTCCGTATTTGTCCATATTAATGACCAAATGCTCATATTTCTGTGTTTATTATATTATAATTAAGTCTATGATTTGATAGAGCAGTCTAACTGAGCGGTGGTAGGCAGCAGCAGGCTCGTAAACATTCATTCAAACAGCACTTTACTGCATTTGCCAGAAGCTCTTAGCAATGCTTGAATCACAGCGCTGTTTGTGACTTCAAGCCTATCAACTCCCGAGATTAGGCTGGCAATACTAAAGTGCCTATAAGAACATCCAATAGTCAAAGGTATATGGTATAGAGAGAAATAGTTGACGCGTCATAATTTCTTTAATAATATCTACAACCTAAAACTTCTTAACTGGGAATATTGAAGAACTGGGAATATTGAACCCACCAGCTTTCATATGTTCTCATGTTCTGAGCAAGGAACTTAAACGTTAGCTTTTTTACATGGCACATATTGCACTTTTACTTTATTCTCCAACACTGTGTATTTGGATTATTTAAACCAAATTGAACATGTTTCATTATTTATTTGAGACTAAATAGATTTTATTTATGTATTATATTAAGTTAAAATAAGTGTTCATTGTTGTCACAATCGTCATAATGATTGGACCAAGGTGCAGTGTGCAGAGTTCCACATATTTTAATAAATCAAAACTCACCAAACAAGCACAAACAAACCATAACGTTCTGGGTTGCTAACAGGCAGCTACACAAACACATAGTCAAGATCCCACAAATCACAATGGGGAAAATGGCTACCTAAATATGATCCCCAATCAGAGACAATGATAAACAGCTGCCTCTGATTGGGAACCATATCAGGCCACCATAGCTTTACAATTCCCCTAGATGACCCACCCTAGTCACACTCCGACCTAACCAACATAGAGAATAACAGGCTCTCTATGGTCAAGGCGTGACAATTGTTCATTCAGTATTGTTGTAATTGTCATTGTTACAAATATATACACTGCTCAAAAAAATAAAGGGAACACTAAAATAACACATCCTAGATCTGAATGAATGAAATATTCTTATTAAATACTTTTTTCTTTACATAGTTGAATGTGCTGACAACAAAATCACACAAAAATTATCAATGGAAATCAAATTTATCAACCCATGGAGGTCTGGATTTGGAGTCACACTCAAAGTTAAAGTGGAAAACCACACTACAGGCTGATCCAACTTTGATGTAATGTCCTTAAAACAAGTCAAAATTAGGCTCAGTAGTGTGTGTGGCCTCCACGTGCCTGTATGACCTCCCTACAATGCCTGGGCATGCTCCTGATGAGGTGGCGGATAGTCTCCTGAGGGATCTCCTCCCAGACCTGGACTAAAGCATCCGCCAACTCCTGGACAGTCTGTGGTGCAACGTGGCGTTGATGGATGGAGCGAGACATGATGTCCCAGATGTGCTCAATTGGATTCAGGTCTGGGGAACGGGCAGGCCAGTCCATAGCATCAATTCCTTCCTCTTGCAGGAACTGATGACACACTCCAGCCACATGAGGTCTAGCATTGTCTTGCATTAGGAGGAACCCAGGGCCAACCGCACCAGCATATGGTCTCACAAGGGGTCTGAGGATCTCATCTCGGTACCTAATGGCAGTCAGGCTACCTCTGGCGAGCACATGGAGGGCTGTGCGGCCCCCCAAAGAAATGCCACCCCACACCATGACTGACCCACCGCCAAACCGGTCATGCTGGAGGATGTTGCAGGCAGCAGAACGTTTTCCATGGTGTCTCCAGACTCTGTCACATGTGCTCAGTGTGAACCTGCTTTCATCTGTGAAGAACACAGGGCGCCAGTGGCGAATTTGCCAATCTTGGTGTTCTCTGGCAAATGCCAAATGTCCTGCACGGTGTTGGGCTGTAAGCACAACCCCCACCTGTGGACGTCAGGCCCTCATACCACCCTCATGGAGTCTGTTTCTGACCGTTTGAGCAGACACGTACACATTTGTGGCCTGCTGGAGGTAATTTTTCAGGGCTCTGGCAGTGCTCCTCCTGCTCCTCCTTGCACAAAGGCGGAGGTAGGGGTCCTGCTGCTGGGTTGTTGCCCTCCTACGGCCTCCTCCAAGTCTCCTGATGTACTGGCCTGTCTCCTGGTAGCGGCTCCATGCTCTGGACACTACGCTGACAGACACAGCAAACCTTCTTGCCACAGCTCGCATTGATGTCCCATCCTGAATGAGCTGCACTACCTGAGCCACTTGTGTGGGTTGTAGACTCCGTCTCATGCTACCACTAGAGTGAAAGCACTGCCAGCATTCAAAAGTGACCAAAACATCAGCCAGGAAGCATAGGAACTGAGAAGAGGTCTGTGGTCACCCCCTGCAGAACCACTCCTTTATTGGGGGTGTCTTGCTAATTGCCTATAATTTCCACCTGTTGTCTATTCCATTTGCAAAACATCATGTGAAATTTATTGTCAATCAGTGTTGCTTCCTAAGTGGACAGTTTGATTTCACAGAAGTGTGATTGACTTGGAGTTACATTGTGTTGTTTAAGTGTTCCCTTTATTTTTTTGAGCAGTGTATATAAAAATCGGCATAATCGGTATCAGCATATTTTGGTCGTCCAATAATCTGCATCGGCGTTGAAAAATCATAATCGGTCGACCTCTACTCGATACCATTCAATTTATTCCGTTCCATCTATTACTATGGGGGCAGACGGTAGCCTAGCGGTTTAAGAGCGTTTGGCCAGTAACCAAACGGTAACTGGTTTGTATCCAAGTGCCGGCAAGGTGGAAAAAAATCTGCTGTTCTGCACTTGAGCAAGGCAGTTAACAACTGCTCCCCGAGCGCCAATGATGAGGTCGTCAAGGCAGCCACCCGCAGCCACCCAACCAGTTAAATGCGGAAGACACATTTCACTTGAATGCATTCAGTTGTGCAACTGGCTAGGTATCCCCTTTCCCTTCGAGCCTGTGCTCCCCAATTAAGGTGCCACCGGCCTCCTGTGGTAGAGAGAGATAAATCCTTTCACTGTCTATAACACTGTCTGTCCCCATCTCTCAATGCAGGACTGTGGAATCTTGTCTTCCTCTTCTCCAACCTCTCCTTATTCTTCCTGCTGCCCTTTGCCTACTTCTTCACTATCGCCCTCCAGGTTCCCTCGGAGAGTTCATCAATGAGCTTGATGCCTTGATAAGCTCCTTTCCTGAGGACGGCTCACCTCTCACAGTTCTGGGCGACTTTAACCTCCCCACGTCTACCTTTGACTCATTCCTCTCTGCCTCCTTCTTTCCACTCCTCTCCTCTTTTGACCTCACCCTCTCACCTTCCCCCCCTACTCACAAGGCAGGCAATACGCTCGACCTCATCTTTACTAGATGCTGTTCTTCCACTAACCTCATTGCAACTCCACTCCAAGTCTCCGACCACTACCTTGTATCCTTTTCCCTCTCGCTCTCATCCAACACTTCCCACACTGCCCCTACTCGGATGGTATCGCGCCGTCCCAACCTTCGCTCTCTCTCCCCCGCTACTCTCTCCTCTTCCATCCTATCATCTCTTCGCTCTGCTCAAACCTTCTCCAACCTATCTCCTGATTCTGCCTCCTTAACCCTCCTCTCCTCCCTTTCTGCATCCTTTGACTCTCTATGCCCCCTATCCTCCAGGCCGGCTCGGTCCTCCCCTCCCGCTCCGTGGCTCGACGACTCATTGCGAGCTCACAGAACAGGGCTCCGGGCAGCCGAGCGGAAATGGAACAAAACTCGCCTCCCTGCGGACCTGGCATCCTTTCGCTCCCTCCTCTCTACATTTTCCTCTTCTGTCTCTGCTGCTAAAGCCACTTTCTACCACTCTAAATTCCAAGCTTCTGCCTCTAACCCTAGGAAGCTCTTTGCCACCTTCTCCTCCCTCCTGAATCCTCCTCCCCCTCCCCCCCTCCTCCCTCTCTGCAGATGACTTTGTCAACCATTTTGAAAAGAAGGTCGACGACATCCGATCCTCGTTTGCTAAGTCAAACGACACCGCTGGTTCTGCTCACACTGCCCTACCCTGTGCTCTGACCTCTTTCTCCCCTCTCTCTCCAGATGAAATCTTGCGTCTTGTGACGGCCGGCCGCCCAACAACCTGCCCGCTTGACCCTATCCCCTCCTCTCTTCTCCAGACCATTTCCGGAGACCTTCTCCCTTACCTCACCTCGCTCATCAACTCATCCCTGACCGCTGGCTACGTCCCTTCCGTCTTCAAGAGAGCGAGAGTTGCACCCCTTCTGAAAAAACCTACACTCGATCCCTCCGATGTCAACAACTACAGACCAGTATCCCTTCTTTATTTTCTCTCCAAAACTCTTGAACATGCCGTCCTTGGCCAGCTCTCCCGCTATCTCTCTCAGAATGACCTTCTTGATCCAAATCAGTCAGGTTTCAAGACTAGTCATTCAACTGAGACTGCTCTTCTCTGTATCACGGAGGCGCTCCGCACCGCTAAAGCTAACTCTCTCTCCTCTGCTCTCATCCTTCTAGACCTATCGGCTGCCTTCGATACTGTGAACCATCAGATCCTCCTCTCCACCCTCTCCGAGTTGGGCATCTCCGGCGCGGCCCACGCTTGGATTGCGTCCTACCTGACAGGTCGCTCCTACCAGGTGGCGTGGCGAGAATCTGTCTCCTCACCACGCGCTCTCACCACTGGTGTCCCCCAGGGCTCTTTTCTAGGCCCTCTCCTATTCTCGCTATACACCAAGTCACTTGGCTCTGTCATAACCTCACATGGTCTCTCCTATCATTGCTATGCAGACGACACACAATTAATGACCAGGTGGCGAATCGCATCTCTGCATGTCTGGCAGACATATCAGTGTGGATGACGGATCACCACCTCAAGCTGAACCTCGGCAAGACGGAGCTGCTCTTCCTCCCGGGGAAGGACTGCCCGTTCCATGATCTCGACATCACGGTTGACAACTCCATTGTGTCCTCCTCCCAGAGCGCTAAGAACCTTGGCGTGATCCTGGACAACACCCTGTCGTTCTCAACTAACATCAAGGCGGTGGCCCGTTCCTGTAGGTTCATGCTCTACAACATCCGCAGAGTACGACCCTGCCTCACACAGGAAGCGGCGCAGGTCCTAATCCAGGCACTTGTCATCTCCCGTCTGGACTACTGCAACTCGCTGTTGGCTGGGCTCCCTGCCTGTGCCATTAAACCCCTACAACTCATCCAGAACGCCGCAGCCCGTCTGGTGTTCAACCTTCCCAAGTTCTCTCACGTCACCCCGCTCCTCCGCTCTCTCCACTGGCTTCCAGTTGAAGCTCGCATCCGCTACAAGACCATGGTGCTTGCCTACGGAGCTGTGAGGGGAACGGCACCTCAGTACCTCCAGGCTCTGATCAGGCCCTACACCCAAACAAGGGCACTGCGTTCATCCACCTCTGGCCTGCTCACCTCCCTACCACTGAGGAAGTACAGTTCCCGCTCAGCCCAGTCAAAACTGTTCGCTGCTCTGGCCCCCCAATGGTGGAACAAACTCCCTCACGACGCCAGGACAGCGGAGTCAATCACCACCTTCCGGTGACACCTGAAACCCCACCTCTTTAAGGAATACCTAGGATAGGATAAAGTAATCCTTCTCACCCCCCCCCCCTTAAAAGATTTAGATGCACTATTGTAAAGTGGCTGTTCCACTGGATGTCATAAGGTGAATGCACCAATTTGTAAGTCGCTCTGGATAAGAGTGTCTGCTAAATGACTTAAATGTAAATGTAAAATGTAAAATAGGGCACCCTCATGTCAAGCTCTGACGTGAGGGTATCAAGCGCATGAAGCGAGATGGTGGATGGTGGTTGGAAGAGCACGCTTGTTTGAAATAGAAAAGCGTTGCGGTAGTTTTTTATAAAGAACATCAAGAAGAAGCAGCTGCTTTATAAATGGGATGCACTGTTTTAGCGCAACATCCCGAGGGGTTCGTGCTGATTGTACGGAGATTGTGACAGCCGGTTAAATGGCTTCCCTTGCGAAAGGCAAGAACAAGATGTACGTCAGGAGAAGTGCAGTATTATCATAAGGAGACGTAAAACTTGGAATATGGAGGAAAAAAAGAGAGGCAGATTATTTCGAAAAGAGATGGAGGAAGAGGGTGAGTTTGAGTCGTTAAAAATGGCAGAACAAGGGAGATGGTTTGTTAAAGAAGAATGGTAGAAAGTGTAAGCAGAGTGAGCTGAAATAGGAGGAGAAGTGGAAGTTAATGAGGGCGAAGTATCTGAGGTGGCAGATGTGGTGAAGTTCTCGAAGCCTGAGGCTTGCACCGAGGGTCAGGATAAAGACAATAGGAGTGAAGTGTTTGGTAAAAGTGGACCCTTGCCTTTTGACTGATTCATTTGTGGTTTCAGGGCAGAAGTTGTCATATGCTGAGGCAGTGAAGAAAGTAGAGGACACATCAAGACAGTCGTGAAGAGGGCACGACAAAACCTTTCCCCCCTCAGGAGACTGAAAAGATTTGGCATAGGTCCCCAGATCCTCAAAAAGGAGGGTAGTGCTACAGAGGGTAGTGCGTACAGCCCAGTGCATGACTGGGGCCAAGCTTCCTGAAATCCAGGAGGACCTATATAATAGGCGGTGTCAGAGGAAAGCCCATAAATTGTCAGAGACTCCAGCCACCCAAGTCATAGACTGTTTTCTCTGCTACCACACGGCAAGCTGTAACGGAGCTGTACTTAACAGCTTCTACCCCCAAGCTATAAGACTGCTGAACAATTAATAAAATGACCACCGGACTATTTACATTGACCCCCCCATTTGTTATGTACACTGCTGCTACTCGCTGTTTATTGTCTATGCATAGTCACTTCACCCCTACCTACATGTACAAATTACCTCTAGCCTGTACCCCCGCACACTGACTCAGTACCGGTTCCCCCTGTATATAGCCTCTTTATTGTTTTTTATTGTGTTACTTTTTATTATTTTTGACTTTAGATGATTTGGTAAATATTTTCTTAACTCTTCTTGAACTGCACTGTTGTAAGCACTTCACGGTAAGGTCTACACTTGTTGTATTCAGCGTATGTGATAAATAAAGTTTGATTTGATTTTCAGATGAGTCAAGGGAGAGGGATCCTGGGAGGAGTGGTGTGAGTAGTATATCTGTACCAGTAAAGAGGGAAATGCCAACAAGTGATATGTTTCAGTAAGATTGGATTTTTTTGCATTTATAGCAATGGTTATCAACTGTACTGCAGGGATGGAATGTATGTTGCAGAAAATTGAGGTTGTGCGAATTTGGGTGTACGAGACTTTACATCAGAAGAGTTACAGGGTGTCTTAAGTGGTGGGCTCCCTTCCTTTCAACTTGTTGGCCTGAGGTAGGACTAAATAGATGTAAATAGTGGAGTAGGGTAGTGTTATTTATATATTTTTGTGTGAGTGTTTTGTTAGATGGTAACGTATTTGTTTATTTATTCTAAGTATTAGGGAGGTGTACTCCAGTCTAGTAGGTGGCGATAATGCAACATTTACTGGATGCCAACCGCCGTTAAACCTTATCGAAGAACAAGCTCTGACGTATGTAGTTTTACAACGGTGTGCTTTACCAGTTTCCGACAGTGTTACTCGGGAAGCGCAAGTCTTGTGAATAATCCGTTTTGGTTTCCTGTTTTAAGTTCAGAAAACGAATATTTAGATATTTCAAACTAATTATCGCTATACATAAGTATATCGATAACCGATATAGTGCAAGTACCAGTCGAAATACGTGTTCTATCAGCTTCAGTTCAGTTCTGAAGTTACAACTCGAAGCCCAGCGGCTTTGAAAAGTTTGTTGTTGTCACGTGACGTGATACGAATGCGGTGATAAAGTTTTTGTATGTTTATTAAAGACCATAGCTACAAAAACAACATTCTATATTACGTTACTATTTTAAAACAATGCCTCAACCAAAATACAGGAAGATTGCTGTGATTGGGTACAGATCTGTTGGTGAGTGAAATAAGAAGCTAAGTTACTTAGCCATCCTTTGTTTTTGTTTTCATAGTTAACGTTGTTGCTAGATGGTTAGCTAGCAATAGCGTAGTTATGATAAAAACAAAAAACAAAGGCTAGCTAGCTTCTAGTACCAAAACAGAATCAAGCTCATAAGAGAATGTCATAGCTCTGTAATTGTGTAGTGTGTTAATGTATAAACGTTGTAGTTGATAACCTTCTGCTTACTCTAGTCACCATGCCAAAGTTGTGCGCTAACAACTTAAGCCAAGTTCCACGATGTGTTAACGCGGCCAACAAACGTTACTAACGTTAGCTCATAGACCTAGCTAGCTAGATATTTTCATTGTGAAACCGCTGCAGTCATAACTAACACAGCCAATCACAATGTATAACTGTTGCTCAGAGTCGGGTAACAAATGGTCATTTTGTTTTCCTATGATTTTGGAAATTGCTGCTCATCGGCCTCAACAATGCCATTTTTCTCTACCTCTACAGGAAAGTCTTCTCTCACAATACAGTTCGTGGAAGGACAGTTTGTAGATTCATATGACCCTACCATTGAAAACAGTAAGTATTTTTATTGAGTTTTTTCGTTGGATCAGTTTTGTTATTCTAAGTTATTGCAGCCACTATCATTGAGGGTCAAATAATATGCATGGGTGAAAAGCAGAACATATGCTCCTTTTTATGATCATGCTATATCCAGCAATTACCATGTGCTCACCTTATGTGGCATAGCCTGAACTTGACAACTTCCTCTTCAACTCTTTCCAGCCTTCAACAAAATGGTGTCTGTCAACGGTCAAGATTTCAATCTTCAGTTGGTTGATACTGCTGGTCAGGTATGTATGCTTTACATTACTCATCTTCTTTCTTTACCTCTGTTTCTCTGCTCTCTGAAATAACACAAAATACATGTTCTGGTGATTAGTGACCATTTGTGCCGATGCAACATGTAAAATGGTTGGGATATGAAAGAAAACAACAGACAATATTCTTTTCAGAAGCACTTGTCCGTCCTTGTGTTCTCTCTTTAACCAATTTCTCGCCTTATCTCTACAGGACGAGTACTCTATTTTCCCTCAGTCTCATTCAATGGACATCCATGGTTATGTCTTGGTCTACGCAGTAACCTCCATGAAAAGGTGAGAAGTCACGGGTACATTTAATTTCCGGTCATTTTTTGTCCTGGCCCTCTGATCTTGTGACTCTACTGTGTGTATAGATAGTTGTATGTCCATCAATACACACTGGTAACCTGTCTCTTTTTGTCTTTCACTTTTTGCAGTTTTGAAGTTGTTCAGGTTCTTCATGACAAGCTGCTAGATATGGTTGGGAAAATACAGTAAGTTAACCAAAGTTATAAAAGGTTAGTGATGCTGCTTTTGATGATCTGTTTGGATTGTAAAAAATTGGTTTTCCAAGTACACTTTAAAATGTAGGTGTGCTCTTTTAGGGTGCCAACTGTTCTTGTTGGAAACAAAAAAGATCTCCACATGGAAAGGTAAACCTACTTGAGCTGAATGAAGGAGGAGCGCATTGGTGCTCCCACTCACATGCATGGCTGGTACATTATGTATAGAACCAAGCCACTACCATCCCATTTTAAAAACTGGCATATGGTTTCACCTCGGTTTTCCATCTAAGGTCTTGGACCTTGTGGTCATATAGGTACATTAATGCTATCTGACCTATAAAAAGGTGTGATTTCATTACATCATGCTCAATGTGTCCCTCCTCCCCTCAGGGTGATCAAACCAGAGGAAGGGAAGAAGCTGGCCCACTCATGGGGAGCAGCATTCATGGAGTCTTCTGCCAAGGAAAACGAGGTAGACAAAGATATCTTCTCTGCAGACAGAGCTACTCATAAAAATGTGTCTCTTCAAAAGCATGAACTTATTTATTGATTTGTTTTTCTACTTTCAACTCTATGCATTGCAGACCGCTGTAGAGGTATTCAAGCGGATCATTCTGGAGATGGAGAGGGCGGATGGGAACGTTCCCTCCGAGGATAAAAAGTGTGCCGTGATGTAAGAGGGTCTCACCAGGACAGCAGTAAGCTCATTGGATGAAGCCAGGAGACACAACGTCACCAGCCTGCCAATCATGACTTCCCTAGCACCAAGGAGCCGCAGTCGCAATGTGGCCACTTTATAATTCAACAGTGTTTTACACAAAGGCACCCAATCACACTCGAGGCTAACTAAAAATAACTCTGACAGGTGTCACACAAGGGTTTCACTGTCAGTTTTACTGAAGTCTATCAAGTTTGGTTGGCATAAACCAAACCTCATGAAAATACCAAATATAATGTAAGAGCAACAAGCCTAAACTTCACAACAAAAAACAGCTCCCTAATAATTGCAATCAAATAGCTAGCCATGTATCAACAGATGGAGTGGTGACTGGCTAGTGTCCCCAACTCTCACTGGCTAGCTTCACCTTGTACATAATAAGGGCTGATCTTGATGCCTAAAAAACATGCCTGACTTTTTTTTTCTCGGGTCATTGTTTGGAAAGTCACTATAATTCACAACTGATTCATGTATTGGTTACAGTATCTTGGAATGAGTTCTCTTTCACACAAGATGTGTATTGCAGAAATACATTTCCTCTAGCATTGGTCTTGGCTAACATTTTTTCACTGTAAAACTTTCAGCAAGTCAACTTCAGGTTACACTTCACTCTTGAACTGTAAATCCTTTCTTTTAGGAAACATGCCAATTTGTATTTTCTAGAATACAGTTTTATGTTCTTCTGGTTGGCAGATTGGTCCTCGCTCCTTTCCGCTATGATCTACCATCTGACTTTAATAATTAAGCTGTAATTATCTAGTGGATGAGGCACCCTTGAATGATGTTTAGAAAAGAATGGAATGGATCTGTTGTATAAAAAAAAGTTGTGGCCTTTTGATCCCAGAGAACTAGGATCGTAGACACAGGTTTGATAGTGTTGTTAGTTTTATTCTGAGATAATACAAGTGTGTTCATTCAGCAGCATATTGAATGAAATGTATGCATATAATTATACTATAATTAAGAAGATGGAGTTGCAGTTAAGGGCATTCACTGATAATTCCTTACCACTGTGGACTGTTAACCAGTTCATGGGGATCACAGGATCTGCTGGTTTAGTTTTCATTTTGGGGTTTTGATTCCAGAAGTGATGTAGGGCTCCATCAAGCCAAGCAAGGAAGCCTTATGACACATGATCACTTATGAATTTATGTTGAGTCGGGGACTCCCAGTGGACACAGTGCTCACCATAACCTGATTTTCGTGTCCACAAAAGATCAATTCGATGCCCAATGGTTTTTACTGACATTACTTACATTTATCCAGACGGTCCAACCCCTAGTGTCGAATAATTGTTGTTTAGAATTGTTTTATAGAGTGCTTTTCTTTGAATTAGTAGATTGATTGATGATGCAGTCTAAGGCTGAGTTTACACAGGCAGCCCAATTCTACGCTTTTTTTCACTACTTGGTCCTCTGACCAATCAGATTTGTGCTGAAAAAGATCTGATGTGATTGGTCAAAATATCAGAATTGGGCTGCCTGTGTAAACTCATCCTAAGAGAAGCTGGAGATGTTGTGTCTTGTGCCTTACCCTTCAATCCCCCCCTTTACTACCCCCCCCTCCCACACACACACACCTGTTTCCCTACTTGACTCAAGATCCTGTTTTTTTTTTTCTCCCTTCTCTGTTGACTTGACCCAATGGGGAAAACAAGGTGCACAACACGCACCTGAACACCAATACCCCCACATTGGTTAGTGTTAACTCAGAACTATTGCTGTAAACTGTTTTGTATATATAAATATTTTACTCCTTTAAAAGTCTTTTTTTTTTAAAAATTGATTAGTTGTGTCATGGCTGCTCAATAACTGTCTGCAGCTAAGAATTTGAATTCCATCTCTGAAACAGAGACATACAGCCACTATAATACCACACCACTTGGAGACAAATCTGTTAGTAAATGAGTAATTATTTATTTGACAAAACCGAATTATGATGCTTACATTTATGCAGATGTATTTTTAAATTGCCCCTGTACTAAGCCTAAGCCGTCATTGATGGTCTTTACTGACTTTTCACAAAAAAATATGAATTGATCATGAGGGGCCGCAGTGGCTTGTGGGTCTGCGTACCCACATCCATACCCACACATGCAGTCAACTGATTTATGGAATCAATCCATTTGTGCAGTTAAGGTAACTCTTAATTGCATTACCAGTAGCCAGGGCTGGCCCTAACCTTTTGGGGGTCCCCCCACCTCGGGGGGGAAAGCATTTTACTGACCCTGTCTTGACAGCGGAGAGAAAAATGTAGGTTTTGAAGTACATTTCCTGCTATTCTAAACATTTTGGTATAGGGCAAAGAAAAAAATGTGCCGTTTAACAGCACATTTCCTGCAATTCTATCAATTTTGCCATGGGGTGGAGAGACACTTTTGCAGTTTTAACACTAGCGGTGTGTGGGTCAAATCAGTGGGGAAGCCAAGCCAGGAAAATAATGCCATGTTACATCGGTCCGGTGAAGTCCATTCTGTATTGTGATAATTGCGTTTTTTGCTCTAACCTGTTAGTTGTTGGGCTCCCGAGTGACGCAGCGGCCTAAGGCGTCACTACAGAACCTAGTTCGATTCCAGGCTATATCACAACCGTCCGTGATTGGGAGTTCCATAGGGCAGCGCACAATTGGCCCGGGGTAGGCCGTCAATGTAAAGGTTAAATAAAAAATAAAATAAGTTCTAATGAGAGAAGAAAAAGATGCAATTTAACAGCTAATTTCCTGCAATTCTATCTATAGGGTTTGGCCGGGGTAGGCCGTCATTGTAAATAATAATTTGTTCATAACTGACTTGCCTAATTAAATAAAGGTTAAAAATATATCATTTAAAAAAATGGAGTTGGTCTCCCTTTGCTGCCATAACAGCCTCCACTCTTCTGGGAAGGCTTTCCACTAGATGTTGGAACATTGCCGTGGGGACTTTCTTCCATTCATCCACAAGAGCATTAGTGAGGTCGGCACTGATGTTGGGCGAGTAGGACTGGCTCGCAGTCGGCGTTCCAATTCATCCCAAAGGTGTTTGATGGGGTTGAGGTCAGGGCTCTGTGCAGGCCTTCCACACCGATCTCGACAGACCATTTCTGTATGGACCTCACTTTGTGCACGGGGGCATTGTCATGCTGAAACATGAAAGGGCCTTCACAAAACTGTTGCCACAAAGTTGGACACAGAATCGTCTAGAATGTCATTGTATGCTGTAGCGTTAAGATTTTCCTTCACTGGAACTAAGGGGTCTAGCCCAAACCATGAAAAACAGCCCCAGAACATTACTTCTCCTCCACCAATCTTTACAGTTGGTACTACGCATTCTGGCAGGTAGCATTCTTCTGGCATCCGCCATACCCAGATTCGTCCTGTCGGACTGTCAGACATGAAGCGTGATTCCATTCTTGATTATTATTATTTTTTTTTTAACCCGTTTTCTCCCCAATTTCGTGATATCCAGTCTTGTCTCCCCTATGGACTCGGGAGAGGTGAAGGTCGAGAGCCATGCATCCTCCGAAACACGACCCTGTCAAGCAGCACTGCTTCTTGACACATTGCTCGCTGAACCCGGAATCCAACGCCACCAATGTGTCAGAGGAAACACCGCCCAGCTGGCGACCGAAGTCAGCTTGCAGGTGCCCGGCCTGCCACAAGGAGTCACTAGAGCGCGATGGGACAAGGAAATCCCGGCCGGCCAAAACCTCTCCAAGCCCGGACGACGCCTCATGGGTCTCCCGGTCACGGCCAGCTGTGAAACAGCCTGGGATTGGTCTGAAGTGACCCCTCAAGCGTTGCGATGCAGTGCCTTAGGCCACTGCACCACTCGGGAGGCCAGCAAAGCCGTTCTACTGTCAATGTTTGCTGACATGGCTAATTGAGTGAGTAGCTAGACTTCCATCCAATTGGCGACAGATTTTCATGTGAATATTCTCAAATCTGCATTAAGAAAATATGTGCATTTCCCCACCAGTGGTGTTTCCAACAAACGATTTGTTGCAGATAAAAATCAGTGTGTGATGACGTAGCGCACACAAAATGTACTTTTTCAATAAAATTTCCATGTACCAAATAAAAATGTTTTTCCATCGCATTTTCAACTCTACTGATTGTTTTGTCACATAAACTGTTGCGTTAAATAGTAAATGTAACTACACTGGACTTGGCACAAGCTTTAGCCAACAGCTTCCAGAGATGATATTGTTATGGATAAGAATTTTTATAGAGAATATTTTTATTTGTCAAATGGCAGTCAAGCATCGATCATCATGTCACCAGAATAAGACCCTCGATTATTTATTGGAAAGGAGCATCAAGATCACTGGGCACTTACACCACCCTGTGAAGTCATCATTACTTATTTAAACTGTAGCCTAATAGAGTACAACAGTATGAGTCATAATACCCCTAAAACCTAGTGTTCAAACAAAGAAATGGTTCCACTCATTTTCAGACCCATTCATTTTTCATAGGGGATTTTAGAAATACTTAAAATAAAGGCTGTGTTTTGTGTAGGCTTTGATAACTGTGCAAATCTCTCCAGGAGGTGATTTTTAAAATCAATATATTCCCCTAAAATTAAATGCTAATTAGGCTATCATAAATAACTACAAATGCCATGATGATTTGGATGAGACTGCTGAATAAAGGTAAAACTCTCTGGATTAACTATCTAATGTTAGCTAAATGAATAAATTGGCTACCTTTCTTTAAATGGACAATTCTGTGAACTGTGTTGTGCAAGTTTTAAATTGACACAATACCTGTTAGCAAAGGTGTCAGCTAGAGATGATGTGCAGGAGCTTGCAAGGATTAGTAGTCTTGAATTATGTCTACTTTGATACTAATTATAGTGTTCGAATCTGAGATTAAATAGAGCTGAATTATTGATAAAAGTCACCTTGTCTGAGAGACATTTACATGGTTATCAAAAAGTCACGCCAGGGTAAGCCTACACAAAACACAGCCGTTATTTTAAGTGCTTCTAAAACTCCCTATGGGAAAAATGAATTGTGAAAAAATGATTGGAACCATCACCATTTTTGACCGCCAGTTTCTATGGCTATTATGACACCACTGTGGGGCTCTATTAACTGCATGATTTCTCCAGTCAAAGTGGGAGGACTACATACCACGTCATTGCCACTCCATATTTACACAAAAAGATCCCACCATGTCCAACGAACAAATGATCTCTTGGCATTTAAAAAATTGTACCGAAAGTACTGTTTCCATGGATGGAAATGTGGTTATTATCAGTGACATCAGTGACAGACGTAAAAGAGAAAAACTGCTGATGCACAAACGAATTAAGAAATTGCACCTATTGTGTATTTCTACTCACTCTCAACACATTGCCTACCCCAAATTAGACCATAGATATTACAATGTTTTTAGATCAGAGGTTTGATGCCACAGCACCCGGTCGTCACACCTACAAATTCATAAACCTCGCCCATTTCTACAATGTATCTTCTTAAAGTCAGATTTTAAACCTAACCTTAACCTCACTGCTAACCTTATATGAAGACCCAAAAGCTCGTTTTTGTTTTCATGATTTTTTACGATATTAGCCAATTTTGACTTTGAGGCTGGGATCTCTCAAGCACCCTGACTCAAACTTTCTTCGCGGTCATGTGTATTTGAAAGTCAAGTTGAGGGGGCAATCTTTTATTTTTTAAATTTAACTCGGCAAGTCAGTTAAGAACAGATTCTTATTTTCAATGACGGCATAGGAACAGTGCGTTAACTGCCTGTTCAGGGGCAGAACGACAGATTTGTACCTTGTCAGCTCGGTTACTAGTCCAACACTCTAACCACTAGGCTACTGTGCCGCCCCAAATCTCTCGCGCTTCCGGGGAGTTTCAATGCTTGTCTCTCGTCGTTTAGCTCCAGTTTAACAAATAACGTAGATACCTCGGAAAGAAGTCCGTCGTGAGAAAGAGTGGTTACGTCGCGACCTTACAGGATCAAGCAAGGGCGAGCCAGTGCATGGAATATGGAGTGTGTAAGTAGCTCAGATACACCGCCAGCAAGGCTAAACTAGCTATCTAGTAACGTTAGCCTACCCTAGCTAGCCAATCACAGTACTTGATGTTTGCTAGTTACATTCAAGATGATACATGAGTAGCTAGCTAGCAAGATCAACTTGGTTCTCTGTGGTTGTGTGTCATAACTACTGGTAGCCTGCGTAACTAGTTAGCTAACATCGTTAGTTTGCTGCATCTGTTGTGTTCACATTCCAGCCAGTAACCTTAGCTAGTTAACGTTGCAGTACTAGTTTACATCATGACCTCTTACAATACCAAATTGGAGGCCATCATTAGCTGTTGACATTATCAAGCCCTTAGTTATCATTTCAGAGATGTTAAGATGCTTTGTCTTCTACATGGCGAACTAGGTGAGAACATTACCTCTCGTGAAAATCCACTCGAACTATATAGTTTTAATGAGTCCACTGTTGATACAGTACCACAATGTTTTGGAAGCAAAGTGACACTTGATCGAAAATGCATCTTATGATGATTTGGCACATTGCTTATTGAATGTCCAATATCTTGAAAACTTGACTGCTGTCACACAAAACTGGGACTGTATCAACAGTGGACTAATTGAAAAATGACCTAAATACTAGTTGTTTTTTTGTGCAGATTTTTCCTTTAACGTTACATTGACTGCATGAACTGTCTAATATCTGGGCTATGATCCAGCTAAGCTTGTTGGCTACCTTTTCTGTCCAAAGGTTCTTATATCTAAATGTGACAAGGACAGTCAGACAATGACTCCCATTCCTCCGTAGTGGCTAAATAATGCAATTTGTGTTGGTGCAGTGCACCTGTGCCTGCAAAGTGTTTGTTGCTGCTTAGGAGGAGTGATCAAACACTGAACCACTTTCAAACAGCAGTATGTTGGCTACTTTATATTCCTGATATAACTATGCGATGATTAGCCATGACTAACACATTAGTGGTAATGAATATAAAAGGCCTTGGATTCTTGAAGAGAACATCAACTATTTAATTTCCTTGGAATTCTGCCTTGCCTGGGGGAAATGAGTCAATGAACCTATACTCTCTTTCAGATTCCACTTGCTGATGATGATGTGGATTGTAAAAAGGAGCCACTTCTAGGAGGTAAATAGCTTCCTTTTACTGTTAATGCAAACAGAAATGAAAGGATAAATAGCTATGCATGATGAGGTAATCTTAATCCTATGCATGGTGAGAAATTGTTCATGTGCTTTTTTTGTGCTTATTTTGCATTATTTTGCTTGTGTTAGAAGGAATCCTGAAAGTGTGACATTGTGATAAATTCTGGAGTCTATTGAGGCAGCTCTTTTTAAATACAAAAATATTACAATTGTAAATGCATATAAGGAATGGACAGTAAGTTGAACCCTGTCCCTTTCCTCCTCATTCTCCTCAGACCCAGATTATAATGTCTACACCCGGTTTATGAAGTCTCATCGGTGCTATGACTTGGTCCCTACCAGCTCCAAGTTGGTGGTGTTCGATACTTCACTGCAGGCAAGACCACGTCCTTCTTTTAACTCCTTCCTGTCAATTAAATCTGGACCAAAGATGCTGCGTTGTGTTTGTGTGTGTATAACTGTGTTCAGATCTCCATTAGGTAAAGAAGGCGTTTTTCGCTCTGGTGTCCAATGGGGTGAGAGCAGCGCCACTCTGGGACAGTAAGAAGCAGTGTTTTGTAGGTAAGAATAGAGTAAAAAACACATTTTGCTGGCTGGGCTTTTGGCAGATTTCGAAATGCACAATGAGTAGAGTCCCGTTGGATTCTGGTGACCCTGTTCTCCTGCTGATCTCTCACTGCAGGTATGCTGACCATCACAGACTTTATCAACATCCTCCATCGCTACTACAAGTCTCCTTTGGTAAGGCCTGCCCGCGACGTCCACTGTTTCTGGTTGTTTATAGCATACCCCATCTCAATTTCACATTTTGAATCATAGTGGTGGTAGAGGGTGAAAAGGCACGACACCTGATTTGCAGCACACATCCTTCTGTCTATTGAACAGTTGACCTTCATGCCTCTCACCTCCCTCGTTATGTTAGTCAGCACTTTCTCCTGTTCTAATGTTTCAGGTGCAGATATATGAGCTGGAGGAGCACAAGATAGAGACATGGAGAGGTAAGAGCATTCATTAACTGTAATAATAAGTGACTGATAGTCTTCTGGAGCACCAGTGAATTAACTAGTGCCTATTCTGTTCTCCTTCACCATAGAAGTCTACCTTCAAGACTCCTTCAAGCCCCTCGTCAGCATATCCCCTAACGCAAGGTAGGTCTACTGCCATGGCGAGATGTTGAGGGTTGTCACTGGACAGTTGGTTCAAGCATCTTGAGATCAATTCGGTGATTTACTGGCACTGTTTGATACTGACACAAATGTGTATCAATTTCCGCTTCCTGTTTCAGTCTGTATGATGCTGTATCGTCTCTGCTGAAGAATAAGATCCACAGACTGCCTGTGGTCGACCCTCTGACAGGGAACACCCTATACATCCTCACGCACAAGAGGATCCTGAAGTTCCTCAAGCTCTTTGTGAGTCTTTCTTGTGATCCTCTCTTTCTTACACTCTTCCCCGTTCATCTCTTTTTACCACATTTTATCATCTGCTGTTCCTTGACATCTCAATGTCTCATTCTCGGCAGTAGATAAGGTAGGACAAGAGCACTGTTACAACTGTAGGCCTGTTAATGAAGTCTACACCAAACTGTTTATTCATGCTTTTGAGGTAATATACCGTGTTTAATTTCTATGTATTTTTCAAGCCACTTGCATTAGTGGAACATTGTGTGTTATTTTCTTCCCAGATATCGGAGATGGCAAAACCTGCCTTCTTAGGCCAGACTCTAGAGGAGCTTGGCATCGGAACATTCCATAAGATTGCTGTGGTGCGTTCTGACACACCCCTCTACACAGCACTGGGAATCTTTGTGGACCAGAGAGTGTCTGCCTTGCCTGTCGTCGATGACAACGGTAAGTGAGGGAGGCGAGGGGACAGTTGGTTAAATATGTCTGACCCAGAAAATCTCTCCTGTTGTAAATGGTAGGTAGTTCTCATGTACCCATGTTTCTCTCTCACACACAGGACGAGTGGTGGACATTTACTCCAAATTTGATGTCATTGTAAGTACTGGACAGCTGTGCTACCAATGGGTGGTATTTAAACAGAATAGTCACTGGTTATCAGAACATATTGTTTGTGAGAGACCGACAATGAGACAAAACAGAAAGACCGTAACCAAAATTGTCTGTATCCTTGTGCTGTAAGAGTATTTTATAAAGGCAAAGCATTCAGTGCAGACCAAAGTACATCTCTCCTGTTCTAGATCAATGGGTCTCTTACCCAGTGGGCAGGCAGTATATAGAGCCTGTGGGCTGTTATTGACCAGCGGACTGGCTGGGGTTTATTAGCCTTTAGCCCGGGGAAACAAGAGAAAGTGGGCTCACTCTGCACTGGACTCCACTAACCCCTAGATGACAGTATGTGTCTGTCTGTGTGTTTTCATCTCTGCTATCCAAATACAGTACCGAACATAAGCAGCATTGAGAAGTAATAATGTCCCCCACACAGAACCTAGCAGCAGAGAAGATGTACAACAACCTGGATGTGACTGTGACCAAAGCTTTACAGCACCGCTCTCAGTATTTTGAGGGAGTGCTCACCTGCAACACACACGACACACTGGAGTCCATCATCAACAGACTGGTGGAGGCAGAGGTGGGAGAGTTGGAGACACCTGTGTATACACTATTATTGTTTGGGTCGACAATTTAAACCGTTTCCTGGGCGTTTATCAAGGTCAATAGAAGTAGTACATACAATCATAATGTAATACACACAGGTGCTGAGATCTAGCCCTGGCTTTTAGTTTGTAACTTATGGTTTTGTTTTTCTGTCTCCATCTTCTCTCTCAGGTGCACAGGCTGGTGGTGGTTGATGAGCAGGAGGTGGTGAAGGGCATCGTCTCTCTCTCAGACATCCTCCAGGCACTGGTTCTCACTAATGAAGAAGCAGACTAAGGTAAACACAAACCTTCTCTATTCACTGACCTTGATAAATCAAATGAAAACAATGTGAATGTAATTTAGCTTCAACTCAGTTCCTGAGAGGCAATGTCTTACCTGTAAATTGTTTTGTGATTTTTAAAGGATTTAAATAATTGTCAAGTTGAACTAAAGATTCATCTGGTGTTTTGTATTTCAGGAACTGCTTGAGGGCGTGATAAAGGAAATATTCCTCCAAAAGATGATGGACAGAGAAAATGAGGATCCTGGAAGAGGAGTGACGCGAGAGAGAGGGAAAGATAGGTCTTCTACATCCCCTCATGTACAAATGTACGGCTACAGCACAGGAGGACATCTCTTTCTCTCTGCATACAGATGTGAAGTCCCATTGACTTTCTCAATCCAGCAATATAGACACGTGCAGTAACAAGGGACATACAGGAACACTGTAAATCAAGCCAAAACCCAAGCAATCAAAAAGACCCAAACAAGAAGCAGGACCAGAAGTAGCCAATGGAGTGGAGCTGTATGTCCGTTCTGGGCAGCCCAACACAAGCTAGTGTCTCTCTGTAAATGCAGGTGGTGGACCTATACAGTACAGGAATGATGTGTAGTTATATGAAGGTGATCAATTTGCCACTTCTCAGACAAATCCATTCCCCGCCTATTCTCTCCCATTTGGTCTGTAGATACACTGGAGAGAAGAGTCAGTAACTTCCCACCCTGGCCCTAAACTGAGCAGCATTCCTTTACCCATCATCCTTATAGGTCTGGTATCTCTAAAGCACAACTAGCCAGCCAATCATGGATCGCAGGTTACAGAATGTCACAGTGGAACTTGAAGATATACAAATCTACAACGGCAACTCCGCTGCCTTGGTTACAGTAGGTGTGGATTGTCGGAGATGGAACTGCTGTAGAAGATGTCATTTTTGAGTTTTACTCATTTATATACTGATGCACAACCAATTAATATTTATGTAAATATAACAATGTTTTATTTAGGTTATTTCCATTTCTAAAGTGCTCTTAATTTCTTTTGGTCTTGACATGCATTCAGTTTGACTCTGAAGACTGGAGAACCATAACATAAGGCTGCTGTTAGGGCTTGCCTAGCCTTGTTCTTCAAAGTCATTCTAGAGCTACATGAGAAATGATTTAGCCTTTTTTAAGTTTTACTAATTTCACAATCCCAACAATATTTCTTTAGACAGTTTTCAACAACATGTAGTGTGAGTGTCTGGATTAATCATGATGGATTCGTTCACTTTTGCTTGTGAGCCTTTTCTAGTCCTCCTTATTGGATGTTAAGTGCTTCTGAGCTATCCATCATGATTTTATTGGGGGTATATCAGTGAAGCATTAGATGTTATCTTTTTGCTGTGTCTATTCCATTTTATTTCATCCTTGTTATAGGATTCAATTTGAGCCTTTCATTACTGCCACCATTTTCTTTCTCCTTCTTCCATTCCGAGGGCAAACCAATCTCGACCTATGAAAAGGACTTCCTTGGGCCATTGAGTCAGTACATTTAACATTTTACTTCTCGAAATTGACTTTTGTTATGAATAAGATGCGTACAAGTATGTAAATGATGTCTTTTTTCTACTACTCATGTGAAGTTCTAATTTAATGCATGAACAATAAATACGATTTCTCTTGGTTTTGACATGTATGCACTTTTGACTCTGTTTTGTCTTGGTGAAGCAGTAGGGTTGATGTGTAACTGAGTGGGTGTAGGTCAGTCGGAGGTTGTGGGAAGAGCAGGATGTGAGGTAACACTATGGCCTAGATTTAATCAGATCAAGAATTAACCGGCGATAGATGTGTTGGCGGTGTAACACCGTTGGCGCGTTCAAGTTGGTGAGCAGCTGCTTGTGTGATCATTGTCAAAGTCACACCCTTCTCACTCATGTTAATTACCAAACGAGAAAGTGTAGGCTATATAGAAATGTCTGCTTTAGGTATAATGCCGGGAGTCGCTTGTGGATTTGATGGCTCTAAAGCAGTTGCACCGCCGACCTCAAACTACTGCTATGCGGGTGTAGGCTAGTGCAGATCTGATACAATCTAGCCCTAAGTCTGGGTAATGAGACTGCTGACCACACGAATCAGGAACTGTGGACAAAGCATTATTACAGGGAATAGAGACAAACTAGAACTTTCCTTTTGATTTGAATGAGGGGTCGGAAGACATTAAGTTTGTATCTGAAAAACACTGGAAGATGCATACACCAAAACGCAGTATTATAAACCATTTTTGTATTGATGTACATACTGATGTGAGCAAAATAAAGACAAACCATGTAGGAAAACAGTTGCATTTATTACTATAGGCTATATAATATTACCGATATACATGATTGGATACTAGTCCTGAAAAGGTTTTCACTTGGTTTTAAAAGCTTATTTTGATTTCTTTGTCTAGATGTCTGGACAGAGACCTGGGCGTTCTCATCATTCGTCACTTCATTAACTGGGTGGCTCGAGCACTGAATGCAGATTGGCCGACAGCCGTGGTATATCAGACCGTATGACAAAATATTTATTTTTACTGCTCTGTTGGTAACCAGTTTATAATTGCAATAAGGCACCTCGGAGGTTTGTGATATGTGGCCAATATATCAGGGCTAAGGGCTGTATCCAGGAACTCTGCGTTGCGTCGTGCATAAGAACAGCACTTAGCCGTGGTATATTGGCCATATACCACACCTCCTCCTGCCTTATTGCTTAAACACTCCATGGTGCAATACAACAGCATACAACATTTCATCTTGTCATAATTTCCCTTAACAGTATGTGATGTAGAGACACAAGGCCAGAGACACATCCCATCCATGGCCTATGATGTTTACATAGGATCACTTACCAACCAAGGACAGAAAATCTGAATTCACCTAACAGTACGCAGACAACACCCAGGCCCCGTCTACCACTCACAGCCAAAAACATAAGCAACCACATTTTCAGGAAAAATATGCACATGTACGCACGCCAAGTCCTCTTAGCCATCACCCAAGAACTATAAACAAATAATATACAGTACAGGCGAGCGTAACATGGTCATAAACTAACACATTAAATCAAATAAATGCATCCAGGCCATATATATTTCCTGTGGAACAGCATTGATAAGTATCAGTAGTATTAATTTTACCACAAAAAAGTTTAACGACAATCTTATTGTGCTACAGCCACGCTGAATAAGCACTCTTTACAGAGGGTCTGGGGACTCTTCACTGTTACTTAGCTTTATGAAAATGTCAAGAAATCTGTGAGAGGTATTTACCAATCACCAAATCTGAATAACTGATTAAAATGCTTAATATATTATAAACACCCTCTGTTGTCACTGGTGTGATCTGCAGTAAAACAGTGATGGGTGTTGAGAACAGTTTGGTTGAGGTGCTGTGGAGTGAGTAGTGCACACATTGGCCCTGCAGAGCCTTTTCTAGGAACTAGCAATAAACTGGCAGGATTAGGAACACAAGGAAGGAGACTTCACGTTCAGCAGTACCTTTTGAGTTTGTGCTCAACGAAAAATAAAATAAAGCGACAAATTTAACAGTACATATTATTTTCCTGAAAACAGAATACATGGTGAAAACAAGATTTGACAGATAAATCATCATCCATCATACAAACTATTTACAATTTGCATATCAAAGAGGTAATGTAGGTGGGGTATAATTTATGAATATGGAGTGGAATAGACAAAACAATCAAATACTGTTCTATAGTAATGGGAGACATCAAATTGGAGGGACTCAGTATGTGCTTTCAATGACTCAGTATACAGTAGTGTTGCTTTGTAGATATTCCATTGGTTTATCAGTGGTTGATTGACAGCACATATAAGCCTCTCCAATTGTCTCCCATCCAAGACCAGTAACCAGTGTAACTGTTGGTAAACATTCCAAAACATTATTAAAATATCAATGGAAACTCAAATAAAAAAAGGGTCATATATAGTCATACCTAAAAAAGTTATTGTATGTACAGTGATAATACTCGGTCAGGGAGAATATAACAAGAGGGGAAACATACATGGAGGTATTGTGAGAAAAAAATTAAATAAATCATTATAACAGCAATTGATGTGAGTGTTTACAAAATGGCTACAATACAGTCCATCGTCATGAAATACCATAGAGCCAGGTGTTTGTATGGACCATTCCTGCCTCTAAGTGGGCAATAGGAGTTCCATTACAACAATGGATGGAGTAATGGGAAACTTAGATTTAAAGAAACTATGGAAGCTGATCTTTGTGACTCACAGTCCACTGCTACCATAAATGATAGATAACATGACTCGATAAATGAGGAAGACTTGGTCCTCATTGATTTAAAAAACTATTTCTTAGTTTATATGTACAACAGAGAGATCTGTCTACAACTTGATCATTTCCACAAATGAGTGCCTTTTGCTTCCCTTTGATATTGTAAATAGAAATTGTGCACAAATATTGAATTTTAAAAGACTGTTATATTCAATGAAGTACCCTTTAATATAGACCACAGGGAGAATTCAATCAATCAGATTTTCTGTTAAAGTGCCAGCATTTTGAATTGTCCCTCCATGCACCATCTGACTTCCAGGAAGATTTTTACCCACTTAAAACCTCTTAAGGATCGTACCCTTTTTTCCTTCCAATTTTCACCTAAAATGACATACCCAAATCGAACTGCCTATAGCTCAGGACCTGAAGCAATGATGTGCATATACTTGATACCATTTGAAAGGAAACACTTTGAGGTTTGTGGAAATGTGAAACTAGTGTAGGAGAATAACACATTAGATATGCTAAAAGATATGAACAGAAATACAAGCCATTTCTATTTTTTCCTCACACCATCTTTGAAATGCAAGAGAAAGGCCATAATATAATATTGCAGTTGAGGTGCAATTTAGCAGTGTATGTGCAAAGTTTGAGATTGACCCATTGAAGCATAGCAATACTGGACAATATTTTGTATCAAGTTTGCCCAAATGGGCCGAACTGGTCAATTGATACATTTTCAAGTAGATAACTATAGAGAACATACAAAAATATGGTAATACAACATTTAAGTTGACACACTCCCAGGAATGTCATACATGATGGAGCATTAGGTTATACACTAACTTTCACACATTTAGATGGCCGGGCAGGGTGGGTGTGGAGCAGAGACAGTAAGGGTTCAAACTGTAGAGCCCAGTTCCTACATTTTATCTCTGGGACCCTCAGGGTGACAAATCAGAGCAAGATTACTGAATGTAAGTACATTATTTACCTTCAGAGGTGAATGTATCAAAACAGTTGCTGTGATAAAAGTTTGTTGTGCACTCTCCTCAAACAATAGCATAGTATTCTTTTACTCTAATAGCTACTGTAAATTGGACAGTGCAGTTAGATTAACAAGCATTTAAACTTTCTGCCTATATAAGACATGTCTATGTCCTGGAAAGTTCACTGTTACTTACAATGTCATGCTAATCACATTAGCGCACATTATCTCAACCATCCCGGTATAGGGACACAGATCCTGTAGAGGTTTTTAACATCAACATTGCTCCAAGTTTTCCCCATAATTGCAAAGACCTATTTAATTTTTTGCTCTGATAGTCATTTCTGAAGATATATTTTAAAATGTGATTATTCATTTTAAGGAAGAAAAAAAATACCCTGTTACGTGAACTGAACTCTCGTTTTAATATGGTGGAACTCTGAACATATAATAGTCAAATCATAGTGTAAAAGCAAGTGAGCAGGTTCTACTCTTTCTGGCCATTTTCTGGTGTTTTGTGGTGGAAAACTGAGTGGGTCAAGTATATCACATCAACCACGTTACTCATAGATAGACAGGCTAGAATCTTTTAAAATATTTGTTGTTGTAAAGCTTGCATTCAATTTCCCCTCCCTGTTGCACACAATAAGCTTCCATTTCCTGTCACAAGAGGATTCATGGCTGATTAAAGAAGAAATCGTCAACACTGTTAATCAACCTATATACACTTTACTTAATTAGGCACATACTATAGTCTTTTTAAATTTGATTTAACCTCGAGATGGGAAAACATGTTTTTTTATTAAGTTGAACATGTGCTCTTTATGACAGAATGTAAAAATCAGGTGAAATCAAATGTTTTTTCCCCACCAAGTTAGATATCTCAAAAGGCACTGAATTGGTGGAATGACCGCTACACAAAATTCATAGAAAGACTGTACCTTCCCCTTATATACTCCCTGACAAAGAAAACACTGAAAGCAGTCAGACCTCTCCCAACATCGAGTCAACATGGCATGAATACAGTATAACGATAAACAGAACAAAAATAAATTAATGTATAGGGTAAAACCATTAGTGTTCTTTGATAAGTCTTGGGGAAAGTTACTAAGAAAAAAAGGGTTTAAAATTAAATTACACATTCTGTTAATAAATACACAGTTGTATGCAGTATATATCCTGCCATTGAGATGGGCATTGTCAGGGGCAGTAGTAGTAGTAGCAGTAATTGTTGGCAGCCATTTTAGTAGGAACAGAACGGGGAACAGAAGGGTGGGGTAGGTTGGGGACAGGGAAGGACAGGGGTTGTCAGTAGTTTTGGCTGAATAGGTGAGGTAGGGCTGGTCACAACTCAAACAGTGGTGGCTTTAAAAAGACTGGCAGGAAAGTTTTTATATAATGTTCTTTTTACATTTTGCTTTTGTCATTTCATTATTTTCTTTTGTTAACTTGTGCGTTCATTGGAAAAGACACTGTCCCCCGCTCTTTCTCTCTCAGTATACTTTAGTGCGGGACAGAGTCCCTAGCGCTCTCCTCAGGTCTTTGGGACAGAACCCTCTCAAACTTTGATGTCCTCCTGGACACTCAGCTGGGACAGGGTCTTCTTGATGCGCAGGGCGGTGAGGCGGGCGGCTCCGTTGGCGTACCAACACTCCCTCATGATCTTCCCCATTACACGCAGGGCCTGGGGGGAGGGAGGCAAAGAAGGAGAGAAAGTAGACCGTTATCTTAAAGCTCTGTGATAATGTAGAGTGTTATCTTAAAGCTCTGGGATAATGTAGAGTGTTATCTTAAAGCTCTGGGATAATGTAGTGTGTTATCTAGAGCTCTGGGATTATGTAGGATTGAGCGAACATGAAGAATATTAGATAAAGTCATACATGCAAATATGGTGCAGATATGCACAGGGCTAAACAAGCTTATCGAAACCACCAATGCAACCCCAGAGAACAAACCCGGCAAAAGAATATACTTAACATAAATTGTGTGTATACAATGTAATACTTATAAGAAACCAGTGACACTTTCACAGCAACTGCTGTGCTATCATAATAGGACTGTTTGATTGACCTTAAGAGCATGCATATCTATCTACATGTGTCTGTCCCTACCTCGTAGCTCTGCCACCAGTTGGGCACGTTGGGCCGTAGTTTCTGGTCACAAACCACCTTCCTCATCTCCTCTATGGAGGGGTCAGAGGGCACCAGATCATAGTAGGGCAGCTGGTACTCCTCATGGATACCTAAGGGCAGAGGTCAAAGGTCAGGTAAGGCCCAGTTTCTAATTGATGATGAAATCAACTTTTAACTACATTAAGATAGAGATACTGTATTCGTCGCAAATGACACTTTTCCCTATATCGTGCACTACTATAGGGGGTCATATGGGCAATAAATAGGGCAGGGTTCCCAACTGGCGTGCCGAATTCGGCGCACAGGCGATTTGATTTGGTCCCAGGTTTTTGTATTTTTTATTGTTGGACATAAAAGACTGAAAACACCAGCAAATCAGCTTCAAGTTATTTTAATATTGGAAATCGGTTCCAAAGCATTCCTATGCATAATAGAGAGATATACACCGAGTGGACAAAACATTAAGAACAGCCGCCCATGTTGACCCCACACTTGTGTCAAGTTGTCTGGATGTCCTTCGGGTGGTGGACCATTCTTGATACACACAGGAAACTGATGAGCATGAAAAACTCAGTGTTGCAGTTCTTGACACAAACCGGTACGCCTGTCAACTACTACCATATCCCGTTCAAAGGCACTCAAATATTTTGTCTTGCACATTCACCCTCTGAATGGCACATATACAATATCCATGCCTCAATTGTCTTAAGTTTTAAAAATATCATTATTTTACAGTGTCCTCCCCTTCATCTACACTGATTGATGTGGATTTAACAAGTTAAATCAATAAGGGATCATAGCTTTCACGTGGATTCACCTGGTCAGTCTATGTCATGTTTTGTACATTCAGTGTATGTGATTGTATACAAATATAAGGAAGGTTTGCAAAGATCGTTTTAATCAAATATTATATATATCTCTTTGGGCTTCTTTGGTCAATTTGTAGTCTACAAATGATTTGTAATTATGTTCTGGCCCCCTGGTCATCCCCTCGAGAAGAAAAAACATCCAGAGGCTGAATCTAGTTGATGATCCCTGATATAGCCAATAGGGTGCCAGTTGGAACCCAGCCAGAGTGTGCTGAGGGGGAGCCTGTCTGACCTCCAGCGTTGCAGCGGCGTGTGATCTCCCAGTACACCAGGCCCAGAGCGTAGATGTCTGCACACTTAAACGAATCAAAATGCCTCATGTTGATGCTCTCATCCAGAACCTCAGGGGCCATGTACCTGACACAGAGAAAAATAGGTCTTTGTAAGCTGGTCTATATCCCTGATAGGTGGTGGTATGTGGGAGAGAGAGGGGGGGGGTCAGTAGGTGAAGTTGGGAAACAAGTACTTCTTAAGGTTGATGGCATGTGTATGTTTGTACCTCTTGGTGCCCACTCTCTGGTTGGGAGCGATGTCTATGGTGTCGGTGGTGGACTCGTGGCGCACTGCCAGCCCAAGGTCAGCGATGGCACATGTACTGTTCTTCTTCACCAGGATGTTCTTAGACTTGAGGTCCCGGTGGGCAATACCAGGCTTACCTAGAGGAAGGCAGAGAGAGTTAGACTACCTGACATTCACTGCATTCCTGGCAATCAATGGAACTTATGTAACATGTTCGTGTGAAACAGGTGTTTTATGATATCCAATTCATTTAAATCAAACATTGATCATGGTTATCTGCAGTATACCACTGGCTTCCAATGACAGCCAACAACATTTAAAAAAAGTGTTGAATGATGTTAATAACTGAACTATCAATAGATGCTTTACTTTAGAGGGGCTGCTATGCAAATCAAACAAGGCAGATCAATAACCCTGGAGTTTCCTATCAGCTAGTAAGCATGGCCTACATTCACTGTTTGCACAGGCCAGGAAAAGGTAGAGGAGGGAACAAATCGAAGAGCCCAGAAGAATTGACACATACAGCAACATGCAAGTATCAATCCAAGTACAACACACTCACCCTGCGTGCCCAGGATCTCCATGTGCAGGTGTGCCAGGCCGCTGGCAGCCGACAGTGCCAGTTTGATCATGCCCTCGATGGTCACAGAGTAGCGGTTCAGGTAGTCAAACAGAGAGCCGTACTCGTGGTAGTCTGACACCAGCCACAGCTGGGTCCATGTGCCATTATCTAGGAGAGACAGAGAGACTAAGTTTAGAGACCAATTGGTAGACCCGACACCACCCAATACGAAAAACTGACCTGAACACCAGATAGCTACAAGAAGTGCTCTTCGAAGGGGAATATTTTTTATGTGATGTCACACGATGACGGCCAATGTTTACCTTTGTTGTCCGCGGCGATGAATCCCAGGATGTTCTCATGGCGCAGCATGACGGTCTGGTAGATCTCAGCCTCCCGGAACCAGGAGCGCTCCTCTCTGGATGAGAAGATCTTCACCGCCACGTCTCCTCCTCTCCAGCGGCCCCGCCATACCTCTCCGAAACGCCCCTTCCCTATGATCTCCTGCAGCACGATCGTCCTGGCTACCGTCCGCTGGACAAACAGAGGGAGGCCTGCACAGAGACAGAGGACGGAGAGGACAGAGACATACGGGACACAGAGACAAGGCAAAAAAAAGAGAGAGGAATATTCAGTCAGACAATGAATCACATTGCCTAATATCAACCACATTTCTCCCTATGGATCTTCTTTATCTATGGAAGACATCATTAAAGCTACAGTCACATTTATTGAGATAGATCAGACCCCTAGAGAGCCCCAGCTGTGCTGTACTGACCAGATCCTGATCCAGAGGTGGACATGTCATAGATGAGGTCCTGCAGGGTCTTGTCCTTGGCCATGTAGAGGTGGTCACAGGAGGGGTCCTCCACCTCCAGCCTCTGCCTGTGGCTGTAGGCCCTCTGGTGGTACTGGAACAGGAACACAGCCATGATTAGCAGCACACACAGCAGGCAGACGGGCCCTGCGACCACTGCCACCAGCTCCACTGGACCCCATGTACCATCAGGGCCAAAGCCGCCCCCCAGGCCCGGCCGCAAAGTCACTGAGAAAGAGGGAAGAGAGACAATGAGAATAAATACATAATTCACATGTAATCTACACTGAACAAAAATATTAACGCAACACATTACAATTTCAAAGATTTTACTGAGTTACAGGTCATATAAGGAAATAATTTTAAATATATTAATTAGGCCCTAATCTATTAATTTCACATGACTGTGAATACAGATAAGCATCTGTGACCAACAGATGCATAAAAAAAAAGCTAGCAGTGTGGATCAGAAAACCAATCAGTATTTGTTGTGACTACCATTTACCTCACACAGCGCGATACATCTCCTTCGTATAGAGTTTATCGGGCTGTTGATTGTGGCCTGTGAAATGTTGTCACACTCCGCTTCAATGGCAGTGCGAAGTTGCTGGAACACGATGTCGTACACATCGATCCAGAGCATCCCAAACAATGGGTGACATGTCTGGTGATTATGCAGGCCATGGAAGAACTGGGACATGTTCAGCTTCCAGGAATTGTGTGCAGATCCTTGTGACATGGGTGATGGCTGTGCATTATCATGCTGAAACATGAGGTGATGATGGCGGATGAATGGCACGACAATGGCCCTCATGATCTCGTCACGGCATCTCTGTGCATTCAAATTGTCATCAATAAAATGCAATTGTGTTAGTTGTCCGCATCTTGTGCCTGCCCATACCATAACCCCTCCTCCACCATGGGGCACTCTGTTCACAACGTTGACAAAGTGCTCGCCCACACGACGCCATACAAGACCGTGTTGACAACACAGATGAGCTTCCCGGAGACGGTTTCTGACAGTCTGTGTAGAAATTCTTTGGTTGTGCAAACTCACAGTTTTACAAACTGTCCGGGTGGCTGATCTCAGACCATCCCGCAGGTGAAGAAGCCGGATGTGGAGGTCCTGGGCTGGTGTGGTTACACGTGGAATGCGGTTGTGAGGCCGGTTGGATATACTGCCAAATTCTCTAAAACTACATTGTAGGCAGCTTATTCTCTGGCAACAGCTCTGGTGAACATTCCTGTAGTCAGCATGCCAATTGCCCACTCCCTCAAAACTTGGGACATCTGTGGCATTGTGTTGTGTAACAAAACTGCACATTGTACTGGGGAAATGTTATTGTCCCCAGCACAAGTTGCACCTGTGTAATGATCATGCTGTTTAGTCAGCTTATTGATATGCCACACCTGTCAGGTGGATGAATTAGATTGGCAAAGGAGAAATGCTCACTAACGGGGATGTAAACAAATTTGTGCACAACATTTTTGAGAAATAAGCTGTTTGTGCATATGGAACATTTTTGGGATCTTTTATTTCATTTCAGCTCATGAAACATGGGACCAACACTTTACATGTTGCATTTATATTTTTGTTCAGTATATATTTAATGAGTAAACATAACAACCCAAATGCAACTCTGAACTGTTTGAGACCCATGTCTTCTATGGCAGCAGATAGCCTGTGGAATGTGTGGAGCTCACCAGAGGGAACTTTGAGGTTGAGGCTGTTGCAGTAGTTAGTGTAGCAGCAGTGTGTGTTGAGGAGGCCCTCAGCACTCAGGCAGTAGAAGGGCTGGCCCGGGGGTACCAGCTTGTCCCGGGTGATGCAGATACGAATGTGCTGCTCTTGGCCGTCGATGAAGGACGTGGAGGCCATGCAGGCCCCATCAGTCTCACACTGGGAGCCAGTCTTCTGACACTGGGCCGTGGTGCAGTTACACCACAAAGCTGCAAACAGAGAGACAGGGAGTATTTCAAAATGTTGTAATTGCTTATGAAGTTGTGTCCGGCGTTGACACATAAGTGACATTTTTTCACTTCTCCACTGTATGAGAATGAAGTTCATATCCAGCAGAGGGCTCTCAAAGACAGCAGCAGTGCCACCAAGCATAGGACTATAGACAAACAGATTAACGGTGTGTTTATTACATTTTTCCTCCAAATGAAAAAACACCACGACAGCGTAACACCCCTACCCTACAGAGATGGTTCATCCAAAAAAACAGTATATGAACTTATCAACTGTAAATCAAACTGCATGACATCTTCAAAAGACGCGTTCGGAGGCGGGCCACGAAACAATTGTGGCCATTTTAAATGTCTCTGCCATTTATATTATTGGATGGAGGGGCTCCCGAGTGGTGTAGCGGTCTAAGGCACTGCATTTCAGTGCATGAGGCGTCACTACAGACCCGTGTTCGATCCCAGTCTCGGTCACAACTGGCTGTAACCGGGTGTCCCATAGGGCAGTGCACAGTTGGCCCAGCGTCGTTTGGGTTAGGGGACGGTTTGACCGGCAGGGGACTTTACCTGGCTCATCGCGCTCTTGCGGCAGACTGGGTTCCTGCAGGCGGACTTCGGTCATCAGTTGAACAGTGCTTCCTCCGACACATTGGTGCAGCTGGCAGGCGGGTGTTAAGGAGCGTGGCTTGGCGCCTCTCCCAAGCCCATTTGGGCAGTAAGAGTTCTATTTTTTTTCTCCTTTTTTTTTTTTTCCCGGGTCCTCTAACAGCGTAAAAAAAAAGTACACACACACACACACACACACACACACACACACACACACACACACACACACACACACACACACACACACACTTTTGCCCTCAGAACAGCCTCAATTCGTCAAGCCATGGTGTCTCCAATGCTTCCCACAGTTATCAAGTTGGCTGGATGTCATTTGGGTGTTGGACCATTCTTGATACACACATGAAAAACCCAACAGCAGTGCAGTTCTTGACACACTCAAAGCTACTACCATACCCCGTTCAAAGGCACTCAAATCCTTTGTCTTGCACTTTAACCCTCAATGACACACATACACAATCCATGTCTCAAAGGCTTTAAAAATTGTTATTTAACCCGTCTCCACCCCTTCATCTATACTGATTTAAAGTGGATTTAACAAGTGACATCAATAAGGGGTCATAGCTTTCACTTGGTCAGTTTAGGTTATGGATAAGGCAGGTGTTCATAATGTTTTGTACACTCAGTGTATCTTGATTAGATAAGTATTCAACCCACGGAGTCCATATGTGTTTTTGGATAAGTCTAAGAGGTTTGCATACCTGGATAGTACATGATTTGCACATTATTATTTTTGTTAATTCTTCCAAGATCTGTCAAGTTGGTTGTTGATCATTGCTAGACAGCAATTTTCAAGTCTTGGCATAGATTTTCATGCCGATTTTAGTGAAATCTGTAACTAGGACCCTTAGGAACATTAAATGTAGTCTTGGTAAGCAACTCCAGTGTATATTTGGCCTTGTGATTTAGGCTTTTGTTCTGCTGAAAGGTGAATTTGTCTCCTGTTGGAAAGCAGACAGAACCGGGTTTTCCTCTAGGACTTTGCCTGTGCTTAGCTCTATCAGGCTACATTTCTTTGAATCCTAAATAACTCCCAAGTCATTGTCGATGACGAGCATACCCATAACATGATGCAGCCACCATGCTTGAAAATACTGTATGAAGAGTGGTACTTGGTGACGTGTTGTGTATTCCCCAAACATAATGCTTTGTATTCAGGACAAAAAGTGAATTCCTTTGCCACATTTTTTTTTGCAGTATTACTTTAGTGCCTAATTGTAAACAGGATGCATGTTTTGGAATAATTTCACCATGCTCAATGGGATATTCAGTGCCAGCTTATTTTTTTTACCCCTCTATCAATAGGTGCCCTTTGTGAGGCATTGGGCAACCTCCCTGGTCTTTGTTGTTGAACAACCATTATTGGCCAGACTTACATTTTTACTCCAATACTTATTTAGGCTTGCCATTAAAAAAGGGGTTGAATACTTGACTCAAGCCATTTCAGTTTTGTAAAAAAATCAAAAAACAAAATTCCCCTTTGACATTATGGGATAGTGTGTAGATCAGTCAAAATCTCAATCCAATTTAAATTCAGGGTGTAACAACAAAATGTGGAAAAAGTCAAGAGATGTGTCAACTTGACTGGTAATGTATGTATGTATGTATGTATGTATGTATGTATGTATGTATGTATGTATGTATGTGTACAGTACCAGTCAAGTTGACACTCATTCAAGCGTTTTTCTTAATTTTTTACTATATTGTATTATAATAGTGAAGACATCAAAACTATGAAACAACACATGGAACCATGTTGTAACCAAAGCGTTAAACAAATGAAAATATATATACCCGATAGAACAGATGGCACTGTGATACTTTACTCAGCAAACTGGATGCTATTTTGTAAATGACATCGCCGAAGTCAAGGATCGGTAGGATAGTCAGTTTTACGAGGGTATGTTAAGGCATGACTGAAGGAGGCTTTGTTGCGAAATAGGAAGCCAATTCTAGATTTAATTTTGGATTGCTTAAAGTGAGTTGAAGGAGAGTTTACAGTCTAACCAGAAACCTAGGAATTTGTAGTTGTCCACATATTCTAGGTCAGAACCATCCAGAGTAGTGATGCCAGTTGGGCGGGAGGACAGCGATCGGTTGAAAAGCATGCACTTAGTTTTACTAGCATTTAAAAGCAGTTGGAGGCCACGGAAGGAGTGTTGTATGGCATTGAAGCTCGTTTGGAGGTTTGTTAGCACAGTGTCCAAAGAAGGGCCAGAAGTATACAGAATGGTGTCGTCTGTGTGGAGGTGGATCTAAGAATCACCTGCAGCATGAGCGACATCATTGATATATACAGAGAAGAGAGTCGGCCCGAGAATAGAAGCCTGTGGCACTCCCATAGAGACTGCCAGAGGTCCGGACAACATGCCCTCCGATTTGACACACTGAACTCCATCTGAGAAGTAGTTCGTGAACCAGGCGAGGCAGTCATTTGAGAAGCCAAGGCTATTGAGTCTGCCAATAAGAATATGGTGATTGACCCGAGTCGAAAGCCTTGGCCATGTCGATGAAGACGGCTGCTCTTTTATCAATGGCGGTTATGATTTCGTTTAGGACCTTGAGCGTGGTTTAGGTGTACCCATGACCTGCTCGGAAACCAGATTGCATAGTGCAGAAGGTACGGTGGGATTCGAAATGGTCGGTGATCTGTTTGTTAACTTGGCTTTCGAAGATTTTAGAAAGGCAGGGCAGGATGGATATAGGTTTATAACAGTTCGAGTCTAGAGTGTCTCCCCCTTCGAAGAGGAGGATGACCACGGCAGCTTTCCAATTTTTGGGAATTTCAGACGATACAAAAGAGGTTGAATAGGCTAGTAATACAGGTTGCAACAATTGCGGCAGATAATTTTAGGAAGAGAGGATCCACATTGTCTAGCCCAGCCGATTTGTAGGGATCCAGATTTTGCAGTTTTCAGAACATCAGCCGTCTTGATTTGGGTGAAGGAGAATGTTTTTGTGCTGGTCAAGGGCAGTCAAGTATGGGGTGAAACAAGGGCTATATCTGTTCTTAGTTGTACATTTTTTGAAAGGGGCATGCTTATTTAAAGATGGAGGAAAGCGCTATTGAAGAGAAACCAGGCATCCTCTACTGACGGGATGAGGTCAATATCCTTCCAGGATACCCAGGCCAGGTCAATTAGAAAGGCCTGCTCACTGAAGTGTTCTAGGGAGCGTTTGACAGTGATGAGGGGTGGTCGTTTGACTGCGGACCCAGGAAGGCAATGATCACTGAGATCCTGATTGAAGACAGCAGAGGTGTATTTATAGGGTAGGTTGGTCAGGATGATATCTAAGAGGGTGCCCATGGTTACAGATTTAGGGTTGTACCTGGTAGGTTCCTTAATGATTGTGTTAGATTGAGGGCATCTAGCTTAGATTGTAGGACGGCCTGGGTGTTAAGCATGTCCCAGTTTAGGTGAAGAAAAACTATATATACACAAGGGACGGGAGGAGACAATCAAAAATATATCCCCACTGCAACACCATCTTGGATATGATGACAGCTTTGCACACTCTTAGCATTTTGTCAACCAGCTTCACCTGGAATGCTTTCCAATAGTCTTGAAGGACTTTCCACATATGCTGAGCACTTGTTGGCTGCTTTTCCTTCACTCTGCAGTACAACTCATCCCAAACCATCTCAATAGGGTTGAGGTCAGGTGATTGTGGAGGCCTGGTCATCTGATGCAGCACTCCGTCACTCACCTTCTTGGTCAAATAGCCCTTACACAGCCTGGAGGTGTGTTGGGTCAGTGTCCTGTTGAAAAACAAATTACAGTCTCACTAAGCGCAAACAAGATGGGATGGCGTATCGCTGCAGAATGCAAAATGACTGTAGTCCTAAGAGTAGGCTGCTATGGTTCTTTTGCTCCTGCATGCGTTGGAGCATGTGCAAAGGGGAGTTCCTTCCAGTAGATCACACCTGCAGAATTGTGTGGTCTGGTAGACCATACTCCTCCTGAATGCCTTCGAGTCTCTGCTTGGCTGGGGTGGCGTGTCCGAAGTAGGTGACAACCTACAACCCTCTGACTCCAGGCCATCATGCACAACAAGTTGTAGTGTGTGTGCACTTCAACTGAGGTCTGGCATGTCCATTAGCCGCATCCCTTTACCATGTTTGCACCACTGTCGTGTAGCACCAGTAGCACAGGCTCACTGTCAATAGCCCACACCTGTAACATCTAAAGGAAGAGGTTGCCGATGTATTCTCCTGTGTGGGATCTGGTCATGGCTTTGACATTAAGGACTACCTGGACTCTGTTTCAGTCCTTGAAGTGAACAGTTAAACTCAGAGCTTCTGTGGACTCCAACCAGCAATCTGTTTTGAATGCCATACTGTCGCCATCATTTTCAAATGGACAGAACTTGTTTTAATCTTCTCCACTACCTTGCTATGTACTTGAATCAGCTTTTCTGTGTGAAAATATTTTTGACCTTAGAGTGCATCTGGGTTCTGCTTCAGTCAGCAGGCCCCGAAATCAAACACCTTCAACCACATTGAATGATTGGACGTCTATGGCTATCATCTCCTTCACCTTTTTGTCATGTTTTTTTGACCTAGGATCTGAAGGCCCCCCCCCTATTTTCTGTGTTTTGTCAAATATTTGTAGCAGGGTGAGCTGCAGTGTTGCTGGGGAAGAAGTAATTCTCTGTGCATTTGTCCCTGTGCCTCTTCGTAGGCATCGTTGTGTCTCAGTTTCAGGTGAGCCCACAAATTGCTTGTGTTCTTGGCGGTGTCGTGTTTCGAAGGACGCATGGCTCTAGACCTTCGCATCTCCAGAGACCGTACGGGAGCTGCAGCAATGGGACAAGACCGTAACTACCAATTGTAAATCATGAAATTGGGGAGAAAAAGGGGTAAAAAAGTACAACAATTTTTAATTATTATTAACTTGTAGTTTTTACAAAATGAGGGCATTGCGATTTGCTTATTGTCATTCAGTGTATTCCAAAATTGGATAAATACATGTACACAGTATTAATGAAATATGATTTATGGAAGTGGATAATTAAATACAGTAGGCAAAATACTAAATATAGATAGATTGCTAGATATAATATAATACATCTAATTGATTAGGCAAGATTTGCATTTGTGCCCTAAAAAGGTTAGGAGATTCCAGCAAAACATTTACCTAGGCTCTGAAGAATGAGCTGCCTCATGCTAGCCAGCTGGACATCAACATACATGTACTTAGCTATGTTTTCATTAATTGCAGGGTTGCAGCCACTGATTTATGGTAGTTGTCACTTGAAAGGAAAAAAAATCTAAATGACAAAATTTGCTGCTGGCACAACTCTGCCTCTCGCCTTCAAGCATTGCCTGAGTGAACGGCATCAAGTACCTCTACACAACTAGCTAACAGGCTAGCACTCGTCATGGATATGGGGATGCCAAAACGTGAATTTGGACCAGTCTCTGGCCTGAGAAATTACAACCCATACATTAAAATGCAGCAATGAAGCGCTACTTTGTAACCTTCTGTGTTTTTTCAGTGTCTGAAAACATTTTTCGCAATGAGCACAGAAACAAACCAGATTTTGCAGGTTGAGGTTTCTTAGCACGGCAATTGCTTTACACCCTACTATGACACTGCACGCAACAGTATAAGGTCAGTACACATTTTTAGCACTTTATTGAGCTGGCAAGCTTATATTTACTTAGTTCAGAGTAGGTCACTCTCCTCTCCGACTGGTGTAGTTACATTGGGTGTCCAGTCTTGCTGTAGCGCGCCACGGCAAGATAGGCGTATAGCCATGTAAAGAGTGCCAGCTCCCTCTTCAAGACATACTAATGAAATTGAACAATAAAAAAGTATAATTCTATAAAGAACAGCTTTTTTGAGCATTTTCTTCACATTTTATATCGGTCCTTTCAGTGGACTTTACCTAAACACTGAAAGTATATCCTAAAAGGATAATATCAGCAGATAATAAATCGGTTGGGTTCCATTTGATTTGATAAGATTATATTTTGTACAATAAAAAACAGATGCATACAAACATACATCCACAACATCACCCCTCCCCAGACCGACCTGCTCACATCTCCAGTCTCAGCATCATTCTCAGCCACATGGTCTCAAACTGCACCATGTTGTTTCTCTCCATTGCCCACGCATGTTCAACATTTAGACAATAAAGAAACGTTTAGATAAAGCACCAGACAACTTTCTAACTCCACCCATGACTTTTGGACTTTATAACATTCCCAGAAGGCAAGGATTACAGGGTCATTGTTAATTTTACATTTAAGACATGACTCTGCCGTTGTGCTGTAGTAATAAATTATATAAATGAGTTTATACTGGATTAAGCATACATTTTCATTAACTGTAATTCCATTAGTTATGGTCGGGCTCCATTTTGAATTTTACAAATTCTTGCACTTGCAGACATCAACAGAAAGCTCAAAGACACCTTGGTCATATGATACTCTGAACCTACAGGCTCTATAAAAATGGTAAACACATGGGGGAAGTGAAGTTCAAAAGACAAAAGGTCTATTTGTTTAATGCTGACAGCTTGCTTTTAAATAGTGGTTAGTGGTGCTCTACTGACAGTGTTACTTTAGTCAAAAATGGACTTTGCCCATACAATTTCATAATCCTTCATCTTGTGACATCATACTGGTCCTTTGTCTGACAATTACATGGAATTTGACCAACCCAGACTGAGATCATTGGGGGTAGGGGAGTGAACCCAGGATGTAGTAGTGGGGGTGGGGCAGTACTTAAAGGGGGAGCTCCTACATTTCGGGGAGATTGCTGTCAATTGTGGAGGTTTGGGATTAGCCCCAACCTAGAGGAGATGGTAGGGGGAATTAAGGGCAGAGAAGGGGGAGGCGTTTGAGGGGTGGCACAGTAGTATTCAATGTTTTTTTTAATCCCCAGCAGCAATTACTGTTATTTGGGGGGTAGGCTTTGGTGGGTTTATGGGAAGAAGGGGATGGGGTTGTAGTAGTAGTTTGTACAGAGGACGGGGTTGTGGCTGTCATTAAACTCAGTCTAGACGGTTACTGCCTAAGTAACATTTTGAATAATTGAAATGTATTGGGGCACCGAGGCTAACACGGTGTGAAAGGATCCATGAGCATGAACAAGTGAAGTTCATAGGAGCATGTCAAATTGGATGTCAAACGAAAGCTAAGATCCTATAATTTCTCAAAATCAAAAGACATATTTTGGAAAGTATTCAGACCCCTTGACTTTGTTATGTTGCAGCCCTATTTGAAAATATATTAAATTGTTTCCCCCCCCAAATCTCAAGTATTCAGACTAGAGGTCGACTGATTAATTCGGAATGGCCAATTAATTAATTAGGGCCGATTTCAAGATTTCATAACAATCGGAAATCTGTATTTTTGGGCACCGATTTTGCTGATTATTATTATTATTTTACACCTTTATTTAATATTTATTTAACTAGGCAAATCAGTTAAGAACACATTCTTATTTTCAATGACGGCCTAGGATTGACGCAGAACGACAGA
Source organism: Oncorhynchus keta (assembly GCF_023373465.1). NCBI lineage: Eukaryota > Metazoa > Chordata > Actinopteri > Salmoniformes > Salmonidae > Oncorhynchus > Oncorhynchus keta. The sequence goes on along the minus strand of NC_068441.1, from coordinate 23,825,114 downwards.
TTTTTACCTTGTCAGCTCGGGGGATCCAATCTTGCAACCTTACAGTTAACGAGTCCAACGCTCTAACCACCTGCCTCACGAGGAGCCTGCCTGTTACGCGAATGCAGTAAGCCAAGTTAAGTTGCTAGCTAGCATTACATTTATAAAAAACAAATCAATCGACTGTCGTTGCTCCAATGTGTACTTAACCATAAACATCAATGCCTTTCTTAAAATCAATACACAAGTATATATTTTTAAACCTACATATTTAGCTAAAATAAATCCAGGTTAGCAGGCAATATTAACCAGGTGAAATTGTGTCACTTTTCTTGCGTTCATTGCACGCAGAGTCAGTGTATATGCAACAGTTTGGGCCGCCTGGCTCTTTGCGAACTAATTTGCCAGAATTTTTACGTAATTATGACATAACATTGAAGGTTGTGCAATGTAACAAGAATATTTAGACTCATGGATGCCACCCGTTAGATAAACAAAACGTTTATTCCGTTCCGTATGTTTCAAGGTGATAGTTTGACCTAAGGCTCGTATTTCTGTGTGTTTATTATAGTTAAGTCTATGATTTGATAGAGCAGTCTGAGGGGTTGTAGGCAGCAATATTGATCAGAGTTACATTGTCCTATGGATATCTACACAGTTATACAATTGGCAAGGTGGTGAAAGCCTACACGAAAGACAGACCTTATTTTAAGTGAATCTAAAAATACCCTATGGAATAAATGAATGAAGGAACCGCTTTTCAGATTTTGGCTTATGAACTGAAATAAAATATCTTATCTCTCTCAAATTTTGTTTACATACCTGTTAGTGAGCATCCACCTGACAGGTGTGGCAAATCAAGAAGCTGATTAAACAGCATGATCATTACACAGGTGCACCTTGTGCTGGAGACAATAAAAGGCCACTATGTGCAGTTTTGTCACACAACAAAATAGGTAAAAAGGTAGTCCTTGTGCATTGAGGGGCTGCAGTTGCTCCCGGGTCTGCGGACCCACATCCACAGTGAGAAAAACATTTGTGCCTCCCCCCATGTTTTAGAGTTAATTTTGTGTAATTCTACACATTTTGCAACGGCTGTAGATAAACTGGTACAGTTTAAAAGTTTACTGCAATTTTACACATTTTGCCATGGAGTGAAGAGGATAAGCTATTTTACAGCTAATTTCCTGCAATTCTACACATTATGCCATAGGGTGGAGAGAAACGTTTGCCTGCCCCCCCCAGCCAGGAATTCGACAATGATAACAAGTTTAGATAGTTTGGGAGTTAGCAGGCTGCTAAACTAACTCCCAACATTTTTGACATGGGCTAATTGAGAGTTAGCAGGCTGCTAAACTAACTCCCAACATTTTTGACATGGGCTAACTGAGAAAAACTGCTGATGCACGACCCCATTTAAAAAAATTGCACCTTGTGTATTCTACTATTCTAAACTTGCAACAATAAGTTGAGACCCCAAAAAGCTGAATAAGCTTAATGTTGAGAGAAGCCTAATTGAAAGTGTAACCAGAACCCTGAAAATATAAGGCTTCAAAAACATGAATAGCTAAAGTAGTGAGAAATTAAAGGGGATTATGACTTGCTGTAGGTAGTGTAGTTAAGTGCTGATACTCTAGACGAGGACGGAGGAAAGAGCACCAGGCCAGGCGCAGCACCTGATGAAGACACCCAGACGCCACCACGCAGAAAACACACTCTACTCACCCTATCCTCCCCGACTATCCCACTCAAATCGATACAGAGGAAGTGTGTGTGTGCACGCACGCTTGTGCACATGCTCCTGTTATTGTATCTGTGCTCTCAGTCTTCTGATTCTAGTTGGCTTTCTAAACATAGGTTCAGTGATCTCAGATAAGCAGGCAGTGTGTTCCTCGCAAGGTTACTTCGTCCGTGTGGAGGCATGTTAACATTCATGTGATGGAATGGCCATTTGCCATGTTCGGTCAGTGTTTTGTTGAAGAATGATTGGGAAGCAAGAGGGAAAACTGCAAGCCTGAGAAACTCCAGCATCAGAAAATATGATAATTTGATCGGTGAGAAGAACATGTAGGTTATGCTGGAACAAAATATGTTTCCATGTCAACATACTTTGATCAATCAAGGCCAGAGCGAGGTCTGTTCAAAAGAGTTCCCATTTATTTTAAACATATAGTAAAACCAGATACATAATAGGCAGGCAGCCCAAACTTGTGAGTACTTGATTTGATTTCCCCCCTGGTTATAGTGCCCATGGGAGACTGGCCTCTGAGTATCTGAGCCTTGACACAGGAGTCCTTGGAGACAGGATGCAGCGTGTCAATTTGAGACAGAGAAAAAAAACATTGAAAATCAATGAGCAACTACAGAAGAGTAGATAATGCAATTGATAGAAATGAGATAATAGGGGAAAACAGACCTCTTAACTTACTAAATGACTCATTTGGTAAAAGATATGCATTTGTCAAATGCTTTCAGCATTAGCCCCTCTCAATGTAATTACATGCCTGTTTTGTAGATCCCATGAACTGCGCTAAATCTTACTACACAGTCTAGCTCATCCTCAGTTTAAAATACTTCTCCATTTCCACGTATCACAAACCCAGGGAACGAGAGCTGGTCACTCTCCCTGTAACCTCTTCTTTAAACATCTCAATCATACCGTTTCACAAACAATTCCCCGTTTTGTCTTTAAGCTTGTTTACTCTGATGCTCTTTATCAACAAGGATGTACATGCCGAGTTGTAAAGGCCAGGGATTTTTCATATTTTCAAAAGAGCCCTGCAGTGAAGGAACCTTCTCACCCCTCAACCTTGATACAAGGTACAGCTGTGGTTTAGAGTTTCCCCTAGGCTTGAGTGGTTAAGCAAAGTCATTTGGGGACTTTTATTCGGTGTGGTATAGATATTATAGATATAATGGTATAGATATTAACACACAAATATGCCTGTTTGGGTCTGTCAGTTGCAGCTACAAGGCTGTGAGAGTATAGGGGCTATTCACATCTATGTCCGGGGGGGGGGCGATCCAAATCATCTTGAGTAACATAATTGAGTTTCAAAGTTTTTAATACTTCAGAATGATTTGAACATGAAGTGTGAAAATGCTAATATACAGTTGAAGCCGGAAGTTTACATAAGCCTAAGCCAAATACATTTAACAAAATAGCAAAGTTGTTTAGGAGACAGTAAAATGGCAGCCATCCCCTCCGGTGCTAGTTTTCTATGTTTAACAATTAGTAATTAGTTAAAAAAGAAGTTGTAACTCATTTTGTACACAATGTTGCTGCTACCTTCTCTTATGACCAAAAACATGGACATGAGAACAGCGATTACTCACCTCGAACTGGATTAAGATTTTTCTTTAAATGAGTCCAACGCGAAGGATATACTGCTTCCCGGAGACCAGGCCCTCATCCCAGTCATTCGAATTAAGAAAATACATACGGGGGCGGAGGTCTGGGTGCCTTGCGAGAATTTGTTGGGAGTGAGTAAACCACCACTACACTCGGTATTATTGGCCAACGTGCAATCATTGGAAAACAAACTGGACGATCTACTGTAATATCTTATGTTTCACCGAGACTTGGCTGAACGACACGGATTATATAGAGCTGGCTGGTTCCTCTGTTTTTCGGCAGGACAGAGCAGCTACGTCTGGTAAGACGAGGGGCGTCTCTATACCTCCTGGTGTGCGATGTCTACTATTAAAGAAATCTCGAGGTATTGCTCAGAGCTGTAGACCACACTATATTATTGGTAGCCATCTATTTACCACCACAAACCGATGCGGGCACTAAGGCCGCACTCAATGAGCTGTATAAGGCCATAAGCAAACAAGAAAATGCTCATCCAGAAGCATTTGGCCGGGGATTTTAATGCAGGCAAATTTAAATCTGTTTTACCTCATTTCTACCAGCATGTCACATGTGCAACTAGAGGAAAAAACCTCTAGACCACCTTTACGCCACACACAGAATGCATACAAAGCTCTCCCTCACCCTCCATTTGGTAAATCTAACCATTATTTTATTCTCCTGATTCCTGCTTACAAGCAAAAACTAAAGCATGAAGTACCATTGACTCGCTCAATACAGAAGTGGTCAGATGACACAGATGCTAAGCTACAGGACTGTTTTGCTAGCACAGCCCTGAATATGTTCCCAGATTCATCCAATGGCATTGAGGATTATACCACCTAAGTCACCGGCTTCATCAGTAAGTGCATCAAGTTGGTAGAGCATGGCGCTTGACGTCCTCCCATTTCCCAACCAGAAGCCATGGATTACAGCGAACATCCGCACCGAATCTAAAGGCTAGAGCTGCCGCTTTCAAGGAGCGGGACACTAATCCGGATGCTTATAAGAAATCCCGCTATGCCTGCAGACTAACCATCAAACAGACAAAGCATCAATACAGGACTAAGTTGAAATCCTACTACACCGGCTCGGATGTGGCAGGATTGAAAACTATTATGGACTACAAATGGAAACCCAGCCATGAGCTGCCCAGTGACGGGAGCCTACCAGACAAGCTAAATGCCTTTTATGCTCGCTTTGAGGCAAGAAACACTGCATGAGAGCACCAGCTGTTCCAGACGACTATGTGATCACGCTCTCCATAGCTGATGTGAGCAAGACCTTTAAACTAGGGATGCACCGATATGACATTTTTGGTCGATACGATAGTTCTCACACACACACACACACACACACACACACACACACACACACACACACACACACACACACACACACACACACACACACGTCTAAGGCACTGCATCTCAGTGCAAGAGGCGTCACTACAGTCCCTGGTTTGAATCCAGGTTGTATCACTTCCGGCAGTGATTGAGAGTCCCATAGGGCGGTGCACAACTGGCCCAGCATCGTCTGGGTTTGGCCGGAGTAGGCAGTCATTGTAAATAAGAATTTGTTCTTAACTGACTTTCCTGGTTAAATAAAGGTTACACACACAAAAAGTTATGCATGTCCCTATTACCAGTAAAACATCAAAACCCATTTTTCACTGACTTGCTGTTTCATTGTTCATTTGTTCAGTCCTTTCATCATACATGTCAAGCAGTGAAGTTTCAGCTGTCTGTCTGTCCGTGGCCCCTCTTCCTCGGTGCGCACTGTCACTGTGTCCGTTTCTATCTTGTCCAGCTGCGTATGTAACATTTCACGTAAACCCTGTTTCTTGTCTGCATCGAAGTAGCTGCCCTTGTACCTAGCATTGAGCATGGTGGCGACACAGTAGAGAGTTAGAGAGAATGCCACCAAATCGCTAGTTCACAGCCTCGAGTACTTTTGTAAGTTAACCCCACGGTCTGTGTCAGCAGTTTTGTTGAGCACACATTTCAATGCCATGGCAGAGGGTATCACGTCTTCTGCAGACGCAGTTGTTCAAATAAGGAGTGTGTTCATGTTTCCAAGTTTCAAACATGTTCTCAAATGCAATTGAAAATGGCAGCAGTGGTATGAGAACCAGCACATTCTTGAGCATGCAATTACAGCTTTCCTCAGTACAAAATCCTTGTCGAACCACTGTGCTGTCACACTCAGCATGCTCATGGGGTTGACGTCGCTGGCCCAAATGTCAGTCGTGAAGCTAATAGCAGCGACACCCATAGCAAGAAGCTCATGGATGTGATTCAACAATACTGTGTAACTCTAGTAGGGAAACATAGCACCGACTTGGTAGTGTGTACCGGTGCTCAAACATCCACGACAGAGAACGGTTGATGGCGCCAAAAACTTGGCTGACTTTTTACTTTCTCTCAACCAATTGTGCAATTTTGTTCGTTTTTTTGTGTAACTTATTATGTACATAATGTTGCTGCTACCGACTCTTATGACCCAAAATAACTTCTGGACATGAGAACAGCGATTACTCACCGCGGACTGGAAGAAACATTTTCCTTTAACTTCTTGGTGACAGGGTAGCGTGGATGAATTGAGTAGCGTGGATGAATAAGGTGCCCAGAGTAAACTGCCTGCTACTCTGTCCCAGATGCGAATAGATGTATATTATTAGTAGTATTGGATAGGAAACACTCTGAAGTTTCTAAAACTTTTTAAATGATGTGTGTGAGTATAACAGGCCTCATATGGCAGGCAAAAACCTGAGACAAATCCAACCAGGAAGTGGGACATCTGAGGTTTGTCATTTTTCAACTCTTTGTCATTCCAATATACAGTGTAAATGGGGTCATATTGCACTTCCTAAGGCTTCCACTAGATGTCAACAGTCTTTAGAACAGAGTACACCACCTCAGTCATCGGCTTCATCAGTAAATGCATCGACAACGTCTTCCCCACAGTGACTGTACGTACACATCCCGACCAGAAGCATGGCAAAATCCACATCGAGCTAAAGGCTGGAGCTGCTGCTGTCAAAGAGCAGAACACTTATCCAGATGCTTATAAGAAATCCCCCTATGCCCTCAGGCCAACCATCAAACAAGCAAAGCGTCAATACAGGATTAAGACTGAATCCTACTACACAGACGAGCGTCAGAGTCGGATGTGGCAGGGCCTGAAAACTACTACGGATTACAAAAGGGAAATTCAGACGCAAGCTGCCCATTGACGCGAGCCTACCAGACAAGCTAAATGCCTTTTATGCTCGCTTCGAGGCAAGCAACACTGAAACATGCACGAGAGCACCAGCTGTTCTGGATGACTGAGTGATAATGCTCTCGGTAGCCGATGTGAACAAAAGCTTTAAACAGGTCAACATTCACAAAGCCGCTGGGCCAGACTGATTACCAGGAGGTGTACTCAAAGCATGCGCAAACCTACTGGCAAGTGTCTTCACTTGACATTTTCAACCTCTTCCTGACCTAGTCTGTATACCTACATGTTTCAAACAGACCACAATAGTCCCTGTGCCCAAGGAAGTGAAGGTAACCTGCCTAAATGATTACGCCCCGTGGCACTCACGTCGGTAGCCATGAAGTGGTTTGAAAGGCTGGTCATGGCTCACATCAACAGCATCCTCCTGGACACCCTAGACCCACACCAATTCGCATACCGCCCCAACAGATCCACAGATGACGCAATCTCAATCGCACTCCACACTGCCCTTTCTCACCTGGACAAAAGAAACGCCTTTGTGAGAATGCTGTTCATTGACTACAGCTCAGCGTGCAACACCATAGTGCCCATGAAGCTCATCACTAAGCTAAGGACTCTGGGACAAAACACCTCCCTCTGCAACTGAATCCTGGACTTCCTGATGGGCCGCCCCCAGGTGGTAAGAGTAGGCAACCACACGTCTGCCACGCTGATCCCTAACACTGAGGTCCCTCAGGGGTGTATACTTAGTCCCCTCCTGTAGTTCCTGTTCACCCACGACTGTGTGGCCAAGCATGACTCCAACACCTTCATTAAGTTCTGACGACACAACAGTGGTAGGCCTGATCACCGACGAAACGGCCTATAGGGAGGTGGTCAGAGAACTGGCAGTGTGGTGCCAGGACAACAACCTCTCCCTCAATGTGAGTCAGAGAAAGGAGACGATCGTGGACTACAGGAAAAGTCACGCTGAACAGGCCCCCATTAACATTGACATGGCTGTATTGGAGTGGGTCGAGAGTTTCAAGTTCTTTGGTGTCCACATCACCAAACTACCATGGTCCAGATTCCAAGAACACAGGATGAGATGTTACTATCCTTTGTGCAAGCACTTCCAATAGTTAATGAACAGTGAGCGTGGTGCAAGACAGTCGTGAAGAGGGCACAACAAAACCTTTTCCCCCTCAGGAGACTGAAAAGATTTGGCATGGTGGTAGGCATAGGCAACAACACATCTGCCACGCTGATCCTAAACACTGAGGCCCCTCAGGGGTGCATGATTAGTGGACAAGCACGATTCCAACACCATTAAGTTTGCTGACAACAGAACAGTGGTAGGCCTGATCACCAACAACGATGAGACAGTCTATAGGGAGGTAGTCCGAGACCTGGCAGTGTGGTGCCAGGACAACAACCTCTATCTCAACGTGACAAGACAAAGGAGCTGATTGTGGACTATAGGAAAAGGAGGGCCGAACAGGTCCCCATTAACATCGACAGGGCTGTAGTGGAGCGGGTTCCTTGATGTCCACATCAACAAAATATCATGGTCCAAACACACCAAGAAAATCGTGAAGAGGGCACGACAACACATTTTCCCCCCCAGGAGACTGAAAAGATTTGGCATGGGTCCTCAGATCCTCAAAAAGAGGATAGTGCGTACGGCCAGTACATCACTGGGGCCATGTTTCCTGACATCCAGGACCATATACTAGGCGGTGTCAGAGGAATTACTCAAAATAATTATCAACGACTCCAGTCACCAAAGTCATGGACTGCACAGAAAGCGGTACCAGAGCACCAAGTCTAGGACCAAAAGGCTCATTAACAGCTTCTACTCCCAAGTCATAAGACTGCTGAACAACTAATCAAATGGCCACCGGATTATTTACATTGAATCTCCCCCTTTTGTTTTTTTACACCGCTGCTACTCTACTTGACTATCTATGGATAGTCATTTTACCTCAATTAACCTGTACCCGTACCCCTGCACATTGACTAGGCACCGATACCCCCTGTATATAGCCTCGTTATAGTTATGTACATTTCTTGTGTTACCTTGTGATTGATTCGATTTTTAAACTTTATTTGATACTGTATACTCGTTGTTGGTTTGGGATTGAAATGGGATGTGGGGGGGTTCACAAGTGGCTTTTTACTATTTCTTTGGAATCCTCATGTCTTACTTACTAACCAGGTTGTGACAAAACCATGTGTAGAGTTGAAAATGCAATGGAAACCAATTAAACTTGAATTGTTTTTATTATTGCGGGAACTTATGTGCTCTACGTCGTCACGTCGTCACACACAGCCTTTAATCCACAACAAGTCAAGTTGATAGAAGCACATCTTTCCGATTAAAAAAAGATATTTGCATGAAAATATATTTATATTTTTATATATTTGGTGGGTCCAAATCAGAGGTTTTGTACTGTATTTATTGAATATTATATGAATCATACTTTTAAAAAATGGCCAATGATGGAGCAATCAATTAGCTTAATTTCTCAGAGATTAAATTATATTTCAACAAAATAATGCTGCAGGAATACTAATATTATCTGCTTCTAACTAGAGAAAGTATTTCTGAACAATCTAAGATGGTGGGTTTCAAAATCCTATTTTTTGTGCTTTTTGAGGTGGAACAACCCTTGGGCCATAGTGATGTTAAAAGCAGGTGTTTGGTGTGTTACTGAAGTCAAACACAGTACAGGTATTGTTTGGTGACAGGGCTGTGTGAAGGGAGTGGGGGAGGGGAAAGAGGAAGGGTAGAGAGAAGGAGAAAAGAGGCAAACTGAACATTGTCTTGTACATTGCTGTGATGTTTATGATGTCACCGGGTTATGATGTTGTGGTATTTCAAATGTCTGTCACAATTAAAACTACTAAATGTAGTGTTGTGCCATTCAGGTCACTTTGTCATAATCATGTTAATTACCAGATTTTCAGTCACAGATATGCAAACTATTTATTGTTCAAGTTTTTTCAGTATAATGTCATAATGAGTTAAATTCAAACTCAACACACACCTTTTTTTCCATCAACGCAAATCTTCCTAAACTCAACAGATAGAAGGCGGATGTGGGTACGGCAGACCAGCGAGCAGCTGCGGCCCCTCATGAGTTAAGATTTTTTTGTGCCCCCCACCCCATTCAAAGTTGCCTAAAATCACAAAACTGGAGAACAGCAATCAAATAGGCCTACAGAAACAGGACTTAAAGGTTGAAACAGGCTCAAACTATCACAATGAGTCAGTTGCAAAGAAAAGCTGTGATTTTTTATTCAGGCTTTTAACACCATTCAGCCTGGCAGATTAGATAACAAGCTGGAAAATCACCATTATCCAACTTTTTGGGCTTAAAAAAAACAAAACATGGATACAACAGAGCCCCTTGCTGTGCCCAGATTAAATGTAAAAGGACTGTATACATGCAATCTGTGTTTGATAAAACAACGCTAAAGACAAGCACCCAACCACAGTAGAGCCAAACCATATCATCCATGTTATTCAAACATGAGTGCACAATTAGGGGGTTTATCAGGAGGGACAGACTGTTTATAGACCTTGAAAAGCACTAAAGGCCAGGGAGAGGAGGAACTGAGGCTGAGGGGGGGGGTATTCTGTTTGCTCATTGTTGAACAGTTTGTTGAGTGAGTGAAAAAGGCAGCTTCTTGCTGCATTACAGTTGTATCAGTCCTCCATTGATCTGCTCCATCAGATGAGGTTCATGTTCACTGGGGCTGCATGTTCATGCAGAGGGTGGGGGTGTAGCAGCAGTGGACCTGCCCCTGGGTAGCCTACAAGATGGAGGTCGCCTCTTTCTGCCTAACTTCATCCCTGCCCTAATTTCTGACACAAAAGCACCCAGACTTCAACTGAATGAGGTGCATGAACCCACTCTCTCACGTTCTGCTGCTGGCCCTGACAACCTCTAAGGTTCAACTGTCAGATTCACATAACGTCGCTCTCCATCTCTGACACACACACTGCCCTGACTACTGTAAGGTACGTCCCTCAACTTCTGTTTAACATCTAATTTCCTCCTTTATAAATTAAATATTGTATCCAATAATGATAGCTACAGTGTAAGCCATAGTGTATTCAGGCTGATGGGTAGAACACCACACAATGGCTCATGTTGCAATGTACAGCAGCTCTTGAAAGCTAAATAGGTCAGCCTCAGTCCCTCATTGTGTTGTAGTTTCAGCAAAAGATTGAGAGCTTCACTTTAAAAACCACTCGTTATCGTGTGTGCAGAGCATAGTCTACACACTATCAGAAACTGTTAAAAAGCAGATAAGCAAATATGTTCTCACTGAAAATGATGAAAAAACAAAATCACATTTAGGAATAAGGATATCATACCTGTATGAATCTGAGCCTGAAGCTGATAATATGATATGTAATATTATGTGGTCGTTTATTATAAATAAAACCAATATTTCCATATTAGCTTTTGAGAATACAGCAACTGCCTTCATTTAACTTTGATCAGATGACTCAAACTGCTGCTATTTGATTATTGTGTTGGGTGTCAAGGAATGGTGGAAGATCCTTGGTAGATAGCTAACCTTGACTGTTCTTACCAAATCCAAAAAATGTGCTCTCTGAGATGTTAACTTAATAACGTGATAGTAGCTGACAATTAGCTACTAGCTGGCCAGAGACTTAGCTGGCGTTGTGATATTCTCAAGTAGATAGCTAGTTATGATGCATCTTTAAACAACGCAGTGAAGAAGGGTATGTAGCTGCTTCTCTTAATTTATTTCTGCTCTATTTAAACAATGAACTACCAGTAAAAAATAATTAGCTAACTCGGCTTGCTTGATACCAAATAACGTTACATGCGCCATGTTGTTGTGCCAAGCGATGTCAGCCCCAGTCGCACAAACCAAGTAAATAAATACCCACAGGCGTAAAAAAAAAAAAAAAAAAAGCATTATACTCACCATCATAACTTCTGAATAAGCTCAGGACGAGAAGCGTTAACAATATTTGTTTCTTAGCCATGATCGTTATATTCCCATTGCATTGCATTAATATGTTGGGTGGTGTGGTATTGACAGCAGTGCGAGACACAACCAACGATTTAAATATACATCATTGGACACACAGCTCCAGCCAGCCAGCAGACAGACGCCTTAAAGGGGTGTGGAGAATTTAAAGGAGAGGAATGGCTAACTAGCTGTTATTTTGAAGTAGGGCGATAAAATAAACTAGATAAGATTAGAAAGCACAATGTAACGTCTGGTCAAGGCTTAAAATATAGACTTTAAATTCAAATAATGTAATATGATAATGTGATTTTATACCCAGGGGGTTTAAATATTGAATAGGCCTTTAACATCGTATGTACCACCCACATAGAACATGATCTCTATAATATTTTTATATAATATTATTATTATATTTTTAAAATGTAACTTGGCAAGTCAGCTAAGAACAAATTCTTATTTACAAAACTGCCTTGTTCAGGGGTAGAATTTTTACCTTGTCAGCTCAGGGATTAAATCAGGCAACCTTTCAGTTACTGGACCAGTGCTCTAACAACTAGTAAACCACCCCAGTAAAGCTGCCCCAATAACCCATACCACTGCCCCCAGACTTCTGAAAAATAAACAGTGTGTATGCATTGAAATTGACACCATACATCTAAAAAGGAGGACACAGAAATCAACTCCATCTTTTTGAGAGAGCCGTGTCCCTCCCTCCTAGACACCGAAATGTGCCTTTAGGCTGGACACAGTACAGTAATCCCTCCATTGTCATTGTATTGTGTTACATTGTAGAGGCATCAGAGTTACCTAATACTGTCTTTCCGCTCAGCTCCACCTTGGATTGATTCATTTGTCCACAGTAGAAGAGGGTGTGGTCCTGCTCATGTATGTCACATATAGAGGGAGCTAGTTTGATCCAGTTTATTGTATCTCTCTTCTCTCTCTCGCTCTCTCTCTCTCTCTCACACACACACACACACACACACACACACACACACACACACACACACACACACACACACACACACACACACACACACACACACACACACACACACACACACACACACACACACACACACACACACACACACACACACACACACACACACACACACACTGTGCTGAACACATTCAAGAATAGTTTTGTACATCATAGTAAGTATCCAGTATTATTTAATGCAGTCATAAGGAACAGCCCACAGGGCACAGATGTTAATTCAACATCTATTCCATGTTGATTCAACGTAATTTAATTGAAATTACGTTAAAACAACATTGATTCAAACAGTGTGTACCAGTGGGAGTGTAGTGTTCAAAGCAATGTAACTCTGTCTTGCAACAGTACATGTATACTCCCAACATTTCTCCTGGAACCGATAATACGAGATGTGTGCATACAACACGAGTTGATTTAATTACTCATGATTACCATCTAGATACCGAATCCAGTGAAGCACGCATGATCTCTCTCTCTCTCTTTCGTAAAAATAAATAAATAGAAGCTCTTTTTTCCTCTGTAACTCTCCATTTGTCCAGCATTCAAATAACTAAAAGAGCAGACATTTACCCAAAATAAACTTTGTGATATCTTTGGTTACATAAATTAAAGTCATGCATATTATACGAACTATAGCCTAATTCCATTTGTAAGTATTTGCATAAAGGTTGAACTCCTTTGAATTAGCTCCAGACCATAATCTAGTGTCCTCTACCTTTATAGGGGGATTGGTCTGTACATTATGGCAACGCCTAATCCCCCTAAATCTAAAAAATACTCTGCCCTTGGCCCCCAGTCAACCCCCACCACACCCTAGGTTGCCAGACTGACCAGACAGGCGGAGGCTTTGAAGGGGTATTATCTCTCTGAAGTTCACTGACTCCCACACATACAGATATGTACAACCATACTCCGACAGGCCTACACATAGTTTACACAGAGAGAAGTGTAGAGAGGAAACACTGCCTTCAACCATATACTGACATACTGTAAGACACATTATCTGATGAATAGGAGTGTGGGACACAAATGCATTATTTTGGGGGGGTCAAAATGTGGATTAAGGTGAAGTATAATCCAAAGAACCAATGTCTTTTTTTTGCATTAGTATTCTTTTGTTGTATAATTTTTGTAAGTCTGACCAACAAGTCATGTCAAATACATTTTCATTTTGATAAGCTTAGCTAGAGCTCATTAATTTAGCATATTACACTCTGATCTTAAAAGTAGCATTTTTAAATCGATGCCGTCTTGTAGTTTCATTCACTTATTGTACTTTGATAATTTTACCTTGATTGTAGTATTTCCAGTCAGACTGCGTCGACAGTCTTGAGTAAAGCCGTGAGGAATGAAAAAGAGACAAGGTCGCCCTCTGGGGGCAGATTTGAGGTAAAGTGTAGCCCAAGTGAAGTCTGTCAAGTTCTTTTTACACCTGAAAATAGCAGGTGCCAACTTTGCACTGTTGCATGCTTGTATCTGGCTCATACATCATTCAAATGTTTTTTTTTAAATGTAATAAAATGTACCTAGGATGGCATGGCCCATTATACCTTTGACTTCATGTCAGAGGATTACTATTTTAAAATTAGACTCAGCGATATGACGTAGATTGAGAAAGTAAACAGCATAGTGGGTCAATTTCCGCATCAACTAAGAGCGTTGAAGACTTGATTTACAAAACTCAGTCCTGACTCCTAAATCTTAAAATAGCCTCAGCCCTCCATTTTAGGTCCACGGTAAACAGCACAGAATCAAATGACATCATAAACAGGCATCTTTCACATGGTTTATTTACACAATAAAGTCACCAACACACACATATATACATACATACATACATACATACATACATACATACATACATACATACATACATACATACATACATACATACATACATACATACATACATACATACATACATACATTTATATATATATACACATGATGAGAGAGGCCTGTAATTTTCATCATAGGTACACTTCAACTATGACAGACAAAATGAGAAAGAAAAAAAATCCAGAAAATCACATTGTAGGATTTTTAATGAATGTATTTGCAAATTATGGTGGAAAATAAGTATTTGGTCACCTACAAACAATCAAGATTTCTGATTAAGTTGAAGTGTACCTTCTGATTTTATATATATATACATATGTATGTATGTATGTATGTATGTATGTATGTATGTATGTATGTATGTATGTATGTATGTATGTATGTATGTATGTATGTATGTATATATATATATATATATATATATATATGTATATATGTATGTGTGTGTGTGTGTGTATATATATGTGTGTTGGTGACTTTATTGTATAAATAAACCATTGTGAAAGATGCATTCGGAAAGTATTCAGACCCCTTAACTTTTACCACATTTTGTTAAGTTTTAAAAAAAAATCCTCATCGATCTACATACAGTACCCCATAATGCCAAAGCAATTGGTGGGACCTTCTAAAGACAGGTGTGTGCCTTTTCAATCAATGTTCCTAGGCCGTCATGAAAATAAGAATATGTTCTTAACTGACTTGCCTCGTTAAATAAAGGTAAAAATAAAAAACAATGGAAACAGGATGCACCTGAGCTTAATATGGAGTCTCATAGCAAAGGGTCTGAATACTTATGTAAATAAGGTATTTCTGTTTTTTATATATTAATAAATGTGCAAACATTTCTAAAAGCATGTTTTCGCTTTGTCATTATGGGTTATTGTGTGTAGATTGCTGAGGATAATAAAAAAAATAAAAAAAACATTTTAGAATAAGGCTGTAACATAACAAAATGTCAAAAAGTCAAGAGGTCTGAATGCTTTCCTGTATATTCCAGAATTATTATTCTGAATACTTTCCTGTATATTCCAGAAGTATTTTCAGATGAACTGTTTTATACAAATAATTATCAGACTCAAGTTGCAAATGCTGGTAAACACTTGAATACATTCAGTTATAAAAATTTCACAAATGTAGTGCACTGGGCCTTTACTGTTCCTGTAAAAAAAAAAAAAACTTTACAAAGCAGTATGAATATGATGGCCTTTAAAGAATCCATTTTACTGCATTGGCCATAAAACCGAGTCCAAACCTTTGAGTAATTTGAGCAGTACTTCATAATTCAGATGTTTGGAGTATAACTCCAGGAAAAATATATAGGAAGTTATTGGAAATGTGTGGCATCTAAATAAATTGGCAGCTTTAGACATCTCACTACTTCTCTCTCTTCTTTTTCCTTTCCTTTTCCTTCTTGGCCTTCTCTTTTTCTTTCTTGGCCTTCTCTTTTCTTTCTCTGCTTTCTTCTTCTCCTTCTTCTCTTGCTTCTCTGCTTTGTACTTCCATACGGGCAGCTCCAGGTGACCCTTGTGCCTCTTCTTCTTTTTTTCCTTCCTAGGCATGGGCTCTCCAGACTTCTCTATCTGGATCTTGGGGATGCAGCCGGAAGGGAACACACTATTCCTGTGGGCCATGTTCCTGGGCATGAAGGTGTGCACCCCGGTGGAGGCTATAGAGATAATACTGCCCCTGCGCTCTGTGTCCACACAGCAAGACGTGGCGATGGTCTCGGCCAAGTGGATGTGTGGAATGATGGAGGAGACGGAGCCGTTGCTGTGGCACACAGAGCTCTCCTCCAGCTTCTTCTCTGAGTGCTTCTTCCTCAGCTCAGGCACGGCCAAGCGCCTCTTTCCCACCTCGGGGGGGCTGGTGGGGCATAGCGGCCGGCAGGCGGTGGCCACCAAAGGGCTATGGATGCTGGTGGTGATACACACCATATGGTCCAAGACCCCGTTGTCCTGGGGGTCTTGGAGAAAATTGAAGCTGAAGGTGGACTTGATGCGCTGGGTGATCATCTGGCCGGTGCTCTTGTTGGCTGTGGCTTTGGCCACCAGCACTTTCAGTTCTGGCCACTCGGGGACGTAGCTCTCAGTAAACTGCTCGGCTCTAGGCCGCAGGTTGAGGTGGCGGAGGCGGCTCAAGGTCTCGTAGCGGCCCGTCTTTAGTGCCCAGTCCCGCGCACACTTCTGCTTCCTGGTGTCTATTGCATTTAGGTCTGCACCTGGAAGAGAAATAGCGGTGAAGGGAAAAAATAAAAGAGCTTTTAGGTCATAATATTTCTCCATTGAAACACTTTCATTCACATTCCATTGCATATAGATCTATATTATTACATTTACATTTACATTTAAGTCATTTAGCAGACGCTCTTATCCAGAGCGTCTGCTAAATGGATACTACTGATCTTGTGAAAAGAGGACAACATATCTGGAGTAAAGAAACTTTGCTAATCTCCCGGCAGCCAAGACAAAGATTACACCAGAGTGTGCCCCCTAATTGATCCCTTAAACCTGGCATCCGTCACTAACACATGCTCCCAACCAGAGAAAGTTGACTGCAAACATTGGCAGACACACCACAGGTACATCCATCCCAAACACACTTCCTATAACCTTAGCCCTTCAATTTGTGGGTTCATGCTCAACCCCAAATAGAACAGAGATTTTATAATTGCCAATTGCCTGAGTCAGCAACATTGCTGCCTGGGAGAAAGCATAGGCTAATCCCAGAATTCTGTGTGTATAACTATCTCTTCCTCCTCTCTCCCTCTCTGGGCCTTACTTCTGTTTAGAAGTATACCCTTTGGAATCTCTGAAGTAATTTAATTAATTTAATGTCAGCGGACACACTGTTGTGTGTCTGATAATACATGTGAGCTATGTGAACTGTGAACTGTGAACTGCACAAACATACAATGAAGGCTTATACCCAGGTAAATTAGGGTCAGAATTATGTTTTTATACTTGTAACATCAATTTCTCAGGTTATCTAAACATTCATAAGATGTTTTCTCATGACTACAGTATGGTGTGTATGGTAGCGTTGAAGTGGAGGAGGCCTCTCACTCACCGGCCATGACGAGGGAAGACACCACATCGTTTCGGCCCTGCATGGCAGCTTTAATGAGTGCGGTGAAGCCACGGCAGTCCCGGATCTCTGTGTCTGCCCCGGGGTAGTAGTTTAGGATGTAGGTCACTGTAATGGTGTGACCTGGAGAAGGATACAGGGTGAGAATGGGTTCAGGGTATCATGAGGCGTCATCGAAAATACTAAAGGCCTGTCACAAATGTCACCATTATTTCCTATGTAGCGCACTACTTTTGAAGTAGTAAGTACCACAGATAGAACAATGAGCCAGATATTTCACTGGATGTTTGAATGTGAAAAATCTGGAGGGCATTTCCACTCACTACCAAATAAGGTGAGGAGAGGAAGCCCAGTGGCCGGCAGTGGGAGAAGATGGAGTGGTTTTGGCCAACATTCTGCTAATTTTCTCATCGATTAAACATTTGATCTCTATACAATTTTCTCTTTCCAAAACTATAATCTGTAATCTGTACCGCCCCCAGAAACCTTCTCCTTTTACTCTCTATTCCAGACGTCCTAGACAACCAATTCTGATAGCTTTTAGCCGTACCCTTAGCCTACTCCTCCTCTGTTCCTCTGGTGATGTAGAGGTGAATCCAGGCCCTGCAGTGCCTAGCTCCACTCCTATTCCCCAGGCGCTCTCTTTTGATGACTTTTGTAACTGTAATAGCCTTGGTTTCATGCATGTTAACATTAGAAGCCTCCTCCCTAAGTTTGTTTTATTCACTGCTTTAGCACACTCTGCCAACCCGGATGTCCTAGCCGTGTCTGAATCCTGGTTTAGGAAGACCACCAAAAACTCTAAAATCTCCATCCCCAACGACAACATTTTCAGACAAGATAGGATGACCAAAGGGGGCGGTGTTGCAATCTACTGCAGAGATAGCCTGCAGAGTTCTGTCCTACTATCCAGGTCTGTACCCAAACAATTTGAACTTCTACTTTAAAAAATCCACCTCTCTAAAAACAAGTCTCTCACCGTTGCCGCCTGCTATAGACCACCCTCTACCTCCAGCTGTGCTCTGGACACCATATGTGAACTGATTGCCCCCCCATCTATTTTCAGAGCTCGTGCTGCTAGGTGACCTAAACTGGGACATGCTTAACACCCCAGCCATCCTACTATCTAAGCTTGATGCCCTCAATCTCACACAAATTATCAATGAACTTACCAGGTACCACCCCAAAGACGTAAACACGGGCACCCTCATAGATATCATCCTAACCAACTTGCCCTCTAAATACACCTCTGCTGTTTTCAACCAAGATCTCAGCGATCACTGCCTCATTGCCTGCATCTGTAATGGGTAAGCGGTCAAACGACCTCCACTCATCACTGTCAAACGCTCCCTGAAACACTTCAGCGAGCAGGCCTTCTAATCAACCTGGCCCGGGTATCCTGGAAAGATATTGACCTCATCCCGTCAGTAGAGGATGCCTGGTTATTTTTTTCCTCACCATATTAAATAAGCATGCCCCATTCAAGAAATTTAGAACCAGGAACAGATATAGCCCTTGATTCTCTCCAGACCTGACTGCCCTTAACCAACACAAAATCATCCTGTGGCGTTCTGCATTAGCATTGAACAGACCTCGTGATATGCAACTTTTAAAGGAAGTTAGAAACCAATATACACAGGCAGTTAGAAAAGTCAAGGCTAGCTTTTTCAAGCAGAAATTTGCTTCCTGCAACACAAACTCAAAAAAGTTATGGGGCACTGTAAAGTCCATGGAGAATAAGAACACCTCCTCCCAGCAGCCCACTGCACTGAGGATAGGAAACTCTGTCATCACCGATAAATCCACCATAATTGAGAATTTAAACAAGCATTTTTCGACGGCTGGCCATGCTTTCCACTTGGCTACCCATACCCCGGTCAACAGCACTGCACCCCCCACAGCAACTCGCCCAAGCCTTCCCCATTTCTCCTTCTCTCAAATCCAGTCTGCTGGTGTTCTGCAAGAGCTGCAAAATCTGGACCCCTACAAATCAGCAGAGCTAGACAATCTGGACCCTTTCTTTCTAAAACAATCGGCCAAAATTGTTGTGACCACTATTACCAGCCTGTTCAACCTCTCTTTCGTGTCGTCTGACATTCCCAAATATGTTTTTTTTTTTAAATGTATTTTTTAAATTTCACCTTTATTTAACCAGGTAGGCTAGTTGAGAACAAGTTCTCATTTACAACTGCGACCTGGCCAAAATAAAGCATAGCAGTGTGAACATGCAACACAGAGTTACACATGGAGTAAACAATTAACAAGTCAATAACAGAGTAGGAAAAAAAGAGAGTCTATATACATTGTGTGCAAAAGGCATGAGGAGGTAGGCGAATAATTACAATTTTGCAGATTAACACTGGAGTGATAAATGATCAGATGGTCATGTACAGGTAGAGATACTGGTGTGCAAAAGAGCAGAAAAGTAAATAAATATAAACAGTATGGGGGTGAGGTAGGTAAAATTGGGTGGGCTATTTACCGATAGACTATGTACAGCTGCAGCGATCGGTTAGCAGCTCAGATAGCAGATGTTTGAAGTTGGTGAGGGAGATAAGTCTCCAACTTCAGCTATTTTTGCAGTTCGTTCCAGTGCCAGTCAGCAGAGAACTGGAACGAAAGGCGGTCAAATGAGGTGTTGGCTTTAGGGATGATCAGTGAGATACACCTGCTGGAGCGTGTTGGTGGGTGTTGGTGGGTGCGTGCTGGTGGGTGTTGCCATCGTGACCAGTGAACTGAGATTAAGGCAGAGCTTTACCTAGCATGGACTTGTAGATGACCTGGAGCCAGTGGGTCTGGCGACGAATATGTAGCGAGGGCCAGCCGACTAGAGCATACAGGTCGCAGTGGTGGGTGGTATAAGGTGCTTTAGTAACAAAACGGGTGGCACTTTGATAAACTGCATCCAGTTTGCTGAGTAGAGTATTGGAAGTTATTTTGTAGATGACATCGCCGAAGTTGAGGATCGGTAGGATAGTCAGTTTTACTAGGGTAAGTTTGGCGGCGTGAGTGAAGGAGGCTTTGTTGCGGAATAGAAAGCCGACTCTAGATTTGATTTTAGATTGGAGATGTTTGATATGAGTCTGGAAGGAGAGTTTACAGTCTAGCCAGACACCTAGGTACTTATAGATGTCCAGTCCACATATTCTAGGTCGGAACCATCCAGGGTGGTGATGCTAGTCGGGCGTGCGGGTGCAGGCAGCGATCGGTTGAAAAGCATGCATTTGGTTTTACTAGCGTATAAGAGCAGTTGGAGGCCACGGAAGGAGTGTTGTATGGCATTGAAGCTCATTTGGAGGTTAGATAGCACAGTGTCCAAGGAAGGGCCGGAAGTATACAGAATGGTGTCGTCTGCGTAGAGGTGGATCAGGGAATCACCCGCAGCAAGAGCAACATCATTGATATATACAGAGAAAAGAGTCGGCCCGAGAATTGAACCCTGTGGCACCCCCATAGAGACTGCCAGAGGACCGGACAACATGCCCTCCGATTTGACACACTGAACTCGGTCTGGAAAGTAGTTGGTGAACCAGGCAAGGCAGTCATTAGAAAAACCGAGGCTACTGAGTCTGCCGATAAGAATATGGTGATTGACAGAGTCGAAAGCCTTGGCCAGGTCGATGAAGACGGCTGCACAGTACTGTCTTTTATCAATGGCGGTTATGATATCGTTTAGTATCTTGAGCGTGGCTTTGGTGCACCCGTGACCGGCTCGGAAACCAGATTGCACAGCGGAAAAGGTACGGTGTGATTCGAGATGGTCAGTGACCTGTTTGTTCACTTGGCTTTCAAAGACCTTAGATAGGCAGGGCAGGATGGATATAGGTCTGTAACAGTTTGGGTCCAGGGTGTCTCCCCCTTTGAAGAGGGGGATGACTGCGGCAACTTTCCAATCCTTGGGGATCTCAGACGATATGAAAGAGAGGTTGAACAGGCTGGTAATAGGGGTTGCTACAATGGCGGCGGATAGTTTCAGAAATAGAGGGTCCAGATTGTCAAGCCCAGCTGATTTGTACGTGTCCAGGTTTTGCATCTCTTTCAGAACATCTGCTATCTGGATTTGGGTAAAGGAGAACCTGGAGAGGCTTGGGCGAGTAGCTGCGGGGGGGGGCGAGGTTGGAGTAGCCAGGAGGAAGGCATGGCCAGCCGTTGAGAAATGCTTGTTGAAGTTTTCGATAATCATGGATTTATCGGTGGTGACTGTGTTACCTAGCCTCAGTGCTGTGGGCAGCTGGAAGGAGGTGCTATTGTTCTCCATGGACTTTACAGTGTCCCAGAACGTTTTGGAGTTAGAGCTACAGGATGCAAATGTCTGCTTGAAGAAGCTGGCCTTTGCTTTCCTGACTGACTGTGTGTATTGGTTCCTGACCGCCCTGAACAGTTGCATATCGCGGGGACTATTCAATGCTATCCGCCACAGGATGTTTTTGTGCTGGTCGAGGGCAGTCAGGTCTGGGGTGAACCAAGGGCTATATCTGTTCTTAGTTCTGCATTTTTTGAACGGAGCATGCTTATCTAAAATGGTGAGGAAGTTACTTTTAAAGAATGACCAGGCATCCTCAACTGACGGGATGAGGTCAATATCCTTCCAGGATACCCGGGCCAGGTCGATTAGAAAGGCCTGCTCGCAGAAGTGTTTTAGGGAGCGTTTGACAGTGATGAGGGGTGGTCGTTTGACTGCGGATCCGTAGCGGATACAGGCAATGAGGCAGTGATTGCTGAGATCCTGGTTGAAGACAGCAGAGGTGTATTTGGAGGGCCAGTTGGTCAGGATGACGTCTATGAGGGTGCCCTTGTTTACAGATTTAGGGTTGTACCTGGTGGGTTCCTTGATGATTTGTGTGAGATTGAGGGCATCTTAGATTGTAGGACTGCCGGGGTGTTAAGCATATCCCAGTTTAGGTCACCTAACAGAACAAACTCTGAAGCTAGATGGGGGGTGTTCAATTCACAAATGGTGTCCAGGGCACAGCTGGGAGCTGAGGGGGGTCGGTAGCAGGCGGCAACAGTGAGAGACTTATTCCTGGAGAGAGTAATTTTTAAAATGAGTAGTTCGAACTGTTTGGGTATGGACCTGGAAAGTATGACATTACTTTGCAGGCTATCTCTGCAGTAGACTGCAACTCCTCCCCCTTTGGCAGTTCTATCTTGACGGACAATGGGTTGGGTATGGATTGGGTTGGGTATGGAAATCTAAGCCAGGATTCAGACACGGCAAGGACATCAGGGTTAGCAGAGTGTGCTAAAGCAGTGAGTAAAACAAACTTAGGGAGGAGGCTTCTGATGTTGACATGCATGAAACCAAGGCTTTTTCGATCACAGAAGTTAATCAATGAGGGTGTCTGGTTGGAAACCAAAGATTTTGGAAAGCAGCTGCGGTCATCCCCCTCTTCAAAGGGGGGGACACTCTGGACCCAAACTGCTACAGACCTATATCTATCCTACCCTGCCTTCTAAGGTCTTCGAAAGCCAAGTCAACAAACAGATTACCGACCATTTCGAATCCCACCGCACATTCTCCGCTATGCAATCTGGTTTCAGAGCTGGCCATGGGTGCACCTCAGCCACGCTCAAGGTCCTAAACGATATCTTGACCGCCATTGATAAGAAACAATACTGTGCAGCTGTATTCATTGACCTAGCCAAGGCTTTTGACTCTGTCAATCACCACATCCTCATCGGCAGACTCGATTGCCTTAGTTTCTCAAATGATTTTTATTTTATTTTACCTTTATTTAACTAGGCAAGTCAGTTAATTAAGAACAAGTTCTTATTTTCAATGACGGCCTAGGAACAGTGGGTTAACTGCCTGTTCAGGGGCAGAATGACAGATTTGTGCCTTGTCAGCTCGGGGGTTTGAACTTGCAACCTTCCGGTTACTAGTCCAACGCTCTAACCACTAGGCTACCCTCGCCTGGTTCACCAACTCCTTCTCTGATAGAGTTCAGTGTGTCAAATCAGAGGGCCTGTTGTCCGGGCCTCTGAATATCTCTATGGGGGTGCCACAGGGTTCAATTATTGGGCCGACTCTCTTCTCTGTATATATCAATGATGTCGCTCTTGCTGCTGGTGAGTCTCTGATCCACCTCTACGCAGACGACGCCATTCTGTATACTTCTGGCCCTTCTTTGGACACTGTTAACAACCCTCCAAACGAGCTTCAATGCCATTACAACTCTCCTTCCGTGGCCTCCAACTGCTCTTAAATACAAATAAAACTAAATGCATGCTTTTCAACTGATAGCTGCCTGCACCTGCCCACCCTTCCAGCATCACTACTCTGGACGGTTCTGACTTAGAATATGTGGCAAACTACAAACACCTAGGTGTCTGATTAGACTGTCAACTCTCCTTCCAGACTCACATCAAACATCACCAATCCAAAGTTAAATCTTGAATTGGCTTCCTATTTCGCAACAAAGCATCCTTCACTCATGCTGCCAAACATACCCTCGTAAAACTGACCATCCACTCCTCGACTTCGGCGATGTCATTTACAAAATAGCCTCCAATACCCTACTCAATAAATTGAATGCAGTCTATCACAGTGCCATCCATTTTGTCACCAAAGCCCCATATACTACCCACAACTGCGACCTGTACGCTCTCGTTGTCTGACCTGTACATAGCCCATCTATAATTTAGCCCAAACAACTACCTCTTCCCCTAACTGCCTTTATTTATTTATTTTGCTCCTTTGCACCCCATTATTTTTATTTCTACTTTGCACATTCTTCCACTGCAAATCTACCATTCCAGTGTTTTACTTGCTATATTGTATTTACTTTGCCACCATGGCCTTTTTTTGCCTTTACCCCCCTTATCTCACCTCATTTGCTCACATCGTATATAGACTTGTTTCTACTGTATTATTGACTGTATGTTTGTTTTACTCCATGTGTAACTCTGTGTTGTTGTATGTGTCGAACTGCTTTGCTTTATCTTGGCTAGGTCGCAATTGTAAATGAGAACTTTGTTCTTAACTTGCATACCTGGTTAAATAAAGGTGAAATAAAAAATAAATAAAATAAACAAACAGAGTGGACTGTGTTTTGTAGACTTTACCCTTTGTCAAAGTTTTTAAAAATGTAGTTGTTTAAAAGGACTGCAAGGGCAAAATGAGTTATTGCACACGCATACTTCACAGGGTATACGTTCCCCAAGGGAAATATTCAAATAAATACTCGAACGTGCCAATAGGTTCTCACTATCTTGTGCTTGGCTCTGCCCACCACCTTGCTTGTTCTGCCCACTATGATTCATTTTCTCCCATTGGAAACGACAGGCTCTGGTATACCCTGGATTAGTTATAAAAATCTTTGGTTGTACTCTATAAAGGAAATAGGTTCCATTTGGGATGCAACCATGTGCTAATGACGTTTCACTGTGTAGTATTTAGTAATAGGTCTGGTGAGAGTGGCTCACCTGCTTGTGCAGCGATCATCAGTGCTGTGTTGCCATCGTTGTCCTGGTGATTTATGTCAAGGTAGGGACAGTGGTAAAGAGATTGCACAATGTCCAAAAAACCCTTATAGCACGCCACCATAAGTCCAGTCTGTTGGGTAAAAAAATGTGGATTAGACTGATGAAGAAAAAATCTGACTACGTCAGATTGAAGGCTGCAATTAAGTCCAACAACAATTATACATGACTTGATTGAAGCATTCTGTGTCTTCATACAGGGGGCATGATGCTCCTGGTATTTGAACTAGTAACCCTCAGGACTCGCTGGATCATACACCCCCAAAGCTAGCAAGAGAGACCCATACCCAGCCGTTGTGGTCTACCGCCATGACCTCCTCTTTTGTAACCCCTCTCTCCAGAACCTTTCGGAGCGCCAGGGGGTCATTCCGAGTGCACACATCATACAGCGTGTTGGCAGTACCCTGTGAATCACCTTCCTGCTCGTAGTCTGGAAGCACTGAGTCATCTGAGAGGACACTCCCAGAGTCTAACACACTCCCTGACAAAGACACCTCTGAGGCGTCCTTGTCAGGGCCTTTGTCCAGGAGGGGGTCCTCAGACACAGAGTTCTTCACAGCAGCCATCTTGGAAGAGATGGAACTGGACCCTCAGCCTACATCACAACTGGAGCTTTGAGAAACAGAACAAGAGGGGTCAAATGTCAGAGACTAAAACGCAGTCTGGCATGGGCACACACCTAGAGACCTCTAGGGAAATAAATCAGGGGTCAGACCAGTCTGTTGATTGTGTTAACATTGAAGTTGAGGCAAAACCACAGAGCCATTCAATGGGCCATTAGAATGATCTATAGATCAACAACACATTTCTCTGATATGATTGACAGATTGACTGGAGGAAACGCAACATAATTCTCCATCAGGGATAATGATGGTTTATCTCTTTGAGAGTGGTTACACTTCTCCAGCCCTATGCTTCAGCTGTTTACCAAATAAGTGGGGGGATGACCAGTTTGTTGTTGTCCTAGATTGCCCATTTAATCTCTGTGTATGGCAACAGAACGGTTGTGGCTGAGCGAACTCAACGTGCCTTCAGTGTTGAATAACTGGATTAGGATCTGAAAGCCCTTCTGAACACAATGCTAAATTCACACTAAGAAGAAAAAGAGTCACACGTGGGACTTCAGCGGCTCGTGTTTGGGCTTTAAATCCAGCCACACCTGTACCAGGCCATCCTCGCATCTTCGCCATTGAAACGTCTCTGGTTGTTTTTCGCTTACGAGGAAAAGCCTCAGAGATGTTGGATATACGTATTACTGATGCATAACGCATCACAGATGCATCACAGATACATGTATCCTCAGACTAATTGTACAGTTGTGCCAATTTCTCACAAGTGTTTCAACGATCCCAGCGACCCCACATCAGGGTGCCACACTGTTAAAGAACAAATGGAGGGTTGAGAAACCAATAGATAGACAGAGGACCACTGAGGATAGAGTGTCATCCAGGGAGACAGGTGTTTCAGAGATGCTGATGTAAAACACATCAACAGAGTCCCTGGGGTTACAAAGCCTCTTATGCAAGATTAAAGGCACTCTATTTGCAAAACATGGAACCATCTATAATATAAGCTTGAGAATTTGTTCTACATCGTCTTTGATGTCCAGAGCACAGACTGAAATGCAGTTGAGCGTCCTGAACCATTGCCTCTTAACGGCAGAAAATAGTCAACAACTGTTGTGCTCGGTTCAATTATCGTTCACCTGAGCATGCACATTTCTAGAAGATCATTATAAAGAACACAATCTATAATTAAATCTTCAAAACTGTCTCTAGTAGAATGTCTCTGGCAGAACATCTTTTAAACTCATCCCTGAAGAAATCACTTACCTCAAAAATCTAACTGGTTTCTACTCACTCTGCCTCTTGAGAAGATATTGTTCAAACTGCCAAAAAAAGTATTCTCTGTAGATATGGTACACCACCCAACAACCGTGTAAAGATACAGAAGTCACTTCCTAATCCACCTCTTTTCCTGTGTCCTTCCAGTGAGTGACAGGTGAATGCAGGTTTCCCACACAGGCCCATTTACGTCGGTGCATTTCCCTTCTCCATCCTATAGTCTGCCGGACAACATGAGGATCAGAGGAGGAGTCAGAGGAGGAGTCTTAACGTAGACACCAGGTGTCTCAAGTCAGCCAGCATGCTCTCTCACATCATCCCAATTACTGAGGATTTCAAGAGGGGATTATTGAATGGCCATTTCCATCTCTCTCTACAAACCACAAATACGTTGAGACCTATGCCACCTTAAGTCTGAAACAAACCGACTGTCCCTTTCCCTCTTATATTGTCCTCTCTGAGCCACTGTAACACAGTGTTAGGAAATTATGTTGTGTAATCACGAGTGTCATGCAAGGTTTTCCCCCCATTTCATTCAGTTAATCCATTGCCTTATTGGACATCTTTTTGAAGCAGACAAAGTGCCAAAGTCCCCCTCAAGCCAACAAACTTCCCCCTTGTGTTGTCCTCCTGACCAATGAGAGGTATTTCTCTTACAGTCATACTTACCTCACCATCTTGTGGCTCCCCAGTTTGAACACTGTTCTAATGTGTCATTCATGGTTTGTGAAGACCAATCTCGTATTTTTACAAATGATGTGATTTGTGGCTTAGAAACAACACAGATGTGTTTATGACCCATTACAAAGGTCTACGTGAGAGTTGCAGTCAGAACAGAGTAAACAGTCCAGTGGTGTTGAAGACAGAACTGTAGGGGAAACAAGGAAGAAGGAGGCAAAGAGATGACTCAGCAAAGCCTGCCCAACAGACCTTTCCCATGATGCCTCTGTCATAATCTTATTTTGTCTGTTCTTTATTTTCTCTGATATTCCACCTGTCTGGCAGGGTGACTCCCTCAAGCTTCTCATTCCATCCAAATACACATAGTCCTGCCTGATCAGAGTTTACTGTGGGACACAGCTTTGTTACCAAACACACTGCTGCTTGTCAAGCCCCACCAATGGGGTGGCTTAGACGGGAATAAGGCTGGAATTAAGTAGTATAAGTACTCGTATAACGACACATGACATGGATACAGAACGAGAGGTGACACTCCCACCACCCTTTTCTCTCAATCTTGCTCTTTCTATTTAGATTATGATTCGATAATACACTAAAAACAGCCAACTTCTTCTCATCTTTTAAATAGTGTTTGTTGTTCAACATACCAGAGCCAGACAGAGAGCAATGATCTGGTGCTTTAATGAAAGCAGCTTATGCCAGCGGAGTCTAAATGTTTTCTAGGACTTTAAATCTATCAAATCTATCACTTTTATCATGGTCATTTAATTCCCACTAAGATCTTCAGATCTGTTGGTTTGATTTCGCAGACTAGTGGAACAGCTTAGATTTACCACAGAGTGGCGCTACTGCTGAGCTAAAAACAAAACAGAACTCCTGTCCTTTTACAGTACAGAACTAGAAAGAGATTTAGCTGTTTTTTTCTGATTCAGTTCTTGGGGTTTACCTCATACGTTTTTTCATGGACACACTCATTCGTCCTATCTCCTGATATGGGACTGGAAAGAAGCTACAATATCTTTCAGGGAAAGGAACTGGGGCTATGTCTAAAACCAAATCTATGTTTTAACCAAAGTCATGGGTCTGGCTAATATTGGATCAACAATGAATCTCCAATGGTTATGGCTTTGAAAAAGGGTTTGAATAGACATATTCCCTGCTGGTTATTCCTAATAATTTTCTATTTTTCATTCACTCAGGAACTCAGTCATAAACATATATAAAAACACACTGTTGGGGAGAGTAGGGAAGTTGAGCAAAAGGGGTAAGTTGAGCTACCTTGTTTCTCAGAAACCATATACAAAATGAATAATTTAACCAAATAATTAGGAAGTCATCATTTCATGGAGTCTGTGAAGGAAGAAACCACTTGGAAAAAGTGGTAAGCAACTTACGTCCAAATAGATTTTCACCAAGTCAAATGAATTTATTGTGTTAGAGGTGACAAGATGTTTGTATCTAAACCAAACTAGATCATTTTAAGATTGTTCTATACATCAGTTAGAGTCTCCATAAGCTTCAATATGAGCTCCTACACCTAACATGATGAAGGTGCATCCTTGTAGCTGTGGGCTAATATAGTAAAAATATTTGCCTTGGGGTAAGTTGAGCCAATGACCATGGGGTAAATTGAGCAAATATTTGAGCCAATGGCAAGTTAAGCAAACTCAAGTGTTTTCTTCCCAGGCTAATGCAAGGCATTATCATTAGGATATGAGGTATCAACAGGGCCTGGCCTATGTTGTAAGTGTTTAAAAAAGTACAACGTCTTTGTTAGGTGTTAAGCCTGTGTTAAAAGATGCTTAAAATGATTCAAATACAAAAATAAATTGTGTGTGTGTTGAATCATCTTTGGGAAAAAAAGAGAGATGTGGATTTTAAAATGTTGTGGTAATTTCATTCAATACAGAAATTTGTAGACGGCTTAACTTACCCTGTCCCATGGCTCAATCTACCCCATACCTGGGA
The DNA here is from genome assembly GCF_023373465.1 of Oncorhynchus keta. Lineage (NCBI taxonomy): Eukaryota > Metazoa > Chordata > Actinopteri > Salmoniformes > Salmonidae > Oncorhynchus > Oncorhynchus keta. Next base: position 23,795,665 of record NC_068441.1, on the reverse strand, counting down.
TAAGTTGTGCCAAGAGACCACTTTTTTGGGGCAAGCTACAGTGTTTTTTCGAAACTGTAAAGTTTGATGAATTCTGATTATTTCCAGGGATGCACAACATCCTGAAACATATATAGGTATCTTTGCTAAAAAGAAAACTATATTTCCCTTGACGGAGTGATGCTGAATGTAAAAAATGGCTCAGCTTACCCCGCTCTCCCCTACATACGCTCACACACACTGAATCAAATATTCCCATTCTAACTTACTTTCAGTGTATCAAACACATACACATGAAGCCTACATCACATGTACAAATGGTATCTGGAGGAGGACAACAGTGCAATGCTGCAACTGTCTGAAAACTGTTTTTGTGTTGTCTCAGAGGTACAGGCCACTGGGGCAAATGGTGAGTGGGTGTTTTGAGAGTGTTATAACTTTGTGTTTTATACAGAGGACAAACAATGCCTCTGTTAGTGATGATACTAGGATTCTTGGAAACATAATGTGTGGCTCTCACAGAAACAAGCATTGCAAAGCAAACTTACACACACACACACACACACACACACACACACACACACACACACACACACACACACACACACACACACACACACACACACACACACACACACACACACACACACACACACACACACACACACAGTATAAGCAAATATATATACACAGACAAGCATATACAGTACAGTACATATACAGTACAAGTCAAAAGTTTGGACACACCAACTCATTCAACGATTTTTGTTTATTTGTATTATTTTCTACATTATAGAATAATACTGAAAAAATCCATACTTTGAAATAACCCATATTGAATCATGTAGTAACCAAAAAAGTGTTAAACAAATCAAAATATACTTTATATTTTTCAAAGTAGCCAGCCTTTGCCTTGATGACAGCTTTGAACACTCTTGGCATTCTCTCAACCAGCTTAACCTGGAATGATTTTCCAACAGTCTATAAAAGGAGTTTCCAACAGTCTATAAAAAAAGTTTCCACATATGCTGAGCACTTGTTGGCTGCTTTTACTTCCCTCTGCGGTCCAACTCATCCCAAACTATCTGAATTGGATCTGAATCACTCTCATTCTTGGTCACTGACCATCTCATCCCAAATAAAAGACAGTACTGTGCAGCCGTCTTCATCGACCTCGCCAAGGCTTTCGACTCTGTCAATCACCAAATTCTTATCGGCAGACTCAACAGCCTCGGTTTTCGGATGACTGCCTTGCCTGGTTCACCAATTACTTTGCAGACAGAGTTCAGTGTGTCAAATCGGAGGGCATGCTGTCCGGTCCTCTGGCAGTCTCTATGGGGTGCCACAGGGTTCTCCGACTCTTTTCTCTGTATATATCAATGATGTTGCTCTTGCTGCGGGCGATTCCCTGATCCACCTCTCTACGCAGACGACACCATTCTATATACTTTCGGCCCGTCATTGGACACTGTGCTATCCAACCTCCAAACGAGCTTCAATGCCATACAGCACTCCTTCCGTGGCCTCCAACTGCTCTTAAACGCGAGTAAAACCAAATGGAGTTTTCAGACTCACATCAAACATCTCCAATCAAAAATCAAATCCAACAGTAAAACTGACTATCCTACCGATCCTCATCTACAAAATGGCTTCCAACACTCTACTCAGCAAACTGGAAAAAACATATTCGTCTACAAGTCCATGCTAGGTAAAGCTCCGCCTTATCTCAGTTCACTGGTCACCTCACTGATCATCCCTAAAGCCATATGCTGAGCACTTGCTGCAGCTGGTCTGCTTTTTCACCTTCCCCATACTGTTTTTATACTGTTTTTATTTATTTACTTTTCTGCTCTTTTGCACACCAATATCTCTACCTGTACATGCCCATCTGATCATTTATCACTCCAGTGTTAATCTGCAAAATTGTATTATTCGCCTACCTCCTCATGCCTTTTGCACACATTGTATATAGACTGCCCATTTTTTTTTCTACTGTGTTATTGACTTGCTAATTGTTTACTCCATGTGTAACTCTGTGTTGTCTGTTCACACTGCAGCACTTGGCCAGGTCCAGTCAAATGAGAACTTGTTCTCAACTTACCTGGTTAAATAAAGGTGAAATAAAATAAAAATAAAATAAAAATAGCCTTTACAGAGCTTGGAGGTGTGTTGGGTCATTGTCCTGTTGAAAAACAAATAAAAAAAAACTAAGCTCAAACCAGATGGGATGGCGTATCGCTGCAGAATGCTGTGGTAGTCATGCTGGTTAAGTGTGCCTTGAATTCAAAATAAATCACAGACAGTGTCACTAGCAAAGCACCTACACACCATCACACCTCCTCCTCCATGCTTCATGGAGGGAATCAGACATGCGTAGATCATCCATTAACCTACTCTGCGTCTCACAAAGACATGGCGATTGGAACCAAAAATCTCAAATTTGGACTCATCAGACCAAAGGACAAATTTCCACTGGTCTAATGTCCATTGCTCGTGTTTCTTGGCCTAAGCAAGTCTCTTCTTATTATTGATGTCCTTTAGTAGTGGTTTCAAATCAAATCAAAATCAAATTTTATTTTATTTGTCACATATACATCGTTAGCAGATGTTAATGCAAGTGTAGTGAAAAGCTTGTGCTTCTAGTTCCGACAATGCAATAATAACCAACGAGTAATCTAACCTAACAATTTCACAACAACTACCTTATACACAGAAGTGTAAAGGGATGAAGAATATGTACATAAAGAAATATGAATGAGTGATGGTACAGAACGGCATAGGCAAGATGCAGTAGATGGTATCGAGTACAGTATATACATATGAGATGAGTAATGTAGGGTATGTAAACATTATATTAAGTGGCATTGTTAAAAGTGGCTAGTGATACTTTTTTTTACATCAATTTCTATTATTAAAGTGGCTGGAGTTGAGTCAGCAGCCACTCAATGTTAGTGATGGCTGTTTAACAGTCTGATGGCCTTGAGATAGAAGCTGTTTTTCAGTCTCTCTAATAGCTTGTTTGATTGCCTTGCGGAGGGAATAGCTACACTGTTTGTATTCGGTCATGTTTCCGGTCACCTTGCCCTGGTTAAAAGCAATGGTTGGCGCTTTCAGTTTCGTGCGAATGCTACCATCAATCCAAGGTTTCTGGTTTGGGAATGCTTTAATAGACATCACCGATGCACTTGTTAATAAACTCGCTCACCGAATCAGCGTATTCGTCAATGTTGTTGTTTGACGCAATGTGGAACATATCCCAATCCACGTGATCGAAGCAATCTTGAAGCATGGAATCAGATTTGTCGGGCCAGCGTTGAACAGACCTCAGCACTGGAGCTTCCTGTTTTAGTCTCTGGTTTCTTTGCAGCAATTCGACCATGAAGAACTGATTCTCGCCTCCGTTGATTCTCGTTGATGTTGAGATGTGTCTGTTACTTGAACGCTGTGAAGCATTTACAGTGGGGCAAAAAAGTATTTAGTCAGCCACCAATTGTGCAAGTTCTCCCACTTAAAAATATGAGAGAGGCCTGTAATTTTCATCATAGGTACATTTCAATTATGACAGACAAAATGAGAAAAAAAATCCAGAAAATCATATTGTAGGATTTTTAATGAATTTATTTGCAAATGATGGTGGAAAATAAGTATTTGGTCACCTACAAACAAGCAAGATTTCTGGCTCTCACAGACCTGTAACTTCTTCTTTAAGAGGCTCATCTGTCCACCACTCGTTACCTGTATTAATGGCACCTGTTTGAACTTGTTGTCAGTGTAAAAGACGCCTGTCCACAATATCAAACAGTCACACTCCAAACTTCACTATGGCCAAGACCAAAGAGCTGTCAAAGGACACCAGGAACAAAGTTCTTGAAATGTTCTGCATTGACTGCTGTTCATGTCTTAAAGTAATGATGGACTGTCATTTTTATTTGCTTATTTCAGCTGTTCTTGCCATAATATGGACTTGGTCTTTTACCAAATAGGGCTATGTTCTGTATACCACCCCTACCTTGTCACAACCCAACTGATTGGCTCAAACGCATTAAGAAGTGAACTTTTAACAAGGCACACCTGTTCATTGAAATGCATTCCAGGTGACTACCTCATGAAGCTGGTTTAGAGAATGCCAAGAGTGTGCAAAGCTGTCATCAAGGCAAAGGGTGGCAACTTTGAAGAATCTAAAATCTAAAATCTATTTTGATTTGTTTAACACTTTTTTTGGTTACTACATGATTCCATATGTGTTATTTCATAGTTTTGATGTCTGCACTATTACTATACAATGTAGAAAATAGTCAAAAACCCTTGAATGAGTAGGCGTGTCCAAATATTTGACTGGTACTGTGTGTCCATAGACATACAGCCAGACAACAGAGAACATTTGGTGGAGACACAGAAGTGCAAGTATTAATGGTTTGTTCTTTCTTTCTCTCTCTCTCTCTCTCTCTCTCTCTCTCTCTCTCTCTCTCTCTCTCTCTCTCTCTCTCTCTCTCTCTCTCTCTCACTCCCTCTCTCTCTATCTCTGTGTCTTTCATTACAATGCAGGGAAAAGAGAAGAAAGTGTAGGAAAAGAGATATATAATGTAATGTTATTGGTCACATGCACCGAATACAACAAGTGTAGACTTTACAGTGAAATGCTTACTTACAAGCACATTCCCAACAATGCAGAGGTAAAAAGCACATTGTAACACAAAAACAATAATGAGGCTATATACAAGGAGTACCAGTACCGAGTCAATGTACATCGGTACGAGGTAGTTGAGGTAGTTGAGGTAATAAAGTATGTACATGTAGGTAGGGGTAAAAGTGACTAGGAAATCATGGTATATAATAAACAGAGTAGCAGCGTATTTTAAATGTGGAAGTGTGTCTATGTGTGGGTGTGTGTGTTTTGTGTTTGTGAGCATATGTGTGTTGGGAGTGTCAGTGTAACATGTGTGAGTGTGTGGGTAGAGGTGAGTGTACATAGAACCAGTGCAAAACAATAATTAAATAATAAAGGGGGTCAATGTAAACATTCCAGGAAGCCTAGGCGGCAGCGTAGCCTAGTGGTTAGAGCGGTGGACTCGTAACCGTAAGGTTGCGAGTTCAACCTTACAAGGTACAAATCTGTCGTTCTGCCCCTGAACAGGCAGTTAACCCACTGTTCCCAGGCCGTCATTGAAAATAGTTCTTAACTAACTTGCCTGGTTAAATAAAGGTTAAAAAAAAAAGGAAAAAAAAAGAGATTAACTGATCAGCAGTCTTATGGCTTTGGGTAGAAGCTGTTCAGGTGCCTTTTGGTTCCAGACTTGGCGCTCCGGTACCACTTGCCGTGTGGTAGCAGAGAGAGAAGTCATGGCTTGGGTGACTGGAGTCTTTGACAATAATTTTTTGACACCGCCTGGTATAGAGGTCCTGGATGGCAGGGAGCTCGGCCCCAGTGATGTTCTGGGCTATACGCACGACATGAGAGAAAGCGATAAGAAGAGGGAGGTTGCGAGGGGAAGGATTAGGAAAGGGGTGAAATGGTTGGTTACATCTGATACCCAATACCAAAGAAGGCAGTTGGAGTGGGTAAGGAGCAAATGGAAATCTGTTACAGAACTTCGACATGACAGAGGAATTTGTTCTCTTTTTTTTCATAGAGTTTGAAGGGGTTTTATAGGATAGATTTGGTTAGATGGACATTTTTAGCTTGTGCTGAAGGTTCTGAAGGTTCAGAATCTGCTCTGAGAGCAAGAGACTACTGGGAAAAGGGAGGAACATATTCTAAGGGTTTGAAGAGAAGATACACAGAAAGCATAGAATGATATGTATATTCTTCCATGTAAGCTGCAGTAAGGTAGTTTACACAATATACATCACAGAAGACTGAAGTAGAAGAAAAACGTTTAACATAGAAACACCTGGTTTTCTGCGTAAAAAAATAATGTTATTAATTATGAAAAGTATTAATAACATTCCACCCATGAGGCCACTGAAGGGCCATTTGGTCATGTGTCTACAGGAAAGGGCTACGAGCCACATCATAGCACTGTAAGATAATAGGTAAACACACAGTGCATTCAGATAATATTCAGACCCCTTGACTTTTTCCACATTTTGTAATACTACAACCTTATTCTAAAATGTATAAAATATTTTTTTTACAAACAATAAACAATAACCCATAATGATGAATTGAAAACAGATTGTTAGATTTTGCAAATGCATAAAAAAAAATATAAAACAGAAATACCATATTTACATAAGTATTCAGACCCTTTGCTATGAGACACGAAATTGAGAGAAGGTGCATCCTGTTTCCATTGATCATCCTTGAGATTTTTCTACAACTCGATTGGAGTCCACCTTTGGCAAATTCCATTGATTGTACAGGATTTGGAAAGGCACCTGCACCTGTCTATATTAGGTCACACACAAAAACCAAGGCATGAGGTCGAGAGTTCCTCTGTGGAGCTGGCAGAACCTTCCAGAAGGACAACCATCTCTGTAGCACCACCAATCAGGCCTTTGTCCGGGGGTGTCCTCGGATGGGGCCACAGTGTCTCCTGACCCCTCCTGTCTCAGCCTCCAGTATTTATGCTGCAGTAGTTTGTGTCGGGGGGCTAGGGTCAGTTTGTTATATCTGGAGTACTTCTCCTGTCCTATACGGTGTCCTGTGTGAATCTAAGTGTGCGTTCTCTAATTCTCTCCTTCTTTCTTTCTCTCTCTCGGAGGACCTGAGCCCTAGTAACCATGCCCCAGGTCTACCTGACATGATGACTCCTTGCTGTCCCCAGTCCACCTGGCCATGCTGCTGCTCCAGTTTCAACTGTTCTGCCTTACTATTATTTGACCATGCTGGTCATTTATGAACATTTGAACATCTTGGCCATGTTCTGTTATAATCTCCACCCGGCACAGCCAGAAGAGGACTGGCCACCCCACATAGCCTGGTTCCTCTCTAGGTTTCTTCCTAGGTTTTGGCCTTTCTAGGGAGTTTTTCCTAGCCACCGTGCTTCTACACCTGCATTGCTTGCTGTTTGGGGTTTTAGGCTGGGTTTCTGTACAGCACTTTGAGATATCAGCTGATGTACGAAGGGCTATATAAATACATTTGATTTGATTTGATTTGTGGTAGAGTGGTCACTCCTCAGTAAAAGGCACATGACAGCCCACTTGGAGTTTGCCAAAAGGCACCTAAAGGACTCTCAGACCATGAGAAACAATATTGTCTGATTAAAGAAAGATTGAACTCTTTGGCTGAATGCCAAGCGTCACATCTGGAGGAAACCTGGCACCATCCATATGGTGATGCATGGTGGTGACAGCATCATGCTGTGTGGATGTTTTTCAGGGACAAGGACTGGGAGACTAGTCAAGACTGAAAGAAAGATTAACGGAGAAAAGTACAGAAAGATCCTTGATGAAAACCTGCTCTAGAGCGCTCAGGACCTCAGACTGGTTCACCTTCCAACAGGACAGCGACCCTAAGCACACAGCCAAGACAACACAGGAGTGGCTTCGGGACAAGTCTCTGAATGTCCTTGAGTGGCCCAGCCAGAGCCCGGACTTGAACCTGATCAAACATCTCTGGAGATCTTAGAATAGCTATGCAGCGACGCTCCCCATCCAACCTGATAGAGCTTGAGAGGATCTGCAGACAAGAATGGCAGAAACTCCCCAAATACAGGTGTGACAAGCTTGTAGCGTCATACCCAAGAAGACTCGAGGCTGTAATCGCTGCCAAAGGTGCTTCAACAAAGTACTGAGTATAGGGTGTCTGTTCCCAATAATGTTTGCACTATGTTTTGGGCTGCTACTATGTTGTGCTGCTGCCATGTTGTGTTGCTACCATGTTGTTGTCATGTTGAGTTGCAACCATGCTGTATTTTCATGTGTTGCTGCCATGCTATGTTGTTGTCTTAGGTCTCTTTATGTAGCGTTATGGTGTCTCTCTTGACATGATGTGTGTTTTGTTCTATATTTTTAATTTATTTTACATTTTTAATCCCAGCCCCAGTCCCCACAGGAGGCCTTTAGCCTTCTGGTAGGCCGTCATTGTAAATAAGAATTTGTTCTTAACTGTCAAATTAAATGTAACATTTATTAATTTTGTAATTTCATTGCGTGAATTATCCAGTGGGTTTGGTTTAATTAATTCTGAAAGGTTTTACTCTGTCCTAAATCTATCTCATGTTGAAGATTTCCAAGACAAAGGAGGACCGGCTGCTGCTTGGTTAGCAGAAGTGGAGAGCAGAGAGGGGTTTCAGATGGAGACTGAGACCTAGTGAGATCCTGGGACTGGGAGGCCGAAAAGATAAGGAAGATAGGGGTTGTGGGGGGTGGTAGGGGTGGGGGGGTGGATGGTAAGGGGAAGTGTGCTGTCAAATATAGCAGCATTCTATTAAGGGTCAGTTTGACCTGTCAATCAGAATCAAAACAACCATCAACTCTAGGGGGTCACACAAAAGTATTTAAAGGATCCAAATTGATAATATGATGCAGTGCTTTGCTTCACCACTAGGTGACAGTATCAGACCCAGTCTCTGTGCCTTGGGCTGTATCCCTCCTCGCTGCAGACAGGGCAGGTAAACACAGCAAGGCCTGCCTATCTGTCTGTAGCTGGAGGGCTCCAGGCCAGAGTTCTGCAGTCTGTCCCATGTCCCCCTCCCTCTCCTCCCATCTCCACCAGAGGAACTGTCTAACTATATCCCAAATGATACCCTATTCCCTACATAGTGCACAACTTTTAACCAGAGCCCTATAGGCCTTGGTCAAAAGTAGTACGCTATACAGGAAACCGGGTGCAATTTGGGACAAACGTCTGACGGCTCCTTAGCCCCAACCAGAGCAGAGGGTAGGGAGGGGAAGGAAGGAGGAGGGCAAATTAGATTTGGTAGGGAGAGAAATAAAGCCACATTTCCTTGAGCAGGAGTTGGAAATGGTTTCAGGAGAGTGCAGAAAGGAAGAAGTGGTACCGGGGCTGGGGTTGGGTCAGGGTGCAGATGTTTACACAGTTTGGATTGGGAAGGAAAGGCTGATCTGAAGGTGTTTTGATTCTAGAAGCATAGTTATGTCTACTCTAGCCTCACCTTCTGAGCAACAATTCCATACTACCAGCAACACAGTGATCCAACCCTTCAACATACACACGTATGCAACACACACACACATTGGAGAAAGATCAACGCTTTTCAGCTCACTGGGTTCGTCATTTAAGCAGGGGTTTTAAAGAGGCTTAAGTAGATGGCCAAGGGACCAAGCGCATTTAGATATTTTTATAGCCTTAATCTCCTGGGTAGATTCAGATTGCTGGGTTGTGCTGGTCTACCCATGATCGAGAGAGTGGATAGAGAGAGGGTGTGCGATAGAGGATGGATGGAGTGAGATGGATGATGAGACAGAGAGGGTGAGAGAATGAGAGACACATATGCTGCTTCTTCACAACCTTCCTATAATTTCTGCTCCAGTAAGCCTGCTGCAGTCATTCTCCATTTCTAGGTTCATATAAATTATTTTACACGTAGCTCTCCATGGAGTAAACGCTACCACGGCCACACACACCTGTGCTGCTGAGATCATCTGGTCATAATCATTTTATCTGAGATTAGAGAAAACAAGACTCCAGGCCTCAGGCTTTGTTATTTACTGTGTGTGGGATATTTTACCTGCACATCGCTGCTTACTCTAGAGAGAGAGAGAGAGAATGAGAGAGAGACAGAGACTAACACCACTGTAAATACAACCCATATTTATGTTTATTTAATTCACCATAATATAACATTGAAATGCCACCATTCTTTTGAAACTATTGTGAGTGTAATGTTTACTGTTAATTTCTGACTGTTTATTTAACTTTTTTTTAATGATCTATTTCACTTGCTTCGGCAATGTGAACATATGTTTCTCATGCCAATAAAGCCAATTGAATTGAGAGAGAGAGATTTCTATACTGACATTATAAGCCTCGGTCTAAACACGCAATGGAGTCCATTGTGATTGGTATCTGTCTGTACCGCCACGAACATCTGGAGAATCTATAGTCAATGGTGGAGAGTGGAGAAGTGTACATGACAGACTACACACTATGTCCACTTACATCTACACATCCCTTTTAGAAGGCAGCTGTCCTCTTGATTAACAAGAGACAGAGGGAGGGAGAGACTGTGGAAGTAGAGAAGGTGTTATGATGAGTAAAATACATTATTATATCAAATATATGATATAAGTTCTCCGTAAATACATATTTGCAACAAAACATACTCACTTTAAATTGTACTACTGTCACGCCCTGACCATAGAGAGATTTATATGTCTCTATTTTGGTTTGGTCAGGGTGTGATTTGGGTGGGCATTCTATGTTCCTTGTTCTATGATTTGTATTTCTGTGTGTTTGGCCGGGTGTGGTTCTCAATCAGAGGCAGCTGTCTATCGTTGTCTCTGATTGAGAACCATACTTAGGTAGCCTTTTCCCCCACATGTATTGGTGGGTAGTTGTCCATGTATAGTTGCCTCTGCGCACTACGTTGGCGGCACGGTTTCGTTTGATGTTTATTGGTTTGTTGGCGAAGTATGTACGCTCCCCGACGCTGCACCTTGGTCCACTGTTTACACCTTAGACGATGGTGACAACTACTTTATTAAAAACTAAATATATTTTTTTCTCTTTAATCAAGTTGATTATTTATCTTTAGGCTTCATTAGTGGTAAACGACAACATTTAGAAATGACAAAATATTAGATCCATGGACCTCAATATTTTTAGACAGGTGACATTTTGTGTTGAGCAAGACTAGTGGCATCCAGGGAAAGTTTGTGACATGAAGTGGTTTCTGTAAGAATTACAGGTGTGTGTGCGCGTGCATTTTGAATGTGTGTTGCTGAACGCTGTTGATATGCACATGTTTACATAAACAAATGAGCCTCAAAGATATCATCCTGGAGTAAACATTTGATGTACACCCAGTTCTGTATTGACCAGTTTCATTCCTTATACTCCAATCAAACATTTAGGCAAAGATATATGCACTTACATGGAGACCTTAATGACACTACCAGGAATAAAGGAGAACAGAAAGTATACAGAAAACAGGTATACCATAAGGTCAATTAACAGTGAGTATTATAAACATACACTTTCCCACAAAAAATCCATAGGAAGAAAAAGAGAGGCAGGGTTGCCAGGATAATGTCCGGGTGAGAGATGCAGACACCGGTGGTGCGTTTCAGTTGAGGATTTACATTTACATTTACATTTAAGTCATTTCGCAGACGCTCTTATCCAGAGCGACTTACAAATTGGTGCATTCACCTTATTACATCCAGTGGAACAGCCACTTTACAATAGTGCATCTAAATCTTTTAAGGGGGGGGGGGGGGGGGGTGAGAAGGATTACTTTATCCTATCCTAGGTATTCCTTAAAGAGGTGGGGTTTCAGGTGTCTCCGGAAGGTGGTGATTGACTCCGCTGTCCTGGCGTTGTGAGGGAGTGTGTTCCACCATTGGGGAGCCAGAGCAGCGAACAGTTTTGACTGGGCTGAGCGGGAACTGTACTTCCTCAGTGGTAGGGAGGCGAGCAGGCCAGAGGTGGATGAACGCAGTGCCCTTGTTTGGGTGTAGGGCCTGATCAGAGCCTGGAGGTACTGAGGTGCCGTTCCCCTCACAGCTCCGTAGGCAAGCACCATGGGCTTGTAGCGGATGCGAGCTTCAACTGGAAGCCAGTGGAGAGAGCGGAGGAGCGGGGTGACGTGAGAGAACTTGGGAAGGTTGAACACCAGACGGGCTGCGGCGTTCTGGATGAGTTGTAGGGGTTTAATGGCACAGGCAGGGAGCCCAGCCAACAGCGAGTTGCAGTAGTCCAGACGGGAGATGACAAGTGCCTGGATTAGGACCTGCGCCGCTTCCTGTGTGAGGCAGGGTCGTACTCTGCGGATGTTGTAGAGCATGAACCTACAGGAACGGGCCACCGCCTTGATGTTAGTTGAGAACGACAGGGTGTTGTCCAGGATCACGCCAAGGTTCTTAGCGCTCTGGGAGGAGGACACAATGGAGTTGTCAACCGTGATGGCGAGATCATGGAACGGGCAGTCCTTCCCGGGAGGAAGAGCAGCTCCGTCTTGCCGAGGTTCAGCTTGAGGTGGTGATCCGTCATCCACACTGATATGTCTGCCAGACATGCAGAGATGCGATTCGCCACCTGGTCATCAGAAGGGGGAAAGGAGAAGATTAATTGTGTGTCGTCTGCATAGCAATGATAGGAGAGACCATGTGAGGTTATGACAGAGCCAAGTGACTTGGTGTATAGCGAGAATAGGAGAGGGCCTAGAACAGAGCCCTGGGGGACACCAGTGGTGAGAGCGCGTGGTGAGGAGACAGATTCTCGCCACGCCACCTGGTAGGAGCGACCTGTCAGGTAGGACGCAATCCAAGCGTGGGCCGCGCCGGAGATGCCCAACTCGGAGAGGGTGGAGAGGAGGATCTGATGGTTCACAGTATCGAAGGCAGCCGATAGGTCTAGAAGGATGAGAGCAGAGGAGAGAGAGTTAGCTTTAGCAGTGCGGAGCGCCTCCGTGATACAGAGAAGAGCAGTCTCAGTTGAATGACTAGTCTTGAAACCTGACTGATTTCGATCAAGAAGGTCATTCTGAGAGAGATAGCGGGAGAGCTGGCCAAGGACGGCACGTTCAAGAGTTTTGGAGAGAAAAGAAAGAAGGGATACTGGTCTGTAGTTGTTGACATCGGAGGGATCGAGTGTAGGTTTTTTCAGAAGGGGTGCAACTCTCGCTCTCTTGAAGACGGAAGGGACGTAGCCAGCGGTCAGGGATGAGTTGATGAGCGAGGTGAGGTAAGGGAGAAGGTCTCCGGAAATGGTCTGGAGAAGAGAGGAGGGGATAGGGTCGAGCGGGCAGGTTGTTGGGCGGCCGGCCGTCACAAGACGCCAGATTTCATCTGGAGAGAGAGGGGAGAAAGAGGTCAGAGCACAGGGTAGGGCAGTGTGAGCAGAACCAGCGGTGTCGTTTGACTTAGCAAACGAGGATCGGATGTCGTCGACCTTCTTTTCAAAATGGTTGACGAAGTCATCTGCAGAGAGGGAGGAGGGGGGGGGGGGAGGAGGATTTACCATGGTGTTTTACCCAAAAGACTCAAATGTTTCTGTTTCCATCTACTCAGACCTGCAGCCATGTCTCACTGGGGCATGGCTCCGGTGAACCTGCCCTGACAAGGCCCCAGGCCCTGGGTACTTTTCAGCCTCAATTTACCAACAATGGCTAACTCTGAACTTTAACACCTTGAAAAGCAACTGTCTTGAATGATGCAGAAGGTGTTGATTCTGCTCGCCCCAAGTCTTAGTGTCACATTCCTGATGGAAACAGAACTACACTAGAGCTGACATTAACATACACATTGGTGACAGACTGGTGTGGGGGTCAGTGTCATTGGAAAAGCACCATGAGTAAATGAGAATGAAGGCTCAGGCTGGTGTGGTGAGGGAAAATAGGAAGGAGAAAAAAGGTAGAAAAAAATATGAAGAGGAGGGAACTACATGCTGGAATAGCCAGCGAGCAGAGCTGTAGACTCCACCCCCCCCCTGCCTCCCTCTATCTCTCTATTTCTATCTCTCTCTCTGTTCCACACACACAGAATGCTAGCCCACTATGTGACCACAGAGTGAGCTCAGTGAATTGTGGAAAGCATATTGTTTCTCCACATCTCTCCCTCTCTCTTTCACTCTTCCACATGGGATCCTAAAAGACTGGACTATTTCTTCTTTGGATATCCTCCTCCTGCTCTGGGATTTAACTGAGAGTAGAGCAAGCTTTCTTCCTTTTTCTTTCCTGAATGTTTTTTATCTTCTGGGGATTACCAAAGAAATACCTCCTGTGTGCGTTTGAGAGTGAGTGTGTGTGAGTGTGTGTGTCCTGTGCCATGCCCACCCCTGGTCGCTTTGGGACTAACAGCAGTGGATCAGCATGAAGGGGGGTCACCATCAGCGGGGGTGCGGGTGTCAGCACCTGTTCCAAAAAGTACTGGCTAAGTGTGGCTGCTGCTACGCCCGAGTTCGAGGTTGGTACATCTCTGCCTTATGTCTGTCATTTTCACCCAGCTACCTCTCTTCGCTTTACTGGTCTCAGATGAGATGGGAGTTTAGTTTGCTTTCTCAGTTATACTGTAGGTCAGATGGTCTAGGAGGTGTGTGGTACGTCAGTGTCTCTATCTTTCTCTCACTCTTTCATTTTCTTTTTTTTGTCAGTCTGTCTGTCCTTCTCCCTCTTACCTCCTCATTCCTTTCCACTCTTCTCTCTTGTTCTCTCTCGGGGGAGAGACAGCTGACGATAATTGATGGTGATGTTTTGCTGATACTCCAACTCCTCCAGAGGAAATTAAATGAAATGTCTTTGGGCCCTGGTTGTGTTCACTCTGCTCTGGGGTGTGCAGCAGACACATTGCGAGTCTCATGCCGACATGGGAAGCTGTGCAGAATGTGAAAATGTATCACGCTACACATCTAGTTAGAGAGACTATCAGTTATATAAAGTTAGAACAGTGACATAATTATTGTATTCTCAGTAATATAGAGTTCAAACAAAAACAGTAACTATACAGCGCCTTCGGAAACTCTTCAGACCCCTTGACTTTTTCCACATTTACGTTACAGCCTTATTCAAACATCTCATCAATCTACACACAATATCCCAAACAGATTTGTAGAATTCTTTTCTAATTTATTACAAATGAAAAATGTGAAATATCGCATTTGCAAAAGTATTCAGACCCTTTACGCAGTACTTTGTTGAAGCACATACGGCTGGCTACAAGCTTAGCACACCTGTATTTGGGGAGTTTCTCCCATTCTTCTCTGCAGATTCTCTAGTTCTGTCAGGTTAGATGGGTGCGTCGCTGCACAGATATTTTCATATCTCTCCAGAGATGATCGATTGGGTTCAAGTCCGGGCTCTGGCTTGGCCACTCAAGGACATTCACAGACTTGTCCTGAAGCCACTCCTGCGTTGTATTGGCTGTGTGCTTAGGGTCGTTGTGCTGTTGGAAGGTGAACCTTCACCCTAGTCTGAGGCCCTGAGCTCTCTGGAGCACGTTTTCATCAAGGACCTCTCTGTACTTTTCTCCATTAATCTTTGCCTCGATCCTGACTACTCTCCCAGTCCCTGCCACTGAAAAACCTCCCACAGCACGATGCTGCCATGGTGCCAGGTTTCCTCCTAACGTGACACTTGGCATTCAGAAGTTATGCTTGGCATTCAGGCCAAAGAGTTCAGACCAGACAATATTGTTTCTCATGGTCTGAGAGTCTTTAGGTGTCTTTTGGCAAACAACAAGCTGGCCGTCATGTGCCTTTTACTTAGGAGTGGCTTCTGTCTGTCATAAAGGCCTGATTGGTGGAGTGCTGCAGAGATTGTTGTCCTTCTGGAAGTTTCTCCCATCTCTACAGAGGAACTCTGAAGCTCTGTCAGAGTGACGACCGAGTTCTTGGTCACCTCCCTGACCAAGGCCCTTCTCCCCCGATTGCTCAGTTTGGCTGGGAGGCCAGCTCTAGGAAGAGTTTTGGTGTTTCCAAACTTCTTCCATTTAAGAATGATGGAGGCCACTATGTTCTTGGGGATCTTCAATTCTGCAGAAATGTTTTGGTACCCTTCCCCAGATCTGTGCCTCGACACAATCGTGTCTCGGCGCTCTACGAACAATTCCTTCGACCTCATGGCTTGGTTTTTGCTCTGACATGCACTGTCAACTGTGAGACCTTATATAGACAGGTGTGTGCCTTTCCAAATGATGTCCAATCAATTGAATTTACCACAGGTGACTCCAATCAAGTTGTAGAAACATCTCAAGGATAATCAACAGAAACAGGATGCACCTGAGATCAGTCTCATAGCAAGGGTCTGAATAATTAAGTAAATAAAGTATTTCTGTTTATTACATTTAATACATTTGAAAACATTTCTATAAAGCTGTTTTCGCTTTGTCATTTTGGGGTATTGTGTGTAGATTGCTCAAGATTTTTTTATTTAAAAAAAAATCTATTTTAGAATAAGGCTGTAACGTAATGAAATGTGAAAAAAGTCAAGGAGTCTGAATACTTTCTGAAGGCACTGTATACAGTACTATTGGGTTTAAACTAAGGTTGCAAAATGTACATAGACACTGTGACTCTGCTCAGTGAAGTAGGTTTGACATAGACACTGTGACTCTTTTCTCAATGATGTAGGGGTGCAATAGACACTGTTACTCTTTGCTCAGTGATGCAGGGTTTACATAGACACTGTGACCCTTTGCTCAGTGATGCAGGGTTTACATATATCCCGAGAGAGTCAGCGATACGCTCACATCTGGAAATCTGCAGTGTCTCGGAATGTGCTGCTTTCGGATCATTGGATCATGGAAACGCTGGAGTCACTGAGTCACTCTGCCGAACATTCCTTTCCCCCAAAAAGCTAGGCTTAAGCAACCCCCTGACCCCCCCAATACACACACAAACTCTGAACAGCTATCCCCCCCAAAAAAACTGTTTCCGGCAACTGAAAGGGGATTTATGGAGCACTGTGGTGAAGAAATGTTATGTTCATTATCGTCTGTTCACAGAAGCACAGAGCTGATGACTGCTGGATAGAAAAATGCTGCTGTACTCTAACTGTGGGGCTACAGGTGCTGTATGGTAACTGTCCAGTTCTGTGGCACTTATGGGGTGGAAGGGTAGCCTAGTGGTTAGAGCGTTGGACTAGTAACTGGAAGGTTGCAAGTTCAAACCCTGAGCTGACAAAGCACAAATCTGTCGTTCTGCCCCTGAACAGGCAGTTAACCCACTGTTTCTAGGCCGTCATTGAAAAATAATCATTTGTTCTTAACTGACTTGCCTGGTTAAATAAAGGTCAAATAAATATGTGTTCACATCAGAGAGTTGGTTGATAGGTGCAGAGAGTTGGTTGATAGGTGCAGAGAGTTGGTTGATAGGTGCAGAGAGTTGGTTGATAGGTGCAGAGAGTTGGTTGATAGGTGCAGAGAGTTGGTTGATAGGTGCAGAGAGTTGGTTGATAGGTGCAGAGAGTTGGTTGATAGGTGCAGAGAGTTGGTTGATAGGTGCAGAGAGTTGGTTGATAGGTGCAGAGAGTTGGTTGATAGGTGCAGAGAATTGGTTGATAGGTGCAGAGAGTTGGTTGATAGGTGCAGAGAGTTGGTTGATAGGTGCAGAGAGTTGGTTGATAGGTGCAGAGAGTTGGTTGATAGGTGCAGAGAGTTGGTTGATAGGTGCAGATAACATAATTGATTGCTGACCACTGTGGTCTATTAGTATGCTGTAGACATTACTACTGTTTATGTTGAACATAGACACATGGCTCTTGACCTTCGTCTCTTCCGAGCCCGTACAGGAGTTGTAGCGATGAGACAAGACAGTAACTACCAACAATTGGATACCACGAAAAGGGGGTGAAAAAAAGAGGAGAGAGTATCACAATGTTCAAATACCACAATGTTTAGACAATACTCTCTCCTCTTTTTTTCACCCCGCCTTTCTCCCCAATTTCGTGGTATCCAATTGTTGGTAGTTACTGTCTTGTCTCATCGCTACAACTCCTGTACGGGCTCGGGAGAGACGAAGGTCGAGAGCCATGCGTCCTCTGAAACACAACCCAACCAAGCCGCATTGCTTCTTAACACAGCGCGCATCCAACCTAGCAACCTAAAAATGGTCAAATACTCCAGCCACCCTAGCCATAGACTGTTCTCTGCTTACGCACAACAAGCGTTACCGGAGCGCCAAGACTAGGTCCAAGAGGCTTCTAAACAGCTTCTACCCCAGCTTCTTCCTTCACTGTAAGATCTACACCTGTTGTATTCGGCGCATGTGACTAATACAAGACTAATACAATTAGATTAGATTTGATATTGATAATTGTGTAATGAGAGGGACAGCCTGGGCTCGAACCCAGAGTTTCTAGTGGCCTTAGACCACTGCACCACCCGGGAGGCCTGTACTCTCTCCTCTTTTTGACTAGAGGTCCTCTCAGTTCCTCAAAGCTCTGTCTTTGGCACAATTTAGCAGTGCTGTGAGCCTGCCCTGGCACAGAAGCTGTACAGGAGAGCTCTCCTCTCCATGAGTTAGGGATGTCAGAGAGCTCCCTCCCTGCCAAAATATTTGTACTCTTGTAATCACGACTGTGTGTATGTGTGTGTGGGTTTGTTCAAGTGTGTGTACATGTTGAAGTGTGTTTGTACAGTGTAGAGATAATCTCCTCTCTCTTTCTGCCGACCCTGTTTTGATTCATTTCCTAATTTACCAAAGGCTAAATATAAAGATACTGAGGCTTGAGGCCTGTTTGAATGACAGATCTGCTGCCTGGCTGACTGAGGATTACATCCTCTATCCATCCTGCACACATCCTCAAATGTGAGCCAACACACACACAAACACACATACGAACATTCACGCAGATTGTCAACCGAACAACCTATTTGTGGAGCATGTTAACCTTTTAGCATGTCAGTGTAGATAAGACCTACTACGTACCTTATCAACAGCCAAACAGCCAAACTATATAGTGCACTATATTTGACCAGGGCCCATAGGAATAGGGTTGCTTTTGGGACATGGACCTAGTTTTATTCATCAAAGTGCAGTGATGTACCAAAGCAACAACTGCTCTGCGCCGTGGTGCAGTAGAGCTGATGGAGACTCCAGAATATCATGCTGTTATAATCTGACTTCTGACTGGGACCATGCACATCAACAAGATAATACTGATCAACCAGAGAGCTTAATGCCCACTGGTTGTGTGTCTGTGTGTGTGTCTGTCTGTGTGTGTGTGTGTGTGTGTGTGTGTGTGTGTGTGTGTGTGTGTGTGTGTGTGTGTGTGTGTGTGTGTGTGTGTGTGTGTGTTCGTGGGTGTGCCTGTGTGTGTCACATCTCCAAGTGTGTTTGTAAGTATATGTGCAAGTGTCTGTCTGCCTTTCCTCTTTTTCTGTGACAGTGTTTGGTTTGCACAGAGTGGTGTGTGCGCGCGGGGGAGTCAGTACTGTGCCGGGACAGATTACCACTCTCTCCCTCTGTCTGTCCCTGTTTCTCTCCCCCCCCCTCTTAAATCCTTTGTTGTTCCAGTTGCTCAGGCAGTGATTAAAGTGCAGTTCTATCCATGCTGCTGAGACAAAGTAGATGTGTGAAATGGGTAAACTAGGAAAGCATTATGTTAGGATGGCACTCTTACTATGCTGCCTTTCTCTCACTCATTCTACCTTGTTGTCTTTCACACACACACACACACACACACACACACACACACACACACACACACACACACACACACACACACACACACACACACACACACACACACACACACACACACACACACACACACACACACACACACACACACACACACACACACACACACACACACACACACACACACACACACACACACACACACGCGCACATGCACCTGCACACAGCATAGACTAAGCCATGATGATGATCTCAGTGTATTTTCAACCATCATTCCTCTTGGAAGATCTATCTTTCTTCACAGTAATTGTCATGTAGCCTGTCAGACAGTGACAAAGTGTTCCTGTTAATGTGACAGTGATAATTGGTGTTTTAAAAGAAACTGAGTGAGGTCACCATCACCATGGTGGTTTGATGCTCTGTTATACTGAGAGAGAGAGAGAGAGAGAGAGAGAGAGAGAGAGAGAGAGAGAGAGAGAGAGAGAGAGAGAGAGAGAGAGAGAGAGATCATTACAACACTGTATATAGACATAATATGACAATTGAAATGTATTATTTTGGAACTTTTGTGAGTGTAATGTTTACTGTTGTTACTTTTGTGTTGTTTATTTCACTTGCTTCGGCAATGTAAAAATCTTCCCATGCCAATAAAGCCCCTTAAATTGAAATTGAATTGAATCCCCTGTCTCTCTCTGTCCACTGTTAAGTCTCTGATTTAGAATGTATGTGTATGTGTGTGTGCTCTTTATTGTCACTGCCGGGTGTAAGTGTCTGACTGTCTCCTCATGGAGCTTTCTGTCCCCCCTACCACTCTCTCTTATCTGTCTTTCCTCTCTCTCTCCTCTGTCTTTCCTCTCTCTCTCTCCTCTGTCTTTCCTCTCTCTCTCCTCTGTCTTTCCTCTCTCTCTCTCCTCTGTCTTTCCTATCTCTCCTCTGTCTTTCCACTCTCTCTCTCCTCTGTCTTTCCTCTCTTTCCCCTCTGTCTTTCCACTCTCTCTCCTCTTTCTTTCCACTGTCTCTCCTCTGTTTTTACACTCTATCTCCTCTGTCTTTCCTCTCTCTCTCCTCTGTCTTTCCTCTCTCTCTCTCCTCTGTCTTTCCTCTCTCTCTCTCCTCTGTCTTTCCTCTCTCTCTCTCCTCTCTTTCCTCTCTCTCTCCTCTCTTTCCACTCTCTCTCTCATCCGTCTTTCCTCTCTCTCTCCTCTGTCTTGCCTCTCTCTCTCTCTCTCTCTCTCTCTCTCTCTCTCTCTCTCTCTCTCTCTCTCTCTCTCTCTTTTCTCTCTCTCTCTCTCCTCTGTCTTTCATCTCTCTCTCCTCTGTCTTTCCTCTCTCTCTCTCCTCTGTCGTTCCTCTCTCTCTCTCTATCTTTCTCTCTCTCTCTCCTCTGTCTTTCATCTCTCTCTCCTCTGTATTTCCTCTCTCTCTCTCTCCTCTGTCGTTCCTCTCTCTCTCTGTCTTTCCTCGCTCTCTCTCTGTCTTTCTCTCTCTCCTCTATCTTTCCTCTCTCTCTTTCCTTTGTCTTTCCTCTCTCTCTCCTCTGTCTTTCGACTCTCTCATCTGGATTTCCATCCTCCACTCTTAGGATACATGAGGGGAGAAAAGTGGTTAGAGCCAGTTAGGCTTTCTACTTTTCCTTTCTTTCCACCTCCTACTTTTCTCTTTCTCTGTGTGTTTCTGTTGTTTCTAGACCTTGATTCCCTTCACAACCCCCGGTGTGTGTTTGTCTCCTCAACTCCCTATCCCTCTCTCTCCCTCTCATTATCAAAATCAAATCTATTCAAATTGTATTAGTAACATGCGCTGAATACAACAGGAATACAACAGGTGTGAAGGAAGAATCTTACAGTGAAGGAAGAAGCTGGGGTAGAAGCTGTTTAGAAGCCTCTTGGACCTAGTCTTGGCGCTCCGGTAACGCTTGTTGTGCTGTAGCAGAGAACAGTCTATGGCTAGGGTGGCTGGAGTATTTGAACATTTTTAGGGCCTTCCTCTGACACCGCCTGGTATAGAGGTCCTGGATGACGGGAAGCGTGGCCCCAGTGATGTACTGGGCCGTACGCACTACCCTCTCTAGTGCCTTGCGGTCGGAGGCCGAGCAGTTACCATACCAGGCAGTGATGCAACCAGTGTGTACATGTTGATGGTGCAGATGTAGAACCTTTTGAGGATCTGAGGACCCATGCCAAATCTGTTTAGTTTCCTGAAGGGGAATTGGTTTCGTCGTGCCCTCTTCATGACTGTCTTGGTGTGTTGGACCATGTTAGTTAGTTGGTAATGTGGACACCAAGGAACATAAAGCTCTCAAGCTGCTCCGCTACAGCGTCGTCGATAAGAATGGGGGCGTGCCCGGTCCTCTTTTTCCTGTCATACACAATCATCTCCTTAGTCTTGCTCACGTTGAGGGAGAGATTGTTGTCCTGGCACTACACGGCCAGGTCTCTGGCCTCCTCCCTATAGGCTGTCTCGTCTTTGTCGGTGATCAGGCCTACCACTGTTGTGTCATCGGTACACTTGGAATCTTCCCTGGTTTTGCAGTCATGAGTGAACAGGGAGTACAGGAGGGGACTGAGCACACACCCCTGAGGGGCCCCTGTGTTGAGGATGTGTTGTTACCTACCCTTAACACCTGGGGGCGGCCCGTCAAGAAGTCCAGGATCCATTTGCAGAGGAAGGTGTTTAGTCCCAGGGTCCCTAGCTTATTGATTGGAGTAGGGTTTTCTGACCAGCCTTTCAAAGCACTTCATGGCTACAGACATGAGTGCTACGGGTCAGTAGTCATTTAGGCAGGTTATCTTAGTGTTCTTGGGCACAGGGACTATGGTGGTCTGCTTAAAAAATGTTGGTATTACAGACTCGGACAGGGAGAGGTTGAAAATGTCAGTGAAGTCACTTGCCAGTTGTTCAGCGCATGCTCTCAGTACACGTCCTAGTAATCCGTCTGGCCCTGCGACTTTGTGAATGTTGACCTGTTTAAAGGTCTTACTCACATTGGCTGTGGAGAGCGTGATCACAGTCTCTCCCGGAACTGCTGGTGCTCTCATGGATGTTTCAGTGTTATTTGCCTCGAAGCAAGCATGGAAGTTGTTTAGCTCGTCTGATAGGCTCGTGTCACTGGGCAGCTCTCGGCTGTGCTTCCTTTTGTAGTCTGTAATGGTTTGCACGCCTTGCCACATCCGACGAGCATCAGAGCCGGTATAGTATGATTTGATCTTAGTCCTCGTCGGACTCATTAAAGAAAAAAAGGATTCTGCTAGTCCGTGGTGAATAATTGCAGTTCTAATGCCCAGAAGTTATTTTCGGACATAAGAGACAGTAGAAGCAATATTATGTACAAAATAAGTAACAAAATAAGTTACAAACAACGCAAAGAAACAAACAAAAAACACAATTGGTTAGGAATACGTAAAACGTCAGCCTTGTTCTCCGGCGCCATCTTATCTTATCTCTCTACCCTCTACCTCCCCTCTCTCTCCTCTCTCTGTGTTAACCATTACCTCTCCCCCAACACCCCAATGACCCAACCTGTTCTGTTCCTCCTCCGTCTCCCTTGTTTATTAACCTTAGACAGGAGAGTCAAAACAGAACCATATTCGCTCTTCCTTACATCTCAATCCCTCACTTTCTCTCTCTGTCTCTCTCACTTTCTCTCTGTCTCTCTTACTCTCTCATCCTCTCTCTCTTTATCTCCCCTCTTCTCCCAGTTTATCTAAGAAGATGTAATGTGACTTTCTATATGTTGATGTGAACATATTTCAGCAGCTGTTGTCTATCAGTGATGTCAGGGTCAGAGACGCCATCATTTTTGGGGGATAAATAGGCAGGAATTCCTGGTGATGTTAGTGCATTCCCAGCTAGTGCATCTGGTCCTTGGAAGTTGTGGGAACGTACATTTTAGGTTTCCCATAGGTTCTGGGAACAAAGCCATACATTTCCTGACCATTAAAACTGAATGTTTTTTTTTTAACTTTCTGAGAATGGAAGGGACACTTTTGCCTCTTCTGGTAATGTGCATTTTTAGGTTGCAGGGAGGTTCTGAGAATGTTTTACTATGGTTCTCTATGGTTCCCTGAACGGTTTTATTACCATTCTGAGAATGGAGATAAGTTATTTGAACATGATTAAAAAACATTCTGAGAACATTTTATAAATCTAGTGAACGTTTTGAACAAAATTGTAATGTTTTTAATTTTTTTTTTTTACTTTCACTGAATGTTTCAACAAGACTTTCAATTACACTGCTAACTTAGTTTTGGTTAACTGTTTTGAACACCAAAGACAGATAGGATACATGGAAATGAATTTGCTTTGTCATTAATCATGCAAACACATTAATTTTTTATTATGGCATGGTCGTCAGTGAGATTCAAACCTATGATCTTCTGTTCTCTATATTCTGTTCTGCGCTACCAGGATGTAGGTACCGTGCCATGTTTTTTTTTTAAACTCATACAAAGCTGTTCATTTTAGTCTATTCAAACGGACCCAATTTCAAAGAAAACAACCACTCAATCTTTGAACGTTACTAATGTTTTCTTGTGTGTTTTTATGGAATGTTGTCATTATGTTCTGAGAACATCAACATTTTACCACCGGGGGTGGGGTGGTAAAACCTTGGATCATTGTTACTCTAACTTCCGCAACGTATATATGGCCCTGCCCTGCCCCGCCCCCCTTTCGGAAAAGCTGACCACTGAAACTGAAAGCGCGAACCACTGCTTTTAATCAGGGCAAGGTGTCTGGCAACATGACCGAATACAAACAGTGCAGCTATTCCCTCCGCAAGGCTATTAAACAAGCTAAGCGTCAGTACAGAGACAAAATGGAATCTCAATTCAATGGCTCAGACATAAGAGGCATGTGGCAGGGTCTACAGTCAATCACGGACTACAGGAAGAAACCCAGCCCAGTCACGGACCAGGATGTCTTGCTCCCAGGCAGAATAAATAACTTTTTTGCCCGCTTTGAGGACAATACAGTGCCACTGACACGGCCTGCAACGAAAACATGCGGTCTCTCCTTCACTGCAGCCGAGGTGAGTAAGACATTTAAACGTGTTAACCCTCGCAAGGCTGCAGGCCCAGACGGCATCCCCAGCCGCGCCCTCAGAGCATGCACAAACCAGCTGGGCGGTGTGTTTACGGACATATTCAATCAATCCCTATACCAGTCTGCTGTTCCCACATGCTTCAAGAGGGCCACCATTGTTCCTGTTCCCAAGAAAGCTAAGGTAACTGAGCTAAACGACTACCGCCCCGTAGCACTCACTTCCGTCATCATGAAGTGCTTTGAGAGACTAGTCAAGGACCATATCACCTCCACCCTACCTGACACCCTAGACCCACTCCAATTTGCTTACCGCCCAAATAGGTCCACAGACGATGCAATCTCAACCACACTGCACACTGCCCTAACCCACCTGGACAAGAGGAATACCTATGTGAGAATGCTGTTAATCGACTACAGCTCGGCATTCAACACCATAGTACCCTCCAAGCTCGTCATCAAGCTCGAGACCCTGGGTCTCGACCCCGCCCTGTGCAACTGGGTACTGGACTTCCTGACGGGCCGCCCCCAGGTGGTGAGGGTAGGCAACAACATCTCCTCCCCGCTGATCCTCAACACGGGGGCCCCACAAGGGTGCGTTCTGAGCCCTCTCCTGTACTCCCTGTTCACCCACGACTGTGTGGCCACGCACGCCTCCAACTCAATCATCAAGTTTGCGGACGACACAACAGTGGTAGGCTTGATTACCAACAACGATGAGACGGCCTACAGGGAGGAGGTGAGGGCCCTCCCTCAGGAAAATAACCTCACACTCAACGTCAACAAAACTAAGGAGATGATTGTGGACTTCAGGAAACAGCAGAGGGAACACCCCCCTATCCACATCGATGGAACAGTAGTGGAGAGGGTAGCAAGTTTTAAGTTCCTCGGCATACACATCACAGACAAACTGAATTGGTCCACTCACACTGACAGCGTCGTGAAGAAGGCGCAGCAGCGCCTCTTCAACCTCAGGAGGCTGAAGAAATTCGGCTTGTCACCAAAAGCACTCACAAACTTCTACAGATGCACAATCGAGAGCATCCTGGCGGGCTGTATCACCGCCTGGTAGGGCAACTGCTCCGCCCTCAACCGTAAGGCTCTCCAGAGGGTAGTGAGGTCTGCACAACGCATCACCGGGGGCAAACTACCTGCCCTCCAGGACACCTACACAACCCGATGTTACAGGAAGGCCATAAAGATCATCAAGGACATCAACCACCCGAACCACTGCCTGTTCACCCCGCTATCATCCAGAAGGCGAGGTCAGTACAGGTGCATCAAAGCTGGGACCGAGAGACTGAAAAACAGCTTCTATCTCAAGGCCATCAGACTGTTAAACAGCCACCACTAACATTGAGTGGCTGCTGCCAACACACTGTCATTGACACTGACCCAACTCCAGCCACTTTAATAATGGGAATTGATGGGAAATGATGTAAATATATCACTAGCCACTTTAAACAATGCTACCTTATATAATGTTACTTACCCTACATTATTCATCTCATATGCATACGTATATACTGTACTCTACATCATCGACTGCATCCTTATGTAATACATGTATCACTAGCCACTTTAACTATGCCACTTTGTTTACTTTGTCTACATACTCATCTCATATGTATATACTGTACTCGATACCATCTACTGTATGCTGCTCTGTACCATCACTCATTCATATATCCTTATGTACATATTCTTTATCCCCTTACACTGTGTATAAGACAGTAGTTTTGGAATTGTTAGTTAGATTACTTGTTGGTTATCACTGCATTGTCGGAACTAGAAGCACAAGCATTTCGCTACACTCGCATTAACATCTGCTAACCATGTGTATGTGACAAATAAAATTAGATTTGATTTGATTTTGAATGAGAAAACCTGCAGAAAATGTTATGCAGAAGTACTGAAATTCCCACAGAAGAACATTGTTTCTTAACATTCTCTGAACGTTCAAGATCATGACTTTAAATAGAACCACGAGGAAACATGTAGGAAACGTTATGCAGAAGTACTGAAATTCCCACAGAAGAACATTGTTTCTTAACATTCTCTGAACGTTCAAGATCATGACTTTAAATAGAACCACGAGGAAACATGTAGGAAACGTTATGCTGAAGTATTGAAATTCCCACAGAAGAACGTTGTTTCTTAACATTCTCTGGACTGTTTGACAACATTCCCAATGTCAAACCAGTTGGAGAACATTCCTAGAACATGACCAAAAATTTAATTAAATGTAACCTTGTTTGAACTTTTAGGAAATGTTCTGTTGAAGTAATGAAATGCCAAGAAAATAGCCTTGTTTTGTCATGTTCCTTAAATGTGCTGAGAATGTTCCAAAGCCAAGCAATATCCTGCAACATTCCCAGAAAGTTGTGGGAAGGTTGTATGCAAAATAACCATAGGACAATCAAGCTCTCACCAATCTCTAAGAAACACGGAGCACATCTCTCTTTGTCATCAGCTTAAGGCAGAATCAAGACCCCTCCTTTCATGATGGAAAAATCTGTATTAATAGTTTTAATAGCTTGCAATTGAAAGCAATTCTTGCAAATTCAACTGAATTCGGAGGCTGGTGATATTTTTATACTGTACTTATCAAGGCCACTGTCTTTTCCTCGAACTTGCTCACGAAATTTATCACTCACACATATAAACTTTTATTTTCTTTCTCTCCTCTCTTCCT
Source organism: Oncorhynchus keta (assembly GCF_023373465.1). Lineage (NCBI taxonomy): Eukaryota > Metazoa > Chordata > Actinopteri > Salmoniformes > Salmonidae > Oncorhynchus > Oncorhynchus keta. Next base: position 23,768,744 of record NC_068441.1, on the reverse strand, counting down.
CATCCTCTCTTCCCACTTTTCATTAGGCTCAAAATTCAGTGAACTGTATACAAACACAAAGTGAGAAAGACTGAATATGTTATGAAAATGTTTGAGAAAATGTAATCGGAAACACACTCAAATCAAATCAAATGTATTTATATAGCCCTTCGTACATCAGCTGGTATCTCAAAGTGCTGTACAGAAACTCAGCCTAAAACCCCAAACAGCAAGCAATGCAGGTGTAGAAGCACGGTGGCTAGGAAAAACTCCCTAGAAAGGCCAAAACCTAGGAAGAAACCTCGAGAGGAACCAGGCTATGAGGGGTGGCCAGTCCTCTTCTGGCTGTGCCGGGTGGAGATTATAACAGAACATGGCCAAGATGTTCAAATGTTCACAAATGACCAGCATGGTTAAATAATAATAATCACAGTAGTTGTTGAGGGTGCAGCAAGTCAGCACCTCAGGAGTAAATGTCAGTTGGCTTTTCATAGCTGATCATTAAGAGTATCTCTACCACTCCTGCTATCTCTAGAGAGTTGAAAACAGCAGGTCTAGGACAGGTAGCACGTCCGGTGAACAGGTCAGGGTTCCATAGCCGCAGGCAGAACAGTTGAAACTGGAGCAGCAGCACGGCCAGGCGGACTGGGGACAGCAAGGAGTCATCATGCCAGGTAGTCGTGAGGCATGGTCCGAGGGCTCAGGTCCTCCGAGAGAGAGAAAGAAAGAGAGAATTAGAGAGAGCATACTTAAATTCACACAGGACACTGGATAAGACAGGAGAAGTACTCCAGATATAACAAACTGACCCTATCCCCCCGACACAAACTACTGCAGCATACATGCTGGAGGCTGAGACAGGAGGGGTCAGGAGACACTGTGGCCCCATCCAATGACACCCCCGGACAGGGCCAAACAGGAAGGATATAACCCCACCCACTTTGCCAAATCACAGCCCCCACACCACTAGAGGGATATCTTCAACCACCAACTTACTATCATGAGACAAGGCCGAGTATAGCCCACAAAGATCTCCGCCACGGCACAACCAAAGGGTGGACGCCAACCCAGACGGGAAGATCACATCAGTGACTCAACCCACTCAGAGCCCTCAAAGAGAATTTAGCATCTCTGACTCCTAAACTACTGCAGCACATAAACTCTGACTAATTACCCAGTCTGTGTGTGTGTGTGTGTGTGTGTGTGTGTGTGTGTGTGTGTGTGTGTGTGTGTGTGTGTGTGTGTGTGTGTGTGTGTGTGTGTGTGTGTGTGTGTGTGTGTGTGTGTGTGTGTGAGGTCATCACTGCCGGTAAGTGTAAAAATAAACCTGATACAAAGTAACTAAAAAGGAAATGATGGTGGTGAAGTGTGGCTTTCAGACTTTCCTAATGCATACAGATTTTCCTAATTCAGACTTTCCTAATGCACACCAACTGTTTATGATAAGGGCCTGGAGTTTTTCCTTTTCTTGAACAAGTCATCCTGACCAGGCAAAACCCCTGGCCCTACAGTGTATCTATGATTGCTGACAATTAGAGAACCCACTGGGCACAGCCGTCATTTCAACGTCTAGTTTTGATTTACATTTGGTTGAGTTGTCAACTAACATGAATTGTGAAATCAACAAAAAGGTTAGGCTAAAAGTTGTATGAAAAAATATTAAATTCCCTTAAACTGATTACTCTTTTCAAATCCAATCAGTTTTCCATGATGATTCAACGTCATCACATGGAATTTTGAGATTGAAATGACATGGAAACAATGTGGATTGAACCAGGTCAAAAAACAAACAGTCCTGTTTTATTTTGGTGTACCAGATTAAGGATCATTATCAGATTAAATTACTCAGACTCATGTGAAACCAGAATGATTATGTTTGGTGTATAAAACCCAGTATAATCCCTCGCTTTCTAGGGATGTACAGTGACAGTTTCTGTACCCTTTTTGGCCTATGAGCAGAGTTAATACTAATCGGATGGGAGAGGATAGGAAAGGGTTAAATTGTTCTATAACAGATTCATAGTTTGCTGATGAGAGCAGTGTGCACTGAGGGGTATTTGCCTTGGCAGCTTTCCGACAGGAAGTTCAGAGCAGCTAGCCATAGGAGCCATCACAGCTCAACAGTCCACACTTTACTGCAGTGGGGATGACCTCATCTAAAGGCACAGTTTTTTTTTAAATAGACAAAAATTATTTAATAGAAATTCATAACAGGCCAAACAGGAAGGATATAACCCCACCCACTTTGCCATTACACTATTTTGTATTACACTATTTTCATCACAATGTATTTTGTGTGTATTACACAACTTTCTTTCTTTATAACGCATTTGTTCGTGTACATTACACAAATTCCAATTTGTTGTTGCTAACATTAGCTAGGTGGCTAACATTAGTTAGGCTAGCTAGGTGGCTAACGTTAACTAGGCTAGGGGTTAAGATTAAGGTTAGGGTTTAAGGTTAGGGTAAGGTTTAGGGGTTAAGGTTTAGGGGTTAAGGTTATGGTTATGGTTAGGTAACATGCTAGCTAAGTAGTTAAAGTGTTAAGTTTAAGGTTAGGAGTTAGGTTAAAGGGTTAAGGTTAGGATTATGGGGAAGCGTTAGGTAACATGCTAAGTAGTTGCACAGTAGCTAACAAGTAGTAAGTAGTGGCAAAGTTGCTAATTAGCTAAAATGCTAACGTTTTCCATGATTCGAACACACAACCTTCCGGTTGCTAGACATTCGTGTTGAAAGCCTACCCATCCTCCCAGACCAACCTCCCTCCTATTGTTTCTGTCTTAAGTTACCTACTGTCTTCATCTATGATTGAAATTCACTGTATAGAAAATTGTGTACTGCCCATGAAAAATGTGCAGTTTTATAGCTAATCTCATGCTATTTTACACGTTTTGCCATGAAGCTGAGAGACAATGTTGCGGTTTTACAGCTCAAGGATTCTTAAAAGATGGGACAATATCAAATATTGTGTTAATATTAACAACATTTGAAACATATATTTTGATAGACCAAAGCATTAGCTATCAAACCAACCTCCTAATTATATATTTTTTCTTCATATAATGCAATTACAATAACTGAATTTATGTCAACTCCGTCACACAATAAAAGGCATTTCATTTCTACAATTGTTCTTTAAAGTCACAGAGGGCTTTTGCAAGAAACTACATACAATCATGTGCCACCTCAGATTTGTCCTTTTTGTAAATGTATATATGATCTTTTGTTTAAGATTTTTCTTCTTCTCTGTAATACTACTAGCCACAGAGCAATTTGGCTTTAACCAGCCCAGATAGTTTCCCAATCTCTAAACTAGCTACCAAGAAGACATTTAAGGCTATCAATCAAGTTTGAGTAGCTAGCTTGCCTAACTTTATTAGCTGGCATGCCTACTGGCAAGGTTAGTAGACTTAAGAAAAGCAAGCAATTACTAAATGTACTGACTCACGTTGCGTTCAACCTTTACCCAGATTTAAGCAAAAAACACAGATCAGGAGGATACAGACAGCTCTAGAGGTAGTATGCTTAGACATGCAGAAAATTACAAATATTTTTTTATATAGAATTAAGCATAATGATTACGGCTCTAGATTGCAGGAAAAAAGAAATTGACGACCCCACAGCCATCCTGACATACTTTGTGCCCCTCAGATTGCATGATGCACCTGCAATTTGTGTGTATTTGGCGCGCTACAGTTAGGCCCTAAAGCTTATGCTTAGGCTATCCACTAATGCCAGACAAAAATAATGGAAAAAAACCTCAACGTTGCCTATAGACATGAATTGCACAATAATTATACATTCATGTTTTTTAATGTATTGTTTTCTCTTTATTCAAGCGACCCGTCACCCAACCGCCCTTCAGCCACACAATATTTCATGACCCTAAGCCCCCGCCGGCGGGTTATAAGTTATTGGTTTCTGACCCTGTTATCACACCCCACATATTTACAAAGATATTTGGTTTGACTTCGGAGCCAATTCAACTCTAACCAGTATGGCTGATCTAAACAGCCCTGTGAAAAAGGTACATTTGTCACATATTTCCATGGCTACTGTGTGTAGTAGATACACTTTAGGAATACATTTCTCCATTTGTGAGGATCCGTGTGTAGTGTTATGCTGCTGAGTAAGTAGGTGTACTGTAGATAAGGGTTTTGCCTGGCTATAAGTGAACATAACCATGTATGCTGAGTAACACAGGGCTCTATATGGGTAATAGTAGTCCTGTCCTCTTTCTCTTTAGACTGGGAAGACCCCTTTTACCATGGTTGTCTGAGAGCAGGGCCCTACCTTAAGTAGGTCACAAAAGTGGATCCCATCTTTCTGTGTGTGTGTCTATCTGTGTGTGTGTACAGTTGAAGTCGGAAGTTTACATACAATTTGGGGCATTGTTCATTTGGAAGTCCCATTAGCAACCAAGCTTTAACTTCCTGACCGATGTCTTGAGATGTTGCTTCAATATATCCACCTAATTTTCCTGCCATCTATTTTGTGAAGTGCACCAGTCCCTCCTGCAGCAAAGCACCCCCACAACATGATGCTGCCACCCCCGTGCTTCATGGTTGGGACGGTGTTCTTCAGCTTGCAAGCCTCCCCTTTTTTCCTCCAAACATAACGATGGTCATTATGGCCAAACAGTTCTATTTTTGTTTCATCTATTTGAATTAAAGGGCTTCCTAAAGATACAGTGAGCTCCAAAGTATTGGAACAGTGACACGTTTGGTTGTTTTGGCTCTGCACTCCTGCAAGCATATTATTGCGTCAAATTCACTTATGTGCATTAAAGTAGAAAAAAGTAAAGTATTGGGTCCCATATTCATAGCACGCAATGACTACATCATGCTTGGGAAATTTGTGGATGCTACCATGATTACGGATTATCCTTAATGAATCGTGAATAATGATGAGTAAGAAAGTTACACACACACAAATATCATACCCCCAAGACATGCTAACCTCTCACCATTACAATAACAGGGGAGGTTAGCATTTTTCGGCTGGGGACTCCAAATGACTCAATACATTATTTACCATGAATTTCTATTGGGCACATTATAATTTGAAACACAACCAAAACAAACAGCAAATGCATCCAACAATTTGTAGAGTCACATTGCCTGCTAAGAATATGGGACCAAATATTTAACTTTTTACTTCTTTAATACACATATAAGTGTATTTGTCCCAATACCTGCTACACTTGTGAGTAACACGTTTTGGTTTATTTCATACTGTCATTTACAATGTTTTTCCCCGAATTTTGTCATTGTATTTTGTTTGGAGCGCTTCATGTGAGCAATGAGGATGTGTCTGTTTTCTCTGTCCTCTTAATGTTGATTCAGCGTGTGCACCTGAGCATGCACAGAAGTAGGCTAACTAGCCTGCTGCGAGCAAATGTATGAAAGAACCCATTTGGCGTTATCTGATTTCTTATTGACTTGGATGTCATAAGGTGAATGCACCAATTTGTAAGTCGCTCTGGATAAGAGCGTCTGCTAAATGACTTAAATGTAAATGTTAACTCACCACCACCAATAAGCTGAGATTCTCAGTCATTTTGTCTTCATCTCACACAGTAACACAGAACCCAAACCTGCTGCGCATGCTCCATTGTGCGCTATCGTGCATAAATGTATTTTGTCCCCCTAAACCAAACTCGATCACGACACGCAGGTTAAAATATCAAAACAAACTCTGAACCAATTACATTAATTTGGGGAGAGGTCGAAAAGCATTAAACATGTATGGCATGTTAGCTTGTACTTGCTCGCTAATTTGTCCTATTTAGCTAGCTTGCTGTTGCTAGCTAATTTGTCCTGGTATATAAACATTGAGTTGTTATTTTACCTGAAATGCACAAGGTCCTCTACTCCAACAATTAATCCACACATAAAACGGCCAACCGAATCGTTTCTAGTCATCTCTCCTCCTTACAGGCTTTTTTTATCTTGGAACTTATATGGTGATTGGCATCTACACTTTCATAGTATTACCACAACAACCGGCAAAACATTTCGTCTTTCAATCACCTACGTGGGTATAAACAATGAGGAGATGGGAGAGGCAGAACTTGCAGCGTGATCTGCGTCAGTAAGAGAAAGGATTTCTATTTCAGCCCTTGGCATTGCAGACGCTAGTTGGCGGGCGAGAGCAGTGCAGGTGCAATAATTGAATAACATGGATTTCTAAATTTATTTTGCGACGCTCACACACGTGACGTATCCGGTCTGGTCAGCATGTAAGTCAACGAAGTCAGTTTTTTCAAATAAAATCCATTGTAAATAAAATCATTCCTCACAGTAGGCTAGGCTATTTGAAAAATATTTCCAACACTCTCCCCCTTGATAATCATCAGGCCTTAGTATAAAAGAGCAAAATGCCATGCTCTGAGGATCCCATATATCCAGTGGAAACATCATAAAATACATGAACACATTTCCCTTTGGGCAAAAACAGATGTGTATGTCCCGAGCTCACTGGAATAGGCTAGCTGCTACAATGTTACAAGTTCGCTAGGGACAGCTTCGGGCCAGACTCTCATGTATAGGCTACAGACATTGGGCTGGACGCTCACTCAGTTGATTGATTTAATAGTGTTGCACTTCACTAGCGATAGCTCAAGTCAAGACAGATACAATGGGAGGCAGACAGGCAGAGTAGAGAGGTGAATGTGATTGAAAAAACCTGCATTTTCATTGTCTATTTTTATTTGTTGGCTTTATGTATTTTTACTTAGTTGTCAAGGAAGTTATAGGCCTACTGCTACATTGGCCTAGGGATAGGCTATCTCTTAGTTCCATGCACTTATTTCTTTAGCCATTCAACCTCCATTGCTCACAGGAAGCAAACGGAGGAGGTGCTCTGGGAGCAAAAGCTGCATTAGGACATAACAAACTCCAAACAGGAATGCTGTACTGATAGTGTGTGGAGATCTCCAACGCGCTTGGCCGATGCCAAGGCCATGAGCAGGGCATTATTGTAGGAAAGGACGTTCAGCACCACAGACTCCAGTGGTTCAAACGAAGGGTTACACAGAACATCCAGGACCAAAGCCAGGTCCCAGGTTGGTGACATAGGCTTAGACACTGGTCTGAGCCACCAGATTCAACAACAGACCCTCCTGATGGACACTATCTACGGTGGCCTGAATCATGTCCACCGGAGGAAACGCATAGAGCAGGGTCCGAGGCCACTGACATGCCAAAGCATCCGTTCCCAACGGAGTGCCCAGTTCCGCCATTGAGAAGAACAGACAACAATGCACGTTTTCTCACAATGAGTGAAGATCTATGTCAGCCCTGGCTAACTGGTCCCATATCTAGACAACCACCAGTCTCCACTCCGTAGAGATACGACTCTCCCCGGGAAAGTAGATCCGCACCCACGTAGAGAGATCCAGGAAGATGCATCACCCTGAGCGACAGGACATTCTCTCTGCTCCATAAGAGCAGATAATGGGTCAGGTTCAGCAAAGAGAGAAACCCCATCCCCACTGCCTGTTTATGTGCACCACTACTGTCCTGTTATCAGACCTTACAAGGAGCCAAAGCCCTTAGGCACGACAGGAATACCATGAGCAACCGATGTCAGTGGTGAGATGTGTCCAGACTTGAAGCAATCACTCAGCTCTGAAACAGAAGCATACACAGCAGTCCCAGATGCACCACCGCTGTCATAAAGGCCATCAGACCAAATAACTGCAGCCACAATTGAAAAGGCACCGAGTTCCCCAGCTGAAACTGTGCCAGACAGAGCTGGAAAGCGACCCTCTTTGTTGCGACAAAAATGCATGCTTCAGAACCAAGTTCAGAACAAGTCCCAGATGCTGAGCTAGAGTCAAACAGCTTTTCTTGTGATTCATTATGAACCCCAGAGGCTGAATACGGAAAACCAGCGTGGCAGTGTGGAGCTCCACCTGTTCCCTCAATTACAGCCAATCGTCCAGATAAGCCCCACCAGTGCAAAATCCGCTTCCACCACCATAGAAAAGTAATGACAGGGAAACGAAGCTTCCTGAAGCATTGGGGTTTTTCAGACAATTGCGTTGAAATAGGTTAATTATTCCAGGCTTTGATCAGCACAGTGTACACTAGTGGCACCTGCTGGTCAAAAGTATTTAGAGCAGCCACATGATTATAGATGCTGTCCCACTGATACCAAACCAATCAGGTGGTTGTTCAAGGAAATTAAGCTTTGGACGTCATTGATCACGCGCTTCCGATAAAATGATACAGTCATCGGAACACTGCTTCGAAGTACACTGCTTACCGATTTTGACACGTATCTCGGAGCTCCAGCATCAAACGTAACATAACTGTAGAAAAGGTGCAAGGATTAGGGACAGCCCGAAAGGCAGGACCAGAAACTTGTAGGCCACACCCTCAAAATGAAACCTCATCTGTGGGGAGGCTGTATAAATGATCCTCTTAAGGATCTGCCCCTTTTTTAAAATTTGCGCCTAAAATGACATACCCAAATCTAACTGCCTGTAGCTCAGGATCTGAAGCAAGGATATGCATATTCATGGTACCATTTGAAAGGAAACACTTTGAAGTTTGTGGAAATGTTATAGGAATGTAGGAGAATATAAAACATTAGATCTAGTAAAAGATAATACAAGGAAAAAAAACAACATTTTTTGTGCCATCATCTTTAAAATGCAAGAGAAAGGCCATAATGTATTATCCCAGCCCAGGTGCAATTTAGATTTTGGCCACTAGATGACAGCAGTGTGTGTGCAAAGTTTTAGACTGATCCAATGAATCATTGAATCAATGAATCATTGTATGTAAAATGTCCCCACAACATGATGTTGCCACCACCATCCTTCAACGTAGGGATGGTGCGAGGTTTCCTCCAGACATGACACTTGAAATTCAGGCCAAAGAGTTCAATATTGGTTTCATCAGACCAGAGAATCTTGTTTCTCATGTTCTGAGAGTCCTTTAGGTGTTTTTTGGCAAACTCTAAGCAGGCTGTCATGCGCATTTTACTGAAGAGTGGCATCTGTCTGGCCATTCTACCATAAAGGCCTGATTGTTGGAGTCCTGCAGAGATGGTTGTACTTCTGGAAGGTTCTCCCATCTTCACAGAGGAACTCTGGAGCTCTGTCAGAGTGACCATCGGGTTCTTGGTCACCTCCTTGACCAAGGCCCTTTTCCGAATGCTCAGTTTGGCCGGGCAGCCAGCTCTAGGAAGAGTCTTAGTGGTTCCAAACTTATTTTATTTAAGAATGATGGAGGTCACTGTGTTCTTGGGGGCCTTTCAATGTTGCAGAAATGTTTGGTACCCTTCCCCAGATCTGTTGCTCATCACAATCCTGTCTTGGAGTTCTACATACAATTCCTTCGACCTCATGGCTTAGGATTTGCTCTGACATTCACTGTCAACTGTGGGACCTTTTATAGACAGGTGTGTGCCTCGGACTCCAATCAAGTTGTAGAAACATCTCAAAGATGATCAATGGAAACCGGATGCACCTGAGCTCAATTTTGAGTCTCATACCAAGGGGTCTGAATACTTATGTTAATAAGGTATTTATGTATTTTATTTTAAATACATTTTCAAAAAATTATAAAACCTTTTTTGCTGTGTCATTATGGGCTATTGTGTGTAGATTGATGAGGAAAACAATTAATTAAATTAATTTTAGAATAAGGCTGTAATGTAATGTCTGAATACTTTCTGAATGCACTGTAAAAACATTTACAATACATTCCGTTCTCAGCATCAACAAAACTCTCTCTATCCTCAATCTTGTTAAGTGTGTTCAGGTGTGTTGCCGTCTAATTGGCCACACATCTTAATGTGTGCATGTTTCCTTTGAAACGGAGTCTGTTTGAATAGACCAACATGAATGTATGTGTAAAAAAACATTGTATTCTAGCTCCATCATGATGATGCAGTGGACTAATTTCATGGATAGAAAACAGAAGATTGTAGGTTTGAATCTCACTAATGTCGTGTCACAATAAAAAATAAATGTCTTTGCATGATTAAAGCGAGTTAAAAAAAAGTTGACCGAAAATAAGATAGCAGTGTTATTAAAACTCGTATTGAAATATTTAGTAAAAGTTAAGGAAGTTTAAAAGAAACTCAAAATAACCTACAGTTTCCATTCTCAGAGCATTAATAAAACTTCCCAGGAAAACTTTCAAGGAACCAGAGTAAAACGTTCTCAGAACCTCCCTGCAACCTAAAAATAAATGTTCCCTGAACAGATGAAATCTCCACTTTAAAAAAACGTTCAGTTTTAACGTTCAGGAAACGTATGGCTTCATTCCCACAACCAATGTGAAACCAAAACATACATTTCCACAACTTCCAAGAAACCAAATGTGCTAGCTGGGTATAAATTAAAAGTGACCAGTACCAGAGAAATGGCCATGTTATTAACAGTGTAACCGCCAATGCGGTGTCTCCTAAAAATGGCTATGTCAGACTTCTACAGAAGATCTGTCTCAGCTTTTCTCTGGGCCACTGATACCCCATTTCTATGATTACAGCTTAAATCAATATGCTGGCGGTACATCGTTAGGAGTCTGGGAGGTGGTCAAAGTGGCAGCAAAGAGCCACAAAAAACCACTGCTAAGATCAGCAGAACAAAATCAAACGTTACTGTTGGGGCTTCCTAATCAGAACAGTGTGTTTGAGATCATACTCTTTTCCATAGTCTAAAGGCTTCGTTAATGGAATTCATTCTATGGTGTGAGTGAGTGACAGCACTTGTATTAGCCCACTAATGCTAAGTTAGGAGTACAGGAAACAATGGTTAGGATAGAATGAGTGATAGGGGCTGGCTTTGACTGTCATGATTTACATCAGCTGCTTTTCCATCACTACAAGACAGACTTACAGACAGAGTGTCTCAGTCAGCTTGCTCTTGCTGACAATGTGTTTTCTCAAGGCCTCATTCGTCTCCCAAGAAAACTCTTCGCTCTTGTCTTCCTCTCTCTCCTCTCAAACTATTTTACTGTGTGTTCGTCCCTCCACCTCCTGCCTCTCAATTCCTCTCACTCTTTCTCACTCCTTTTTCCCCTTTGTACCTCTTCCTTTCCTCATTTTCACTGTCATTGCAATGTCTCACTGGAATCCAAATATACAGTGGGGTCAGCCAGTGTATACCATTCTGTAAACACCAACTCCTTACCCCCTGAGAGAGAAGACAGGGTGGGCCGGGCTCAACCCAGCACGGCATGAGTTTAAAACTCATATCCACACTCTCTTTGAGGACATATACAGTATGTGTTCACATAAACCTCCTCCAATATGTTTACCCCTTTCTCCCTGCAGACCCACTCCACACTCTTGTTCTTCCTCTTCCTGCCTCTCTCTCAGTGATGATATCACATCGGCAGGCTGACTCGATGGCTGTGTCATCTGTCGCGTGTGAACTATTTTAGGACGTCAAATCAACAGCTCTCTCCATAGCTTAGCTAAGAATGCCTCCTACCCCCCCACCCCCTCCCACCACACACACACACACACACACACACACACACACACACACACACACACACACACACACACACACACACACACACACACACACACACACACACACACACACACACACACACACGGTAGATAAACAGTGTCCGAGCCAAAGTATCTTGTTCTTTCTGTTTCTTTCTTTGTACTGTGAAGTGAGTTTCCACCTGTGGATTTGTTGATTAAACGTGGTTTATTTCGGCCTGGCATGTGACTCCCTATGCTACAATGGTATAACTACTTTATCTGCTTAAAACAGATCATTTAAGCACATTTTTGTGAGGTGGTAAGGCAATATCCACATGAGAGCTCTGTGTGGGTTAGAAAGCAGTAAATGGCCTGGTTGCTGTGGTATTAAAGCTGGTACTGGGAAATTGAGTACTGTTAATACATTAGTCTATAAATTCAAGGTATTCTAAGGAAGTAACCAATAGAAAAACCTGTGCTTGAATCAAGTTGGACTAAATTACCTCAATAACTGAATAACCAAAACCTCTCTCTCTCTGTCTCCCCTGTAGAGTCGTACTCTGTGGCCGGCAGTGAGGGCAGCATCACTCCATCCGTAGGCTCTGTGGCCAACCAGGCCTCTGGCATCTCCAGCCCCTGCTCGCCCTCCTCCCCTGGGGAGTCACGGCACTCCGTCAGTGCCCTGAAGAAGTGGCTCACCAACCCCGTCCGCAAGCTGAGCGTGGGGGGAGAAGGAGGAGTGAAAGGAGGAGGGGGATGCAAGGAGGACAGGCAGGTCCACAGGCTGGATGGGAAGCATCCCTCTCCCCTCCTTCCTAACGGCCAAGCCCTTGGAAGGCCTCTGGAGCAGGGGGAGAACTACACAATCCTCCCCTGCACTGATGTGGACTTGGTGAGGCTTTACTCTCTACTATAGCCTTGGAATCCACACAGAGGTTTTTATAAAAGATTGTGATAACATCACTTCAGGACAAACCCCTGACTCCAATGACTTAATATGAATGCCCAAGTAACGTGAATAGATTACGTGTGTATGTGTGTGTGTGTGTGTGTGTGTGTGTGTGTGTGTGCGTGCGTGCGTGTATGTGTGTTATATTGTGTATGTTGTGTGTTGTGCAGGGGAATGATGGCCTGGTGAGTCCAGCGACGTACTCTCCAACACACCCTCTCTGTCACAGCTACCTATCTGACCTACTACAGGACAGGGATACACACAGCCTGGTAAGGATTACACACATACACACACACAAACAGAGCAGACAGAGGACACTGCAGCCTTTTGTACCCCCCACATTGATTCGGTACCGGTAACCCCTGTACAAGGTGCCTTCGGAAAGTATTCAGACACCTTGACTTTTTCCATATTTTGTTACTGTACGTTACAGCCTTACCCTCATTTTTTTCTTTTTCTTATCAATCTACAAACAATACTGCATAATGACAAAGCAGAAACAGGTTTCTAGAAATGTTTGCTAATTTATTAAAAATAAAAAACTTAAATATCACATTTACATAAGTATTCAGACCCTTTACTCAGCACATTGTTGAAGCACCTTTGGCAGTGATTACGGCCATGAGTCTTCTTGGGTATGACGCTACAAGCTTGGCACAACTGTTTTGGGGAATTTCTCCTATTCTTCTCTGCAGATCCTCTCAAGCTCTGTCAGGTTGGATTGGGAGCGTCGCTGCACAGCTATTTTCAGGTTTCTCCAGAGATGTTCGATTGGGTTTAAGTCCAGGCTCTGACTGGGCCACTCAAGGACATTCAGAGATTTGTCCCGAAGCCACTCCTGTGTCGTCTTGGCTGTGAGCTTAGGGTCGCTGTCCTGTTGGAAGGTGAACCTTCACCCCAGTCTGAGGTCCTGAGCGCTCTGGAGCCCTCAATCCTGTCGCTGAAAAACATCCCCACAGCATGATGCTGCCACCACCATGCTTCACCATAGCGATGGTGCCAGGTTTCCTCCAGACGTGATGCCTGGCATTCAGGCCAAAGAGTTCAATCTTTGTTTAATCAGACCAGAGAATCTTGTTTCTCATGGTCTGAGAGTCTTTAGGTGCCTTTTGGCAAACTCCAAGCTGGCTGTCTTGTGTCTTTTACTACTGAAGAGCGGCTTCCGTCTGGCCACTAAACCATAAAGGCCTGATTGGTGGAGTGCTGCAGAGATAGTTGTCCTTCTGGAAGGTTCTTCAGGTTCTTCAGCTCTGTCAGAGTGACCATCGGGTTCTTGATCACCTCCCTGACCAAGGCCCTTCTCCCCCAATTGCTCAGAATGGCTCGGAGGCCAGCTCTAGGAAGAGTTTTGGTGGTTCCAAACTTCTTCAATTTAAGAATGATGGAGGCCACTGTGTTCTTGGGGACCTTCAATGCTGCAGAAATGTTTTGGTAGAATTCCCCAGCTCTGTGCCACGATGCAATCCTGTCTCGGAGCTCTACGGACAATTCCTTCAACCTCGTGGCTTGGTTTTTGCTCTGACATACACTGTCAACTGGGGGAACAGGTGTGTTTCTTTCCAAATCATGTCCAATCAATTGAATTTACCACAGCTGGACTCCAATCAAGTTGTAGAAACATCTCAAGGATGATCAATGGAAACAGGATGCACCTGAGCTCAATTTAGAGTCTCATAGCAATCGGTCTGAATACTTATGTAAATAAGGTATGTGTTTTCTATTTTTTTATACATTTATAACAACCTGTTTTTGCTTCGTCATTATGGGGTATTGTGTGTAGATTGCTGATGATTCTTAAAAATATACATATTATAGAATAAGGCTGTGACGTAACAAAATGTGGAAAAGGTCAATGGGTCTGAATTCTTTCCGAAGGCACTGTTATTGCAATTTTATTGCATTCCTTTAAAAAATATATTTTTTCATTTTAGTTTATTTATTAAATATTTTCTTATCTCTTCATAAAACTCCATTCTTGCTTAAGGGCTTGTAAATAAGCATTTCACGTGAAGGTCTACACTTGTTGTTTTCGGCACATGTGACAAATACAATTTGAGAGCTCTGTACACAAAGGCTGATTCTGTGGAGATTTAGAGAACAAAGAGATATTACAGCTGTCAGAGCATTCATTTCCCTGTTAGTCAAACACTGGCACTGAGCCTGAAACAACTCCCTTTAAAACCCGTATCAATATTCAATAAGGAGAGAGTGGGGGGAGGTGGCGAAAGAGAGAAAGAGAGAGAGAGAGAGAGAGAGAGAGAGAGAGAGAGAGAGAGAGAGAGAGAGAGAGAGAGAGAGAGATCAAAAGAAAGTAAGAGAGAGAGAAAGAGAGAAAGAGAATCCTGAACAATCGAGAAAGCGGAGGCGAGTTAACCATAAATAGATGTAAGGTCAGAAAATATCAAGTCTCTCCTCATGTAACCTGAGATACCGCTGTTGCTGGGCAACCGCTTATTGGTTAACGCAAAAATCCTGGTAATTAGAGCATTAACATTCAAACAGAGCACATAAGCAATGCTAGAGTCATCAAACAAACCAGAGGAGTATGCTAAATTAGTATAGCTAATGTTTATAAAACATAACAGTTTCCCCCGCAAATACATAGTCACTGGGAATGCTGTACAGTATATTCAGTGTACAGTATCTGGCAGTAACTCCAAACATTACCTTCAAAGAACAACTTTGCCTTATCAGTTATTATAGGCACATGCACACAAAAACACACACGCTCTAGCCCTCAAACAATCAGGAAAAACTCTCACCACTTTAAATCTAAAGAACCTTTAAGAAAGCCCTTGCTCAGTGGGATCAATCCTGTGGGATTTTCCAGGCTGCATCTGGAAGTGATCAAGCAGCGAGGCAGCAGATCAGCCCCGGACAGTCTACTGCGTCCACAGACTCACTGGGGAGCTGAAAACAGGGTCAGGGCTGGGGGTGGAGGGCTGGAGGGGTGGGTGGAGGGGGGTTAGTAGAGTAGAGGTCCGGGGAAGACTAAGACGTGGGTGTTAGAGAAAGAGCTACAGGGATGCTGGATATAACATGGTTAGGGAGCAGAGGTAGGGGTAGAGAGGGGTTGACGGAGACGTGGGTAATGGGGGAAAGAAGAGAAACCAGGGGAGGCTGTCAAGGGGAGGGAATAGGGAGGTAGAGGGGGACTGGAAGTCAGAACAGGGAATCTTGGGTGAGTCTCGGTCAGGCTTAGAGAGACTGGAGAATTTACGGGAAGGAAGAAGAGGAAATGGGGGGGGCTTGAGGAAGTGCTAAGAGGGAATGGCCAGGCTGGAAATGTTCTCACTCCCTCCCTCCCCCTAACTCTTACTGAAACTCCAGCCTTTACACCCCATGACACATTCTAACCACTGAAGCTCTCCATGAGGGTCAATAAATATGTAAATCTTTATGACTCTTATCAAAGCTCTGTCGCTGCCTTTACCTCCCCTCCGCGGTCAGAAGAGATGACTCTGAGCTGAGTTGCCATAAATAGGCTACCTCACTAGGTCCATCAGGAGCTCTGCCATCCCTTTAACATAGCTTAGGTACTGGTGAATAGACATACTGTCTGTGGGCTGCCTGGCGGTGGTAACATTAGGATATGAGGAAGCATGAGGCAGACGTGCTGTGGCTATCAGCACCCATTTGAGCGGTGGGTTGAGCGGTGGTACAGATACATACAAGGGTGGCTGAAGTCTTAGAAAGAGAAGATTACATTCTTATTCCTATTAAGAGATTAACCTGTATTTGAGGTGAAGTCTTATTTATTCTTTGAAATATTACTCTCTTGCCATTTCAGCCTGCTATCACCTAGGCAAGAAAGAGAGAAAGGAAAAGAGATGGAAAAGTGCTTATTGCTATCAAAGTACAGAGGGTGTGGACTAAGTGTCACGGCAGGCAGTTTGCCTGGAGTTGTCCTGAGGAGTCTCCCTCCTGGAACAACCCAAACGGTGCTGGAGTTGTCCTGAGGAGTCTCCCTCCTGGAACAACCCAAACGGTGCTGGAGTTGTCCTGAGGAGTCTCCCTCCTGGAACAACCCAAACGGTGCTGGAGTTGTCCTGAGTAGTCTCCCTCCTGGAACAACCCAAACGGTGCTGGAGTTGTCCTGAGTAGTCTCCCTCTTGGAACAGCCTACAGGGTGCTGGCCTTGTCCTGAGTAGTCTCCCTCTTGGAACAGCCTACAGGGTGCTGGAGTTGTCCTGAGTAGTCTCCCTCTTGGAACAGCCTACAGGGTGCTGGCCTTGTCCTGAGTAGTCTCCCTCTTGGAACAGCCTACAGGGTGCTGCCTTGTCCTGGGTAGTCTCCCTCTTGGAACAGCCTACAGGGTGCTGGCCTTGTCCTGAGTAGTCTCCCTCTTGGAACAGCCTACAGGGTGCTGGCCTTGTCCTGAGTAGTCTCCCTCTTGGAACAGCCTACAGGGTGCTGCCTTGTCCTGAGTAGTCTCCCTCTTGGAACAGCCTACAGGGTGCTGCCTTGTCCTGAGTAGTCTCCCTCTTGGAACAGCCTACAGGGTGCTGCCTTGTCCTGGGTAGTCTCCCTCTTGGAACAGCCTACAGGGTGCTGCCTTGTCCTGGGTAGTCTCCCTCTTGGAACAGCCTACAGGGTGCTGGCCTTGTCCTGGGTAGTCTCCCTCTTGGAACAGCCTACAGGGTGCTGCCTTGTCCTGAGTAGTCTCCCTCTTGGAACAGCCTACAGGGTGCTGGAGTTGTCTTGAGTAGTCTCCCTCTTGGAACAGCCTACAGGGTGCTGGCCTTGTCCTGGGTAGTCTCCCTCTTGGAACAGCCTACAGGGTGCTGGAGTTGTCCTGAGTAGTCTCCCTCTTGGAACAGCCTACAGGGTGCTGGAGTTGTCCTGAGTAGTCTCCCTCTTGGAACAACCTACAGGGTGCTGGAGTTGTCCTGAGTAGTCTCCCTCTTGGAACAGCCTACAGGGTGCTGGAGTTGTCCTGAGTAGTCTCCCTCTTGGAACAGCCTACAGGGTGCTGGCCTTGTCCTGAGTAGTCTCCCTCTTGGAACAGCCTACAGGGTGCTGGCCTTGTCCTGAGTAGTCTCCCTCTTGGAACAGCCTACAGGGTGCTGGCCTTGTCCTGGGTAGTCTCCCTCTTGGAATAGCCTACAGGGTGCTGGCCTTGTCCTGAGGAGTCTCCCTACTTCCTCCATCTCCTTCCCATGGACGTCTGCTTCCTGAATTAGGAGCTACCAGCCATAGGTCCAATTCATGAACTGTCTGTCGGGCCTGGACTCTATGCTCTCTTTGTATAGAAGACATATGCTTACAGTCAACAGACCCCTGGAGTGAATACATGTATGAACTCACCTCTCCACCCTCTTCTTTCAGAACCATCATTATTCTACTATTCTCCCAGAAGAAGAAGATGGCTCCTCCCTGATTGATGACTCGACCAGCCAATGGTCAGCCACCATGGACAGTGAGGAGGACAGGAGGAATGCCTTAGAGAAGAGCATGTAGGTGGTTGTGACCTCCATGTGAACCCACAGTGTGTCCAGTCTTATGGTCCCTATCCCAATAATGGACTGTCAGTTTTCCACCACAGTATAATGCAGCATCTAAGTGCTCCTGGTGCTGCAGTCATTAAGTCCCATTGTCCCAAATGGCAGTCCGTTCCCTAAGGGTCCTGGTCAAAAGTAGTGTACTATACAGGGAATATGGTTCCAGTTGGGATGTAATTCGTATGCTGTGTCCTGATGAGAGCTAACTGTGTGGTGGAAGTGCTGGCTCCACTCTGGGAGAACCCCATCCCTCACTGTGATGAGAGAAGACACTGTTTAATGGCTGCCCTCTATTACTACAGCCAACTCATCTCTCTCTCTCTCAGATATGTGCTGACAGAGCTGATAGAGACAGAGAAGTTGTATGTGGACGACCTGGGCCTCATAGTAGAGGTGTGTGACAAATCGATCATGTGACATTTTTATTCTGATCCCCCTATCAGTTATTTTTTATATAAAGTACCTAGTCTGAAAAAATACTATTTTTTCTGTTATGCCATAGAAGTTATGCTATTGTCTCTACCATATTACACAATGATGACTATAACCAGATGCCCTCCTGTGAAGTAGCAGTATTTCCTGTCCTGAGGTGGGATGTGTGTGTCTTCTACTTTGCCCAGGGCTACATGGCCAGCATGGCCACTCAAGGGATTCCAGAGGACATGAAGGGCAAAGACAAGATAGTGTTCGGGAACATCCACCAGATCTATGACTGGCATAAAGAGTAGGTCTCACGCTCTTGGCTAAACGTGTGTGAATGTGAATACTGAGCGCTGTTTATGTGAAGAGCATATGTGTGAGAGCTCACTGAGACTGGAGCATGTTCATCAGCACGTATCATATAAGTCTGATGCTCTCACACTGAATCCACATGGCTGTCAGATATTTCCTGTGTGTGTGGTCTCGGGAAAACCTGTCGGATCTGTTTCTCTCGATCTTTCTGTGTTTCTGTGTGTATCTGTTTCCATGTGTATAGTTGTGTGTGTATCTGTGTGTCTCTTCCCCTCTGCCACTGTGTGTGTGTAGACGAGTGTATATTGGTGTTCGACCCTCCCCTCTGCTCTGTGTGTCACAGCTATCTCCTGGGGGAGCTGGAGAAGTGTGTGTCAGAGCCCGACAGACTGGCCCAACTCTTCATCAAGCATGTGAGTCTGTGTGTGTGTGTGTGTGTGCAAATGAGTGTTTGTGTTTGCATAAGTGTAACTCTTTGTTTGCGGACACACCATGACAACCTAGCCCCTTACATGGTCTTTGATTCTGTTTTCTTGTATTTGGAATGAAGTTCCAGGGTGTCCCTCTGTGTGTCTGGTAAGAAGTCCTGGTCTCTTCAGAGTACTGACTGTTTACTGTCCCTGTCTCTGGCTCACTGCCATCCAGATGTGTCTTGATCGTTCAGGCTGCCTGGAGGAGAGGAGAGGTGAAAGCCAGTAGAATAATAATAAGTGCAGGCATAATTGTCCTACAGGGCTTTGTACTGTGCTACGGTCAGCTAACAGGTCCAGTTACAAAGAGCCAGTGTTCAAACGCCAGGCTGTTTGTGAAACTGCAGAAACAAATGAGCCATAATGACAGATAAATGACATTCAAAGCAAATAAACAGCTGTGTTTGTACTTAGTGCACACGCACAAACGTGCGCGCACACATGCACACACACAAACAGCTGGGTTTGTGTGTGAAGGTCTGGATCTCACAGTAAAAATTAGGCCGAGTGAGAAAAGCAAAACCACGGCAGGAAATTGTCCATGCACACATACACACATTCTTACATTATCTTCTATAGACACATGCACATACTCTCTCTTTCACTCTCCCACTTCCCTGTCTCTCTTTCACTCTCCCACTTCCCTGTCTCTCTTTCGCTCTCCCACTTCCCTGTCTCTCTTTCACTCTCCCACTTCCCTGTCTCTCTTTCGCTCTCCCACTTCCCTGTCTCTCTTTCACTATCCCACTTCCCTGTCTCTCTTTCACTCTCCCACTTCCCTGTCTCTCTTTCGCTCTCCCACTTCCCTGTCTCTCTTTCGCTCTCCCACTTCCCTGTCTCTCTTTCGCTCTCCCACTTCCCTGTCTCTCTTTCACTCTCCCACTTCCCTGTCTCTCTTTCGCTCTCCCACTTCCCTGTCTCTCTTTCGCTCTCCCACTTTCCTGTCTCTCTTTCACTCTCCCACTTCCCTGTCTCTCTTTCACTCCCCCACTTCCCTGTCTCTCTTTCGCTCTCCCACTTCCCTGTCTCTCTTTCACTCTCCCACTTCCCTGTCTCTCTTTCACTCTCCCACTTCCCTGTCTCTCTTTCACTCTCCCACTTCCCTGTCTCTCTTTCACTCTCCCACTTCCCTGTCTCTCTTTCACTCTCCCACTTCCCTGTCTCTCTTTCGCTCTCCCACTTCCCTGTCTCTCTTTCGCTCTCCCACTTCCCTGTCTCTCTTTCACTCTCCCACTTCCCTGTCTCTCTTTCACTCTCCCACTTCCCTGTCTCTCTTTCACTCTCCCACTTCCCTGTCTCTCTTTCTCCCACTTCCCTCTCCTTTCACTCTCCCACTGTCTCTCTTTCACTCTCCCACTTCCCTGTCTCTCTTTCACTCTCCCACTTCCCTGTCTCTCTTTCGCTCTCCCACTTCCCTGTCTCTCTTTCACTCTCCCACTTCCCTGTCTCTCTTTCACTCTCCCACTTCCCTGTCTCTCTTTCACTCTCCCACTTCCCTGTCTCTCTTTCACTCTCCCACTTCCCTGTCTCTCTTTCGCTCTCCCACTTTCCTGTCTCTCTTTCGCTCCCTCTCTGTTCCTTCATTAGTCCAGCAAGTTTAATTAAGCAAGAGTGAATTAAAGGATTCTTCCCAAGCTGCCGGAACCATTTAATAAGGCAAAGTTCCTGCTCTTATTTAACAGACTTCAAAAGGGCCTGGAGGGGCAGGAGAACTGAGTCAAACTTAGAGGAATAAGAGGGTTTGAGCGTCCACAATGGCGGAGACATTTAGCCTACACACACACACACACACACACACACACACACACACACACACACACACACACACACACACACACACACACACACACACACACACACACACACACACACACACACACACACACACACACACACACACACACGGACCACAGGCGCCACCATCTGGTAAGCTCCCATCATCTCTGTGTTTGTTTTTGGACCTCTAGGAGCGGCGTCTCCACATGTACGTAGTGTACTGTCAGAACAAGCCCAAGTCAGAGCACATTGTCTCAGAGTATATCGAGACCTACTTCGAGGTGAGTGACTCTTCACAGTACAACGACAAGGATAGTTTAAGAGCAGTTAAATCCCACTCAGGCATCATTCTAGCCTAATTCCTCTTATTTCTCTAACTCTGGTCTGGGTTGTTTGTATCTTAAGTGCTAATTCTATGTCTCTTTATGTCTGACTGACCCGAACCTGCCCTTTGTTCTGTATGTCTTCCAACTGGGCACAGACATCAGTTCAACGTCTAATTTTGATTTACATTTGGTTGAGTTGTCAACTAACTTGAATTCAATGTGATTTCAACAAAAAATATGTTTTCTGAAAATCCAATCAGTTTTCCATGTTGATTCAACATCACATACATTTATTTGTTGAAATGGCATTGAAACAACGTTGATTCAATCCATTTTTTGTTCAGTGGGTTCTGTCTGGCTGACCCAAAGCTGCCCTTAGTTATGTGTGTGTCCTATGAGGAGCTAACCTGTCTGGCTCTGTAGGAGCTGAGGCAGCAGCTGGGCCACAGACTACAACTCAACGACCTGCTCATCAAACCAGTACAGAGGATCATGAAATACCAACTACTGCTCAAGGTGTGTGTGTTTGCATCTGCATGTGTACTTGTCTAAGTGCGTCTGCCTGTGTGCGTATACGTGTGTGTTTGAAATCCCTCTGGAATATGGAAAATAACTGGTATAATTAGCATGATGTCATCTAGCCCTAGCTGATTTGAGTCATCGTGAAATGGAGCTGTATTGAATGACTTGTCACTGGAAGAGATGGAGAGAAAGGCAGGAAGAAAGACAAATTGTGAGTGACTGGAGAATAAGCAGCCTGCCCCCCAGCATTGTGGGAGCTTTTACTGTGATTTAGAGATGAATGTTGAAAGCTTTTGTCCCAAGAGTCCCAAGTCCTCTTATCAGCTCACTAATCTCACAGTGGATAATATGATGAAACACAAGATACAGTACAGTCCCATTTTGTTCAGAAATCACTCTGAAACGTTCAGTAACTATTCTCTGATTGGATCCCTCAGGACTTCCTGAAGTACTACACCAAAGCAGGAAGGGATACCTCAGAGCTGGAGGTGAGAGTTCTCCCAAAACCATGGTACAAACAGTCATGGTCAAAACATTTCCAATACTTTCTTGTGATATTACTGTGAACTGCACACAGAGTTCTCTCATGTACACAGCTCTGTTGGAGAACGAGAAAAAATACTGTTTTAAGTTGCAAACCATAATTGTCTATCCCAAAACATCTCTTTCTCTCCATCTCCACCCCTCTTTTCTCACCCACAGAGAGCAGTGGAGGTGACATGTTTCGTGCCCAAGCGCTGTAATGATATGATGAATGTGGGCAGGCTGCAGGGCTTTGAGGTGAGATAGACACCAGACGCTGTTCTCCATGTGATGTTGTGTTTTCTAGCACAGTTGGCAAGCATGTATGAGATAACTGAAAACAGGTGGAAACCATTTTGATTATATCACTTGTCAAACAAAAACATACATGATGAGTACAAAAAGTATGGAAATCTATTCACTCACAACTTTAAGTTGCTCTGGATAAGAGTGTCCGCTAAATGACTCAAATGAGTGTTTTTCTTTGGGGGTCTTATCTTATGGGGGTCTCTCTCTCAGGGGAAGATCACAGCTCAGGGGAAGCTGCTCCAGCAGGACACCTTTACAGTCAGTGAGCAGGACAGCAGCTTCCTGTCCCGCGCCAAGGAGAGGCGTGTCTTCCTGTTTGAACAGCTGGTCATTATCAGTGAGCCAATCGACAGGAAAAAGGGCTTCTCTCTGCCAGGGTACACCTTTAAAAACAGCATCAAGGTGAGAATGGCGGAGTACTGTGTGTGGTTGTGTTTCTGTGCACGTGTGTGTGTGTGTGTGTGTGTGTGTGTGTGTATGTGACCCTTGTGCCTCTCTCTCTACTGCAGCTCAGTTGTCTGGGTGTGGAGGACCACTGTGAGGAGGACCCATGTCGTCTGGTCCTGACGTCCCGCGGGCCTGATGGGAGCGTGACACGCTTCGCCCTACAGGCATCGTCCCCTGAGACGCGAAGGGCCTGGGTCAACGACGTGGTCCAGATCCTGGAGACACAGAGGAACTTCCTCAATGGTACTGCTGCTGGCAGCTAGACCAGGGCCACATACATCATGTGTTCCAAATGACATCCTATTCCCTATTTAGTGTACTACTTTTTTCTCTGATGTTTACACACACATGTATACAAAACATTTCCATGACAGACTGACCAGGTGAATACAGGTAAAAGCTATGATCCCTTATTGATGTCACTTGTTAAATTCACTTCATTCAGTGTAGATGAAGGGGAGGAGACGGGTTAAAGAAGGATTTTTAAGTCTTGAGAGAAGTGAGACATGGATTCTGCCATATGGATACATTTATAGATGCTCAATAAACAAATAAATAGTACCATTGGTTAAGCATCAACTGCATGATTGTGTCTCACTCTTTCTCCCTACAACGAACCTCCTGTCTTTTCCCATCTCCTGTGGTCCATAGCTCTCCAGTCTCCTATAGAGTACCAGCGAAGGGAGTCCAACAGCCTGGGACGAGCCATGAGGGCGCCCGTGGCAACGACCTCTGGCCTGCGACCCCACTCCTCAGCCTCCATTGACCGCCACCGGCTACCTTACCTGCACTCCTACAACACCTCTCTGCCCTCCCTGCACCTGCCCAGCCAGGGACCCACTGCAGAAACACAGGTAGGCACTAATAACACCACCCCATTCCCTACATAGTAGGGAACCGGAGCCCTATTGAATAGGGTGCCATTTGGGATGCTGACCACAGAAAGTGAAGATACCAGTAGCTACTAAAACTATTGTAAGAATACATTTAATCTAATTACCTAATTATTTATCGCTCTCTATTTCTCTCTCTGTCTGTCTTTCTCTTATTCACCCCTCCTTTTTCCTCTTTTAGTCCCCACTGTACCATAGCCCTGCAACACCCCGTCCCTCTCACCTCCCTCTGAAGCTCACCGTGTCCCAAGAGGCCAGGCACTGCCAGGGGGTGTCCAACGGCCTGTGCCCCCCTACCCAGCACAGCTTACAGGTATTCAACCACACTGCAGAGAAATACAATAAGAACCCACTGACTCCAACACTCGCCTTATAGCAGTCATATAGTATCTTGCAGGTTCTGACAATTCACAACTGCTATCCACATTGACCAAATCCTATTTTGAGAGCAACCACACATTTCTACAGAAATATAATCAAAGCATGATTTACAGTACGGGAAAGTCTGAGTTAACTTAGGACTCACTGCTATTTGGGCTCCTGAGTGGTGCAGTGGTCTAAGGCACTACATCTCAGTGCTAGAGGTGTCACTAAAAACCCTGGTTCGATTCCAGGTTGTATCACAACTGGCTGTGATTGGGAGTCCCATAGGAGAGCAGCGCACTGCACAGGCCCAGTGTTGCCGTCATTGTAAATAAGAATTTGTTCTGATCTGACTTGCCTAATTAAGTAAAAATGTGTTGGATATCTGTCATTAACCTCCCATAAACTCTCTCATCACTACAGATCAGTGAATAGTTTAGTTTATAAATAGCTCTTCTACGGTTAGGATGAGGGGAATAACTCAGCACTTCCCCAGGTTCTTTACTGTTTTATCATATTATTCCCCTGGCCATTGGCCCGGGTTGTCGTGGTTGCCAGTGCTAGAGGGAAATGACTGGGCCAGTCCTATCCTCTGTCCGAATGGTGATATCCTGTTGTTGTTCCCAGCTGGGGTTACACTACTAATGGCACCCTGGCTGGCTGTCATATTGATCTGTGGTCAGTTCCTAGAAATACTATAGAATCCAAATAGATTGCTGTCGAGTCCCGCTGATCCCAAGTCAGAATAGTCTGAGGATGTCATCTTCAGCAGACAATCCCCTAGTCAGTGTTGGATAGGCTCAGGGGTTAAAAACATTCCTTTGTCCCAATGTTCTCCAGTCAGTTCCCAGGGATAACTAGCCCAGTGCCCTGACTGGTGGTTTATCTTATTTAGCCAGACTCTCCCCATTAAAAGGAGGAAATGGGTTTGATTTCAGGGCTCTTATCAGAGGCTTGTCATGCCTGTTTCCACACTTCATTTCGTTCCTCCTCTCTCTCTCTGGTAGATGCAGACAGGGGGATAAGGAACTTTTGGGGCCTTTGGAAAAAAGTGTAGTCCGGTCAGTGGGTTGAGGGCTATTTGAAATTGTTCTTTCTGTTTGGAAAGAGATGTATGCTACAATAGATATAGAGAAGGTGAGAGGACTGATAGCATTGTGTGAAGGCTGAGTGAGTTTAAACTGTTGGGTCACTCTCTCTTCCTGTCTCCATCCAGGGTTGATGTAAGGATAGGATCTTGCTTTATAACCATTCAACATAGCATCATCTTTGTCTTTCCTCTTTGCAAGGCTAGGTAGGGTTTCAATTTCTCTGTGTGTTTGTCTCTCCATCTCTCTGAGATTACGAGCTCAGTTCACTGTGGGGATATGCAGGTGGTCCAGGAAACAAAGGAACTCCGAATATACTAGAAATAATGTAACTTTAAAGTATATTCCAATAACCCCTCAGCGACAGTAAGGAAGGCAATTACCAGCTTCCTCCTATACACAATATACAGGCCTTCTTGTAACAGATTTTTTTTATTTAACCTTTTTGTAACTAGGCTAGTCAGTTAAGAACAAATTCTTATTTACTTTGACGGCCTACCCCAGCCAAACCCGGATGACGCTGGGCCAATTGTGCACCGCCTTATGGGACTCCCAATCACAGCCAGACGTGATACAGCCGGGATACGAATCAGGGACTGCAGTGACAGCTCTTGCACTGAGATACAGTTCCTTAGACCCCTGCACCACTCAGGAGCAGATACAGACTTTCATTTGGAATATGACTCAGAGATTGCACAGATGTCCAAACGGAATATGTAATAAAGGCTTTGATATAAAAGTTGACATATTAGGCCTCTTGCCCCAGGTATGACTCCACTATGTGTATGTAACTGAACACGCTGCCTCTGTCTACTCTGGTCTTCTCAGGGTGGTACTGTCTGTTACCATGGAGCCATGCCAGGGGAGGGAGGGACGTACGCATCACATCGCTCAGGCAACCTGGATCAGCTAACTGAACTCTCTCTGCATGAGCATGAGTGCTGATAACCTTTTACTTCACAGCCTGAATGAAGGGGTGTAGGGTGAAGTTACCCCTAGACGCTGATCTTAGGTCAGTTTATAATTTCCCCCAGGTTAGGTTTGGGGGATGAGGAAGCTGATCCTAGATCTGTACCTAGTGTAACCTTCAGTCTATAGCGAATGAGGGGCAGGCTGATAGAGCCCTGGTTAACCTGGCTCCACTCAGGACAGGCAGGGGGCCTAGGGCGGGGTTAGTTCAGACAGTTTCACTATCACAACTCTTGTGATTACCCTAATAACATTATATTATGATTACTATGGTATCTCTAGCTTCTAATTGTGATTTTTTTTGTTGGTATTTCTGTCATATCACATTTTCTACTATTTTGAAACCTGTATTTACTATTGTGATGCGAGAAGTGAAGCAGAAATGCAGCCCTCTGGTGTTTGTGAGAGAAAAGGAAAAGTAGCCAATGGTGTCTCTCTCTCTCTCTCTGTGTGTGTGTGTGTGTGTGTGTGTGTGTGTGTGTGTGTGTGTGTGTGTGTGTGTGTGTGTGTGTGTGTGTGTGTGTGTGTGTGTGTGTGTGTGTGTGTGTGTGTGTGTGTGTGTGTGTGTGTGTGTGTGTGTGTGTGTGTGTGTGTGTGTGTGTGTGTGTGTGTGTGTGTTTCTCTCTCTGGTGGAATGCATCTGCGTTGCAACGGTTGCTATTCACACTGCAAACCGTTTCTACAGTACAGTACCACTCATATGGTGACACGCTTAACACCATTTGTTTTCGTATAGAAATAGACATTTGGGAACTACCACTTAAGTCGCCAGCCCTTTCATGTTGCTTTTTCTTAAACACGGGGACCATATTAACATTATGCTACTGCTACGTGTGACAGATTTGATCACTTTGCACAACAAGGAAAGTAAAACAGCAGTGGGGAGGTAATGCCATATCTATTCTCTGTCCCTCTTCCTAAATAGCTATCCTCCTATTCTGAATTCATCCTCACCACCATTTCATAAAGAAGCCTTTGGGTCAAGAGTGTTGACATTGTGGGCCGGAGAACTATTTGAGCTTGATTGTGGGACTGAATTTGTCCTGTGCTTGAGCAGTCATGATTGTCTACTCTATCCATTATTACTGTGTTGCTCGGTTTGCATACTTTTCCCTTCATTTAAGGGGCCACTTTAACCCTGCCATTGTTCCAACGTTATCTGAAGAAAACACACGTAAACTCACACAAAGCCCACTCCAAACTCTGAAGGAGAGAGGAAAAGGGAACACCGATAGAGGGCGTGCTCATCTGTCAGTGTCATCATGAATGTAAATAATCTGCTGTGAGATCATATCAATAAACAACGTTTATGAAACACTGCTGCTGTTTCTCCCCCCATTATACTTCTGGTCTTGGTCATGTTATGTTATAAGACTGCCGAAAAGGAGCTGATAGTGAGATGACTTGAATATCCTGGAAATTCCCAGAATGACCATTTCCTTCACGTAGTCAACACTAGCTGTTGCCTTTGAGATGAATACTTCCACCACACAGGAACAATACAAAAGTGAACAATAGCACCACTAAGCAAGAGTAATTCAATTTATTCTGTCTAAAACTAAACAATAGCGTTTCACATCCATTGGTGATTTGTTTAGCGTCCATGTGGTTCACTTTGCCTATCTAACAGGCTTTGGGAGGGTATTGGAAAAATACTACAGGTATTTAGCTTCCTCAAAATGGTGAGTTGAGGGACAACTTTAAATGCTCAAAATAGGGCACTTGGTGATAGATGGCTACCTGATAGAAGATGCTCACGCACATGTTCAAATATATTGTCAACAGTAATTGACAACAGTTGACAAAATGGCCAAACAATCACTTGAGTTATCATTACTTGTCATGTTGTAGAAGTGATTGGAGACAGGCACAGGAATATGTAAAAGGGGGCTTCAATACTCGACCCAAAAATACAACATGCCATGAAAAGGCACAGGGACGAATCCCAAAACAAACATACAAAAACACAGGGATGTAACCCAAACAAAAGAGCGAGGTACAACCTCTAATAAATACACGAGATGAGATGAGACCCGTAATAACAATACACTGGACGAGACCCGTAATAACAATACACAGGACGAGACCCGTAATAACAATACACAGGACGAGACCCGTAATAACAATACACTGGACGAGACCCGTAATAACAATACACAGGACGAGACCCGTAATAACAATACACAGGACGAGACCCGTAATAACAATGCACAGGACGAGACCCGTAATAACAATACACTGGACGAGACCCGTAATAACAATACACAGGACGAGACCCGTAAAACAATACACAGGACAAGACCCGTAATATCAATACACAGGACGAGACCCGTAATAACAATGCACAGGACGAGACCCGAAATAACAATGCACAGGACAAGACCCGTAATAACAATGCACAGGACGAGACCCGTTAAACAATGCACAGGACGAGACCCGTAATAACAATGCACAGGACGAGACCCGTAATAACAATGCACA
Source organism: Oncorhynchus keta (assembly GCF_023373465.1). Lineage (NCBI taxonomy): Eukaryota > Metazoa > Chordata > Actinopteri > Salmoniformes > Salmonidae > Oncorhynchus > Oncorhynchus keta. Next base: position 23,739,954 of record NC_068441.1, on the reverse strand, counting down.
GGACGAGACCCGTAATAACAATGCACAGGACGAGACCCGTAATAACAATGCACAGGACGAGACCCGTAATAACAATGCACAGGACGAGACCCGTAATAACAATGCACAGGACGAGACCCGTAATAACAATGCACAGGACGAGACCCGTAATAACAATGCACAGGACGAGACCCGTAATAACAATGCGCAGGCGGAGACCCGTAATAACAATGCGCAGGACGAGACCCGTAAAAAACAATGCACAGGACGAGACACGTAATAAAAATGCACAGGACGAGACCCGCAATAACAATACACAGGACGAGACCCGTAATAACAATGCACAGGGACGAGACCCGTAATAACAATGCACAGGACGAGACACATAATAACAATGCACAGGACGAGACCCGTAATAACAATGCACAGGACGAGACCCGTAATAACAATACACACGACGAGACTCGTAAGAATGCACAGGACGAGACACGTAATAACAATGCACAGGACGAGACCCGTAATAACAATGCACAGGACGAGACCCGTAATAACAATACACAGGACGAGACCCGTAGGAATGCACAGGACGAGACTCGTAATTTACATTTACATTTAAGTCATTTAGCAGACGCTCTTATCCAGAGCGACTTACAAATTGGTGCATTCACCTTATGACATCCAGTGGAACAGCCACTTTACAATAGTGCATCTAAATCTTTTAGGGGGGTGAGAAGGATTACTTATCCTATCCTAGGTATTCCTTAAAGAGGTGGGGTTTCAGGTGTCTCCGGAAGGTGGTGATTGACTCCGCTGTCCTGGCGTCGTTTATTGCCAATAATGCACAGGACGAGTCCCATAACAACAATGCACAGGACGAGACCCGTAATAACAATGCACAGGACGGGACCCGTAATAACAATGCACAGGACGAGACCCGTAAGAATGCACAAGACGAGACCCGTAATAACAATGCACAGGACGGGACCCGTAATAACAATGCACAGGACGAGACCCGTAAGAATGCACAAGACGAGACCCGTAATAATGCACAGGACGAGTTCCGTAACAACAATGCACAGGACGAGACCCGTAATAACGAGAACACAAAACACGCAGGGCAAAAGCCGAAACAAAGTACAGGTACTCACAAGACCAACGGACCTGGGAACAACAACCAAACAAGACAATGGTGAACAGAGGGCACATATATACAATTGCTAATCAGGGGGAATGGGAACCAGGTGTGCGTAATGAAACAGTTCATTGACGCCTTGAGTCCCGTGACGTAGACCTCAGAAGTTGGTGCACGGAATGACCAGCAGTACCGGGGGAATCCGGGGGAATTTATTTGAATGAAACCAAGCTCAAACAGTTTGTTTTACTCAAACATAGTTTTCATTCTTTCTGATTTTATACTCATGTAACGTAGATCAGTGTTAATTGAATCTCTATTATTTTGGCTTACTGACAACCAAATTACAATTAATGTTGGTTATCCTGTGCATCATGCTAAATCGACTAATATATGTAATTAATTTACAATACATTGTATGATATCAATACAAATGTCCCAAAAATACACACTTAAGAAATAAGCCCAATAAACCGCTACTTTGTACTTATCCAAAAGAGAATGTGGTCCTTCCTCTAAGGATTACAATACATTCTAGTGTGGTGTTATTGAAAACCATAACACCGCATTCATATATTCTCTACTGGCAGACTGAATGAAAATAGCCATTGTAAACAGCATTACAGCATTATTTCCAAAAATGATTTGTATTCTGACTTCCTCCCTGATGTCTTTGGTCACTCTCTGAGACCAGTTATCTCCATTAGAGGTCCATGAGAAAGGAATATTCAACCACCACAACTCTTCTGCTTTTATTGCCAATCTCCACACAGGCAGTCATGCTGAACAGAACATCCTCTGAAGATCACAGGCCTCCTGCTGGCAGAGTAGACAATGCTGGCTACAATGACCATGACAAACATGTTGTCATGACAATGGTTTGATGGTGTAAAAGTTTGTGTAAGAAGTCTCTTTCTCCAGAGAAAGGCCATTGGTCTGCCCTCGACTCTGTCTCCACACTGGCCCTTCTGTCTTTCTGCGGGTCTCATGGCCTGAACTCCACACACAGAGAGACAGGAGCTGGGGTTCTCAATAAAACACACCATACTGACCGCGAGTCACTTGGCTTTTTGTATTTTCTCTACTCCTTCTTGATGTTCCTGGCTGGTCCTCTGGTGCCACCCTGTGGCTGTGGAGCCTCCTGTTGGGGGCCCTGGTTGTCGTGGCCCCTCCCCCCTGGTGGGTCTCGTGTTTTGCCAGGTGGTCGCTCCGCATGAACCTCTTCCCACACGTCTGGCAGCCGAAGCGCTTTTCCCCAGTATGTGTGTGCAGGTGCCTCTGCAGCTCGTCTGAGCGTGTGCAGTTCTTCCCGCAGAAGAGCCAGCTGCAGACGAAAGGTCGCTCCTTCAGGTGGGAAGTCTTCTTGTACACCGAGCATCTTCACTGGGGGGAGCTCAAAGGTGTAGGCAGCCGGGGTGGAGGAGGGCTCAGCAGGAGGGGTGAGAGGCAGCTCATGGAGGTTGTGGTGCTGGTGTGGATGGGGGTGAAGGTCCAGTCCGCTCTGGATGTGTCCAGGAAAATTAAGTTTTGGCACTGTCAGAGTTGCCACCTGTTGGACCCTTAGATTGGAGCTCTGGGCCACTTCACTGCCCAATAGCTGGAGCATCCCAGTCATGGAACTCATGATCCCTTCATAGGATGAGTGTGGCCGTTCCTGACGCAGTCCACTGCCCCCCAGCCGGGCTTGGCCACAGGGTCTGGCCAGGAAGGAGGAGAGGGGATGGGGTCCGTTCTCAGGAGAGGAGCTGGGTGTGCGGTCCTATGGGGTATAGAAAGAATGGATGTTAGACATGCTGTACACTATTGAATGAGATATTCCTGAGCAAAAACCACATACAAAATCAAGATATTATAGTGATAACACAGAACTTAGACTTCTTTCTAATGTGATAATATAGAGAAACTATAGAACAGTGGTGACCTTTTACTGTGAACTTCCACATCTCTATTTCTAAAATATATGTTATAATTTTATTGATGTAGTCAATGTATTTTATTAACTAAAATAGAGTAAATATTTTAAGGTAAAATACTGCTGCTACCAAATGAATCCAGACGAATTCCTATAAATATATTGGGAGAAAATGTATCAATAATTGCACTTGACAATTTCAAAATGTACTCTGAAGAAGGCTAACACTGAAATGACTCTCCCATACCAAATTCAACTAAAAACATTTTCCTCATCTGTAAGAAATGGTTTAGAAAGTGGTCGGTCCCCGGAAATGCGGCCATGACTTTTGCGCGCTTCTGCGGCCAACGTAGTTTTTTAAACTGGTCTCAGTACAAGTGCAGCACCGAAACAAAATCAAGAAAACGGGATTTTGCTGTGTCTTAATTCTCATCCAAAGTCAGTCTAATTTTCTGAAGAAAAAAAACAACCTCATAACGTGTTTTATATTGTTGTGAAGAAATAAAAGTGGATTAAAAAAAATGGATTGTAGGAATTATTAATTCCAAAATACGTGCTCCGGCGGTATTCCTTCTGCATCCTTGTCTTCACTGATTGCCTCGAACGCTATGACTGGATATCCTTTGAAGTGTGCGGAGAACCAATCGACACATTCTTGGCAGCATCTTGTTTGGGAGAGATTTCACAGTACAGATAAAGTAAGAACCGTCTGTGTGTGTTTGCCAATGAGAGGGTTAGATTAATCTCGCCCGGGTGCCGGTGTTGGCGTGTTTTGCATTGGCTGAAAGTTAAATCGATTGCATTAAACCGGGCTGCCTCCCGGGTTTGAGCCAAGCGCCCTGTTAAAGCCCACGGTTAAGTCTGCTCAAAACAAATGTGACGTAATTAAGCACATGTAGTAGCATAATTATTAGGATTTTGTGTTTTCTCAAAGGTGATTTTGATATTAGGCCTAAACGCTTTATCTTCCTTGCCAAAAAAAAAATAATAGAAAAATTATAACATTTATTTTATGGTTTAATGGTTTTGTTTCTTTTTTTGTGTGTTTCTTTCTTGATTCTGTATAATAATACAAGATCAAAGCGCCCCAATACCGTCTGAAAATCAATCAAACTAATGGTTTTCGAAGATCTCCCTCCCCGGGTTCAAGTGAAGGCCATATCTATAATCTTATTGCAAATGCAGACACAACAGTTTGCAAAGGTGACCATTTTACCTCTTCAACGAGCCTTCCAAGAGGTGTCAAGTGATATTTGCATAGCAACAAATAACAATCCCGTCCCATCGCACTGTTGCTTTAAATCTATGATGGACGTTTGTTTATTTTGATTGTGTCTTTATTCTGGCATTTTTATACATTTTCTTTTCTTACTAGTTAACTATGACACCATATTTCACTCAGGAGTCAATAACCATTGTGAAGTTATTTGTCAATTGTATTCATCCATATCTCTTTTCCCCTGCATTTCAGTTTAAAAATGTATCCATAGAAATTAAATGGACAATGGACATTTCATTTTAATGGATGTATAAGGTTTGCTTCATCTTTCAGTCATGTCTCCATGACATCCCATCATACATCTATATTTTCACCAAGGACTGTGACATCTGAGAGAGAGAGGCCTTAACTGAAATGTTGACGCTCCCTCAGTTGGCACCTCCAACGTGATCATTTGATTAATGTAGTGAGTGAATGAGTGAAGGAGCATGCGGTTTTGTGGGAACAGTGGGTTAACTGCCTTGTTTGACGGCAGACAACAGATTTTTACCTTGTCAGCTGGGGATTCGATTCCGCAACCTTTCGGTTACTGGCACAACGCCCCATATGCAGCATATGCAGCTGCTCAGCCATGGAAACCCATTTCTGTTATTGTGCTGACGTTGCTTCCAGAAGCAGTTTGGAACTCAGTAGTGAGTATGGCAACCGAGGACAGACTGTTTACACGCTTCAGCACTCGGCGGTCCAGTTTTGTGAGTTTGTGTGGCCTACCACTGTGGCTGAGCCGTTGTTGCTATTCCGGGGCAGCTCTAGCAGGCAGAACTTTAACCAACTGACTTGTTGGAAAGGTGGCGTCCTATGACGGTGCCACGTTGAAAGTGACTGAGCTCTTCAGTAAGGCCATTCTACTGCCAATGTTTCTCTATGGAGATTGCATGGCTGTGTGCTCCATTTTATACACCTGTTAGCAATGGGTGTGACTGAAATAGCCGAATCCACTAATTTGAAGTGGACTTTTGTATATATAGTGTATCTCTCAGTGTCACGATCGTTGTAGTGAAGAGACCAAAGCGCAGTGTGATGTGAATATATATTCTTTTAATGAATGAAGAACACGAAGAACAACAACAACAACAACAACAACAACAACAACAACAAAACGAACGTGACGCTATGACAACGAGTGCAGACACAGGCAACTACACATAGACAATAACCCACGAAATACCCAAAGAAGATGGCTGCCTAAATATGGTTCCAAATCAGAGACAACGGTAAACACCTGCCTCTAATTGAGAACCAATCTAGGCAACCATAGACATATATAAACACCTAGATGATAAACAACCCCATAAACCTACAAAACCCCTAGACAGTACAAAAAGTACATACATCACCCATGTCACACCCTGACCTAACCAAAACAAAGAAAACAAAGAATACTCAGGTCGGGGGGTGACAGTACCCCCCCACAAAGGTGCCTAATCTAAAGGGGAGGGTCCGCGTGGGCCTTTTTCACGGCGGCGGTTCAGGTGCAGGACGTGGACCCTCGCAGTGGAACCCGGACTGGAGATCATCGTAGAGGGCGTCACTGGACTGAGGAGCGGCTCTGGCATTTCCGGACAGGAGGGAGATTCCAGCATCACCGGTGTGGCAGGCGACATCGGCAGCTCCTGGTTGGCTGACGGCTCTGTCGGCTCCTGGCTGGCTGGCAGCTCTGGCAGCTCCTGGCTGGCTGGAGACTCTGGCGGCTCCGGACAGGAGGGAGACTCTGGCGGCTCCGGGCAGGAGGGAGACTCTGGCGGCTCCGGACAGGAGGGAGACTCTGGCGGCTCCGGACAGGAGGGAGACTCTGGCGGCTCCGGACAGGAGGGAGACTCTGGCGGCTCCGGACAGGAGGGAGACTCTGGCGGCTCCGGACAGGAGGGAGAATCTGGCGGCTCCGGACAGGAGGGAGAATCTGGCGGCGCCGGACAGGAGGGAGAATCTGGCGGCTCCGGACTGCGACCCGTCGTGGTAGACTCAGGACTGTGACCCGTTGTGGTAGGTTCCGGACTGCGACCCGTCGTAGGAGGTTGCCGGACGCTCTGGACTGGGTACTGTTGCCGGACGCTCTGGACTGGGTACTGTTGCCGGACGTTCTGGACTGGGTACTGTTGCCGGACGCTCTGGACTGGGTACTGTTGCCGGACGCTCTGGACTGGGTACTGTTGCCGGACGTTCTGGACTGGGTACTGTTGCCGGACGTTCTGGACTGGGTACTGTTGCCGGACGCTCTGGACTGGGTACTGTTGCCGGACGCTCTGGACTGGGTACTGTTGCCGGACGCTCTGGACTGGCGAGGCGCACTGTAGGCCTGGTGCGTGGTGCCGGCACTGGTGGTACTGGGTCGAGGACACGCACCTCAGGGCGAGTGTGGGGAGGAGGAACAGGGCGTACTGGACTGCCGAGGCACACTATAGGCCTGGTGCGTGGTGCCGGCACTGGTGGTACTGGGTCGAGGACACGCACCTCAGGGCGAGTGTGGGGAGGAGGAACAGGGCGTACTGGACTGCCGAGGCACACTATAGGCCTGGTGCGTGGTGCCGGCACTGGTGGTACCGGGCTGGGGACACGCACCTCAGGGCGAGTGTGGGGAGGAGGAACAGGTGTACAGGGCTCTGGAGAAGCACAGGAAGCCTGGTGCGTGATGTTGGCACTGGTGGGACTGGGCTGGGGACACGCACCTCAGGGTGAGTGCGGGGAGCAGTCACAGGACGTACTGGGCTGTGGAGGCGTACTGGAGGTCTGGAGTGTAAAGATGACACAACCCGTTCTGGCTGGATGCTCATTCTAGCCAGGCCAATGTGAGGAGCTGGAATATAGCGCACCAGGCTAGAAATCTCTGCACTGCACCAGAACACCCTCTTAAATGTTGCCTTAAAAAATCACACTACCATACATCAGCTGTATTTTTTTTATCAGAGACTTTATAATCATGTTTAAACGAAAACAGTCTGATAATGCAGAAGGTTGTTGTGATGATAGTCGTCAGGTTGGAAAGACTCAGACCCGTGGTTCTATGGTGAAGCAAGCAGAAAAAATACAACCGCCATCATCATCATCATCATCAACATCAGTTGAACAATGGAAATCACTGTCCAAATCCCTTCAACTAATCCCTTCAGAGAATGGAATTCAATCAAACCTATCATTAAGCAGTGTCTTTGTTGACAAACTACTGCCCCTACTCACATGCAGAACACTTCTCATTCTGAAAACGGGAAGTATCTGCTTGGGGAGTCTAGCTGGTATTAGTCATAGATTCCCATGGAAGAGCTACTCCAATCAAGGTTCAATTGAACTGAGATCTCACTTAGTGTTAAATATCCCCTTTCAGGAAAGACAAATCTAAATCTAGCATCACCCAAAATTGTATCTGTTTTAAAATATTCCTCTATTCAAAAAGGAAAAAATAAAAAGGTATCTAATGTATCACTGGCACCTTGGGGTATTTCTTAACAAAAAAAAAAAAAAAAAAAAAAAAACGTGTTGTTTGATTTTAGAAAACACTATTCTGATGCAAGGGTGCCATCTAGCGGTCATGACACACAATAACATTATGTGATCCTGCTGTCAGGTTGCATGGCAGAGGAACTGGAAGTATAAAATGTTTTGCTGCCTTGGTACTTCGGTGTGACTGTGACCCTTACTTTCTCATTCATATCATCTCTCTGTGATGTGTTATCCTAACATTGTGTCTCTCCAACCATTTCCTTTGGTGCTCTACTCATTCTTACAGCGTTTCAACTCTCTAAACTCAAACTGTGCCATTATTGCCATCATTCTATTAGTGTGTGTTTATTTCCATGTAGAATTGGTAAATAAATAGAGAGACATGCACTTTGGTCAAACTAACCCTTCTGTTCGAGGTAGCATATGAAAATGCAATTAATCTCCCCTCCCATTCAAATGCGTGCATGGATAGAAGCATTCCTTGTTATGATGCTTGGAGTATAAAACAGAGTGGAATCGACCCTAGATAGACAGAATGCACTAGACCAGGTGAAACAGGGATATTATTCCTGGGTTAGATCCCAGACCAGATGGATGAGCATCATTCTCCTCAAGCATGGGCCAGTCAAGGGCGACACAGAGGTTTCAAACAAAATATATCATTCAACACCAAACCACCTGGGAAACCATTGGCACAGACACCCAGGGAGAATTAGCCACACATTTAGAGTCTTGTATGCGTTCATTGTCTGGGGTTGGAAAGGGAGCACCCATGCGTTGTGTCTCTGAAGGGGTTGTCACATGCTGAAAAGTGTCCTCTCTACTGAATGACTGTCAATCCCCATCCTCAGTCCCCCTTGGTCCCCACAATCCTCATTTGTCTGACCCTTAGAGCTCAGTCCAGCTCAAACTGTATAGTGCAAAGGGAAGGACAGAGTACACATACCTCTGATCTCTTCATAACAGTATTGAAACTCGTTCACCTCATTTAGTCCTGTGAGGGCATAAGGCTAATTCAGCATGTCTTTGTTCTCTTTCCTCAACAAAAGGACTCGGTGGCGACTCGTCAGATAAGATTTGAGGCACAAAACGCACATATATCCCTTAATATGATCTCAACCTTGAGTTTACAATCAAGAGTACACAACTGAAGAGAAATTATGATTAAGTTAAGAGAAATGACAGCTTTGCTCTGTTTGAATGGAAATCCCTCTAGAGTGAAACAAGCAAGGTCGATATTCAAGGGGATGTGTGTAATGTGGTTGTTTAAAATCTTATCCGATTGGACACATCGGGCGAGAGCTTCTTTGGCAACTCAGAAAGAGCATGAATCTTGAACGAGAGGAGAAACGACAGGTTAACAAAACAGGTAATTTAATTGTGAGTCAAACACTGGAAGCGGTTCTTGAAATAGAGGAGGCCGTTTTTGGTGTGTGTGGCATCCGAAGAGGCTGGTGGGTAGCGGAACTTGGCATACGTCTTGTCACTCTCTGATTGGCTGACCCAGGGAAGCTTGATCTTGGTGGCGTGGTTGACGATGACATCATCACAGGATCCCACGTGAAGTGAGCCGAGGCCATCGATGAAAAACTCTGTGACAAGAACCAAGGGGTCAAGAGCAAAAGAAAAGAGGTTCGTTTTTATGCTAAGGGAACTTAAAGTATCACACAATTTATATGTACAAAAGCAACTAACAAACATTTGAGAAGAAGCTATTTCGTTCCCTTCTTGAGCTTTTTGATACATAATTAATGAATGTCTATTCAGACTGTTACCTATATCACTTTCTTCCAAATGTAGATGGTGCAGCTCAGGGGTTAAATTGTGAATTCGGACATGGAGGAGCCTTATTTGGAGGGTTTTGGATCAGGGTTGAACACAAGTTATGCCAAGATTAGGGTTTAGGGTTAGGATTGAATTGGGATGTGGACACAAAGCTAGGGTTAGGGTACTCTTATCCTACTTTCTATCCTACTCCTCTTTGGACTCCGCGTAGCACCGACTACATTTGACTACTGGTACAGCTGATGTTATGGACAGACACGCTCTGTGTGGTGCTGGTGTTTGGGTCTGTACTCACCCAGGTGGGCCACTCTGGCCAGACGGGGGTCAAAGCCCACTTGCTGGACTTTGTCTGTGCGGGCCAGGAAGAAGTTGATGACCCCGTCCGTGACTACGCAGTTTGGAAAGCCCTGGATGATGTGGTGGAAGCCCCTCCGCATATGCAAGCAGTCACCCTCCTCCTCCCCTGGCTCAATGGACATGGTCTGCCTGTAGGTGGCAGTATAGCCAGTGGCCTCCCGCACTGCACCACCCACCTAAATTACACACACACACACACACACACACACACACACACACACACACACACACACACACACACACACACACACACACACACACACACACACACACACACACACACACACACACACACACAGTGCATAAAACACAGATACAAATGTGCATATAAAGAATGCATTAACTGATTCTGACACACATACACACAAAGAACATACAGTGCATTTGGAAAGTATTCAGATCCCTTGACTTTTTCCACATTTTGTTACGTTACAGCCTTATTCTAAAATTGTTTAAATCGTTTTTTCCCCTCAGGTTTTTCGACTATTTCGCTAATTTATTACAAATAAAAAAATACTTAAGTATTCAGACCCTCTACTCAGTACTTTGAAGCATCTTTGGCAGTGATTAAAGCCTTGAGTCTTCTTGGGTACGACTCTACAAGCTTGGCATACCTGTATTTGGGGAGTTTCTCCCATTTTACTCTGCAGATCCTCTTATTCTCAAGCTCTGTCCGGTTGGATGGGTTTCGTCGCTGCACAGCTATTTTCATGTCTCTCCAGAGATGTTTGATCAGGTTCAAGTCCGGGCTCTGGCTGGGCCACTCAAGGACATCTCAGAGACTTGTCCCGAAGCCACTTCTGCTGTGTGCTTAGGGTCGTTGTCCTGTTGGAAGGTGAACCTTCACCCCTGTGTGAGGTCCTGAGCACTCTGGAGCAGGTTTACATCAAAGATCTCTCTATACTTTGCTCCGTACATCTTTCCTTCGATCCTGACTAGTCTCCCAGTCCCTGCCCCTGAAAAACATCCCCACAGCATGATGCTGGCACCACCATACTTGACCATAGGGATGGTGCCAGATTTCTTCCAGATGTGACGCTTGGCATTCAGGTCAAAGAGTTCAATCTTGGTTTCATCAGAAGTAGCAGAGAATCTTGTTTCTCATTGTCAGAGTCCTTTTGGAGAATTCCAAGCGGGCTGTCATGTGCCTTTTACTGAGGAGTGGTTTCTGTCTAGCCACTCTACCATAAAGGCTAGATTGGTGGAGTGCTGCAGAGATGGTTGTCCTTCTGTAAGTTTCTCTTATCCCCACAGAGGAACTCTGGAGATCTGTCAGAGTGACCATTGGGTTCTTGGCCACCTCCCTGATCAAGGCCTTTCTTCCCCTGATTGCTCAGTTTGGCCGGGCGGCCAGCTCTAGGAAGAGTCTTGGTGGTTCCAAACTTCTTCCATTTAAGAATGAAGGAGGTCACTGTGACCTTCAATGCTGCAGACATTTTTTGGTACCTTTCCCCAGATCTGTGCCTCGACACAATCCTGTCTCGGAGCTCTACGGACAATTCCTTCAACCTCATTGCTTGGTTTGTTTTCTGACATGAACGGTCAACATTGGGACCTTATATAGACAGGCGTGTGCCTTTCCAAATCATGTCCAATTAATTGAATTTTACCACAGGTGGACTCCAATCAAATTGTAGAAACATCTCAAGGATGAACAATGGAAACAGGATGCACCTGAGCTCAATTTCGAGTCTCATAGCAAAGGGTCTGAAAACGTATGTAAATAGGGGATTTCTGTTTATTATTATTTTTTAATTTGCAATTTGTTATTTAATTAATTTTAGAAAAGGGCTGTAACGTAACAAAATGTAGAAAGTTTAGGGGTCTGAATACTTTCCGAATGCACTGTATACTGTGTACAAAACAAACATTAGGGGTACTTCCAATTGTCTGACTGAAGTTGATAATGAGTGCATGCTGTCGGGAAACCGATGGAAACAGTTGGATCCTTGATCACGGCATCTTTCCAAAGGACACAATAAACAGACAAAACTAAAACAAGAACCAGAAAACCGAGAAGTATCTCCGTTCCATGTTTGTCTGTCTGTGCTTTTGGGGTCCGAAGAAAGAAGGGATTCAAAGTGTCCAGCAGACCAGCTGCTGACATGTGTAACCCATAGAGTCCCCTCTCAAGAGTAGGAGTCCCAGTCTATGGTACACAAGAGGTCTATTCTATTCCCAGAGCACACAGTAAGTCTCTGAGCGGGATTCAGGCTCCAGCCAAAACACCCTTCACCCTCAAACAGAAACACACAGATCATTCATTACAAGCCTTATGTGTGGGTGTCAGCTTTTGTGGCTTTTGTGCTAGGATTGTGTGCATGTATGACGTGTGTGTGTGTGCGGCGTGCATGTATCCATTACTGCATGTGTGTGAGTTTGTGCACACGCGCATGACTAATATTGCTGTGGTGTTCATGTATTACAGAGCAAGAATATGCCTGTAATATGCCTGAAGAAGAGAGGATGAGAGAACGGAAGAGTCTGTTGAGAGATTGTTTTCTTCTGTAAGTAGTAAACAAGGCCTGGGATTCAATATTATCACGCTTGTAGACAATGCAGATTTTAAAGGCAATGTTATTGCATTTGTGAGATGATAGACTGGATGTGGCTAGCAAGGAATGCCTCCTCCTCATTTGTCATCTTCAGAAGACCGCTAACATAATTTATTTCAATAGTCTTTTCATGATGTGCTGTAATTCAAAATTATTTTTAAACTTTCATTTAATAACTCATAATAAGTTGTGTCTGTTGGGCAAAATGACTGAAATGTTGATTATGTTTCCTCATGCTACCCAAGATGGAATGTGGTGAATCGTGTAGGTGCTGTTTTTGGCTTTGCAGAGTAAATCCCAGTGAGTAACCAATGTGTTCTGAGTCCAGAGAAAAGCTTCTGAACTGGATTCGACTGTTGCATAGAAAGTGGACCATTGTTGAATTATTGGAACTAACTATCAAAGTATTCGAACGATTTCATGTGATATTTGAACCCAGGTCTACAATAAAGTATGGCAATGCCTGTGCCCCCTCACCAGGTCCAGGGTAGTCCTCTCCAGGACGTCCACCAGTTTCTCCAGCTTGGTGTTGGCCGTGAAGATGAAGTCATCGTCCACCCACAGCACATACTTGGTAGTCACCTGGGAAACAGCTAGGTTCCGTCCTGCAAACCAGCCCTAGTTGTTGTGACACAGAGAACAGGATGTGGGAAAGAGGAAGCAGAAGCGAAAGGACAACTAAGAAAATCACAGACAGTACTTTTTCACTTAAGGTCATCTGTCAAGGATCATTTAAGCAAACAATGATAGTGTTAGACACATTTTTGACCTGACAGGTACACGTACACTGTATCCCATTCCTTACTTGCAAATAGAGGCAGTAGTGTTTAAAAAAAAACCTTTCCAAATGGCATGATGTAATGTTCGATGTAGGGGCCAGAGACCATCTTTGGGTTTTCACTGTCATCAGCTATTACTATGGTGACAGTGGAATAGTATTTTCGGACACTGTCGATGAGATCTTGGAGCTTGTCATAGCGCAGGAAGGTTTTGGTTGCTATGGTAACAAGGGCACTGATGTTGTATTCTAGAAGGGGAACAGAGAGAGACAAAAAGTTGGGGTATTGATCTCAGATGCAATTATTATTTATTGTTTTGTAAGTGTTGTGCGGTTGTGACAGATACAGTCAGCCGTTGTATTTGTCGACATACCCCCTTTGGGCCCCGTGTTGTAGAGTTTTGGAGTTACACCATGACGGACCTTGATAGTAAACATGGCTTGGTGACCCTCTGTCTCAACCTGCACTGAAAGACACAGCAAGAGTATTTCCAACCTCATTACCACAAATATTTTACAGATGTTATTTGGCATAGGACTTTGATAATGGACACAACACAGAAATAAGTAGTACACAGCAGAAGGACAGGTGTGTCTGGCCTCACCTGTGTCTGCTGTACTAGGGTGGAACAGTGTGTTGGTATAGGTGACAAACTGTAGCTGCCGGTTCAAATTGGACAGCAGGCTGCTGGTCAGGGTCATGTGCATCTCCCCGTCACCTTTGACCTTTACCCCCTCAACCTCTGCTGCCACGTTTAACGTTCCCAGGGTGGAGGTGAAGTTGACCTGAGAAAGAAAAAAATTAAGAGGGAGACAGAGAACAAAGAAGACAAGGACCAGACAAATGGAATAGTATTGGAAATAATAACTCAAACCAAATGTTATTGGTCTACTTACTGTGTACAGCTCTCTGGGATGGTCTTGTACTGCAAGTCCTGAAAACATATGACATCAATTTACTGGCATATTTGATGAAGGTGTTGGATGTTTATCCAATCCAAATTCACCACATCAATTGTCAGCTGGAGTAAACACTATTTCTCTGTTGTGCAACAAAACACTATTCTCTCCTCTAAAACAGCCATACAGTGCAGTAGGTTATCATGGTAGTAATAGTGGTAAGGGTATAGAAAGTAGATGTCAGTGGTTGCAATAATAGTACTAACACCGTAGTAATACTAGTGTTAGATTGTTAGAACACCTATTGTCTGTCACGTTAAAAGACAATGAGTTTTACCTCCAAATACCCTGATGAAGATAGATTGAGACCAGCACGTTGGTGAATAAGATCAGCATCAAGATTACCGGTGTGCTGGGGTTTTCCTTCTTTTTAACATTGTTGTAATAGGACAGTCTCCCTGAATTGGTAACTTGATACAATTACACTTGTATTTGTATGCTTGCCCTATTTTCCAGGTTTCCTGATGAAGGTCAGCTGACTGAAAGCTCAGCCACAATTAAAGAAATGTGCATCTGACTAGAAGTGTGCAGAGACTTGTTCCTGTTTCTCCAGTTTTGCCTTTTGGCTCCAGCACCTTCACTAATCAGCTCTGGGTGAGCAGTAGATTTTGCCTGTTATCGCCAGGTTTCCATTACAAATTAGGTTTTAAATATCAAGGAACCTACAGTCCATTCGGAAAGTATTCAGACCCCTTCTCTTTTTCCACATTTTGTTACGTTACAGCTTTATTCTAAAGTGGATTATCAATCTACACACAATACCCCATAACGACAAAGTGAAAACAGGTTTGTGGACATCCTTGCTAATTTATAATTTGTTTTTTTTTTAAAACATGTATTCAGACCCTTTGCTATGAGACTTGAAATTGAGCTCAGGTGCATCCTGTTTCCATTGATCATCCTTGATCTTTCTACAACTTAACTGAATTCACCACATGTGGACTCCAATCAATTGGACATGATTTGGAAAGACACACACCTGTCTATGTAAGGTCCCACAGTTGACCGTTCATGTCAGAGCAAAGACCAAGCCATGAGGTCGAAGGAAATGTTCGTAGAGCTCCTAGACAGGATTGTGTCGAGGCACAGATCTGGGGAAGGGTACCAAAACATTTCTGCAGCATTGAAGATCCCCAAGAACACAGTGGGCTCCCTCATTCTTAAATTGAATATGTTTGGAACCACCAAGACTCTTCATCGGGACGTGACCAAGAACCCAATGGTCGCTCTGACAGAGCCCCAGAGATGGGAGAACCTTCCAGAAGGACAACCATCTCTGCAGCACTCCACCAATCAGGTCTTATGGAAGTGGCCAAACGGAAGCCACTCCTCAGTATAACGCACATGACAGCCCGCATGGAGTTTGCCAAAAGAAACCTAAAGACTCTCAGACCATGAGAAACAAGATTCTCTGGTCTGATGAAACGAAGATTTAATTATTTGGCTTGAATTCCAAGTGTTAAATCTCGAGGAAACCTGTCAACATCCTGGTGGTGGCAGCATCATGCTGTGGGGATGTTTTTCAGCAGCAGGGACTAGTCAGGATTGAGGGAAAGATGAACAGAGCAAAGCACAGAGAGATCCTTGATGAAAACCTGCTCCAGAGTGCTCACAATCTCAGACTGGAGTGACGATTCACTTTCCAACAGAACAACGACCATAAGCACAGAGCCAAGACAACGCAGGAGTGGCTTCGGGACAAGTCTCTGAATGTCCTTGAGTGGCCCAGCCAGAACCTGGACTTGAACCCAATCTAACATCTCTGGAGAAACCTGAAAATAGCTGTGCAGCGACGCTCCCCATCCAACCTGACAGAGCATTCCGTTTTTTTACATTTCTAAAAACCTGTTTTTGCTTTATCATTATGGGGTATTGTGTGTAGATTGATTAGATTTGTATTTATTTAATCCATTTTAGAATAATGCTGTAACGTAACAAAATGTGGAAAAGGTCAAGGGGTCTGAATACTTTCCGAATGAAATGTATGTCAAGGTACAATTAAACTAATCTCTGTTATGGGTCAGACCTGGGATGAGGATGGTTTTGAGTGGCCGTACTTCCATCCCCTGTGTTGGGTACTGCAGAGGATTGTTGGCCTCGGCCACGATGAGCATATCTGCAGGAGTCTGAGACCTGTAGGGGCAGATACACGCCAGTTTAATAATCAGTACTCAAAGCTATTACAGCTAGACTAAAGCCTCGTGAACCCTATTTGGCCTATATGTTTTAAAAACTGGGTAATGTTGAGCCTAACCCAATGACATCATCTCGTTTGTTCAAAAGACCTACAGCAAGTTTAACCTAAACCTAAGAATTTCCAATTTTGGTATTTAGTCACATGAAATGACAAACACAGCAACTTCCCCTAGGGTAAGGACTACCTACGATGATATATGGGAAGTCCTTCCCTTTCAGTTTTGTGCTGGTGTACAGTCCTTTGCTCTCACCTCATCTGGAAGCCCTGGTACTCCTTGGCCCTTCGTTTCTTCATCTCTTCCAGCTCAGAAGCCTCAAATGCAGTGTGCATGGGGTGGGCCGACACGCGGGGGAACAGCAGCTGGGCAAAGGGCAGGTTCATGCCCCCACTCTCACCTTCACACACACACCCGTTACGTGCCAACAGACTAGAGACAGAAGAAAGGGATGATAGGACTTCATCAATCAAATGACAATAAAACATGATTTCCACCACATCATCAGCTTATTGAATCAGAATATCAAAGAGAGAAAAAAATGAATAATTTCAAAGGTCTTATATCAAATACTGACCCTGCAACACTCTCCTTCACGCGATAGGGGATGTTGGCAGATCTGTGGTCTGGTTCTGGGAACCTCTCCTCCAGGTGCCTCTCTACTGCAGGCCCTGGTCTCTGCCAGACATCCACGGTGGTGTGGGCCCGGGTGGGCCAAGAATGGAGGAGGGCCATCACCAACACCACAGACGCCACGATGGCCAACAACACTGTCTTCCTTAAGGAACGCATCCTAAAAACTGTCACTGCACACAAGGACAAACAGGAGAGGTGCTGTGGTCACCACCTGCTTGGGCGGCGAAGAAAAAGTCCAACATTATGTGACCATATCTGAGGTGACAAGATTTGCCCAATTGCTGGATGAATTGAATGCTGCCATGATTAGGTTATCTTCAGCTACAGTAAATGGCAGCTTACAGTATCACATGAAATCTGATTTAACACTTTCTAAACAACTTGAATTTGTTATGCAACAGAAAAAACATGTCTGGCATCCATTACAGTAAAAGACAGCTGGAATCATACCCTACTGCCTGTATCCACTCAGAGAGAAGGCATCTCCTGTCGGCCATTGGATCCCCCAAAATCCCATAATGAACAGCTAAGGACTTTCCCCATCTGTAAATAATAACACATAAGTTATGTTTATTCAGTAGGATACCTGAAGTAACTTCTAATTTCCAAGAGCAAGGTATTAACGGACAAGTGAAAAATATGAATGTTTGTAAAAAAAAAAAAAATAGATCGAGAGGGGAGGAAACTGCGACATGCAGGTACAGCAAAGGTAAGGATTTTTAGCAGATTGAATGGCCTTTTATGATGGAGCTGTTAAATGAATGGTAGTGATGACGGTTGTGTTAACAGCAGATAAATGCTGAGCAAAGTCTAGTGGGAAAGAAGGCTCTATTTAAGTACAACAATAAGAGCCAAGGGAGATAACAAACTTGTCTGGTTGGTGACTTGTTTCATGATAATTGCCAATGTTAAGATAATCAAACAATTCTACTGACTTAGTTTTAAAGCAGGCACGAGAGATCACTCAAGGTTGTAGCAAGTTCAGTAATCTATCCCCTTCCTTTGGAATATGCATCTACTGTAGTGACATTCCACTACTGACACAATTGCAGTGAATTCAGGGGTCTCAATGACTATCACTGAAGCAGAATTCATAGTTTACAGCTGCAGAGACACACCCACAATAGTTCACCAACTGATTATGACATATACAGTGGGGCAAAAAAGTATTTAGTCAGGCACCAATTGTGCAAGTTCTCCCACTTACAAAGATGAGAGAGGCCTGTAATTTTCAAATTATGGTGGAAAACAAGTATTTGGTCACCTACAAACAAGCAAGATTTCTGGCTCTCACAGACCTGTAACTTCTTCTTTAAGAGGCTCCTCCGTCCTCCACTCGTTACCTGTATTAATGGCACCTATTTGAACTTGTTGTCAGTATAAAAGACATCCACAACGTCAAACAGTCACACTCCAAACTCCACTATGGCCAAGACCAAAGAGCTGTCAAAGGACACCAGGAACAAAATTGTAGACCTGCACCAGGCTGAGAAGACTGAATATGCAATAGGTAAGCAGCTTGGTTTGAAGAAATCAACTGTGGGAGCAGTTATTAGGAAATGGAAGACATACAAGACCACTGATAATCTCCCTCGATCTGGGGCTCCACGCAAGATCTCACCCGTTCTTGATCACAAGAACGGTGAGAAAAAATCCCAGAACCACACGGGGGGACCTAGTGAATGACCTGCAGAGAGCTGGGACCAAAGTAATAAAGCCTACCATCAACAAGGGCATTGAAGATGAAACGTGGCTGGGTCTTTCAGCATGACAATGATCCCAAACACACCGCCTGGGCAACGAAGGAGTGGCTTCGTAAGAAGCATTTCAAGGTCCTGGAGTGGCCTAGCCAGTCTCCAGATCTCAACCCCATAGACAAACTTTGGAGGGAGTTGAAAGGCTGTGTTGCCCAGCAACAGCCCCAAAACATCACTGCTCTAGAGGAGATCTGCATGGAGGAATGGGCCAAAATACCAGCATCAGTGTGTGAAAACCTTGTGAAGACTTACAGAAAACGTTTGACCTCTGTCATTGCCAACAAAGGGTATATAACAAAGTATTGAGATAAACTTTTGTTATTGACCAAATACTTATTTTCCACCATAATTTGCAAATACATTCATTAAAAATCCTACAATGTGATTTTCTGGAGAAAAAAAATCGAATTTTGTCTGTCATAGTTGAAGTGTACCTATGATGAAAATTACAAGCCTCTCTCATATTTTTAAGTGGGAGAACTTGCACAATTGGTCAGAATTGGACTGCCTGTTTAAACACAGCCGTATTTGCATATCTGATACCTGCATATCTGATACCTGTCTGATATTTTATCTGATACCTGTCTGATATTTTATGTATAAACAGAAAGAAAAAAAACACATGGATTCGTATCTTTTGACATCCGATTTATACCACCTACAATTGGCTGCTTTTACAGAGGCGGATCAATTTGGATGATCTTTTCACTAATTGGTATTTTGACCAATCAGATCAGTTCTGAAAAAGATCTGACGTGAAAAGATCTGATGTGATTGATTAAAAGACCAATTAGTGAAAAAATATCAGAATTCGGCTGCCTGTGTAAATGCAGGTACAGTTGAAGTTGAACGTTTACATACAGTTAGGTTGGAGTCATTAAAACCCGTTTTTCAACCACTCCACAAATTTCTTGTTAACATACTATAGTTTTGGCAAGTCAGACACGACATCTACTTTGTGCATGACACAAGTAATTTTTCCAACAATTATTATTATTTACAGATTCCAGTGGGTCAGAAGTTTACATACACTAAGTTGACTGTGCCTTTAAACAGCTTGGAAAATTCCAGAAAATGATGTCATGGCTTTAGAAACTTCTGATAGGCTAACTGACATCATTTGAGTCCATTGGAGGTGTACCCGTGGATGTATTTCAAGGCCAACCTTCAAACTCAGTGCCTCTTTGCTTGACATCATGGGAAAATCAAAAGAAATCAGCCAAGACCACAGAAACAAATTGTAGACCTCCACAAGTCTGGTTCATCCTTGGGAGCAATTTCCAAATGCCTGAAGGTACCACGTTCATCTGTACAAACAATAGTATGCGGGTATAAACACTATGCGACCACGCAGCCGTCATATCGCTCAGTAAGAAGACACGTTCTGTCTCCTAGAGATTAACATACTTTGGTGTGAAAAGTCCAAATCAATCCCAGAACAAGGGTAAAGGACCTGGTGAAGATGCTGGAGGAAACAGGTACACAAGTATCTATATCCACAGTCTATCGCCATAACCTGAAAAGCCACTCAGCAAGGAAGAAGCTACTGCTCCAAAACCGCCATAACAAAAGCCAGACTACGCTTTGCAACTGCACATGGGGACAAATATTGTACTTTTGGGAGAAATATCCTCTGGTCTGATGAAACAAAAATAGAACTATTTGGCCATAATGACCATCGTTATGTTTGGAGGAAAAAGGTGGAGGCTTGCAAGTCGAAGAACACCATCCCAACCGTGAAGCACGGGGGTGGCAGCATCATGTTGTGGGGGTGCTTTGCTGCAGGAGGGACTGGTGCACTTCCCAAAATAGATGGCATCATGACGTAGGAAAATGATGTGGATATATTGAAGCAACATCTCAATACATCAGTCATGAAGTTAAAGCTTGGTCTCAAATGGGTCTTCCAAATGGACAATGACCCCAAGCACACTTCAAAAGTTGTGGCAAAATGGCTTAAGGACAACAAAGGCAAGGTATTGGAGTGGCCATCACAAAGCCTTGACCTCAGTCCTATAGAAAATTTGTGGGCAGAACTGAAAAAGCATGTGCGAGCACAGAGGCCTACAAACCTGACTCAGTTACAGCAGCACTGTCAGGAGGAATGGGCCAAAATCCACCCAACGTATTGTGGCTTATGGAAGGCTACCCAAAATGTTTGACCCAAGTTAAACAATTTAAAGGCAATGCTACCAAATACTAATTGAGTGTATGTAAACTTCTGACCCACTGGGAATGGGATGATAGAAATAAAAGCTGAAATAAATCATTATCTCTATTATTATTCTGACATTTCACATTCTTAAAATAAAGTGGTGATCCTAACTGACCTAAGACAGAGAATTCTTACTAGGATTAAAAGTCAGGAATTGTGAAAAACTGAGTTTAAATGTATTTGGCTAAGGTGTATGTAATCTTCCGACTTCAACTGTATGTACATACCAATTCTGCTACAAACCCAATCCTCCAAATGCGACCGCTGTCTGGACGCTCAGATCAGATTGATTTGCTCTGAAGTGTTTTTATTTAGCAACCTGCCGTTTTCATGACAACCACCCTAAAATTGAAAGGAACAGTGAAAGGATATAAGCATTGTGTCTGTGTACTACTTCAGAGGATACATCAGTGTGAATGTGCAAATATTTTTATTTTATTTTTATTTTTTACCTTTATTTAACCAGGCAAGTCAGTTAAGAACATATTCTTATTTTCAATGACGGCCTGGGAACAGTGGGTTAACTGCCTGTTCAGGGGCAGAACAACAGATTTGTACCTTGTCAGCTCGGTCACAACCTTCTGGTTACCAGTCCAACGCTCTAACCACTAGGCTATGCTGCCTAGTGGTATGGTATGAGTCACATGTAAAACTGGGTGTGGACAGTCAGAAAAAAAGAATGGATATCGAAAGAAAATCAGATTTGGATTCTTCGGTTGTCTGTGTAAACACAGCCATACAAGCCTAATTTAATTGGTTCATATGAGGTTCGGAAGTCATAATCGTCTGTCAGACTATCATGTCTGTGGCGGTGAACTATGTTACCAAGTTTTCCAGTATTTTAAATAATGAGATATGCACCTTGATTTCGAAGAATATAACAAGAATACCTTCATGGGATTCCTACACCTACGTTATGTACTTTATCACAACCAAATAACAAATGAGTTTCAAGTCATGTTCAGAAAACATGTTGCTCTCATGTGGAATTTCATTCATTGAGCATTACATACTGTTTCATAGAAATCATGTACTATTTGCATGTAAAAATGTTATGGTCATGGAATACATTTGCACCATTGTTTATGTCTTAGTTGGTGACCCACTCTTTGAGGATATCCACATCTTACAGAGTGTAGCTTTAAACAATAGTACAGCGTTGCACCGTTCACATTCAAACAAAGGACATGCAAATATTCCTACTTTGTGGTACCGTCTTACTTATTATATACATAAGGACTGTAAAGTAAGTAGCCTGACCCCTTGCATTAAGCATAGTACAATCCCCAAAAATAGATATAGTCTATCAAATTAAAAACAGTTCAAACCTATTTGTGCACTTTCAATGCAGATAAATAAGTCAGGTGCATTTCATTGACAATTACATTAGTCAGATATTAGTTCAAGATTTTTACTTTATGAAAGCCACAACAATGTTTTGACATGGAGACCAATGATGTCATATACAGTAACCAGCCACCTATTGGTCATTTATTTATGTGATCATTATCACAGAGGACTGTAACGATCTTCTTCATCTAATGAGGAGTATGAAAGATGGGACCAAAACGCAGCGTGGTAAGTGTCCATTTTAATCAAATATAACTGAACACTGAATACAAAATAACCAAAGTGAAACAATGAAAATCAAAACAGTTCTGTATGGTAAAACACAGACAAAGAAAACAACTACCCACAACCCATAGTGGGAAAACAGGCTGCCTAAGTATGGTTCTCAATCAGAGACAATGACAGACAGCGGTCCCTGATTGAGAACCATACCCGGCCAAAAACACAGAAATACAAAAACATAGAAAAAAATAACATAGAACGCCCACCGTAGTCAAACCAAAATAGAGAATAAAAAGGGCGTGACAAGGACACTGATTTCCCTTCAGACTATAGCTGTACTGATTAATTTGGTTCGAGTGTATGTAGGGGGTAGGGAGAGTGTGTATAGGGGGTCAGGAGAGTGTGTATATGGGGTAGGGAGAGTATGTGTAAGGGGGTAGGAAGAGTGTGTATAGGGGGTAAGGAGAGTGTGTATATGTGGTAGGGAGAGTATGTGTAGGGGGTAGGAAGTGTGTGTATAGGGGGTAAGGAGAGTGTGTATAGGGGGTAGGGAGAGTATGTGTAAGGGGGTAGGAAGAGTGTGTATAGGGGGTAAGGAGAGTGTGTATAGGGGGTCAGGAGAGTATGTGTAAGGGGGTAGGAAGAGTGTGTGTATAGGGGGTAAGGAGAGTGTGTATATGGGGTAGGGAGAGTATGTGTAGGGGGTAGGAACAGTGTGTATATGGGGTAGGGAGAGTGTGTATATGGGGTAGGGAGAGTGTGTATATGGGGTAGGGAGAGTGTGTATAGGGGGTAAGGAGAGTGTGTATATGTGGTAGGGAGAGTATGTGTAGGGGGTAGGAACAGTGTGTATATAGGGTAGGGAGAGTGTGTATATGGGGTAGGGAGAGGGTGTATATGGGGTAGGGAGAGGGTGTATATGGGGTAGGGAGAGGGTGCGACCTGCAAGAGTTCCCATTGTGTAGAACCTAATGCTTGTGTCCAAGCAACTCCCGTTTTCATAAGGGATGGATATTTTAATTAAAACTATTAAAGGTTTTAGTGGCCTCTGGAGTGGCACAGCGGTCTAAGGCGCTGCATCGCAGTGCTAATGGCGTCACTACGGATCCGGGTTTGATCCCGGGCTGTATCACAACCAGCCGTGATCCGGAGTAATATAGGTCGGCACACAATTGGCCCAGCGTCGGGCACCTGCAGGCATCAGTTGAACGGTCATCAGTTGAACGGTGTTTCCTCCGACACATTGGTGCGGCTGGCTACCGGGTTACACGGGCAGGTGTTAAGAAGTGTGTTTTGGCGGATCATGTTTCGGGCGGACGCATAACTTGACCTCCGCCTCCCAAGCCCATTAGGGAGTTACATCGATGAGACAATATCGAAATTGGGGTAAAATACAAAGGTATTAGTGCCCTAAACATTCATGCATGTCACTTGGGTTGGGTACTAATTATTTCTCTAACATTTTTCAAACATATCTATATCTTTATTAGATAGCCTGCATCAAACAAACTTACAGATACAGTGCATTCAGAAAGTATTCGGACCCCTTGACTTTTTCCACATTTTATTACATTACAGCGTTATTCTAAATATTTATTAAATTACATTTTTTCCTGATTAATCTACACACAATACCCCATAATGACAAAGCGAAAACAGGTTTTTAGAAATGTTTGCTAATTTATTAACAATAAAAAACATAAATACCTTATGTACATAAGTGCCCTCACCTCCTCCATGTAGGCTGTCTTGTCATTGTTGTTAATCAAGCCCACTAATGTAGTGTCATCTGCAAACTTGATGATTGAGTTGGAGGCGTGCATGGCCATGCAGTCATGGGTGAACAGGGAGTACAGGAGGGGGCTGAGCATGCACACTTGTGGGGCCCCAGTGTTGAGGATCAGTGAAGTGGAGATGTTGTATCCTACCTTCACCACCTGGGGGCAGCCCATCAGGAAGTCCAGGACCCAATTGCACAGGGCGGCGTTGAGACCCTGGGCCTCAAGCTTAATGATGAGCTTGGAGGGTTCTATGGTGTTGAATGCTGAGCTGTAGTCAATGAACAGCATTCTTACATAGGTATTCCTCTTGTCCAGATGGGATAGTGTGCAGTGTGATGGCGATTGCATCATCTGTGGACCTGTTGGGGCAGTATGCAAACTGAAGTGGGTCTAGGGTGGCAGGTAAGGCGGAGGTGATCCTTGACTAGTTTGTCAAAGCACTTCATTTAGTTCAGTTATCTTTGCCTTCTTGGGTACAGGAACAATGGTGGCCATCTTGAAGTATGTGGGGACAATAGACTGGTATAGGGAGCGATTGAATATGTAACTCTGTGTTGCTGTCTGTTCACACTGCTATGCTTTATCTTGACCAGGTCGCAGTTGTAAATGAGAACTTGTTCTCAACTAGCCTACCTGGTTAAATAAAAGTGAAATATATATATATATTTTTTAAATATGTCCGTAAACACACCAGCCAGCTGGTCTGCACATGCTCTGGGCCAGCAGCCTTGCTAGTTGGCCATGGAGAAGGAGAGGGGGGATGTGCAGTACTTGTTAGTGGGCTGCAACGGTGGCACTGTATTATCCTCAAAGCGGGCAAAGGTGTTTAGTTTGGCTGGAAGCGTGACGTCGGTGTCCGTGACATGGCTGGTTTTCTTTTTGCAGTCTGTGATTTCCTGTAGACCCTGCCACATAGTCTCGTGTCTGAGCCGTTGAATTGCGACTCCACTTTGTCCCTGTACCGACATTTCGCTTCTTTGATTTCCTTGCTGAGCGAATAACTATACTGTTTATATTCAGCCATATTCCCAGACCTCTTTCCATGGTTAAATGCAGTGGTTCGCACTTTCAATTTTGCGCGAATGCCGCCATCCATCCACGGTTTCTGGTTAGGGTAGGTTTTAATATTCACAGTGGGTACAACATCTCCAATGCACTTCCTTATAAACTCACTCACAGAGTCAGCGTATAGATAAATGTTGTTCTCTGAGGCTGACCGGAACATATCCCAATCCGCCTGATCAAAACAATCTTGAAGCGTGGTTTCCGATTTGTCAGACCAGCTTTGCATGGTTCTAGTCACTGGTTCATCCTGTTTGAGTTTCTGCCTATAAGACAGTCAAGCAAGATGGTGTCATGGTCGGATTTGCTGAAGGGAGGGTGGGAGAGGGCTTTGTATGCATCGCGGAAGTTAGAGTAGCAGTGATCGAGTGTATTATCTCTGAGAGTACTGCAATCAATATGCTGATAGAATTTAGGTAGCCTTGTTCTTAACCTCTTCGAGATAGGGGGCGCTCTTTTAATTTTTGGATAAAAAACGTTCCCGTTTTAAACAAAATATTTTGTCACGAAAAGATGCTCGACTATGCATGGAATTGACAGCCTTGGAAAGACAAAACTCTGACGTTTCCAAAACTGCAAAGATATTATCTGTGAGTGCCCCAGAACTAATGCTACAGGCGAAACCAAGATGAAGTTTCATACAGGAAATGCCCCAGATTCTGAAGGCGCTGTGTTCAAATGTCTCCTTATATGGCTGTGAATGCGCCAGGAATGAGCCTGCGCTTTCTGTCGTTTCCCCAAGGTGTCTGCAGCATTGTGACGTGTTTGTAGGCATATCATTGGAAGATTGACCATAAGAGACTACATTTACCTGGTGTCCCGCCCGGTGTCCTGTGTCGAAATTATTGCGTAATCTGTAGGTCCACGCGCGTTCCATTTCTTCAGAAGAGAAAGTCAACTGCCACGATGGATTTTATCGTCGACAGATATGTGAAAAACACCTTGAGGGTTGGTTCTAAACATCGGTTTGCCAGGTTTCTGTCGATATTATGGAGTTAATTTTGAAAAAAGTTAGCGTTTTAATGACTTAATATATCTATATTTTTTTCCTTACCCAAACGTGATGAACAAAACGGAGCGATTAGTCGACACAAATAATATTTTTTGTAAAAACGGAACATTTGCTATCTAACAGAGTCTCCTCATTGAAAACATCCGAAGTTCTTCAAAGGTAAATTATTTTATTTGAATTATTTTCTGGTTTTTGTGGAAAATGTTGCATGCTGAAATAGAGGCATAATCCTATGCCAGGCTACCAATACTGTTACACAAATGCTTGTTTAGCTATGGTTCAAAAGCATATTTTGAAAATCTGAGATGACAGTGTTGTTAACAACGGTCTAAGCTTGAGAGCAAATAGATTAATTTAATTTAGTTTGCGATTTTCATGAATAGTTAACGTTGTGTTATGCTAATGAGCTTGCGGATAGATTTACACAATCCTGGATACAGGTTTTTTTCCCGTAGCTAAACGTGACGCAGAAAACGGAGCGATTTGTCCTAAACAAATAATCTTTCAGGAAAAACTGAACATTTGCTATCTGAGAGTCTCCTCGTTGAAAACATCCGAAGTTCTTCAAAGGTAAATTATTTTATTTGAATGCTTTTCTGGTTTTTGTGAAAATGTTGCCTGCTGAATGCTAACGCTAAATGCTACGTTAGCTATCAATACTGTTACACAAATGCTTGTTTTGCAATGGTTGAGAATCATATTTTGAAAACCTGAGATGACAGTGTTGTTAACAAAAGGCTAAGCTTGAGAGCAAATAGATTAATTTCATTTCATTTGCGATTTTCATGAATAGTTAACGTTGCGTTATGGTAATGAGCTTGAGGCTGTATTCACGATCCCGGATCCGGGATGGCTCGACGCAAGAAGTTAAACTTGCTTTGTTAAACTCCCCAACTACAATAAATGTGGCCTCAGGATATATGGTTTCCAGTTTACATAGAGTCCAGTGAAGTTCCTTGAGGGCTGTCGTTGTGTCTGCTTGAGGAGAATGCACACAGCCATAACAATAGCTGACGAGAATTCTCTTGGGAGGTAATATGGCCGGCATTTGATTGTAAATAATTATAGGACAGGTGAGTAGAAGGACTTGAGTTCCTGTATGTTGTTATGATTACACCATGAGTTGTTAATCATGAAGCATACGCCTGCCCTTCCTCTTCCCAGAGAGGTGTTTATCTCTGTTGGCGCGATGCATGGAGAAGCCTGGTGGCTGAACCAATTCGGACAACATATCCCGACAGAGCCATGTTTCCTTGAAACAGAGAATGTTACAATCTCTGTTGTCTCTCTGGAAGGCAACCCTTGCTCTAATTTCATCTACCTTGTTGTTAAGAGACTGGACATTGGCGAGTAGTATACTCAGGGGCGGTGGGCAATGTGCACGTCAATGAATCCTGACCAGGAGGCCACTCCGTCTGTCCCTTCTGCGGCGCCGTTGTTTTGGTTCGGCTTCTGAAATTAGATCCATTGTCCTGGGTGGTGGTCCAAACAGGGGATCCGCTTCGGGAAAGTCATATTCCTGGTCCTAATGTTGGTAAGTTGACATTGCTCTTATATCCAATAGTTCTTCCCGGCTGTATGTAATAAGACTTCAGTTTTCCTGGGGTAACAATGTAAGAAATAATACATTAAAAAAACAAAATACTGCATAGTTTCCTAAGGACTTGAAGTGAGGCAACCATCTCTGTTGGCGCCATTTGCTCGGAATACAGCAGGTTTTCGCCGAAAAGCCGGGCCATCATTGAACATCATGTTCGCACCCGGCCCGGGGATATGGTACAAAAGAGGCCAAACTTGATCCCCGAGGCCCGAATGAAGGCCGTGAAGCAAGAAGTGAAGGCTATGCTGAGGATGGGGGTCATTGAAGAGTCCCACAGCGCATGGTGTTGGTGCCAAAACTGCCGGTGCTGGACTCGCTCAGGCAAGCTGGGTTGACAGCAAACCCCAAGAAATGCAAGCTAGTTCTCAAAAGGTGGAGTAGCTGGGGTATTTGTTTGGACGGGGGAACGTCAAGCCCCAGGAGAGGAAGGTCCATGCGGTACGTGACTGGCCCATTACACGCACCAGTCCTTCCAGGGATTGGCAGGATACTGCAGCCAGTTTATCCCCAACTTTGTGGCTATAGCATCCCCCCCTTACCGTTCTAACCAGGGCCTGCCTCCCGAAAACAGTGAAATGGACGGGGACGAGACCGAAGCGGGTTTCAAGCGCCTGAAGGAAGCTCTGTGCTCCCATCCACATCACTAAGGACGGAACATGGTCCACACACACCAGCACAGTCTTGAAGAGGGCACGGCAGAACCTCTTCCCCCTCAAAAAGATTTGGCATTGGCCCTCGGATCCTCTACAGCTGCACCATCGAGAGCATATTGACTGGCTGCATC
This sequence comes from Oncorhynchus keta, assembly GCF_023373465.1. NCBI lineage: Eukaryota > Metazoa > Chordata > Actinopteri > Salmoniformes > Salmonidae > Oncorhynchus > Oncorhynchus keta. The sequence continues at coordinate 23,711,171 of NC_068441.1, read as the reverse complement.
ACCGCTTGGTATGGCAAATGCACCACCCTTGACCGCAAAGTGCTACAGAGGGTGGTGCAGACAGCCCAGTACATCACTGGGGCCGAGCTCCCAGACATCCAGCACCTCTATGTAACAGTATAGCTTTTATCCGTCCCCTCGCCGGGCTCAAACCAGGGACCCTCTGCACACAGACAACAGTCACCCACAAAGCATTGTTACCCATCGCGCCACAAAGGCCATGGCCCTTGCAGTGCAAGGGGAACAACTACTTCAAGTCTCAGAGAGAGTTACCTCAACCGATTGAAACCGCTAACTAGCTAGCCATTTCACATCGGTCACATCTATTTCTGACACTTTTACACTCATCATTTGTTGCTGCTAGTCTGTACTTGATTCTACTCTTATTATTATCTATCCTGATGCCTAGTCACTTCACCCTTCCTTCATGTACATACAGTGGCAAGAAAAAGTATGTGAACCCTTTGGAATTACCAAGATATCTGCATAAATTGGTCATAACATTTGATCTGATCTTCACCTGTCACAACAATAGACAAACACAGGTTGCTTACACTAATAACACACAAATTATTGTATTTTTTCTTGTCTGTATTGAATACATACTTTAAGCGTTCACAGTGTACTGCAAAGATGACTGCAAGAGCACAGTGCAGAATGCTCATTAAGAAGAGTCCTAGAGTGTCAGCTCAGGATTCACAGAAATCTCTGGAACATGCTAACATCTCTGTTGACGAGCCGAGCCTACACTAAACAAGAATAGTGTTCATGGGAGGACACCACGGAAGAAGCCACTGCTGTCTAAAAAAATAAAAAATAAACGTTTACATGCAAACGCAAGAACAGGTTCGGCTATAATAGTCGATGGAATATACAGAATCAAAGAGTTGGATGACATAATGTGAGTTGGCTGTAGCCTGTATCCTTGCCAGCGCCATGTCTAGTAGCGCTGTCTGTGTCCCTGTCGACTAATGTGTGTAATGCTTATTTTGCCTTTACAGGACCCGTAACAATTTAGAATGTATTTACTGCAGTCATCGACAGGCTTATGTGTGAGCATCTCATCCTTGCGCTCCGTTATATTTCCTCTGATGCAATCCATTGCACAAACTAGGAAAAACGCACTGTGTTGTCATTCAGATCTAATCAAATCTGGACCAATTGCAGGTCAAAGCACGTCGATGGACAGAATTGAGATATGTGATTCAGCTTTTCTCAGAGGCCTCTGAATTGACCGGGTGCGGTTGGTGCACGTAGACAAATGATACAGGTATAATTGTTTATTATAATGTATATTTTCTCAATACAAATTAAATATGGCAGCAATACACTCGTAAAAGGTCACCAACGCCTCTAATGATATTTAACAATATATAATTAGGATATATCTTATTCTGAATCAAAGCCTCTAATTCGCATATAATGTGCATAAATGCTTTGAAACAATGATCTATTTGCATGACTGTTTCAAGTTAAATGGGAATGCAACTGATAAAATTCTCAATAATAATCCATCATAAGGAAATCATAGGCCTTTCATGAATATTATAACCTCAAAATAAATCGTACCTTAACGTCTCCACCAATCAGATTGTCCTTATGAAATTGCCACCAATATACTTATAATACATGCGTAAAATAACGTTGTTAAAAATCTGGTTACATTCCATTTATGTGAATCCGGCAGTAGCACTGTTTTAATTCCGATAGATGATATGCTTCATCCCCCTGCATGCAGCACAGTGCTGTGCGCCCACGCCAGGCTGTTCCGCCAAGACTCGTAAAACAGACGCAAGAGCGATGCCACGAGCGGCCAGTCGTTGGAATCGCAGCAGAATGCATGCATCGAATTTAATTGCATGAAGGTTCATGCCAAGGCATATCCAACGGAAGACTATCATTATAAAATGTACTGCAAAGCAATAGACTAGTCTCGATCAGACCAGCATCATTGCGTTTTGGACCAGAAGTACATTCATTTTAAATTTTGCAACAAATTGTATGCATAGTAGGAAAAAGTGAATGTTGAACTTTTGTTGCATACATATTCAGTAAAAAAGTTTGACTGCAGAGTTTATTACACAGCATTGACGCAACGGCACTGTCGTCTGATCGAGGTGTGGCGCACCAAACCTACATCATCTGCCAAGAGATCTGGACCTTTATTGCACAGGTGATGGTGCAGTGCACTCAAGCTGTGACTACAGGGTCTCTGCCCAGCTCCACTACAGTTATTGCTACATTTATGGCAGCGGTAGAATAATTCCAGTGGTCTCTCATGCCACGAAGGTGTATTCATGCAGCGAGATAGAAAAACACGAGAGAGACAGACAAACAGAGAAATGGATAATGGTTTTTTTGTACTTTGACAAGAAATTGTACAACTGGCAGCAACAAGACGAATAGAGAGAGAGAGAGAGAGAGAGAGAGAGAGAGAGAGAGAGAGAGAGAGAGAGAGAGAGAGAGAGAGAGGCTGAGCAGCCCAATTCCGCACCCTTTCCCAAATGGTTTATTTACACACTTTCTAGCATGGATTTTGAATGTTGGTACCTCGCTCCAGCCAATTATTTGCTTGCAATTCAATGCTTTTAAATCAATTACGGGAGTGTGCGCTTCAGTTGTGTGCATTGCATTTTGACTACTAAACACTAGAACACAAAAACAGTACGGAAACTTTTTATAGCATGCCATATAATGGGTGGGTATCACTGGGCAAATTCGTTTAACATCCCCCGGTTCCCCGAGGTTATTAGTTTAGACCGTTCCAATGGTCCTTAACACTTGTTTTTTTATTACATTTTATTTAACTAGGCAAGTCAGTTAAGGACAAATTATTATTTGTAATGATGGCCTACACCAGCCAAACCCAGACAACACTTTGCCAATTGTGCACTGCCCTATGGGACTCCGAATCATGGCCAGTTGTGAAACAGCCTGGAATCGAACCAGGGTGTCTGTAGTGATGCCTTAAGCACTGAGATGCAGTTCCTTAGACCGCTGCACCAATCTTTTTGTTATTCACCCAATGTTCTAGGGTCTGAAGGACCCACAATATTATTGGGTTTATAAAACAATACAGCCATAACAATGCATGTAAAAAATAGTTAATACTTAGATGTTGACTTCAATTACAAGCAATATAGACAGCATACATGGTTAACATTTTCCATTTACCTCTGCTAGATCACATTTATCAATAAAAGCACTAGAGTGTTTTTTTGTAAAAGGGATTTTTGTAAACAAAAATATATTATAATCAAGACATGGGTGGAATAAATCATATTTATCTTGAACAAATATAAATAAAACAAGGTTTTCATCACTACTGATGTTTATTGCTTTGAACTGAGCAAATTGGAAGGACAATTTTTACATACAGTATTAAGGCCGTTCTACACACCACATGAGTGACAGAGTTTTACTGTGTGTGTGTTGCAAATGTATTTCTTGCACTTGATGCATGTGTACTATGTCTTCCTGTTCTTGGGTTGACACACATCGCAACACTTTTTCTTGTTGCTACCGGCTGCAATCTAGAAATGAATTTGACAAACTCACTCACTCACATACAGTACCAGTCAAACTTTTGCACACACCTACTCATTCAATGGTTTTTCTTTATTTTTTAAAACAATTTTCTACATTGTAGAATAATAGTGAAGACATCAAAACTATGAAATAACACATATGGAATGATGTAGTAACCAAAAAAGTGTTAATTAAACAAGTCAAAATATATATACCACCGCCGCTCAGCTTTCACTGCCTCCAGCTCTGCCTTGGGGCGGCGATATTCCCCAGCCTGTGCCCAGGGTCCTTCTCCGTTTAAAATCTCCTCCCATGTCCAGGAGTCTTGAGATTTCTGCCGCTGCCCGTTACCACGCTGCTTGGTCCTTGGTTGGTGGGTGATTCTGTAACGCTCGTCTTCCTCCTCTTCTGAGGAGGAGTAGCAAGGATTGGAGGACCAATGCGCAGCGTGGTACGTGTTCATGATGAATTTATTAAACACACTAAAACAAAAATAACAAAGAGAATGACACAAAATGAAACAGTCCTGTCTGGTGACATACACAAAGACAGAAAACAATCACCCAAGAAACACAGGAGGGAAAAGGCTACCTAAGTATGATTCTCAATCAGAGACAACTAACGACACCTTTCTCTGATTGAGAACCATACCAGGCCAAATGCAAAACACAACATAGAAAAACGAACAAAGACAACCCTCCCCAACTCTCGCCCTGATCAACATAAAACAAAGACATAACAAAAGAACTAAGGTCAGAACGTGACAAAGGTAGGAGAGTCAGACACACACACATGCAACAACCTCACTCACACTTACTTCCTGTATTGGAGTTGTTGGTTATGTGGGTTGTGCGGATGGGGAACCAGCATAGGGTTCTTATTTTGCAGCTGTAGCCAGACCCCAGCTTGTCTAAATTGTCCACCCTTCCTTTTGTGGCATTGCAATCCACTATGATCTCTGTTTTTTGAGGTTCCTGGCCATAGATTCTCCCATCCCTATGTAGCTTAATTTTTGCCTTTCTTTGGCACATTGGACACTAGGGACGTGTCAGCTGTGAACACAAACTTAGAGAAATTGATAGGCCTGTTCCATGTATTCAACAGCTGAGAAGGGAGCTCTGGGTTGTTTTTTCATACTGTTCCTACCATCGGCAGGTTCCTCTTGAGGAGCTCCTTTCCCAGCTTGTGCGAAGTGAAAAAGTTATCGCATGTGATGTTGTGGCCACAGAGACCCTGTGTCATGTCCAGGACAACCCGCATTCCTTGGTTCTTCTCAGGGGCTCCTCAATCTGGCTTCTCCATCTGGGGTGGCTCATTCCTTGGTTCTTCTCAGGGGCTCCTCAATCTGGCTTCTCCATCTGGGGTGGCTCATTCCTTGGTTCTTCTCAGGGGCTCCTCAATCTGGCTTCTCCATCTGGGGTGGCTCATTCCTCTTCAGGGGCTCTCAATCTGGCTTCTCCATCTGGGGTGGCTCATTCCTTGGTTCTTCTCAGGGGCTCCTCAATCTGGCTTCTCCATCTGGGGTGGCTCATTCCTTGGTTCTTCTCAGGGGCTCCTCAATCTGGCTTCTCCATCTGGGGTGGCTCATTCCTTGGTTCTTCTCAGGGGCTCCTCAATCTGGCTTCTCCATCTGGGGTGGCTCATTCCTTGGACAAGAAGATCATTCAAGTTCACACTTTTTTGACATCCATATTTCTCCTCCTGCCGGCTGCTGATGAGCTGATTGCTGACGGGCTGGTCATGGGAATGGCTGAGGGTCAATCTCATCCTCTTCTTCCTACTCAGTCAGACTCCGAATTGACAGAGACATGATCCTCATATTCTGAAATTTAAGGAGTCACATATGCCATGGTAAGGAGTCACATATGCCATGGTCAGGAGTCACATATGCCAAGCTATTTATTATTATGTGTCCCTCCCCAAATTTGCCCCTGGCTGGGGTATATTTTTACAATGTATCAAACGAATTTATCGAAATAATGTATTGTAATAACATTGTGCAGGTTCCCACAATACATTGTGTAGTTTCACACACAACAAAGGGTAAAGAGTGCGAGAAAAGCTGAAGACATGCAGATAGGCAGGGAGACAGACAGACAGGTTCTAGGTGTTATTTTGAAACAGCAGGCCCAGGGAGGAGGGTGACACAGTGAAGGCACACAGCAAACCTTTTTGTTTCATTTTTACTTGTTTTGACCTACACATACACTTTTCCACACTTTTATTACCCTCGGGTCCAGTGGACCTGATCACCAAATATGTGCTTTATAAATGTGTAGGAGTGTACACAGTGTGCAATCAATTAAAATGTGTTATTTTAAATGTTCTTCACAGAAAATGAGCCAAGGCCAATGAGTCTCAGGTTGAAAAAATTATTAATTGTATAGTTTTTATTTGAGTAAACATTGAAAATTGGTCCCACAGACCCAAACACCACACAAGGGTTAAATTAAATCTAAACACCCGGGGAACCGGGCCATACAAAACGAACTCACCCAATGATGTATGAGCCACGCCTATACATACTTATTCGACCAATCGAGGAAACAGTCGTGTCCAAAATGAGGGATTCTGGAAAGGATTGACAATTATCCAATAGGACAACGTAGTGGCTTTGATTGACATGTATAATACCGTATTATGTGGTATTTGATGTCCCTGTTGTCCAATCCATGACGTTCCATAGCACAAATAAACAGCAACAAGACTTGACAGATGTAGCTAGCTAGCTTTTATACCATAGAAGAAAGAGAAGCAGAAACTAGCTATCATGGCTGCTTCCGTGGATAGGTGGTTGAGGGGATTGTACGTTTTTTTTTTGACATGTCAGCTATCCGTCTTGGCTTTCTTGAATCTAGAGGAATTAAACGAGGTGAAATATGGGATCCAGATTCTTCCAGATCCTGTCATTATGGGTCAGGTGAGACGTGAAATTAAGAAATGATAGTTTACGTTAGCTAGCATGCATGGTCTCAGCGATTCTGCCCAGTTAGCTATCTAACGTTACTGTAGATCGCTAGTGGAGTCAGATGGCTAATGGCTTGCTAACGTTAGTCGTGATATTTGAATGAAATGATAATGCACTAGCTATCTAATTAGATGAAGTAACGTTATAGTGCTGCTAGCTAGCGCCCCAGTCAACAATGCGGACGTTACCGTTATGCACAGACTGATACATTGTGCTAACTGTTGCTACCTACTAATATGTAGCTATCGTTTAGTAAACGCAGTTTCAAGTTGACAGCAGCTGTCAGATAGCATACTTGCCTAGCTAGCTATCTCGTTAACTAGCTATGTAATAGTCTGTTTTATCTAGCGTTATGTCATGTTTTCTACAATACAGGCTAAGACAGAAGAAGTCATGCTGGTGTCCAGCAAATACAAGCAGATGTATGAATGTCGCCTTCCAGCCCAGGCAGTGAGGTTTCACCAGGACCGAGCCTCTGAGCCTGACTCCCAAGGCTACACCGGACCAAGCATCCCAGACCTGCTCAAGCCCATGCACACTGCCCCCTGCCTAGTGAAGGTCAGACACACAAGCACACACACAAGAAGACTAAGGGGAGGAATACTATACCACTGCCTAGAGACAACAGTGCTTCATATTGTATCAATGTCTAAACAGTTTTCTCCCCTGGCCACTTTACACCAGAACTATTGCAGACAGTTATAAAGTGATGCTTTTAATTAAATGGAAGAGAATAAGTTTAGTTGGCCCAGGTTGGATGCTTGCAATGAGTTGTGCAACTTGTATTGACAGTTAAATACCTATCGTGCTTATCTGATTTGGTGAGTTTGCATAACCTAACCATCCAAATTGTCTCTACAATAAGCTACCTCTCTTACTGTATATGGATGAAGAAGTCACTTGGATTATTGAATTTGTAATCTACCGGACCTTGAGTTGGACAGACTCCATATGCACATAAGAAATCAACTTCTCCATATAAGGCAGCCTAGGCTATTTGCTATTCTTCTAGTATTGTAAGGTCACTGTCAACATGAATATGAAATGTCATAGCAACTGAAACGTTGTCATTCTCTATAACTGCAGACAAAAGACTGGTGGACATATGAGTTCTGCTATGGACAACACATTAGACAGTACCACCTTGAGGGTAAGACTTATTTTCAACCACGGTGTTTGCCAAAAGTTAACACAAGTAGCAACAGCTGGATCATCTTGTTTGTACTCACTGTTTACACTTTCACCATGTTTATTTTGGATCCCCTTGTTACACGTCATTATTTACTTCTCTGGTGTTGACCTGTCTAGTGTTGACCTGTCTGTCAAGTGCTACTGCATCACATGGTTTACCTGATGGTGCTTTGTCTATTTAGATTTAGGCCTTGCCTCTAATGATAGTCTGTTTTTATCTCTCCACAGACACAGACATCAAAGGGGATGTTCTCTTCCTGGGGTACTATGATTCAGAGTTTGACTGGAACAATGAAACAGCCAAGGTAACTGGTTTAATTCTCTGTTGCATGCAGCCCCTCTCCTCTCTACCCTTAAAGCATTTTGTCATACTTTGTGGTGTTACTTCGTGGCGCTGGAGGGGATGACTGACATTTTACGTCCTCCTAACCAACTTTGCTATTTTAAATTTTTTTTTGCATTTCACTTTTTAAACTTATTTTGTACATAATGTAGCTGCTACTGTCTCTTATGACCGAAAATAACTTCTGGACATCAGAACAGCGATTACTCACCTCGAACTGGAAGAATATTTTTTTTCTTTAACGAGTCCGACGCGAAGGATATACTGCTTTCTCGGGAACGGGCTCAAATCCCTGTCATTAGTGTGAAAAAGAGGGTGGAGGCCGGGCTTCCTTCTCATAATTCGTAGGCCAGTGAGTAAACTCCCATTGCACGTTGGTCAATAGAACAGATGGCAGTCATTGGAAAATAAAATAGATGACCTACGATCACGATTATACAACCAATGGGACATTATCTGTAATATCTTATGTTTCACCGAGTCGTGGCTGAATGATGACACGGATAATATAGAGCTGGCGTTATTTTCCATGCACCAGCAGGACAGAGAAGCTACGTCTGTTAAGACGAGGGGCGGGGGTGTGTGTGTCTATTTGTCAATAACAGCTGGTGCGCGATGTCTAATATTAAAGAAGTCTCTAGGTATTGCTCGCCTGAGGTAGAGTACCTTACGATAAGCTGTAGACCACACTATCTACCTAGAGAGTTCTCATCTATATTATTCTTAGCTTTCTATTTACCACCACAATGCTGACACTAAGACCGCACTCAACCAGCTGTATAAGGCCATAAGCAAACAAGAAAAATGCTCATCCAGAAGTGGTGCCCCTAGTGACTGGGGACTTTAATGCAGGCAAACTTACATCTGTTTTACCTAATTTCTACCAACATTTCACATGTGCAACCAGAGGGAAAGAGAACTCTAGACCACCTTTACTCCACACACAGTGATGCATATAAAGCTCTTCCCCCCCGCCCTCCATTTGGCAAATCTGACCATAATTCTATGCTCCTGATTCCTGCTTACAAGCAAAAACTAAAGAAGGAAGTACTAGTGACTTGCTCAATACGGAAGTGGTCAGATGACGCGGACTGTTTTGCTAGCACAGACTGGAATATGTTCCGTGATTCATCAAATGGCGTTGAGGAGTGTACCACATCAGTCATCGGCTTCATCAATAAGTGCACCAACGACGTTGTCCCCACAGTGACTGTGCGTAGATATCCCAACCAGAAGCCATGGATTAGAGGCCAGATCCACATTGAGCTCAAGGCTAGAGCTGCCGCTTTCAAGGAGCGTTACACTAATCTGGACCCTTATAAGAAATCCCGCTATGCCCTCAGATGAAACATTAAAAAAGCAAAGCATCAATACAGGATTAAGATTGAATCCTACTACATCGGTTCTGAAGCTTGTCGGATGTGGCAGGGCTCGAAAACTATTACGGACTACAAAGGGAAACCCAGACGTGAGCTGCCCAGTGTCGTGAGCCGACCAGACGATCTAAATGCCTTTTATGCTTGCTTCGAGGCAAGCAACACTGAAGCATGCACGAGAGCACCAGCTGTTCTGGACAACTGTGTGATAACGCTCTTGGTCGCCGATGTGAGACTTTTAAACAGGTCAACATTCACAATGCAGCGGGAACAGGATTACCAGGACATGTACTCAAAGCATGCGCGGACCAACTGGAAAGTGTCTAAATGGACATTTTCAACCTCTTCCTGACTGAGTCTGTAATATCTACATGTTTCAAGCAGACCACCATAGTTCCTGTGCCCAAGGAAGTGAAGGTAACCAGCCTAAATGATTACCGCCCCGTAGCACTCACGTCGGTAGGCATGGAGTGCTTTGAAATGTGAGAATGCTGGCTAGGAAAAACTCCCTAGAAAGGCCAAAACCTAGAGAGGAACCAGGCTATGTGGGGTGGCCAGTCCTCTTCTGGCTGTGCCGGGTGGAGATTATAACAGAACATGGCCAAGATGTTCAAATGTTCATAAATGACCAGCATGGTCAAATAATAATAATAATAATCACAGGCAGAACAGTTGAAACTGGTGCAGCAGCACGGCCAGGTGGACTGGGGACAGCAAGGAGTCATCATGTCAGGTAGTCCTGAGGCATGGTCCTAGGGCTCAGGTCCTCCGAGAGAGAGAAGAGAGTTAGAGAGAGCATACTTAAATTCACACAGGACACCGGATAGGACAGGAGAAGTACTCCAGATATAACAAACTGACCCCCCCCGACACAAACTACTGCAGCATAAATTCTGGAGGCTGAAGCACCCCCACACCACTAGAGGGATATCTTCAACCACCAACTTACCATCCTGAGACGAGGCTGAGTATAGCCCACAAAGATCTCTGCCATGGCACAACCCAAGGTCAACCCAAGATCACTGACAATGAGGAGACACACCTATAGGGAGTAGGTCCGAGACCTGTCAGTGTGGTACCAGGACAACAACCTCTCCCTCAATGTGAGCAAGACAAATGAGCTGATCGTGGACTATGGGAAAAGGCGGGCCGAACAGGCCCCCATTAACATCAATGGGGCTATAGTGGAGCGGGTCGAGAGTTTCAAGTTCCTTGGTGTCCACATCCCCAATGAACTATCATGGTCCAAACACACCAAGACAGTCATGAAGATTTCACAATACCTTTTCCCCCTCAGTAGACTGAAAATATTTAGCAGGGGTTCCCAGATCCTCAAAGTTCTACAGCTGCACCATCGAGAGCATCCTGCCCAGTTGCATCACTGCCTGGTATGGTAATTTGTTTACACTGTTGCTACTCGCTGTTTATTATCTATGCATAGTCACTTCAACCCTACCTACATGTACAAATTACCTCTACCCCCACATTGATTCAATACCGGTACTCACTGTATATAGCATCGTTATTTTATTGTGTTACTTTTAATTATTTTTTCGTAACTCTTATCTTCAACTGCACTGTTGGTTATGGGCTTGTAATAAGCATTTCACGGTAAGGTCTACGCATGTTGTATTCGGCGCATTTGAACAAATAAAGTTTCTTTGATTCAGTATGTGTTTAACTCATACAAAGGACAAAACCAAGAGTTTTTCATGTATACTAGCTGGAAAACATGCAAAAAGCATGTTGTATAAGCCAATTGAGAGAGAATGTACAGGAAAATCTCAAGCTGTTTAGATTTGTATCCTACTTTGTTTTTCACCCATTTTACTATAGTTGCATTAGGGTTAGAATGAGTGCTTGGCAGGTACGGGCTGCTTGTTGGTTTTGGAACACAGCATGTACCTTGTTCAGGTTGATGATATGATGAGGGAAAGAACCGCGTCTGAGGCTGACTTGATTGCTACAGCAGAAGTGACTCCCTCCCCTGATACTCACCCGCTGTTTCAAGTTGTATGTACAGGATTTTTTATTTCACCTTTATTTAACCAGGTAGGCAAGTTGAGAACAAGTTCTCATTTACAATTGCGACCTGGCCAAGATAAAGCAAAGCAGTTCGACAGATACAACGACACAGAGTTACACACTGTACAAAACAAACATACAGTCAATAATACATTATAAACAAGTCTATATACAATGTGAGCAAATGAGGTGAGAAGGGAGGTAAAGGCAAAAAAGGCCATGGTGGCAAAGTAAATACAATATAGCAAGTAAAACACTGGAATGGTAGTTTTGCAATGGAAGAATGTGCAAAGTAGAAATAAAAATGATGGGGTGCAAAGGAGCAAAATAAATAAATTAAATGCAGTTGGGAAAGAGGTAGTTGTTTGGGCTAAATTATAGGTGGGCTATGTACAGGTGCAGTAATCTGTAAGATGCTCTGACAGTTGGTGCTTAAAGCTAGTGAGGGAGATACGTGTTTCCAGTTTCAGAGATTTTTGTAGTTCGTTCCAGTCATTGGCAGCAGAGAACTGGAAGGAGAGGCGGCCAAAGAAAGAATTGGTTTTGGGGGTGACTAGAGAGATATACCTGCTGGAGCGTGTGCTACAGGTGGGAGATGCTATGGTGACCAGCGAGCTGAGATAAGGGGGGACTTTACCTAGCAGGGTCTTGTAGATGACATGCAGCCAGTGGGTTTGGCGACGAGTATGAAGCGAGGGCCAGCCAACGAGAGCGTACAGGTCGCAATGGTGGGTAGTATATGGGGCTTTGGTGACAAAACGGATTGCACTGTGATAGACTGCATCCAATTTGTTGAGTAGGGTATTGGAGGCTATTTTGTAAATTACATCGCCAAAGTCGAGGATTGGTAGGATGGTCAGTTTTACAAGGGTATGTTTGGCAGCATTAATGAAGGATGCTTTGTTGCGAAATAGGAAGCCAATTCTAGATTTAACTTTGGATTGGAGATGTTTGATATGGGTCTGGAAGGAGAGTTTACAGTCTAACCAGACACCTAAGTATTTGTAGTTGTCCACGTATTCAGAGCCACGTATTCTAAGTCAGAGCCGTCCAGAGTAGTGATGTTGGACAGGCGGGTAGGTGCAGGTAGCGATCGGTTGAAGAGCATGCATTTAGTTTTACTTGTATTTAAGATCAATTGGAGGCCACGGAAGGAGAGTTGTATGGCATTGAAGCTTGCCTGGAGGGTTGTTAACACAGTGTCCAAAGAAGGGCCGGAAGTATACAGAATGGTGTCGTCTGCGTAGAGGTGGATCAGAGACTCACCAGCAGCAAGAGCGACCTCATTGATGTATAGAGAGAAAAGATTCGGTCCAAGAATTGAACCCTGTGGCACCCCCATAGAGACTGCCAGAGGTCCGGACAGCAGACCCTCCGATTTGACACACTGAACTCTGATTGACAGAGTCGAAAGCCTTGGCCAGATCAATGAATACGGCTGCACAGTAATGTTTCTTATCGATGGCGGTTAAGATATCGTTTAGGACCTTGAGCGTGGCTGAGGTGCACCCATGACCAGCTCTGAAACCAGATTGCATAGCAGAGAAGGTATGGTGAGATTCAAAGTGGTCTGTAATCTGTTTGTTGACTTGGCTTTCGAAGACCTTAGAAAGGCATGCTCGGATAGATATAGGTCTGTAGCAGTTTGGGTCAAGAGTGCCCCCCCTTTGAAGAGGGGGATGACCGCAGCTGCTTTCCAATCTTTGGGAATCTCAGATGACACGAAAGAGAGGTTGAACTGGCTAGTAATAGGGGTGGCAACAATTTCGGCAGATAATTTTAGAAAGAAAGGGTCCAGATTTTCTAGCCCGGCTGATTTGTAGGGGTCCAGATTTTTCAGCTCTTTCAGAACATCAGCTGAATGGATTTGGGAGAAGGAGAAATGGGGAAGGCTTGGGCGAGTTGCTGTTGGGGGTGCAGTGCTGTTGCCCGGGGTAGGAGTAGCCAGGTGGAAAGCATGTCCAGCTGTAGAAAAATGCTTATTGAAATTCTCAATTATGGTGGATTTATCAGTGGTGACAGTGTTTCCTATCTTCAGTGCAGTGGGCAGCTGGGAGGAGGTGTTCTTATTCTCCATGGACTTTAGTGTCCCAGAACTTTTTTGAGTTAGTGTTGCAGGAAGCAAATTTCTGCTTGAAAAAGCTACACTGTCCAACAAAATTCTTACTGGCAGGTTCCTTCTGGACAATTCAACAACTATAATAAAAGTTTAGATTACAAACATAAAGTAAATGGCTCAGTAGAATATAATAAACATTTTAAGTATAATACAGGAAGGCACAATTTATGGTGCAATATTAACACGTCTATCAGGAAAGGGGGGCATTGGGGGCAAGTGTTTAAATTTGATGTAATGGTCTATGCAGTTTGATGATACAGTAGAATATCCATGGTGTATGCGTTGATGATAATAATCTCTTTCTCTTCCTCCCTGGTGCCCAGGCCTCCAAGCAACACAGACTGAAGCGCTACCACAGTCAGAGCTATGTCAATGGCTCCAAGTGTGACCTGAACGGGAACCCCAGGGAGACTGAAGTCAGGGTGAGAGCCTATGCGATGGGGTCTTAATATTGCAATAAACATCAGTAAGGACAACCTGTGTTTTGTATTGCATTTAATAAATCTTGTAAAACTCCACACATTAGATATGACTGGTGTGGCTCCTTGACAATCCATGACTTCTGGCCCCTGATTTGCTCTGGTCTGTGTCGTCCAGTTTGTGTGTGAGGAGGGCTCGGGGGACTACGTGGCCCGTGTGGATGAGCCCCAGTCGTGCCGCTACGTGCTGACGGTCCACACCACCCGCACCTGCCAGCACCCCTTCCTGCGCCCGCCCTACACCGCCAAGCCCCAGGGCATTGTGTGTCAGCCAGCCCTCAGCACCCAGCAGTACATGGACTATGTCAAGGCCCAAGTCTGTGAGTCAACAGGGGCTGGGGGTCTTTGGGAGGGTGCTTGGCCTATACAGTGGTTGCTCAACTAAATGTTTTGTGATTATGCTGTGGGACTTAGAGGTAATTTGTGGTTTAATACGGTACCCTGTATCACTACTTCATTGCTCTAGACCAGCGCAATGGGGAGTTGGAGCACTGATTATCCTTTTGGGTCCCAAGCGCTACTATGTCTCTAACTGACAATTAATGGGCAACATAAACCAAATAGAAACTGAGTCCTCACATGTCCTCAACTGGCAGCTTCATTAAATAGTAGCCACAAAACACCAGTCTCAACGTCAACAGTGAAGAGGCGACTCCGGGATGCTGACCTTCTAGGCAGTCATTTCTAAGTCATTTATCCCCGGCACCTACATAAAGCTGAGTGACTCACTCATTCATGGCTTTGGATCAAAATAAGTACCAACATTCTTTCTGATAGTCTTTAATAAAGAAATGTTTTGGTTATCCTGACTTAGACACCATCTACAGTATTATAATAGCCCATTATGGGCTATTAGCAGGACAATATACCTTTACCAACACCTCTGTATTTTGGTACTCTGTGCATGGCAATTGATCAGCGTTAAACTTTGTGGATAGGGCCTCCCGAGTGGCGCAGCGGTCTAAGACACTGCATTACTACAGATGCTGCTTTGATACCTGTGCCAGCCGCCACCGGGAGACCCATGAGGCGGCTTTTGGTTTCTCACCCTCTAAAAACAGAAATAAACCATTCTAAATAACAAACTTTATTTACAAATTAGTGAGAATGTCTCACCCCATGTTTAAGAATGGCCTTTTCTCGCTCACTAGGTTAAATGAAAACAAAATCATCTCCAAAATATAATTAATTTTTAAACAAAGCGATTTATTATTAATTAGTTTCAAATGATATGAATGCCCATTCGATATTCTCACAGATCAGATTTGCCCTAATGAAAAATGCCTCTTAGATATTAATTTAGAATCCTCCAATCCTCTTATGCTCTTAGTACTGTAGCCTTCTCCCGACCATCACGTTATACAGGATGGAACGGAAAATATGGCATTACCGGAAACCCTGAGGGTTTCGTTTTTCTTCCAATAGTAACGCCATAATATTCAATTAATTAAGCTACATTTCTTAAAATCAATCCCATATACTATGTTCTTACAAAAGAGTTGTACAATTCTTTAGTCTTCAATATTGGCATTACTATCAAATGCTTCTCAAAGATGCCCTCTGGTGGTCTAACTAGCATTAATGGTAAAAATGGCTGACAATCACAACGTGCTGCAGTATGATGCAACTTTTTAAAGGAGGAACCACTATGTACTGTGATATGGAGCCAGACTAAATATTTTAATTGGTACTTTCCTGATTTCACAAGCCCTAATGAATAATGTAACTCTGCTTCTCGCTCTGTCTTTCATTTTCAGCGGATACGAAACGTAAAGTGGAGCAGATCTCAGAGGAGCTGAAGACTCTTGATGAGATGTTGGCTGGGGACGAGGGGACAGACGAGGACTCGGCGACGCCAACTGATGACCCAGATGTCCTGGGGTCAGACACAAAAGGTACAAATCCCGTTTGCTTAATCAAAGTACTTAATTTATTGGACAGCTTGCTTGCAGGATTTTATAATGAAAGCATCATATTGAGAAATAATCTGTCCTCTTGATTCATTCCTCTTGGACCAGATGCAGTTCTGACCTCTGAAGAGCCCGAGGATTCTGATTTCTGGGAGGGAGTGACAAAGCCAGGGAGTACCACAGCAACTGACACCACTTCAGAGCATCAGGTACAGTCAGTGATCGTCATATCTTTGAACGTATGCCTTAGTCTTCCACAAGATGGCACCAACAGTGTTTTGTTTTCACAGGCTGGAGAGGATGCCTATGATAATCAGCTCACAGACAATGAGGTCACAGAGGATGGTAATATATTAAACTGGAATTTATTTATTTTTTCACTGTAATATCACTTCTGATGCTTTCAAGTATTTTCCTTTTGGTTAATATCCATCTGGTGTTTTTCTTACTCCTCATAGCTTTTGGAGATGAACAATTTAACTTCAAGATCATCACTGACCCTGCAGACCTGATGAAATTTGTGCAGCATCTCAAAGAGAGCAACAGAAAGGTTAGTGCTGCCTTTAGGTCATGGCACAGTTTACTTTTACCCATAACAATGTATTCATAATTCAGTGACATTTTTGTGCATTTCATTTCAATATGGTTAATTCTGAGTTTGTTCTCAGAAAGCAGAAAATGAAGCCAAACAAGAACGAGAGGAACTCCAAAACGAGAAGGAAAAGGAGAGTGATGAGGAGGGGGATGAAGAAGAGCATCTCTTGCTGCAGGAGTTTGAGGAGGAGATAGCTGACATCTCAGTACCTTCTGCCAACATTGAGGAAATGAAAGGGGAAATGCAAAAAGAGTTTGACAACATCATAGACGAGGTGCGAACAGACACTAGAGATGCTAGACAAGTGTACAGGCTGTAAATGGGTCTCTGTAATAGAACAGGTTATTGAGTGCTCAACTACATTATTGGCCAAACATGTGAGGTAGATGGACATCTAAATTACCATTATTTTGTCAACATGTTAATATTTTGATTGATAATGTTGCTTTGTGGGGTTTCTCTTTTTTGTTCTAGGCTCAGCAAGAACTGGAGACCGAGGGTCTGAAGGGGGAGTTTGACCGCACTCAGGCAACCCAGACCCTGGAGGCTACTCTGGACAAGCTGCTGGACCGCCTGGAGGACAAAGAGGCCAGGGACACAGAGGCAGAGCCCCAGACAGAGGGAGGCCAGAGGGCCAACGACCCAGCCAGGGGCAGTCCCAGCCTGGCCCCTCGACAGCCAGGTAACTGGACCTCCACCCTCTGGGCCTGGCTCTGTGTTCATAGATCATACATCTACATTCCGTGTATATTCATTTCTATGTAGATGTCTGTCATAATTTCTTGTTCCATCTCATGTTCAGTACCTTTTTGGAGATTCGCTGTTCAATGCTCAGGAGAGAGTAAAATGGGAGTAGGCTATATCAGTATACTTACAGTCCCATATATAGAGAAAGGGAATCATAGAATACCGGTAGTGAATTGAAAACTCTTGAGCGATCCCACCCACATTGCTGGCTTTAACTCCTACATCCTGTTGCCCTACTTTTACTTGTTGGGAGGTGACCTCTGTTGTTTGTCCCTCTTTTGTCTCGTCACCCCAGACCAAGCGGCTGACGACCTTGTTAAGATCAGAGTTACTAAGTATAAGACAGGCAGCAGTCCCGATGGGGAGGTCAAAGTTCAGGAGATGGGCGAAGGTGACCCCCAGTGGCAGCACATTAAGGACGTGGTTAAAGAACAGCTAGAGAAGGCGGGACTGAAGGCCGAAGGTAGGAAGGGGAGTGCCCAAAAACACACGGCCTGTCTCTCTTTTCCTCCTGATATCTTTAGCGTGTGATCATGTCACTCTTCTCATCTAATTTGGGCTATTTAGGTCAGGTTCCAAAAATAGAAGGGGGTCACTGGCAAAACAGAGCTATGCTTTGCATGATCTCGTATCTGTTGAAATGGGTTTTTAAATTCCTGCAGATCTCTGGTGTGTGGCAAAGTTAATGTGTGAATATATTATCTGAGGAAGCTTCTGGGTGTGCTTGTCATATTAACATTTCAAAATAGGCTTATCTTATTTTAGGCTGGAGTTGACTGATACTATGTTGCTTCTTGTGTAAATATTTTCCGCCTGGATTTGAATGATTTGTATATAGCATGAAATATATTTTTAAGAGGTGTAGATGCAACAGTCACACTGTCTCATCCATTTTCATCTGTCTCTTGTGTGCTTTCCATGTCTCGTTTCTATTATCTATTCTCATTTTGTGTGGTATTGTGTCAGAAGCTTTTCAATAGGGTTGCTGGCTGTTTGTGCAGAGTTGCACATTTTAAGCTGTCCATATTCTAGTGTGTGTGTATATGTGGGTGCGCACGTGCTTTGGTCTATGTGAAACGCTTGTTAGTATTGTAAAGTTGAAAATTATTTTTTTAAGGTAAAATTGAGGTGAAGATTATAACACGAAGGACAGCTGAGGAGGCTGGGGACCAGTGGTTGACTGAAGAAGATACCAAGTCCTTCAGAGAGCTGCTCATCAACCTACTGGTAATTACAATTTTAAAAAATCAACCTTTTAAAAAACACTACAGAGTTTCCTCTTCAGTCTAGAAAAAGGTTTTGATATGTGTTGAAAAAGATCTGAAAGGACATTTTCTCTATTTGGTTCAACGACTGCTCTCAAAACCAACATAAGCAATTGATGGAGAGGGAAGCAGTTTAACATTTTGGAAGATGTTTAAGTAATGTATGAGTAATTGTGTGAGCTATTATTTTTGCTCTTCCCTGTATTTCTCTCAGACAGGGGGAACAGAAGAGGTTTACAAGGAGCAAAAGAGACAGCAGGAGTTGGAAAACAACTACAGATTTGTATGGGGAGAGAGACAGGAAGAGGCCCAGTCCACCAGTACTGCACCGGACTCGGACGATGTGGAGTTATGAGCTCTGGGGAGACATTTCCTCGCATCGTGGGAACCAAGCACCTGTGGAGGCTAGGAGACAAGGAGTGTCCCTCTCCCCTGTCAGAGCTCTGAACTCACTGTCAAGTCTCAGCCTCCCCTGGGGCCCCACTGGTAAAACCAGTGTCCACAGACACACCTGTTTCCACACTCAGAAATGTGTTGTGTCCGTGTCAGGCACTTATGTACCTTGCACAAACCAATCCAATTGTCTCAGCTGTGGTAGTGTAATAGTGTCAGGTTTTTTTTCTCTCTAGTGAGAGGCCAATGTGATGGCTGAAAAAGCATAATTTCAATGTTGATTGCTGTCAGTTGGAATCAGAGGGTGAAAAACACCATGGACTGGACAATTTGCACATGTGAAAATGTCTCTTTCTTGGACTGTATATGATGTTGAACTTTGCATTTCTACAGAACTATGATACCCTCTCCTGTATCCACATAGCAGTGCTTATAATTACTCCTCTATTTGTTTGCTGCTCTACACTGATTAAATCACCTCAATGAGTGATGCACTGGGGGAATTGACCTGGTATTTACACTTGGCTTCACAACTGGATGAATACAATATGTTTGCAAAAGGAGTGTTTTGTTCAATTTATCTTTTTATTTAAAAAAAAAAATTTCTGCAATGTTTAAAGAATGCAGTTTGGAATCCTGAAAAAGATTAAGACACATGCTGTTGTAGGCTGGGTACCAGCGTCTCCACTCTCTGTACTCCATGTCATGTGCCAAAGAGGCTGGCCTTTCTGCTATCTTCAATGAACACTCTATTGTTAATGAGCTCGAGCAGATCCTGATTCGATCGGAATTCTTGTCACTTTTTTTCTCCACAGAACATGTTGGTATCCGGTTGCTTTTTTTTGTTTGTCCAGATGAAACCAATCTGTGAAAGTTTCTACAGTAGCACAAGTCTAAATTCTCAAACTAAATACATACTGCAATTCCATCCACAAAATGCTTTAATTCAACTTGCTAACAGCTAAATGTTTTTAAAAAAATGGTTATAAATTATCGTTCTATTTCCGATGCTCCACATGTTGTCAAGGAAAATATGTTAATTCCGGCAGCCAATGAGCAGCTCCGCTGTAAATCCAGCACATTAAACAGTCTCTTTGGCAATGATAAGGGGTGGAATGTTAGCTTAAGAGGCTGGTACTCAGACTAATGTTGTTGTGGTTTAGAGGTTGAACCACAGTTTTTAACTATTTAAATCAGAACGAGTGTCATTTAGTATAGCTTTTCCTCTTTAATTACATTACCAAGTTAATTTCGTCATTGTGGAATTGACATGCTTGTTGAAGCAATCATACTTCATATGGATTTTGTAGTATTTTAAAAGAAGAGAAATGTTTCTGGAAACTTGACATTTATAAAATTTGAATGTTCAAAACTGTTATTTGAAGTTCAAGATTATATTTAGCTCTAATGGCATTTAGAACCAAAGGATACTCAAATGTAATTTCTCTGAAATAAGTATTGGAGCTCATCTAGTGAGAGAAATGGACACCCTCCCTAAAAGTAATTTTGAGCTGCCTTGTCAAATTTGTTCAGCCAAAAACGTTATTTTCAACATTGTGCTCATAGGGCAGCTGTTCTTATCAACAACTCCATTTTAAAGTTACAACCTTGGCATAGGACAACATAGGAAACTGGTTAGAAAACGGACGTTTCTGACTTGCTAACAGAATGAGCGCAGTACATGTATAACTACAACCAGTTAACGATTCGGAAATGTCAGCGTTTCCTAGTTCCGACTAGCACCTGAACTTGGCATTGTTTTGTGCAAAGTTTTTTTCAGAGATGTCGAAGGCGTCACAGGCTGACAACACCGCGGGTGCGTTGCAAAAATACATTTAGAAATCTATGTTATTCAATTATTGCGCCAAGGCGCGCATCTGCTTTGCCAAGGGCTAAAATAGAAGTCAGTTCTATTTCTGACGCAGATCGCGCTGTAAGTCCTGCCTTTCCCATCTCCTCATTGGTTGTTAGAAGCAGGTACCCAGCAGGGACTGAAAGACAAATGAGGTCAGTGGCGGTAATGCACCTAATTTATTAAAGTTGCCAATCTCATAAAGTCAAGAGAAGGAAAAGGCCTGGAAGGTGGAGAGATGACTCAAAATGGTTTGGTTGATTGTTTTATGAGTGGATTAATTGTCAAGGTAGAGGATCTTGTGCATTTCAGGTAAAATAACTCAATGTTTATATCCCATGATAAATTAGCTAGGAACAGCAAGCTAGCTAAATAGGACAAATTAGGTAGCAATTGCTAGCTAAATTGCCATGTTTAATGCTTTTTTGATCTGTCCCCAAATTAATATAATTGGTTCAGAGTTTATTTTGATATTTTAACCTGCATGTCGTGATCGTGTAATTGTAGCTCATCAAAATATATAAATAGTTTGGCTTGAACATGTGAGGGGATCATTTTTATATGAAGTTAAAACCATTATAAGCACACTTCCCTGAGAGATATTATAGGGTGAAGAGGTCAAACAGATCCAATGTTGATACATTGTAAGTTATTACACTACACTAGATGGACACCCTCCCTAAAAGTAATTTTGAGCTGCCTTGTAAAATCTGCATACTCATACCTAGCTGATTTAAAATAAAGACCATTAAAATAACATGGTAAGAAATGCCACAGTGATTATTGATATTTTGAGGAATTCGTGGTTTCAATTTTTAGGTGATTGGCCTATATGAAGGAAACGACTGCTTTTTCTGTTAACAACCCCATAACACCCTCACACTTTCAACATTTTTTTGAAGTAATGAAGCTTGTATCATAAGGATCATATTTTCTAGTACAGTAGCTACTTGGTTAAAACGTTTCCCTTACGTCAATGATTGTACAATGCTCTGGTGCCACTCAATGATGGTTGTGCCTGTTGCGTGTCGAATAGAAATAGAGGGCGGGGACTAAAGGCAAGAAACCGCAAAGGATTAACCAATCAAGGGATTCCGATACATTTTGTGGGCCTGTACATTCTAATATAATTATCAGAAACTGGAGTGTATTTATTCCGCCTATTCTGTTGCAAAACGTTTCTTAAACGGAAGCAAACGAAAGGGGGAGGGAGCTACCCGAATTTGTCCAATAGAAACTAGTTTTGCTCTCTTTGATTTGTTTGGTTCTTAAACGGGTTTCGTAATGAATACACCCTTGATGTTGACGTTTCCAGTACCTCATTGTGCAGCCCACCCACCCATAAAGAGGCTTTTAACATCAAAGTTTAACCTGTGGCTAAAGTAGTTCAATTTCCTATTGACAGTAATAAATTAACGGACTTTACGCACCAGTGAAAGACACCGGATAATCGATATTGTTTTAGGCTGACAATTGGAATTGATGTCTCATTTCTCATCCATGCTAACGTCACCTGGCTGTCTAAAATTGATGATGTGAGATGAGGCGGCTAGCGACAACATAGCTATTCAGCAAGCTGAAGAATACTCAAAGGAAAGAGAAGAAAAGACTTCACTTCTCTCACTAGTTTAACGCCAAGTGGAATTTCGTATTTGTTTTGACGAAATTGTGTTTAACTCGTGAGCAAATGTCTAAATTATAGTTAATCTTAGTCCAACACGCGCCACAGTTTTCCGACGTTTCAACTGGATCAAAGAGTGACTTTTCCGCAATGGAATTAAAGTAATGGTAAGTGCGAGCTAGCCTGATTACCCAGTTCCCTTTGTATTCCTTGGATATCATCACATTTTATTGTGTTACAAAGTTTGATTAAAATAAATTCATGTTAGCAGGCAATATTAACTAGGGACATTGTGTCACTTCTCTTGTGTACATTGCTCGCAGAGTCGGGGTATCATTCTACAGTTTGGGCTGCCTGGCTCGTTGCGAACTAATTTTCCAGAATTGTACATAATTATGACATAACATAGAAAGTTGTGCAATGTAACAGCAATATTTAGACTCAGGGTTGCCACCCATTCGATAAAATACGGAATGGTTCAGTATTTCACTGAAATAAACGTTTTGTTTTCGAAATTAGTTTCCAGATTTTACCATATTAATGACCAAAGGCTCATATTGCTGTGTTTATTATAAGTCTATGATTTGATAGAGCAGTCTGACTGAGCGGTGTTAGGCTGCTGCCTGCAGGGTTTACTGCGTTTGCCAGAAGCTCTTAGCAATGCTTGAATCACAGCGCTGTTTATGATTTAAAGCCTATCAACTCCCGAGATTAGGCTGGCAATTGCTAAACATTCAATAGTCAAAGATATATGTTAGTCATAATTCCTATAACTACATTTTTTTTTTTTTTGTGAATTTTACCCCTTCTCCCCATTTTCGTGGTATCAAATTGTTTAGTAGCTACTATCTTGTCTCATCGCTACGGCTCCAGTACGGGCTCGGTAGAGACGAAGGTTGAAAGTTATGCGTCCTCCGATACACAACCCTTCTTAACACAGCGCCATCCAACCTGGAAGCCAACCGCACCAATGTGTCGGAGGAAACACCGTGCACCTAGCAACCTTGGTTAGCGCGCACTGTGCGATGAGACAAGGACTTCCCTACCGGCCTAACCCGGACGACTCTAGGCCAATTGTGCGTCGCCCCACGGACCTTCCAAACCCAGACTCTCTGGTGGCGCAGCTAGCGCTGCAGTACAGCACCCTTAACCACTGCGCCACCCGGGAGGCCCTACTCTGAAACTTCTTAACTGGGAATATTGACCCACCAGCTTTCATATTTTCTGAGCAAGGAAGTTAAATGTTAGCTTTTTTACATGGCACATATTGCACTTTTACTTTCTTCTCCAACACTTTTTGCATTTAAACCAAAGTGAGCATGTTTCATTATTTGAGACTAAATATATTTTATTTATGTATTATATTAAGTTAAAATAAGTGTTCATTGTTCATTCAGTATTGTTGTAATTGTCATTTTTATATATATTTTATTATTGAAAAAAAATAGACTCCGATACCGATTTAATAAAATCTTCACTGATTAATCGGTATCGAACTTTTTTGGTTCTCCAATAATTGGCGTTGAAAAATCATAGTCGGTCGACCTCTAGCCGGTACATACATTTATGCCTGAGATCTCAAATAGAAATGCATTTAAAGAGTCATGACTCATGCACTTTCTTATGTGCTTAGCACCTTGTTATATGTTAAGCAAAGCCTCGGTTTTTCGGATGACTGCCTTGCCTGGTTCACCAATTGCTTTGCAGACAGAGTTCAGTGTGTCAAATCGGAGGGCATGTTGTCCGGTCCTCTGGCAGTCTCTATGGGGGTGCCACAGGGTTCAATTCTCGGGCTGACTCTTTTCTCTGTATATATCAATGATGTTGCTCTTGCTGCGGGTGATTCCCTGATCCACCTCTACGCAGACGACACCATTGTATACACTTTCGGCCCGTCATTGGACACTGTGCTATCTAACCTCCAATCGAGCTTCAATGCCATACAACACTCCTTCCGTGGCCTCCCAACTGCTCTTAAACGCTAGTAAAACCAAATGCATGCTTTTCAACCGATCGCTGCCTGCACCCGCATGCCCGACTAGCATCACCACACTGGATGGTTCCGACCTTGAATATGTGGACACCTATAAGTACCTAGGTGTCTGGCTAGACTGCAAACTCTCCTTCCAGACCCATATCAAACATCTCCAATCGAAAATCAAATCAAGAATCGGCTTTCTATTCCGCAACAAAGCCTCCTTCACTCACGCTGCCAAGCTTACCCTAGTAAAACTGACTATCCTACCGATCCTCGACTTCGGCGACGTCATCTACAAAATTGCTTCCAACACTCTTCTCAGCAAACTGGATGCAGTTTATCACAGTGCCATCCGTTTTGTCACTAAAGCACCTTATACTACCCACCACTGCGACTTGTATGCTCTAGTCGGCTGGCCCTCGCTACATATTCGTCGCCAGACCCACTGGCTCCAGGTCATCTACAAGGCCATGCTAGACAAAGCTCCGCCTTATCTCAGCTCACTGGTCACGATGGCAACACCCATCCGTAGCACACACTCCAGCAGGTGTATCTCATTGATCATCCCTAAACCCAACACCTCATTCGGCCGCCTTTCGTTCCAGTACTCTGCTGCCTGTGACTGGAACGAATTGCAAAAATCGCTGAAGTTGGAGACTTTTATCTCCCTCACCAACTTCAAACATCAGCTAGCTGAGCAGCTAACCGATCGCTGCTGCTGTACATAATCTATTGGTAAATAGCACACCCATTTTCACCTACCTCATCCCCACAGTTTTTATTTATTTACTTTTCTGCTCTTTTGCACACCAATATCTCTACCTGTACATGATCATCTGATCATTTATCACTCCATTGTTAATCTGCTAAATTGTAATTATTCGCCTACCTCCTCATGCCTTTTGCACACAATGTATATAGACTCTATTTTTTTTCTGTGCTATTGACTTGTTTATTGTTTACTCCATGTGTAACTCTTTGTTGTTGCCTGTTCACACTGCTATGCTTTATCTTGACCAGGTCGGAGTTGTAAATGAGAACTTGTTCTCAACTAGCCTACCTGGTTAAATAAAGGTAAAAAAATAAATACAGTTTACTACTGTATAAGCCTATTTTCTGTTTGTGCAGTCTTCTAGGAACCACATTGTGAACAGCTTTGATAAAATACATTTTCAGAGGCTCCGGTTTCTTTTCTCCCTGGTGAATTGTAAACCGTGTTCTCCTCAGAGGGCTTAGGGTATTTATGTCATTTATCATGACTCGTTACCATACACCAGGTACAGATTAACAGTAGCAATGTACATTTGTATGCCTATAAATCCTCTTAGATTAGCAGTCTTCTTTCCTGGAGTGAAATTAAATTGTGTATTTATCTTTAATTCTTCATACAGAGTGCAGCGTTGTGATTAACAGTAGCCTAATTGCTTAGAAGATCATAGTGTGCCCTTAGGCGATATTTCCATATACTCTTAAATGCTATAAAATTTATAAAAAGGCATGTGTTATCCATGTTATTTAGAACAATGGGGTCTGTACCTCTGCAGTGTTGGAATAGGACCTGGGTCCAGACTGATGGAGAATAGGACCTGGGTCCAGACTGATGGAGAATAGGACCTGGGTCCAGACTGATGGAGAGTAGGACCTGGGTCCAGACTGATGGAGAATAGGACCTGGGTCCAGACTGATGGAGAATAGGACCTGGGTCCAGACGGATGGAGAATAGGACCTGGGTCCAGACGGATGGAGAATAGGACCTGGGTCCAGACGGATGGAGAATAGGACCTGGGTCCAGACGGATGGAGAATAGGACCTGGGTCCAGACGGATGGAGAATAGGACCTGGGTCCAGACTGATCAGTAATGAACGCTGAATTATCAAGTGCAATAAATCATCCACACCCCCTTTTAAATCAGCTGTTTTCTTGAAGGAGCAAAGCATGCACACATTTAAAAACCATATGCTAATTATCCTTCTATTTATTAAATGTCTTGCACAATTAACTTAATTTGTTTTTATCACTTTACAATTATGTGGGGAAATTACCCCTGTAAACGTAATTTGCTTATATGACGCACAAGTAGAGGAGAGTCTCATTTCATACAAGCGCATTTTGTTTCAAAGTTTGATTTTCAAAAAGAGGAGAGTAGAGATGAGGAGAGGACGGAGGTGAGCAAAGCCAACTGAGATTCCCCTATATACGGTTGCAACATTTTTGGGAAAGTTGGCAGATTTTTGAAACCCTAAGTGAGCAATATGTTTGTAACATTGACAATAAAATCAAAGTATGAAATTGCAATACATATTGTATCGACACCCAAGTATCGTGATAATACCATATTGTGAGGTACCTGGCAAAAAAAATCATAATTACCAGACCGATCAATAGACCAAGGTGTCATGGACCATTTACTGAATGCCCAAGATAACACCAGGTGTTAATAATTGCTCTCCTATTTAAACCAGTTCTACCAGTGATGCTGCTATGCCAATGTGGCCAATGAGAGGGTAAAACCTTTTGGCCCAATTTATCTTTCACCTTGGCTTTATCCTATACACATATGAAGCAGCTCATGCTTTGATATGGTATAAAAAGCAGTCAGTTATTCCTTGGATATATTGATTTGACCATGTGTAGGCTATTCATTGTCAGTGGGATCTAACTGTGTGGAAAGTGTGACTACAGTATGTGGTTGCTATAGGATTGTGCTACCTGGTCTTTGGTATAGCATATCAGGAGATCCCCTTATTGATCCCAGGCAGAACTGGGACAGGTTGAAAGAAAAGAGGGAAGGACAAAGGACTGATTGTGTTCCAATGTAATAGTGGATAATCAACTTTTTGACTTGCTGACAAAATGACATTAGCACTACTATAACTTTACTATAACATTGCCTCGTGTCCAATATGTTGTTATGTAATGCTAAACAGATCAAAGGCCTTGGTCTGCCCTCACTGTCTGTACCCATCCCTTCCCCCGTCCTGGCTCTAATCCTGGTGTTTTGTACCATAGGGGGTGAATTGCTGCTCGGACCTCTGTGTGTCTTCCCACTATGTGGACGCGTCCCTCATGTACCTGCTGGAGTACTACACCTACCACCTGTGTGCCTTTGACTACAGGTACCGCTACCAGCCCCTGGCCCCCCTGGGCTACAAGATGGAGGTGTGGGACAGGTCAGAGGGGGGACACTCGTACTCCAAAGAGCAGCCAGCAATCCCGAGTGGGGCGGGTGCATCCAGACAGACAGGAAACAGGAAGTGATGCCTCCTGCTGCTGTAGGGGAGAAGGACCCACCTGCTGCTGCTCAGGATGACTAGCAGTAGCAGCCGTGTGTGTGTGTGTGTATGCTTGCCATTTGAGGCGTGCATGTTTTACACATATGTGCAAATCACCCGCACAAAAGTGAAGAGACGGTGCAAACTGTGGTGCCTCCAAATAAGTGTGCTGTTGTGAAGGATCTGCAAAGACTTTCTGCTGTGATGGCAAGATTGGCCTTTTGGCTGTAAGTTGGTTGGGTTGTCACTGTAGAAACCCCATCCCTTTTTAGTCCTTGTTTTATATTTAACATGATTGTTAGCTCATACCAGTTTTAATCCATGTTGTTTTAATTATCTCAGTTCTTTAACCACTGTCTTAAGACTCATGAAATAATTATTGGATGATTTACTGGCTGATTTTGGATTAGCTTTCCATACCCTAGTCAAAACCTAAGCTACTAGGGGTTGAAAACCAAGCCTGGTCTTAGATCTGCATTTATACCTGTAGAGACGGGTGAAAAGAGTATCTGTAATTAGACGTGAAAAAAAACAGTAGTTCTTTCAGCTTCACTGATTTCCCCCCACTCCTTTTGGAGGGAGAAAGAGGAATCCTAGGAGACCTGGCTTTCTCTATTCTCTATCAGCCCCAGTAGCTTGTGCCTTGTAAATCATGATTGTATGCCCCGTCAGCTGCACATTTTGACACTGCACTGTGACAAGTCTAAGAATGATCTTTTCAGAGAGGAGAAATGTCATTGTTTATACGTTCCACAGATCTAGGCCAATAGGAAGGCCTTATGTTGGGAGGTAGAGATGCCTTTTGAACATGTCGCTTGAACCTACCTACCTGTGCATGATCAATTCAGCTATCTCTGTTGGATTAGGTAATATTTCGTTCATTTGTTTTATTTATATTGAACCAAAATGTAAACGCAACATGCAAAGTGTTGGTCCCATCTTACATGAGCTTAAATAAAAGATCCCAGAAATGTTCCATACGCACAAAAAGCTTATTTCTCTAAAATGTGTTTACATCCCTGTTAGTGAACATTTTTCCTTTGCTAAGGTGATCCATCCACTTGATAGGTGTGGCATATCAAAAAGTTGATTAAACAGCATGATAATTACACAAGTGCACCTTGGCAGTACGTCCAACCGGTTTCACAACCACAGAACACTTGTAACCACACCCGCCCAGGACCTCCACATCTGGCTTCTTCACCTGCGGAATCGTCTGAGACCAGCTGATGAAAGAAATTTGTATTTCTGTCTAATAATTTCCCCTTTGTGGGAGAACTCATTCTGATTGGCTGGGCCTAGCTCCCCCATGGCTGTGCCCCTGTCATGTGAAATCCATAGATTAGGGCCTAATTCATTTATTTAAATTAACTGATTTCCTTATATGAACTGTAATGCCATAAAATCATTGAAATTGTCGCATTTATATTTTTGTTCAGTATACAGTACCTTCAGAAAGTATTCAGACCCATTGACTTTTTTCACATTTAGTTTTTTTCCCTCATCAATCTGCACACACTATCCCATAATGACAAAGCAAAAAATGTTTTTTAGATATGTTTTTTAAAAAATGGTAATAAATTAGCAAAAATCACAGTAAGTATTCAGACCCTTTACTCAGTACTTTGAAGCACTTTTGGCAGCAAATACAGCATCGAGTCTTCTCGGGGATGACGTTACAAGCTTGGCACACCTTTATTTGGGGAGTTTCTCCCATTTCTTCTTTGCAGATCTTCTCAAGCTCTGTCAGGTTGGATGGAGAGTGTTGCTGCACAGCTGTTTAATCAGCTTCTTGATATGCCACACTTGTCGGGTGGATGGATTATCTTGGCAAAGGAGAAATGCTCACTAACATGGATGTAAACAAATTTGTTCACAAAATTGGAGAGAAGGAAGCTTTTTGTGCATATGGAACATTTCTGGGATCTTTTATTTCAGCTCATGAAACATGGGACCAACACTTTAAATGTTGCGTTTTTATATTTTGGTTCTGTGTAGTTTACATTCTTGTCAAAGGGAACGGTGTACAGAACTCTATGTATATGTATGTTTAAGAAGAGTTAGAGTTAAATGTAATCAATTTAATGAAAAGTGCTTTAACCAGCATATTAAAGAAATACATTTTACTTTTACCTTTGGGTCAATTGTGCTTTCTTCTGTTTGAATGGGATTGAGGGGTAGTTAAGTTTTAGGGTCATATATGGTTATATACCCATTTATTATTATTATTATAGGGGGATATAACCATACGTTACAGTATTTTCTCAAAGGTGTGAGTTTACTCAGCTGTGTATTTCTTATCTCTCCCCACCCAGATGGGCTGAATTAGACTGATTTTTATTGACTGAACAGTAAACCTGATATGAGGTGACAATCATCTCAGAGACCGAGGCACTCCAGGGTTACCAAAGATTGGTTGGTATATTATCATGTTTAACAAAACCCTTCATATGGTATAACATATCTAATGTACTACGACCATGTCTAACATAACAGAAACAATGTTCAATACAAAAATAACATTACATTCATTTGCAATACTTTGTGTGTTACAGATATTCATTCATTCTCTTATAGTGGTGACAAAAAGTAAAAATAGTGGTATCACAGCAAGACAATGGTTTCTTAGTGGAAAATAAGGTAACTCCGGATGAATGATGTGTATACAGTCTGGCGTAGTGCAGTCTGCTGTGCTGTGTTTGGTTGGATGAAAGGGACGAGGCGGGACCCTATACACCGGGTACGAATCTGAGCAGAGATGGAACAAGAAAAACGTAGCTCAACTCATTGGTCAGATCTAGAAAGATGACAGAGCACCACTAAGAACTAGCACAACAGTCCAGCCAGCACAGGGCTGATAACTAGTACAATCTTAGTTGCTTTCTTTTAGTGATTGTTTAATAATTTAATATGAAGATTCAACTCACTCCATATTAGACCATAATGGTCTCTAACCGATATGGGTCTCAATCACATGACTTTGGAGTGTTGTTTTTGTACTGATTGGTCATTTCATGTAAAGACCTACTTGCCTCAGTCTCCCTTTCTTGATGAGAATGCCTCCTCTTGGCTGTGGGTATACCTCCTCCCTCCAGGGCTGAGGGATGGCTATTAACAGCACAGATCAACAAGTTAAACAGGCTTAGTTAGTAAACACGTTCCCCAGCATTCTTTAGCCATAATCTACTTTGGCATTTAGGAATTCCAAAAAGTGCCACTGGAGGGCAGACTGTCTCCAGGCTTTGTTTTCCCTCTACCCATCAATAGATCTGTGCAGCTAGTTACTCACCTGACCCGGAGCTCCTGCGACCCAGAAGGCCCACAAAGACATCATCCATGTCCCCTACAGAAAAAAAGTCTGGTTCTTTAAAAACTTTATCATTACAAGGTTTTGGATAAGATTTGACCTACTGATCTTACTTCTTTGTGATGGTAGCTAATTTACACCTGAAAATAATGATTGCATATTACTGTAGGTTGTTACCACAATGTAAATGCTGCATTTTACTGAATTTGCCTTCAGATGCATTAGTCACAGACAAGCTGCCTTCGATAAACCTACTGTGTATCTGCATAAATCCATAATGCACGCGGCCATCCATATTGAAGAACCAGCTACCAGTGATGGCAAACAAAGGTTCTTTAGGACCCCGGAGTCCCAGACTCTCACCTGCACTCCTCCTGCCCATCAGACCCACAAAGGTGTCGTCGTGAATGTCCCTGTACCTCTTAAAATGAGTTAAATCACTGCTGAGGTAATATGGACTGTCCTGGGAAAGCAGAGAGTTTGTATCAATAAATTGACTTAGTTTTGAAATGTTTTTTTAATTTGTGAGATACAGACCAACGGCTACAAGACGGCAAAACCTTATTCTTAGAAATGTAATTTAAAAACAGTGTCTACCTGCAGTATTGAGTTGTAGGAGTCCTCTTCACAGTCTGACTCCATGGGACATGAGATGAGGATAACCAAGAAAGTCAATATGGCCTGCGCACAGCCGTGTCTCATCTTCACTCTGCTGTCCAGGTGAAGTGTTCTCTGCAAACTAAGGCAGGAGAAAAGACAGCCATGCCAACCGGTATTTTTTACCTTTATTTAACTAGGCAAGTCGGTTAAGAACAAATACTTATTTTCAATGACGGCCTAGGAACAGTGGGTTAACTGCCTGTTCAGGGGCAGAACGACAGATTTGAATTTTGTCAGCTCTGGGATTTGAACTTGCAACCTTTCAGTTACTAGTCCAACACTCTAACCACCAGGCTACCCTGCCGCCCCATGAGTAAAATGTATCTTCAAAAAGGTAGAATACATTATACATTTTTTTCTCAAAATGACATCACAGTACAGGAAGTATTTTCCAAGCCCCCCAAACACAAATTATATTGCACAAATAAATACTGGGATTTAAAAATAAATAAAACATAACTGGATGATATAAGATCACAATATTCTCTAAATGAGAGTACACTTATTGACATTTGGCAACACAAGATGGTGTCCCTGACAAATCAATGCAATGTAGGTCTATCTTACTATTAGCATTATATATATATATATATTCATACTGTATATACAGTGCCTTGCAAAATAATTTAGACCCTATGGATTTCTTCACATTTTATTGTGTTACTGTCACGTTCTGACCATAGTTCTTTTGTGTTTTCTTTGTTTTAGTGTTGGTCAGGACGTAAGTTGAGTGGGCATTCTATGTTGTGTGTCTAGTTTTCCCGTTTCTATGTTTGGCCTGATATGGTTCTCAATCAAAGGCAGGTGTTAGTCATTGTCTCTGATTGGGAACCATATTTAGGTAGCTTGTTTTTTGTTGGGTTTTGGTGGGTGATTGTTTCCGTGTCTGTGTTTGTTCGCCACACGGTACTGTTTCGGTTTTGTTCACGTTTATTGTTTTGTATTCATTGAGTGTTCAGTTTATGTTTTTTCAAAATATGCTTTTCAACCATATCTACACAAGCATTTGTGTAAGAGTATTGATAGCTAGCATAGCATTAAGCCTAGCATTCAGCAGGCAACATTTTCACAAAAACAAGAAAAGCATTCAAATAAAATCATTTACCTTTGAAGAACTTTGAATGTTTTCAATGAGGAGACTCTCAGTTAGATAGCAAATGTTCAGTTTTTCCAAAAAGATTATTTGTGGAGGGGAAATCGCTCCGTTTTGTTCATCACGTTTGGCTAAGAAAAACCCCTGAAAATTCAGTCATTACAACGCCAAACTTTTTTCCAAATTAACTCCATAATATCGACAGAAACATGGAAAACGTTGTTTAGAATCAATCCTCAAGGTGTTTTTCATATATCTATTCGATGATAAATCATTTGTGGCAGTTTGGTTTCTCCTCTGAAACACATGGAAAAATGCATGCATCTGGAGATTACGCAATAATTTCGACGGAGGACACCAAGCGGACACCTGATAAATGTAGTCTCTTATGGTCAATCTTCCAATGATATGCCTACAAATATGTCACAATGCTGCAGACACCTTGGGGAAACGACAGAAAGTGTAGGCTCATTCCTTGCCCATTCACAGCCATATAAGGAGACATTGGAACACAGCGCCTCCAAAATCTGGGGCATTTCCTGTTTGAAATTTCATTTTGGTTTCGCCTGTAGCATCAGTTCTGTGGCACTCACAGATAATATCTTTGCAGTTTTGGAAACGTCAGAGTGTTTTCCAAAGCTGTCAATTATATGCATAGTCGAGCATCTTTTCGTGGCAAAATATCTTGTTTAAAACGGGAACGTTTTTCATCCAAAAATGAAATACTGCCCCCAGAGGTTCAAGAGGTTACATAAACAACCATAGACACTTACCACGCCGCATCTTGGTCCGATCCTTGCTACACCTCCTCAGAAGAGGAGGAGGAAAACCTTTACAGAATCACCCACCAACCAAGGACCAACCGGCGTGGTAACAGGCAATGGCAGTAGGAGCAGCGCAAGAAGGAGGAATGGACATGGGAGGACGAGTTGGACGGAAAAGGACCCTGGGCAGAGCCAGGGTAATATCGCCGCCCCAAACCAGAGCTGGAGGCAGCGAAAGCAGAGAGGCGGCATTACGAGGAGGTGGCGCGGAAGCGTGGCAGGAAGCCTGAGAGGCAGCCCCAAAAATGTATTGTACTCACGCACCAGGCCTCCTGGTCCTGGTCACGGTCCGGTCCATCCAGTGCCACCTCTCACCAGCCTTCCGGTGGCAGCCCCCCGCACCAGGCTGTCTCTCCGTCCTTTGGCTACAGGTGCTCCCACCGGTCCAGCGCTGCTAGCGCCTTCCACTCTGGACAAGCAGGAGACTCTAGCAGCTCTGGACTGACGGGAGACTCTAGCAGCTCTGGAGAGACGGAAGGCGCTAGCAGCGCTGGACAGGCGGGAGCACCTGTAGCCAAAGGACGTAGAGACAGCCTGGTGCGTGGGACTGCCTGTCCAGAGCTGCTAGAGTCTCCCGCCTGTCCAGAGCCGCTAGAGTCTCCCTCCTGTCCAGAGCCGCTAGAGTCTCCCGCCTGTCCAGAGCTGCCAGAGTCTCCCGCCTGTCCAGAGCCGCTAGTCTCCCGCCTGTCCAGAGCCGCTAGAGTCTCCCGCCTGTCCCGAGCCGCTAGAGTCTCCCGCCTGTCCCGAGCCACCAGAGTCTCCCGCCTGTCCCGAGCCGCCAGAGTCTCCCGCCTGTCCCGAGCCGCCAGAGTCTCCCGCCTGTCCAGAGCCGCCAGAGTCTCCCGCCTGTCCAGAGCCGCCAGAGTCTCCCGCCTGTCCAGAGCCGCCAGAGTCTCCCGCCTGTCCAGAGCCGCCAGAGTCTCCCGCCTGTCCAGAGCCGCCAGAGTCTCCCGCCTGTCCAGAGCCGCCAGAGTCTCCCGCCTGTCCAGAGCCGCCAGAGTCTCCCGCCTGTACAGAGCCGCCCCAGAGTCTCCCGCCTGTCCAGAGCCGCCAGAGTCTCCCGCCTGTCCAGAGCCGCCAGAGTCTCCCGCCTGTCCAGAGCCGCCAGAGCTGCCAGTCAGCCAGGAGCCGCCTGAGCCGTCAGCCAGCATGGAGCCGCCAGAGCCGTCAGCCAGCCAGGAGCCGCCAGCCAGCCAGGAGCCGCCAGTCAGCATGGAGCCACCAGAGCCGTCAGTGGGCTTGGAGCCGCCAGAGCCGCCAGTCAGCCATTTTAAATAAACAACCATGGACACTTACCACGCTACATCTTGGTCCGATCCTTGCTACACCTCCCCCTCAGAGGAGGAGGAAAACCTTTACAGTTACAAAGCGTGATTAATTTAATTAATTGCGATTTTTGTTCAACAGTCTACAGAAAATAGTCTAACGTCAAAGTGGATCAAAATGTGTATATATATATATATTATTATTATTAATAATAATAATAATAATAATAAGAAGAAGAAGAAATATAAAAAAATAGACAAATTGAGATAATATATATATGTAGGTAGAGGTAAAGTGACTATGCATGGATAATAAACAGAGAGTAGCAGCAGCGTAAAAATAGGGAGTGGGGTGGGGACAATGCTAATTGTCCGGTTAGCCATTTGATGAAGTGTTCAGGAGTGTTATGGCTTGGGGGTAGAAGCTGTTAAGAAGCCTTTTGGACCTAGACTTGGCGCTCCAGGACCGCTTGCCGTGATGTAGCAGAGAGAATAGTCTATGACTAAGGTGACTGGAGTCCTTAGCAATTATTTGGGCCTTCCTCTGACACCACCTGGTATAGAGGTCCTGTATGGCAGGTATTTTGTCCCCAGTGATGTACTGGGCCGTAAGCACTACCCTCTGTACTGTCTTGCGGTCAGAGGTCGAGCAGTTGCCATACCAGGTGGTGATGCAACCAGTCAGGATGCTCTCGATGGTGCAGCTGTAGAACCTTTTGAGGATATGAGGACCCATGCCAAATCTTTTCAATCTCCTGAGGGGGAATAGGTATTGTCATGCCCTCTCCACGACTGTCTTGGTGTGTTTGGACCATGTCCATTTGTTGATGATGTGTACATCAAGGAACTTTAAGCTCTCAACCTCCTCCACTACAACCCCGTTGATGAGAATGGGGGCATACTCGGTCCTCCTTTTTCTGTAGTCCCGAATCATCTCCTTTGTCTTGATCTCATTGAGGGCGAGGTTGTTATCATGGTACCACACTGACAGGTCTCTAACCTCCTCCCTATAGGCTGTCTCATCATTGATCAGGCCTACCATTGTTGTGTCGTCGGCAAACTTAATGATGGTGTTGGAGTCGTGCATGGCCATGCAGTCATGGGTGAACAGGGAGTACAGGAGGGACTGAGCACGCACTCCTGAGGGGCCCCTGTGTTGAGGATCAGCGTGGCAGATGTGTTGTTAGCTACCCTTACCACCTGGGGATGGCCCGTCAGGAAGTTCAGGATCCAGTTGCAGAGGGAGGTGTTTAGTCCCAGTGTCTTTAGTTTAGTGATGAGCTTTGCGGTTACTATGGTGTTAAATTCTGAGTTGTAGTCAATGAATAGCATTTTCATGAAGGTGTTCCTTTTGTCCAGATGGGAAAGAGCAGTGTGGAGTGCAATAGAGATATGCAAATTGGAATTGGTCCAGGGTTTCTGGGGTGATGGTGTTGATGTGAGCCATGACCAGCCTTTTCATGCACTTATTTGCTACAGACGTGAGTGCTACGGGTCGGTAGTCATTTAGGCAGGTTACCTTGGTGTTCTTGGGCACAGAGACTATGCTGGTCTGCTTGAAACACGTTGGTATTACAGACTCCGTCAGGGACAGGTTGAAAATGTTAGTGGAGACACATCTGCCAGTTGGTCAGCGCACGTCCTGGTTAATCTTATTCACATCGGCTACTGAGAGTGTGATCACACAATCGTCTGGAATAGCTGATGCTCTCATGCATGCTTCACTGTTGCTTGCCTCGAAGCGATGACAGCTTTGCACACTCTTGGCATTCTCTAAACCAGCTTCATGGGAACCACACATTCAGAGATCATCTGTTCAACCAATCTCAAATTTGGACTCATCATACCAAAGGACACATTTCCACCGGTCTAATGTCCATTGCTCATGTTTCTTGGCCCAAGCAAGCCTCTTCTTCTTATTGGTGTCCTTTAGTAGTGGTTTCTTTGCAGCATATTTGACCATGAAGGCCTTATTCACGCAGTCTCCTCTGAACAGTTGTGTCTGTTACTTGAACACCGTGAAGCATTTATTTGGGCTGCATTCTGAGGTGCAGATAACGCTAATGAATTTATCCTTTGCAGCAGAGGTAACTCTGGGACTTCCTTTCCTGTGGAGGTCCTCATGAGAGCCAGGTTATTGATGGTTTTTGCGACTTCCCTTAAAGAAACTTTCAAAGTTCTTAACATTTTCCGCATTAACTGACCTTCATGTCTTAAAGTAATGATGGACTGTCAATTATTTTTGCTTATTTGAGCTGTTCTTGATATAATATGAACTTGGTATTTTAACAAATAGGGATATTTTCTGTATACCACCCCTACCTTGCCTCAAAGGCATTAAGAAGGAAAGAAATTCCACAAATTAACTTTTAAGAAGGCACACCTGTTAATTGAAATGCAATCCAGGTGACTACCTCATGAACCTGGTTGAAAGAATGCCAAGAGTGTGCAAAGCTGTCATCAAGGCAAAGGGTGGCTATTTTGAAGAATCATATATTTTGACTTGTTTAACTATTTTTTTGGTTACTACATGATTCGATATGTGTTATTTCAGAGTTTTGATGTCTTCACTCTTATTTTACATTGTAGAAAATAGTACAACATAAAGAAAAACCCTTGAATGAGTAGGTGTGTCCAAACTTTTGACCGGTACTGTATGTTTGGAGCAAATCCAACACAACACATCACTGAGTAACTGCCTCTGTATTTTCTAGCATGGTGGTAGCTGCATCATGGTATGGGTATGCTTGACATTGGAAAATACTGGTGGGGTTTTCAGGATAAAATTAAAATGGATGGAGCTGAGCACAGGAACAATTCTAGAGGAAAACCTGCTTCAGTCTGCTTTACACCAGACACTGTGAGAGGAATTCACGTTTCAGCAGGACAATAACATACAACGCAAAGTCAAATCTACAATGGAGGTGCTTGCCAAGAAGACAGTGAATGTTCCTGAGTTACCGTTTTTGACTTAAATCTGCCTAAAAATCTTTTGTAAGACTTTAAAAAATGGCTGTCTAGTCATTATCACCAGTATCTTGACAGAGCTTCTAGAAAGAATTTTGAAATAATAATAATGGGCAAAAATTGCACAATCCAGGTGTTCAAAGCTGACATAGACTTACCCAAGAAGAATCCCAGCTGTAAATGACGCCAACGATGTTTCTAACATGTATTGACTTGATGAGTTGAATACTTATGCAACAACAATATTTCAGTCATTTCATTTGTATTAATCTTTAAAAGAAAATATATTTTGTTCTTCCACTTTCACATTAAATGTTCTTTTGTGTAGATTGTTGACAACAAATTACAATTAAATCAATGTTAATCCCACTTTGTAGCACAATAACGTGTGAAGTAAAGGATCTGAAAATACTTTTGCAAGGCACTGACTATGCTATAGCTTTATTGAGAGTTACCTGTAGACTTTTTAACTAAATAGACATCAGACTACAAGGAATAATGTCTATCTTTTGACAAGTCATGACAGTTTAGCTAAGAATTTGACACTTTTTTTTAACGATAAAATAAATAATACAAAACAGTAAAAAATGGATTACTTTAAAACTAAAACATGTTTTCCCCCCAAGGATGCATGCATTAACAATACAAAAATGATTACCTTATTGATATTTTTTCTTATGTCGATGACAGAGAGAACCTGATGCTTCTTTTTCCGTATAGCCCTCCTATGTTCTACAATGAAAAGGAAATGTCCTGTAGAAATTCCACCACAAATGATCTCTCCCAATATCTGCCTGATTATTATAGGTACAGCAGAGCACACATGCTCCAATCATGGTTCGACCAGCTACCCCATCTCTCTCTCTCTCTCTCTCTCTCTCTCTCTCTCTCTCTCTCTCTCTCTCTCTCTCTCTCTCTCTCTCTCTCTCTCTCGCTCTCTAACCATCTCTCTCTCACCATCTCTCTTTCTCACCATCTCTCTCTCTTTCTCTCTCTCTCTCTCTCTCTCCCTCTCTCTCACCATCTCTCTCTCACCATCTCTCTCTTTCTTTCTCTCTCTTGCTCTCATCATATGTAGTAACAGGTGCATAACATTTGATTATAACCAAAGGATATTGCAATACTCATGACCTTTTACCACAAAGGTAGGCTACTGTATGAATAACTAACAGATAACTCGAGAAGTATAGAATTGCAATAACATTTCCCAATCCCAATGAATTGTTTCCATCACACTGGTAATGCAGTGGTTTAGGGGCATTCTAACAGTTCCAAGCCATTGCATTTACAGTAGACAACTGTATGTGGCAAGAGACAGATGCTGTCAACCTAAACTACGTTTTATGCATACTGTATTATCCTCTCAATAAATGGCATACCTCTGAGTAAATGTGTCTTTTGTACCCAGACTTCATTCCAATTATGTCAAGGTCAGTGGATGAATCATTTACATTATTCATGAGGTCAAAATAGGGCCTTTACAAGCTCTCTGCGTAAAATGGCTGTTTCATAATGAACTTGTTAACAATGTAACTTTCTTATTGTGTTCAGATAATAGGGAGAGGTAGTGTGGGTTTGAGGTCACCGTTTTTAATAAGATGCTATCTCAGCTTGATCAAACAAAATGTTCAATCTTTTCAACTTTCTTTGTCTGATTTGTGCCAAAAAAGTGAAAATCTGTCAGTAGTTGGGTGGCCCTGACATTTCCAGGGAAATGAGAAGATGATTGAAAGATGGGGGCAGTCATGACTGTAGCCTCCTACAATCTCGAGACAGAAAGGAACAACTTTTAATTAGACCATTGAGGGTGGATGATTGAACCATTGAGTGTGGCACCATTAGTCTCTATACAGTGAGTATCTAACTGTCCTCTGCATTGAGCATGCTGGAGCAGCTCGCCATTCTAAAGGCTTTCTATAGCATTGTGACTGCGGAAATTCTTTTGTAACCTTTATTCACCTTTATCACATATCACAAAAAGGTTTGATGAATCTGTGCGTGTGTGTGTTGGGGGCGTCTTGTGGGTGTTTGCATCTCCATCTGCGTCTGTGCTTCTGGTTCTGACTCATGGAGATGTATCAGTCTACATGTGGCAGATATCTTGGACAAGGGGGTTGTGGCATTGAATTTTCATTGAAAATAATTGTAATTACCTGTGCTGGAAAAAGTACCCAATTGTCATACTTGAGTAAAAGTAAAGATACCTTAATAGAAAATGACTCAAGTTAAAGTGAAGGTCACCCAGCAAAATACTACTTGGGTAAAAGTCTAAAAGTAGTTGGTTTTAAACAGGGGCGCAACATTGGTTTCATAATTTGGGGGGACATAATAATAATTATTATTATAAAAACGCCTAACCGACTGCTCAGAGTCATCCGCACTGTCCTAAAGCCCACTGTTGCCTCGTTTTGTAACACATTCCAATGTGTGTGGGGGGAAGTTGCACCCCTGATTTGAGGTATCAAAAGTAAATGTAATTTCTAAAATATACACAAGTGTCAAAAGTAAAAGTATGAATAACTAAAAATTCCGTATATTAAGAAAACCAGACGGCACAATTTATTATTTTAATTTTATTTTTATGTATAGCCAGGGGCACACTCTGACACTCAGACATAATTTACAAATGAAGCATTTGTGTTTAGTGAGTCTTCCAGATCAGAGGCAGTATGGATTACTAGCGTTGTTCTCTTGATAAGTGTCTGAATTGGATCCTTTTCTGTCCTGCGAAGCATTCAAAATGTAACGAGTGCGTTTGGGTGTCAGGGAAATTGTATGGAGTAAAAAGTATATTATTTTATTTAGGAATGTAATGAAGTAAAAGTAAAAGTTGTCAAAAATGTAAATAGTAAAGTAAATTACAGATACCCCAAAAAATGAAGTAAGTAATACTTTAAAGTAAGGATCGTACCATTTTTTTAAATTTTTGCCTAAAATGACATCTATGTACTTTTCACCACTGTAGATGAGTCATTGGGAACGGAGGCTCCTATTGACACATTCTGTTCAAATTTACTTATAGTTATATGACCAAAATACAAATATATGTGAGAGTTTTAAGAAGGTTTCAGTGAAATGTTGGATGAAAATACCTAAACAGCCTAACTTCAACCCATGTAGACAGACTACCTGCATGATAAAGTACAGTGTTGCCTTTCTATTTCCAATTCTGAGCCAGACAAAACAGCATAGTACAAGTCTATTAAATCTTCTATTTATGGAACAGTCACTCAGACCATAAGCACATTATTTTTT
This sequence comes from Oncorhynchus keta, assembly GCF_023373465.1. Lineage (NCBI taxonomy): Eukaryota > Metazoa > Chordata > Actinopteri > Salmoniformes > Salmonidae > Oncorhynchus > Oncorhynchus keta. The sequence goes on along the minus strand of NC_068441.1, from coordinate 23,670,137 downwards.
GCTAAGAGTTTTATTACTTTAGAGGCAGCTGGAAATAATGCCTGGATGACTTCTACTCGGGTAGAGACAGAGGGGAAACAAACCTCATGTATTCTGTCCTGTATTGTAGTGAGTGATGACTCATGGTTCGCTCAAGGTTACCCATGGAGACAATATGAACTGTAGTTAGAGAAAAGTTGCTCCAAGGAGCCAGTATGTTCTTCTGATTACAATTACAATTATATTACAATTCTATTCATGACTACATTGTCCATGAATAGAATGCCAATATATGGCTTAGTACTAGATGTTCCCTTCTCAGTGGTACTTGGTGTGTGTTTATGTGTTTGTGTTGTCCTTTGAGACACAGAGAGAAAGATCATGTTTCCTTTGTGTTGTGTTTCCTGAGGACAGGATGCTGCTTCCAGATCGTCACCAGGCTGACAGACGTAACAGGGAGCAGAAAAACTCCCACACAACAACAGGGTTAATGACCAGTCCACTCTCGCCTCCTTTCTACCACAACTGACAACTGTCATCTATAACCGCCCTGCTGTCTTCCCTCACTAACGTAATCATACTCTGTTCATAACATAGATTATGCCTGGGTTTAAATCAAGCGTTATGACAGAGTAACAGGGTTGTAATAATATCAAAATGAACAAGTGTGTTAGCGTCTCTCCATTGCAGAAATATAAACCCAACGGATGCCATCATTAAGTTTCTCACAAACACTCACATACGCACAAACGTGCACACACATGCATACTCACCCACAAGCACACATTGGATGAGAGAACATGCTGACCCCACTCGCAGTATTATTGAACCACCTTTCATTGAACAGCTCCCCAATCACTTTATTTTTTACTTCCCTGTTCTTGAACCAATTATGTATTTTTCTTTTTCAAATGATCAATGTGAAATCACTACAAAGACACAATTCCTCAAACACTGTGTCACCTTCAATCAGTTCCCAAGCCTTGGTTTATTACTCTATGTGTGTTTGTATTTATTGGGTGATGAGGGTTGGAGAGTAACTGATACTGGTGGGAATCGCTAGGGGACTGGTCCTTGTGGGGCAAAATGTAGGGAAAATGGCGCAGCACAGCTTCCAGAAAAAACGTCACTTTCAAACGTCACTTTCATGGCTAATTGAGGTAACACAGTAATTCTGCTCATAGGTTATCATAGATTATGTACACATAAATACTTAGTAGTTGCCAAAGTCCCAGAGCATGTCTTTATAATAAGAGTGTAACAAGCAGCTGCAACTGTCCAATCTGGAATAAGAGTGTTTTCTCAGCCCTGTGTGTTGAATGTTGCGCTGAGGGAATCTAACCTGTCGACACAGTGGAAATCATTCACTTTCACACTGCCTGTCCCTTGTGTGTGCATATGTGTGTGATGTGAGCCAGTATTTGCATAGGAAAGGGCAGTAATGCATCTTGTTATTAGACCGATGTACAGTATATCTCACTGCTCTGTTGAAAAACGCATATTGTTGGTTGCATGTCTTTTATGTGTGTGGCGGTATGTGTGTGTGTTTGTTCACAATATTCTGTCTATCTGTATGTGTGTATTACATTTTTAGAATGTTATGTATTGTGTCTGTGTGTGTTCCATCAGTGTCAAACTGTGAGAATAAATACTGCATATCTCACTTTAGATCATGTCTCCATTAACACCTCTGTGAAAAAAGTGCTTTCAGACAGATCACCTTTCCCTCGTTCTTTCTCTTCATCACTCTCTTTCTTCTATCTTTCATTTTGATGCTTTCTTTACTTGTGACTCTGTTTTCAAACCAGTGTTCAAGATCACTTTGACAGTGTTATTGTGTCACCACATGCTCTGAGACTGATTGGAAAAACACACCCACCTCCACACGATCTGATTTACAGCTCTTTTGACTTTTCAAGTGATTTTTACATCACTACAATACTAGTCTGGAATAATTACTGTCATCACATGTACTCTCGGGTCACAAGCTTCAAGTTCCTTGGTGTCCAAATCCCTAAAGAATTAACATGGTCCACACACCAACACACGACAATGCCTTTTCCCCCTCAAGAGGCTGAAAAGATTTTGTATGGGCCCTCAGATCCTTAAAAGATTCTACAGCTGCACGATTAAGAGCATCTTGACTGGCTGCATCACCGCTTGGTATGGCAACTGCTTGGCATCGGACCGCAAGGCGCTACAGAGGGTAGTGCATACGGCCCAGCTTATCTCTATACTAGGTGGTGTCAGAGGAAGGCCCTAAAAATGGTAAAAGAGTCCAGACTGTTCTCTCTGCTACCGCCCGGCAAGTGCTACCGAGGCACCCTGAACAGCTTCTACCCCCAAGCCATAAGACTACTAAATATACTGAACAAAAAGTTCAGTTCAGTTCATAAAAGGACATCTAGGCCCTAATCTATGGATTTTCACATGAGTCGGAATACAGATATGCATCTTTTGGTCACAGATACCTTAAAAAATAATTTGGGGGGTGTAGATCAGAAAACCAGTTACTATCTGGTGTGACCACCATTTGCCTCATTCAGCACGACAAATCTCCTTCGCATAGAGTTGATCAGGCTGCCGATTGTGGCCTGTGGAATATTGTCCCATTCCTCTTCAATGGCTGTGCGAAGTTACTGGATATAGGTGGAAACTGGAACACGCTGTCTTACATGTCGATCCAGAGCATCCCAGATATGCTCAATGGGGGACATGTCTGGTTTGTATGCGGGCCATGGAAGAACTAGGACATTTTCAGCTTCCAGGAATTGTGTACAGATCCTTGCGACATGGGGCTGTGCATTATCATGCTGAAACATGGGCCTCAGGATGGGCCTCAGGATCTCTCCACGGGATCTCAGCATTTAAATTGCCAACGATAAAGTGCAATTGTGATCATTGTCCATAGCTAATGCCTGCCCATACCATAATCCCACCACCACATGGGGGACTTTCAATTCTCTGGCAACAGCTCTGGTGGACTTTCCTGCAGTCAGAATTCTAATTGCAGGCTCCCTCAAAACTTGAGACATCTGCAGCATTGTGTTGTGTGACAAAACTGCACATTTTAGAGTGGCCTTAGAGTGCACCTGTGTAATGATCATGCTGTTTGATCAGCTTTTTGATATGCCACACCTGTTAGATGGATGGATTATCTTGACAAAGGAGAAATGCTCAACAATAAGGATGTAAACACATTTGAGATAAAATCAGCATTTGGGGTGAAGGAACATTTCTGGGATATTTTATTTCAGCTCATGAAACATGGAACCAACTCTTTCTAAGTTGTGTTTATATTTTTGTTCTGTGTAGGTAACCAAATAACTACCTGGACTAGCTGCATTGACCCCCTTTGCACTAACTCTTATGACTCATCACGTGCTGCTGCTACTGTTTGTTATCTGTCCTGTTGCCTAGTCACTTTATCCCTACCTATCTGCCTAAATGACCTCTTAGCCCTGCACATTGACTCGGTATTGGTGCCTAGTGTATATAACCAAGTAATCATTACTCTTTGTGTATTTATTCACTGTGTTATTCTTTTTTTCTATTTTGTTTCTCTCTACATTGTTGGGAAGGGTCCATAGGTCAGCATTTTACTGTTAGTCTACACCTGTTGTATACAAAGCATTTAACAAATCAAATTCCATTTTTGTAATTTTTCATAATTTTTTAACCCGTTTTTTCTCCCCCAATTTCATGGTATCCAATTGGTAGTTTCAGTCTTGTCTCATCGCTGCAACTCCCGTACAGACTCGGAAGAGGCGAAGGTCGAGAGCCGTGCGTCCTCCAAAACACAACTCAACCAAGCCGCACTGCTTCTTGACACAATGCCCACTTCACCCGGAAGCCAGCCGCACCAATGTGTCGGAGGAAACACTGCACCTGGCAACCGTGTCAGCGTACACTGCGCCCGGCCCACCACAGGAGTCGTTATTGCACGATGGGACAAGGACATCCCTGCCGGTCAAACCCTCCCCTAACCCAGGCGAAGCTGGGCCAATTGTGCACCGCTCCATGGGTCTCCCGGTCCTGGCCGGCTGCAACAGAGCCTGAACACGTACCCAGAATCTCTAGTGGCACAGCTAGCACTGTGATGCAGTGCCTTAGACCACTGCACCCCTCGGGAGGCCCATCCAATTTCATTTTATTTGACATAGGGTGATATCCAATCATATCAACTATTTCACAGTGGTTGCCTCTACTTTTAACAGTGGTTTGCACTACTTTTAACCACTACTGTAGTCAAATGTTGTACACTATAAATAGGGACCAGGGTGCCATTTGAGAGTCACCCAGAGCATACTCTCGGAACACTACCCCTGAGAAGTCATTAAGACTGAGCAGCTGAGCATTACATATCGGTTGTGCTTGATTTTTCAGTGGTGCTTTGATTAGCCCTTGGAGGATTCCTGCAAACTGCAATAAGGATGGAACATTAAATTATACAAATGACCCTCTTTCATGATTCACAAGACAAGTGGAGGGGGTGTGTATTGTCTCAGCTGCAGTGTAGCAGGATGTGCGAGACACCCCACTATGCTCTAGGGCCAGATCCCAGTTGGAGGCTTGGCTCCATGAACAGGTCCCGCTCTTCCCAGCAAATCCGTTCCAACTATCCCATTATGGTAAAACAGTGCCCTCTAGCGCCTATCAACTGTAGAGAACATGTTGGGTCAAAGCAGTGAATGACATAGGCTTATCCACTCATCTGGCCAATAGTAAGTCGTTTTGGAAGCTTGGGTGAACCCGAACTTCCCCGCCTCCTCTGTGTGGCTGTTTGTTTTTTGGGTCACTGTGGCCCTTTTGTTGGCCAGGGCTAGCCTTTGGCCCCACGTTTGAAAAGTGAACAAGACCCCACTCACTTAGAGGGAAAGATGTGTGGGTACTCTCACAGGTCTCGGGAAGAATGAAAAGAGCACTTTGGCATATGAGAGAGAGAAAGAAAGAGAGAGAGAGAACAAGAGCGAGAACGAGAGTGAGAAAGAAATAACAAAACACAGATCTGAAGTGAAGGGAACTGTCCGGTAGTTTCATCACTACCAGAGCGTATCACACAGCAGCAGATTGGTCATCCTGTAAGCAGAGAGAACAGGAGCAAAAATGTACTCATCTACTTTCTGACTTTAATTTATTGTCATCAACAAGCTGTTATATACATGTTCATGCTGCTGTTACACGCATCATTGCATAAAGAATGTAATATACAGAAAAAGCAAAAATGTAATTCAAAGAACTTGTTTCATTTGACCAAAGACTTTTCCAATCTTTTGATCACTGAAACATCAGGATGGTCATTCATTCAGTCTGGAATACATTGTTCAGTTGTCTTATAAAACACTTGGCTAGCATAAGAGGAGGGAATGGGATGTACCACGGCTGACACAACAGGGCTTAGACAAGAGTGAGAGAGGGAGTACACACAGTTCACATACTGTATACTGATGGCATCCTCAGGGCAGAACTATACTCTGCTCCCAGTGCCAAAGTCACTGGGTTTTATCCTCTTTCTATAGAGAGGAAGACTATGTGAATAGGCCCTCTGGAGAAAAAGGATGTGTATTTTCCCTTAGACTTCAACACAAAGGGTTCTTGTTCGTAATGAAGTGTTGGAGTGTCTAGTGTGTTGAGAGGGGTATGTTCTGGGGTGGTGCCGTTGTGGTGGGGTATTTTTGGCAGTAAAACTTAAAATAAGGAGGGGAGTGATGTCTGGCTCATTGAGTCAGCCTAGTTTCATTTTGTAGGACTAACGATGGGTGGGATTGATGAAGTCTTCACACAGGATGACCTTCATCTCTCCCGCTTCTTGACCAGAATGAAAAATCCGCCCAGGTCACGAGGTAAGATTGCTGCCAAGTATCTGGGTCAAAAACAGAGAGAGAGAGAGACAGAGAGAAAGAACGCAGGGGCAAACAAACAAAGCGGCTTTAGAAAACATGGACCCTCTCCACGTGAATCAATATTCCATCCTTGTCCTAACTGTTGAGCAATGAGGCCAACTCAGAAAAAGAGAGAGGCAGAGAAAGTGGGTAAGAGAGAGGGAGGGGTGAGGGGTGTCATAGTTTGGGCAAAAGCTGTGTTAAATAGTGAAGTAACCTGACTCGGAGTATCACACACAAGGGATTTGGACGGAGGTTTGAGGTAAGTGTTGAACAACTGTTTATTAAGATGCATATTAAAATATTAAATGTGTTTTTTTAATGTAAGTTGTGCGTGAGTAAATTACATTATAGTTAGATAATGGGGAATATCGAGGGTGGTAAACATGTCCTTTTCTACTTCAAAGCCATCTTTGATAAATTATTGGAACATTATCTTTGGACTATGAAATACTTTGTTCTTCTCCACATCAAAACTCACATCCGTCTGATGAAGACAGACAACCTATTATATTCTAAAATAATATGAGACATTTTTTGAAAAACAAAAGTCAAATAAAAGTGAAGAGGCATACTATCTGCTTTAGACAGACCAGAGGTTCTCAAACTTTTTATGGCCGGGACCCCTTTTGCGATAGGAAATTCATCAGGGACCCCCTCATAATCAGAATACAACGCGAGTGAGAAAAAAAAAATATATATAGCAAACCAGAAGTTTTACTACAAATTCGGCACTGTATGGTCAGACGAACCAAGTAAAAGGCCCTTGTATGGAACATTTAAAAGATCTGCCTCTTGGCATTGGATAATTGTTTTGTTGTTGCAGCTGTATAGTTAATATCCTGCAATTCTACACATTTATGATGCAATAAGACAGAGAGAAAACATAGCAGTTTTAAACCTTAAATTACAGTGGATTTATGTAAAAAAAAAAAAAACATGACCTTGTATTCTATTGTATTGAACCTTCTAAACTTATTCCAAAATGTATTTAATCTTTTGTTGTTTGTAATATTCATTTTTTTTAAATGTACATACTGTACCTCCGTGGACCCAACTTTGAGAACCCCTGACATAGACAGCATGATGTTCAGGAAAGCACATTGTTGTATTGTTTTGAGGGACATAATGCAGCAGCAAAGAGGGCTTAGAGGGCTAGAGTTGGAGAGCTAGAGTTGGAGAGCTAGAGTTAGAGAGCTAGAGTTAGAGAGCTAGAGTTGGAGGGCTAGAGTTGGAGGGCTAGAGTTAGAGAGCTAGAGTTAGAGAGCTAGAGTTGGAGAGCTAGAGTTAGAGAGCTAGAGTTGAAGAGCTAGAGTTGGAGAGCTAGAGTTGGAAGATTAGAGTTAGAGAGCTAGAGTTGGAGAGGTAGAGTTGGAGAGGTAGAGTTGGAGAGCTAGAGTTAGAGAGCTAGAGTTAGAGAGCTAGAGTTGGAGACCTAGAGTTGGAGAGCTAGAGTTGGAGAGCTAGAGTTGGAGAGCTAGAGTTAGAGAGCTAGAGTTGGAGAGCTAGAGTTGGAGAGCTAGAGTTAGAGAGCTAGAGTTGGAGAGCTAGAGTTAGAGAGCTAGAGTTAGAGTTAGAGAGCTAGAGTTAGAGAGCTAGAGTTGGAGAGCCAGAGTTAGAGTTGGAGAGCTAGAGTTAGAGAGCTAGAGTTAGAGAGCTAGAGTTAGAGAGCTAGAGTTAGAGAGCTAGAGTTGGAAAGCTAGAGTTAGAGAGCTAGAGTTGAAGAGCTAGAGTTAGAGAGCTAGAGTTGTAGAGCTAAAGTTCGAGAGCCAGATGTGGAGAGCTAGAGTTGGAGAGCTAGAGTTGGAGAGCTAGAGTTGAAGAGCTAGAGTTAGAGAGCTAGAGTTGGAGAGCTAGAGTTGGAGAGCTAGAGTTGGAATACTAGAGTTAGAGAGCTAGAGTTGGAGAGCTAGAGTTGGAGAGCTAGAGTTAGAGAGCTAGAGTTAGAGAGTTAGAGAGCTAGAGTTGGAGAGCTAGAGTTGGAGAGCTAGATTTGTAGAGCTAGAGTTGGAGAGCTAGAGTTGAAGACTCGAGTTAGAGAGCTAGAGTTGGAGAGCTAGAGTTGGAGAGCTAGAGTTAGAGAGCTAGAGTTGGAGAGCTAGAGTTGGAGAGCTAGAGTTAGAGAGCTAGAGTTGGAGAGCTAGAGTTAGAGAGCTAGAGTTGGAGAGCTAGAGTTAGAGAGCTAGAGAGCTAGAGTTGGAGAGCTAGAGTTAGAGAGCTAGAGTTAGAGAGCTAGAGTTGGAGAGCTAGAGTTGGAGAGCTAGAGTTAGAGAGCTAGAGTTGGAGAGCTAGAGTTGGAGAGCTAGAGTTAGAGAGCTAGAGTTAGAGAGCTAGAGTTAGAGAGCTAGAGTTAGAGAGCTAGAGTTGGAGAGCTAGAGTTGGAGAGCTAGAGTTGGAGAGCTAGAGTTGGAGAGCTAGAGTTGGAGAGCTAGAGTTAGAGAGCTAGAGTTGGAGAGCTAGAGTTAGAGAGCTAGAGTTGGAGAGCTAGAGTTGGAGAGCTAGAGTTGGAGAGCTAGAGTTAGAGAGCTAGAGTTGGAGAGCTAGAGTTGGAGAGCTAGAGTTGTAGAGCTAGAGTTGGAGAGCTAGAGTTGGAAGACTAGAGTTAGAGAGCTAGAGTTGGAGAGCTAGAGTTGGAGAGCTAGAGTTAGAGAGCTAGAGTTGGAGAGCTAGAGTTGGAGAGCTAGAGTTAGAGAGCTAGAGTTGGAGAGCTAGAGTTGGAGAGCTAGAGTTGGAGAGCTAGAGTTGGAGAGCTAGAGTTAGAGAGTTAGAGAGCTAGAGTTGGAGAGCTAGAGTTAGAGAGCTAGAGTTAGAGAGCTAGAGTTGGAGAGCTAGAGTTGGAAGACTAGAGTTAGAGAGCTAGAGTTGGAGAGCTAGAGTTGGAGAGCTGGAGTTAGAGAGCTAGAGTTAGAGAGCTAGAGTTAGAGAGCTAGAGAGCTAGAGTTGGAGAGCTAGAGTTGGAGAGCTAGAGTTGGAGAGCTAGATTTGGAGAGCTAGAGTTGGAAAGCTAGAGTTAGAGAGCTAGAGTTGGAGAGCTAGAGTTAGAGAGCTAGAGTTGGAGAGCTAGAGTTGGAGAGCTAGAGTTAGAGAGCTAGAGTTGGAGAGCTAGAGTTAGAGAGCTAGAGTTAGAGAGCTAGAGTTAGAGAGCTAGAGTTAGAGAGCTAGAGTTGGAGAGCTAGAGTTGGAGAGCTAGAGTTGGAGAGCTAGAGTTGGAGAGCTAGAGTTGGAGAGCTAGAGTTAGAGAGCTAGAGTTAGAGAGCTAGAGTTAGAGAGCTAGAGTTGGAGAGCTAGAGTTGGAGAGTTAGAGAGCTAGAGTTGGAGAGCTAGAGTTGGAGAGCTAGAGTTGGAGAGCTAGAGTTAGAGAGCTAGAGAGCTAGAGTTGGAGAGCTAGAGTTGGAGAGCTAGAGTTGGAGAGCTAGATTTGGAGAGCTAGAGTTGGAAAGCTAGAGTTAGAGAGCTAGCGTTGGAGAGCTAGAGTTAGAGAGCTAGAGTTGGAGAGCTAGAGTTGGAGAGCTAGAGTTAGAGAGCTAGAGTTGGAGAGCTAGAGTTAGAGAGCTAGAGTTAGAGAGCTAGAGTTGGAAAGCTAGAGTTAGAGAGCTAGAGTTCGAGAGCTAGAGTTAGAGAGCTAGAGTTGAAGAGCTAGAGTTAGAGAGCCAGAGGTGGAGAGCTAGAGTTGGAGAGTTAGAGAACTAGAGTTGGAGAGCTAGAGTTAGAGAGCTAGAGTTGGAGAGCTAGAGTTAGAGAGCTAGAGTTAGAGAGCTAGAGTTGGAGAGCTAGAGTTAGAGAGCTAGAGTTGGAGAGCTAGAGTTAGAGAGCTAGAGTTGAAGAGCTAAAGTTAGAGAGCCAGAGGTGGAGAGCTAGAGTTGGAGAGCTAGAGTTGGAGAGCTAAAGTTCGAGAGCCAGAGGTGGAGAGCTAGAGTTGGAGAGCTAGAGTTGAAGAGCTAGAGTTGAAGAGCTAGAGTTAGAGAGCTAGAGTTGGAGAGCTAGAGTTGGAGAGCTAGAGTTGGAGTGCTAGAGTTAGAGAGCTAGAGTTGGAGAGCTAGAGTTGGAGAGCTAGAGTTAGAGAGCTAGAGTTAGAGAGTTAGAGAGCTAGAGTTGGAGAGCTAGAGTTGGAGAGCTAGAGTTGGAGAGCTAGAGTTGGAGAGCTAGAGTTGGAAGACTAGAGTTAGAGAGCTAGAGTTGGAGAGCTAGAGTTGGAGAGCTAGAGTTAGAGAGCTAGAGTTGGAGAGCTAGAGTTGGAGAGCTAGAGTTAGAGAGCTAGAGTTGGAGAGCTAGAGTTGGAGAGCTAGAGTTGGAGAGCTAGAGTTAGAGAGCTAGAGTTAGAGAGCTAGAGTTAGAGAGCTAGAGTTGGAGAGCTAGAGTTGGAGAGCTAGAGTTGGAGAGCTAGAGTTAGAGAGCTAGAGTTAGAGAGCTAGAGTTGGAGAGCTAGAGTTGGAAGAGCTAGAGTTAGAGAGCTAGAGTTGGAGAGCTAGAGTTGGAGAGCTGGAGTTAGAGAGCTAGAGTTAGAGAGCTAGAGTTAGAGAGCTAGAGAGCTAGAGTTGGAGAGCTAGAGTTGGAGAGCTAGAGTTGGAGAGCTAGGTTGGAAAGCTAGAGTTAGAGAGCTAGAGTTGGAGAGCTAGAGTTAGAGAGCTAGAGTTGGAGAGCTAGAGTTGGAGAGCTAGAGTTAGAGAGCTAGAGTTGGAGAGCTAGAGTTAGAGAGCTAGAGTTGGAGAGCTAGAGTTAGAGAGCTAGAGTTAGAGAGCTAGAGTTGGAGAGCTAGAGTTGGAGAGCTAGAGTTGGAGAGCTAGAGTTGGAGAGCTAGAGTTAGAGAGCTAGAGTTAGAGAGCTAGAGTTAGAGAGCCAGAGGTGGAGAGCTAGAGTTGGAGAGTTAGAGAGCTAGAGTTGGAGAGCTAGAGTTGGAGAGCTAGAGTTGGAGAGCTAGAGTTAGAGAGCTAGAGAGCTAGAGTTGGAGAGCTAGAGTTGGAGAGCTAGAGTTGGAGAGCTAGAGTTGGAGAGCTAGAGTTGGAGAGTTAGAGAGCTAGAGTTGAGAGCTAGAGTTAGAGAGCTAGAGTTGGAGAGCTAGAGTTGGAGAGCTAGAGTTAGAGAGCTAGAGTTGAGAGCTAGAGTTAGAGAGCTAGAGTTGGAGAGCTAGAGTTGGAGAGCTAGAGTTAGAGAGCTAGAGAGCTAGAGTTGGAGAGCTAGAGTTGGAGAGCTAGAGTTGGAGAGCTAGAGTTGGAGAGCTAGAGTTGGAGAGCTAGAGTTAGAGAGCTAGCGTTGGAGAGCTAGAGTTAGAGAGCTAGAGTTGGAGAGCTAGAGTTGGAGAGCTAGAGTTAGAGAGCTAGAGTTGGAAAGCTAGAGTTAGAGAGCTAGAGTTAGAGAGCTAGAGTTGGAAAGCTAGAGTTAGAGAGCTAGAGTTCGAGAGCTAGAGTTAGAGAGCTAGAGTTGAAGAGCTAGAGTTAGAGAGCCAGAGGTGGAGAGCTAGAGTTGGAGAGTTAGAGAACTAGAGTTGGAGAGCTAGAGTTAGAGAGCTAGAGTTGAGAGCTAGAGTTAGAGAGCTAGAGTTAGAGAGCTTAGAGAGCTAGAGTTAGAGAGCTAGAGTTGAGAGCTAGAGTTAGAGAGCTAGAGTTGAGAGCTAGAGTTAGAGAGCTAGAGTTGGAGAGCTAGAGTTGGAGAGCTAGAGTTGAGAGCTAGAGTTGGAGAGCTAGAGTTGGAGAGCTAGAGTTGGAGAGCTAGAGTTGAGAGAGCTAGAGTTGGAGAGCTAGAGTTGGAGAGCTAGAGTTGGAGAGCTAGAGTTAGAGAGCTAGAGTTGGAGAGCTAGAGAGCTAGAGTTAGAGAGCTAGAGTTAGAGAGAGAGCTAGAGTTGGAGAGCTAGAGAGTTGGAGAGCTAGAGTTGAGAGCTAGAGTTGGAGAGCTAGAGTTGGAGAGCTAGAGTTAGAGAGCTAGAGTTGGAGAGCTAGAGTTGGAGAGCTAGAGTTAGAGAGCTAGAGTTGAGAGCTAGAGTTGGAGAGCTAGAGTTAGAGAGCTAGAGTTGGAGAGCTAGAGTTGGAGAGCTAGAGTTGAGAGCTAGAGTTGGAGAGCTAGAGTTAGAGAGCTAGAGAGAGCTAGAGTTGGAGAGCTAGAGTTGGAGAGAGTTGAGAGCTAGAGTTGGAGAGCTAGAGTTGGAGAGCTAGGAGTTAGAGAGCTAGAGTTAGAGAGCTAGAGTTAGAGAGCTAGAGAGCTAGAGTTGGAGAGCTAGAGTTGGAGAGCTAGAGGAGAGCTAGAGTTGGAAAGCTAGAGTTAGAGAGCTAGAGTTGGAGAGCTAGAGTTAGAGAGCTAGAGTTGGAGAGCTAGAGTTAGAGAGCTAGAGTTAGAGAGCTAGAGTTGGAGAGCTAGAGTTGGAGAGCTAGAGTTGGAGAGCTAGAGTTGGAGAGCTAGAGTTAGAGAGCTAGAGTTAGAGAGCTAGAGTTAGAGAGCCAGAGTTGGAGAGCTAGAGCTAGAGTTAGAGAGCTAGAGTTGGAGAGCTAGAGTTGGAGAGCTAGAGTTGGAGAGCTAGAGTTAGTTGAGAGCTAGAGTTAGAGAGCTAGAGTTGGAGAGCTAGAGTTGCTAGAGTTGGAGAGCTAGAGTTGGAGAGCTAGAGTTAGAGAGCTAGAGTTGGAGAGCTAGAGTTAGAGAGCTAGAGTTGGAGAGCTAGAGTTGGAGAGCTAGAGTTAGAGAGCTAGAGTTGAGAGCTAGAGTTAGAGAGCTAGAGTTGGAGAGCTAGAGTTGGAGAGCTAGAGTTAGAGAGCTAGAGTTGAGAGCTAGAGTTAGAGAGCTAGAGTTAGAAGAGCTAGAGTTAGAGAGCCAGAGGTGGAGAGCTAGAGTTGGAGAGTTAGAGAACTAGAGTTGGAGAGCTAGAGTTAGAGAGCTAGAGTTGGAGAGCTAGAGTTGGAGAGCTAGAGTTAGAGAGCTAGAGTTGGAGAGCTAGAGTTAGAGAGCTAGAGTTGAGAGCTAGAGTTGGAGAGCTAGAGTTAGAGAGCTAGAGTTGAGAGCTTTAGAGAGCTAGAGTTGAAGAGCTAGAGTTAGAGAGCCAGAGGTGGAGAGCTAGAGTTGGAGAGCTAGAGTTGGAGAGCTAGAGTTAGAGCTAGAGTTGGAGAGCTAGAGTTGGAGAGCTAGAGTTGAGAGCTAGAGTTGAAGAGCTAGAGTTAGAGAGCTAGAGTTGGAGAGCTAGAGTTGGAGAGCTAGAGTTGGAATAGCTAGAGTTAGAGAGCTAGAGTTGAGAGCTAGAGTTAGAGAGCTAGAGTTATAGAGCTAGAGTTAGAGAGCTAGAGTTGGAGAGCTAGAGTTGGAGAGCTAGAGTTGGAGAGCTAGAGTTAGAGAGCTAGAGTTGGAGAGCTAGAGTTAGAGAGCTAGAGTTGGAGAGCTAGAGTTGGAGAGTTAGAGAGCTAGAGTTGGAGAGCTAGAGTTGGAGAGCTAGAGTTAGAGAGCTAGAGTTGGAGAGCTAGAGTTGGAGAGCTAGAGTTGGAGAGCTAGAGTTGGAGAGCTAGAGTTGGAGAGCTAGAGTTGGAGAGCTAGAGTTAGAGAGCTAGAGTTAGAGAGCTAGAGTTGGAGAGCTAGAGTTGGAAGACTAGAGTTAGAGAGCTAGAGTTGGAGAGCTAGAGTTGGAGAGCTAGAGTTAGAGAGCTAGAGTTAGAGAGCTAGAGAGCTAGAGTTGGAGAGCTAGAGTTGGAGAGCTAGAGTTGGAGAGCTAGAGTTGGAGAGCTAGAGTTGGAAAGCTAGAGTTAGAGAGCTAGAGTTGGAGAGCTAGAGTTAGAGAGCTAGAGTTGGAGAGCTAGAGTTAGAGAGCTAGAGTTGGAGAGCTAGAGTTAGAGAGCTAGAGTTGGAGAGCTAGAGTTAGAGAGCTAGAGTTAGAGAGCTAGAGTTGGAAAGCTAGAGTTGGAGAGCTAGAGTTGGAGAGCTAGAGTTGGAGAGCTAGAGTTAGAGAGCTAGAGTTAGAGCTAGAGTTAGAGAGCTAGAGTTGGAGAGTTAGAGCTAGAGTTGGAGAGCTAGAGTTAGAGAGCTAGAGTTAGAGAGCTAGAGTTAGAGAGCTAGAGAGCTAGAGTTGGAGAGCTAGAGTTGGAGAGCTAGAGTTGGAGAGCTAGAGTTGGAGAGCTAGAGTTGGAAAGCTAGAGCTAGAGTTGGAGAGCTAGAGTTAGAGAGCTAGAGTTGGAGAGCTAGAGTTGGAGAGCTAGAGTTAGAGAGCTAGAGTTGGAGAGCTAGAGTTGGAGAGCTAGAGTTAGAGAGCTAGAGTTGGAGAGCTAGAGTTAGAGAGCTAGAGTTCGAGAGCTAGAGTTAGAGAGCTAGAGTTGAAGAGCTAGAGTTAGAGAGCCAGAGGTGGAGAGCTAGAGTTGGAGAGTTAGAGAACTAGAGTTGGAGAGCTAGAGTTAGAGAGCTAGAGTTGGAGAGCTAGAGTTAGAGAGCTAGAGTTAGAGAGCTAGAGTTGGAGAGCTAGAGTTAGAGAGCTAGAGTTGGAGAGCTAGAGTTAGAGAGCTAGAGTTGGAGAGCTAGAGTTAGAGAGCTAGAGTTGAGAGCTAGAGTTAGAGAGCCAGAGGTGGAGAGCTAGAGTTGGAGAGCTAGAGTTGGAGAGCTAGAGTTGAAGAGCTAGAGTTGGAGAGCTAGAGTTGGAGAGCTAGAGTTGGAAGACTAGAGTTAGAGAGCTAGAGTTGAGAGCTAGAGTTGGAGAGGTAGAGTTAGAGAGCTAGAGTTTAGAGAGAGCTAGAGTTAGAGAGCTAGAGTTGGAGAGAGTTAGAGAGCTAGAGTTGAAGAGCTAGAGTTAGAGAGCCAGAGGTGGAGAGCTAGAGTTGGAGAGTTAGAGAACTAGAGTTGGAGAGCTAGAGTTAGAGAGCTAGAGTTGGAGAGCTAGAGTTAGAGAGCTAGAGTTAGAGAGCTAGAGTTGGAGAGCTAGAGTTAGAGAGCTAGAGTTGGAAAGCTAGAGTTAGAGAGCTAGAGTTGGAGAGCTAGAGTTAGAGAGCTAGAGTTGAAGAGCTAGAGTTAGAGAGCTAGAGTTGGAGAGCTAGAGTTGGAGAGCTAGAGTTGGAGAGCTAGAGTTGAGAGCTAGAGTTAGAGAGCTAGAGTTGGAGAGCTAGAGTTGGAGAGCTAGAGTTGGAAGACTAGAGTTAGAGCGCTAGAGTTGGAGAGCTAGAGTTGGAGAGGTAGAGTTAGAGAGCTAGAGTTAGAGAGCTAGAGTTAGAGAGCTAGAGTTGGAGAGCTAGAGTTAGAGAGCTAGAGTTGGAGAGCTAGAGTTGAGAGCTAGAGTTGGAGAGCTAGAGTTAGAGAGCTAGAGTTGAGAGAGCTAGAGAGAGCTAGAGTGGAGAGCTAGAGTTGAGAGCTAGAGTTGGAGAGCTAGAGTTGAGAGCTAGAGTTAGAGAGCTAGAGTTGGAGAGCTAGAGTTGAGAGCTAGAGTTGGAGAGCTAGAGTTAGAGAGCTAGAGTTGGAGAGCTAGAGTTGGAGAGCTAGAGTTAGAGAGCTAGAGAGTTAGAGAGCTAGAGTTGGAGAGCTAGAGTTGGAGAGCTAGAGTTGGAGAGCTAGAGTTGAGAGCTAGAGTTAGAGAGCCAGAGTGGAGAGCTAGAGTTGGAGAGCTAGAGTTGGAGAGCTAGAGTTAGAGAGCTAGAGTTGGAGTTAGAGAGCTAGAGTTAGAGAGCTAGAGTTGGAGAGCTAGAGTTAGAGAGCTAGAGTTGAGAGCTAGAGTTAGAGAGCTAGAGTTGGAGAGCTAGAGTTAGAGAGCTAGAGTTGAAAAGCTAAAGTTAGAGAGCCAGAGGTGGAGAGCTAGAGTTGGAGAGCTAGAGTTGGAGAGCTAGAGTTGAAGAGCTAGAGTTGAAGAGCTAGAGTTAGAGAGCCAGAGGTGGAGAGCTAGAGTTGGAGAGCTAGAGTTGGAGAGCTAGAGTTGGAGAGCTAGAGTTAGAGAGCTAGAGTTGGAGAGCTAGAGTTGGAGAGCTAGAGTTGGAGAGCTAGAGTTAGAGCTAGAGTTGGAGAGCTAGAGTTGGAGAGCTAGAGTTAGAGAGCTAGAGTTAGAGAGCTAGAGAGTTAGAGTTAGAGAGCTAGAGTTAGAGAGCTAGAGTTAGAGAGCTAGAGTTGAGAGCTAGAGTTAGAGAGCCAGAGTGGAGAGCTAGAGTTGGAGAGCTAGAGTTGGAGAGCTAGAGTTAGAGAGCTAGAGTTGGAGAGCTAGAGTTAGAGAGCTAGAGTTGGAGAGCTAGAGTTAGAGAGCTAGAGTTGGAGAGCTAGAGTTGAGAGCTAGAGTTGGAGAGCTAGAGTTAGAGAGCTAGAGTTGAGAGCTAGAGTTAGAGAGCTAGAGTTGGAGAGCTAGAGTTGGAGAGCTAGAGTTGGAGAGCTAGAGTTGGAGAGCTAGAGTTAGAGAGCTAGAGTTGGAGAGCTAGAGTTGGAGAGCTAGAGTTGGAGAGCTAGAGTTAGAGAGCTAGAGTTGGAGAGCTAGAGTTGGAGAGCTAGAGTTAGAGAGAGCTAGAGTTAGAGAGCTAGAGTTAGAGAGCTAGAGTTAGAGAGCTAGAGTTAGAGAGCTAGAGTTGGAGAGCTAGAGTTAGAGAGCTAGAGTTGGAGAGCTAGAGTTAGAGAGCTAGAGTTGAAGAGCTAGAGTTAGAGAGCTAGAGTTGGAGAGCTAGAGTTGGAGAGCTAGAGTTGGAGAGCTAGAGTTGAAGAGCTAGAGTTAGAGAGCTAGAGTTGGAGAGCTAGAGTTGGAGAGCTAGAGTTGGAAGACTAGAGTTAGAGCGCTAGAGTTGGAGAGCTAGAGTTGGAGAGGTAGAGTTAGAGAGCTAGAGTTAGAGAGTTAGAGAGCTAGAGTTAGAGAGCTAGAGTTCGAGAGCTAGAGTTCGAGAGCTAGAGTTAGAGAGCTAGAGTTGAAGAGCTAGAGTTAGAGAGCCAGAGGTGGAGAGCTAGAGTTGGAGAGTTAGAGAACTAGAGTTGGAGAGCTAGAGTTAGAGAGCTAGAGTTGGAGAGCTAGAGTTAGAGAGCTAGAGTTAGAGAGCTAGAGTTGGAGAGCTAGAGTTAGAGAGCTAGAGTTGGAGAGCTAGAGTTAGAGAGCTAGAGTTGAAGAGCTAAAGTTAGAGAGCTAGAGTTGAAGAGCTAGAGTTAGAGAGCCAGAGGTGGAGAGCTAGAGTTGGAGAGCTAGAGTTGGAGAGCTAGAGTTGAAGAGCTAGAGTTAGAGAGCTAGAGTTGGAGAGCTAGAGTTGGAGAGCTAGAGTTGGAAGACTAGAGTTAGAGCGCTAGAGTTGGAGAGCTAGAGTTGGAGAGGTAGAGTTAGATAGCTAGAGTTAGAGAGTTAGAGAGCTAGAGTTAGAGAGCTAGAGTTAGATAGCTAGAGTTAGAGAGCTAGAGTTGGAAAGCTAGAGTTAGAGAGCTAGAGTTGGAGAGCTAGAGTTAGAGAGCTAGAGTTGAAGAGCTAAAGTTAGAGAGCCAGAGTTGGAGAGCTAGAGTTGGAGAGCTAGAGTTGGAGAGCTAGAGTTAGAGAGCTAGAGTTGGAGAGCTAGAGTTAGAGAGCTAGAGTTGGAGAGCTAGAGTTAGAGAGCTAGAGTTGGAGAGCTAGAGTTAGAGAGCTAGAGTTGGAGAGCTAGAGTTGGAGAGCTAGAGTTGGAGAGCTAGAGTTGGAGAGCTAGAGTTAGAGAGCTAGAGGTGGAGAGCTAGAGTTGGAGAGTTAGAGAGCTAGAGTTAGAGAGCTAGAGTTAGAGAGCTAGAGTTGGAGAGTTAGAGAGCTAGAGTTAGAGAGCTAGAGTTAGAGAGCTAGAGTTAGAGAGCTAGAGTTAGAGAGCTAGAGTTGGAGAGCTAGAGTTAGAGAGCTAGAGTTAGAGAGCTAGAGAGCTAGAGTTGGAGAGCTAGAGTTGGAGAGCTAGAGTTAGAGAGCTAGAGTTGGAGAGCTAGAGTTGGAGAACTAGAGTTGGAGAGCTAGAGTTGGAGAGCTAGAGTTGGAGAGCTAGAGTTGGAGAGCTAGAGTTGGAGAGCTAGAGTTGGAGAGCTAGAGTTGAGAGCTAGAGTTGAGAGCTAGAGTTAGAGAGTTTGGAGAGCTAGAGTTAGAGAGCCAGAGGTGGAGAGCTAGAGTTGAGAGCTAGAGTTGAGAGCTAGAGTTGAGAGCTAGAGTTGGAGAGCTAGAGTTAGAGAGCTAGAGTTAGAGAGCTAGAGTTGGAGAGCTAGAGTTAGAGAGCTAGAGTTGAGAGCTAGAGTTAGAGAGCTAGAGTTGGAGAGCTAGAGTTAGAGAGCCAGAGGTGAGAGCTAGAGTTGGAGAGCTAGAGTTGGAGAGCTAGAGTTGAGAGCTAGAGTTGGAGAGCTAGAGTTGGAGAGCTAGAGTTGAGAGCTAGAGTTGAGAGCTAGAGTTAGAGAGCTAGAGTTGAGAGCTAGAGTTGGAGAGCTAGAGTTGGAGAGCTAGAGTTAGAGAGCTAGAGAGCTAGAGTTGGAGAGCTAGAGTTAGAGAGCTAGAGTTAGAGAGCTAGAGTTGGAGAGCTAGAGTTGGAGAGCTAGAGTTGGAGAGCTAGAGTTGGAGAGCTAGAGTTGGAGAGCTAGAGTTAGAGAGCTAGAGTTGGAGAGCTAGAGTTGGAGAGCTAGAGTTAGAGAGCTAGAGTTGAGAGCTAGAGTTGGAGAGCTAGAGTTAGAGAGCTAGAGTTGGAGAGCTAGAGTTGGAGAGCTAGAGTTGGAGAGCTAGAGTTGGAGAGCTAGAGTTAGAGAGCTAGAGTTAGAGAGCTAGAGTTAGAGAGCTAGAGTTGGAGAGCTAGAGTTGGAGAGCTAGAGTTAGAGAGCTAGAGTTAGAGAGCTAGAGTTAGAGAGCTAGAGAGCTAGAGTTGGAGAGCTAGAGTTGGAGAGCTAGAGTTGGAGAGCTAGAGTTGGAGAGCTAGAGTTAGAGAGCTAGAGTTGGAGAGCTAGAGTTGGAGAGCTAGAGTTGGAGAGCTAGAGTTGGAGAGCTAGAGTTAGAGAGCTAGAGTTGGAGAGCTAGAGTTGAGAGCTAGAGTTGGAGAGCTAGAGTTGAGAGCTAGAGTTAGAGAGCTAGAGTTGAGAGCTAGAGTTGGAGAGCTAGAGTTGGAGAGCTAGAGTTGAGAGCTAGAGTTGGAGAGCTAGAGTTAGAGAGCTAGAGTTAGAGAGCCAGAGGTGGAGAGCTAGAGTTGGAGAGTTAGAGCTAGAGTTGGAGAGCTAGAGTTGGAGAGCTAGAGTTGAGAGCTAGAGTTGGAGAGCTAGAGTTGAGAGCTAGAGTTAGAGAGCTAGAGTTAGGAGAGCTAGAGTTAGTTGAGAGCTAGAGTTGGAGAGCTAGAGTTGAGAGCTAGAGTTGGAGCTAGAGTTAGAGAGCTAGAGTTGAGAGCTAGAGTTAGAGAGCTAGAGTTGGAGAGCTAGAGTTAGAGAGCTAGAGTTGGAGAGCTAGAGTTGGAGAGCTAGAGTTGGAGAGCTAGAGTTGAGAGCTAGAGTTGGAGAGCTAGAGTTGGAGAGCTAGAGTTGGAGAGCTAGAGTTGAGAGCTAGAGTTAGAGAGCTAGAGTTAGAGAGCTAGAGTTGAGAGCTAGAGTTGGAGAGCTAGAGTTAGAGCTAGAGTTGGAGAGCTAGAGTTGGAGAGCTAGAGTTAGAGAGCTAGAGTTAGAGAGTTAGAGAGCTAGAGTTGGAGAGCTAGAGTTGGAGAGCTAGAGTTGGAGAGCTAGAGTTGGAGAGCTAGAGTTGGAGAGCTAGAGTTAGAGAGCTAGAGTTGGAGAGCTAGAGTTGGAGAGCTAGAGTTAGAGAGCTAGAGTTGGAGAGCTAGAGTTGGAGAGCTAGAGTTAGAGAGCTAGAGTTGGAGAGCTAGAGTTGGAGAGCTAGAGTTGGAGAGCTAGAGTTAGAGAGCTAGAGTTAGAGAGCTAGAGTTGGAGAGCTAGAGTTAGAGAGCTAGAGTTAGAGAGCTAGAGTTGGAGAGCTAGAGTTGGAGAGCTAGAGTTGGAGAGCTAGAGTTGGAGAGCTAGAGTTGGAGAGCTAGAGTTGGAGAGCTAGAGTTAGAGAGCCAGAGTGGAGAGCTAGAGTTGGAGAGCTAGAGTTGAGAGCTAGAGTTGGAGAGCTAGAGTTGGAGAGCTAGAGTTGGAGAGCTAGAGTTGGAGAGCTAGAGTTGGAGAGCTAGAGTTGGAGAGCTAGAGTTAGAGAGCTAGAGTTGAGAGCTAGAGTTGGAGAGCTAGAGTTAGAGAGCTAGAGTTGAGAGCTAGAGTTAGAGAGCTAGAGTTAGAGAGCTAGAGTTGGAGAGCTAGAGTTAGAGAGCTAGAGTTGAGAGCTAGAGTTAGAGAGCTAGAGTTGAAGAGCTAGAGTTAGAGAGCCAGAGTTGGAGAGCTAGAGTTGGAGAGTTAGAGAACTAGAGTTGGAGAGCTAGAGTTGGAGAGCTAGAGTTGAGAGCTAGAGTTGGAGAGCTAGAGTTAGAGAGCTAGAGTTGGAGAGCTAGAGTTAGAGAGCTAGAGTTGAGAGCTAGAGTTGGAGAGCTAGAGTTAGAGAGCTAGAGTTGGAGAGCTAGAGTTGAGAGCTAGAGTTGAAGAGCTAGAGTTAGAGAGCTAGAGTTGGAGAGCTAGAGTTGGAGAGCTAGAGTTGGAGAGCTAGAGTTGGAGAGCTAGAGTTGAGAGCTAGAGTTGAGAGCTAGAGTTGAAGAGCTAGAGAGTTGAGAGCTAGAGTTAGAGAGCTAGAGTTGGAGAGCTAGAGTTGGAGAGCTAGAGTTGGAGAGCTAGAGTTAGAGAGCTAGAGTTGGAGAGCTAGAGTTGGAGAGCTAGAGTTAGAGAGCTAGAGTTAGAGAGCTAGAGTTGGAGAGCTAGAGTTGGAGAGCTAGAGTTGGAGAGCTAGAGTTGGAGAGCTAGAGTTGGAGAGCTAGAGTTGGAGAGCTAGAGTTGGAGAGCTAGAGTTGGAGAGCTAGAGTTGAGAGCTAGAGTTAGAGAGCTAGAGTTGGAGAGCTAGAGTTGGAGAGCTAGAGTTAGAGAGCTAGAGTTGGAGAGCTAGAGTTGGAGAGCTAGAGTTGGAGAGCTAGAGTTGGAGAGCTAGAGTTAGAGAGTTAGAGAGCTAGAGTTGGAGAGCTAGAGTTAGAGAGCTAGAGTTAGAGAGCTAGAGTTGGAGAGCTAGAGTTGGAGAGCTAGAGTTAGAGAGCTAGAGTTGGAGAGCTAGA
Organism: Oncorhynchus keta; assembly: GCF_023373465.1. NCBI lineage: Eukaryota > Metazoa > Chordata > Actinopteri > Salmoniformes > Salmonidae > Oncorhynchus > Oncorhynchus keta. The sequence goes on along the minus strand of NC_068441.1, from coordinate 23,649,226 downwards.
GTTGGAGAGCTAGAGTTAGAGAGCTAGAGTTAGAGAGCTAGAGTTAGAGAGCTAGAGAGCTAGAGTTGGAGAGCTAGAGTTGGAGAGCTAGAGTTGGAGCTAGAGTTGAGAGCTAGAGTTGGAGAGCTAGAGTTAGAGAGCTAGAGTTGAGAGCTAGAGTTAGAGAGCTAGAGTTGGAGAGCTAGAGTTAGAGAGCTAGAGTTGAGAGCTAGAGTTAGAGAGCTAGAGTTAGAGAGCTAGAGTTGGAGAGCTAGAGTTGAGAGCTAGAGTTGGAGAGCTAGAGTTGGAGAGCTAGAGTTGGAGAGAGCTAGAGTTGGAGAGCTAGAGTTGGAGAGAGAGCTAGAGTTGGAGAGCTAGAGTTGGAGAGCTAGAGTTAGAGAGCCAGAGGTGGAGAGCTAGAGTAGAGAGTTAGAGAGCTAGAGTTGGAGAGCTAGAGTTGGAGAGCTAGAGTTGGAGAGCTAGAGTTAGAGAGCTAGAGAGCTGAGTTGGAGCTAGAGTTGAGAGCTAGAGTTGGAGAGCTAGAGTTGGAGAGCTAGAGTTGGAGAGCTAGAGTTAGAGAGCTAGAGTTGGAGAGCTAGAGTTAGAGAGCTAGAGTTGAGAGCTAGAGTTGGAGAGCTAGAGTTAGAGAGCTAGAGTTGGAGAGCTAGAGTTAGAGAGCTAGAGTTAGAGAGCTAGAGTTGGAGCTAGAGTTAGAGAGCTAGAGTTGAGAGCTAGAGTTAGAGAGCTAGAGTTGAGAGCTAGAGTTAGAGAGCCAGTTGGAGAGCTAGAGTTGGAGAGTTAGAGAACTAGAGTTGGAGAGCTAGAGTTAGAGAGCTAGAGTTGGAGAGCTAGAGTTAGAGAGCTAGAGTTAGAGAGCTAGAGTTGGAGAGCTAGAGTTGGAGAGCTAGAGTTGGAGCTAGAGTTGGAGAGCTAGAGTTGGAGAGCTAGAGTTAGAGAGCTAGAGTTGAGAGAGCTAGAGTTGGAGAGCTAGAGAGTTAGAGAGCCAGAGTGGAGAGCTAGAGTTGGAGAGCTAGAGTTGAGAGCTAGAGTTGAAGAGCTAGAGTTAGAGAGCTAGAGTTGGAGAGCTAGAGTTGGAGAGCTAGAGTTGGAGAGCTAGAGTTAGAGAGCTAGAGTTGGAGAGCTAGAGTTGGAGAGCTAGAGTTAGAGAGCTAGAGTTAGAGAGCTAGAGTTAGAGAGCTAGAGTTAGAGAGCTAGAGTTAGAGAGCTAGAGTTGAGAGCTAGAGTTAGAGAGCTAGAGTTGAGAGCTAGAGTTAGAGAGCTAGAGTTGAGAGCTAGTTAGAGAGCTAGAGTTGGAGAGCTAGAGTTGGAGAGCTAGAGTTGGAGAGCTAGAGTTGGAGAGCTAGAGTTAGAGAGCTAGAGTTGGAGAGCTAGAGTTAGAGAGCTAGAGTTGGAGAGCTAGAGTTAGAGAGCTAGAGTTGGAGAGCTAGAGTTGGAGAGCTAGAGTTGGAGAGCTAGAGTTAGAGAGCTAGAGTTGGAGAGCTAGAGTTAGAGAGCTAGAGTTAGAGAGCTAGAGTTGGAGAGCTAGAGTTGGAGAGCTAGAGTTGGAGAGCTAGAGTTAGAGAGCTAGAGTTGGAGAGCTAGAGTTAGAGAGCTAGAGTTAGAGAGCTAGAGTTGGAGAGCTAGAGTTGGAGAGCTAGATTTGGAAAACTAGAGTTGGAGAGCTAGAGTTGGAGAGCTAGAGTTGAGAGCTAGAGTTGGAGAGCTAGAGTTAGAGAGCTAGAGTTGGAGAGCTAGAGTTGGAGAGCTAGAGTTGAGAGCTAGAGTTGGAGAGCTAGAGTTGGAGAGCTAGAGTTGAGAGCTAGAGTTAGAGAGCTAGAGTTGAGAGAGCTAGAGTTGAGAGCTAGAGTTAGAGAGCTAGAGTTAGAGAGCTAGAGTTGAGAGCTAGAGTTGGAGAGCTAGAGTTGAGAGCTAGAGTTGAGAGCTAGAGTTGGAGAGCTAGAGCTAGAGTTGGAGAGCTAGAGTTAGAGAGCTAGAGTTAGAGAGCTAGAGTTAGAGAGCTAGAGTTGGAGAGCTAGAGTTGGAGAGCTAGAGTTGGAGAGCTAGAGTTGGAGAGCTAGAGTTAGAGAGCTAGAGTTGAGAGCTAGAGTTAGAGAGCTAGAGTTGGAGAGCTAGAGTTAGAGAGCTAGAGTTGAGAGCTAGAGTTAGAGAGCTAGAGTTTAGAGAGCTAGAGTTAGAGAGCTAGAGTTGAGAGCTAGAGTTGGAGAGCTAGAGTTGGAGAGCTAGAGTTGGAGAGCTAGAGTTGGAGAGCTAGAGTTGGAGAGCTAGAGTTGTAGAGTTAGAGAGCTAGAGTTGGAAAGCTAGAGTTGGAGAGCTAGAGTTAGAGAGCCAGAGGTGGAGAGCTAGAGTTGGAGAGTTAGAGAGCTAGAGTTGGAGAGCTAGAGTTGGAGAGCTAGAGTTGGAGAGCTAGAGTTAGAGAGCTAGAGAGCTAGAGTTGGACAGCTAGAGTTGGAGAGCTAGAGTTGGAGAGCTAGATTTGGAGAGCTAGAGTTGGAAAGCTAGAGTTAGAGAGCTAGCGTTGGAGAGCTAGAGTTAGAGAGCTAGAGTTGGAGAGCTAGAGTTGGAGAGCTAGAGTTAGAGAGCTAGAGTTGGAGAAGCTAGAGTTGAGAGCTAGAGTTAGAGAGCTAGAGTTGAGAGCTAGAGTTAGAGAGCTAGAGTTCGAGAGCTAGAGTTAGAGAGCTAGAGTTGGAGAGCTAGAGTTGGAGGGCTAGAGTTGGAGCGCTAGAGTTGGAGAGTTGGAGAGCTAGAGTTGGAGAGGTAGAGTTAGAGAGCTAGAGTTGAAGAGCTAGAGTTAGAGAGCCAGAGGTGGAGAGCTAGAGTTGGAGAGGTAGAGTTAGATAGCTAGAGTTAGAGAGTTAGAGAGCTAGAGTTAGAGAGCTAGAGTTAGATAGCTAGAGTTAGAGAGCTAGAGTTGAAAAGCTAAAGTTAGAGAGCCAGAGGTGGAGAGCTAGAGTTGGAGAGCTAGAGTTGGAGAGCTAGAGTTGAAGAGCTAGAGTTAGAGAGCTAGAGTTGGAGAGCTAGAGTTGGAGAGCTAGAGTTGGAGGACTAGAGTTAGAGCGCTAGAGTTGGAGAGCTAGAGTTGGAGAGGTAGAGTTAGATAGCTAGAGTTAGAGAGTTAGAGAGCTAGAGTTAGAGAGCTAGAGTTAGAGAGCTAGAGTTAGAGAGCTAGAGTTGGAAAGCTAGAGTTAGAGAGCTAGAGTTGGAGAGCTAGAGTTAGAGAGCTAGAGTTGAAGAGCTAAAGTTAGAGAGCCAGAGGTGGAGAGCTAGAGTTGGAGAGCTAGAGTTGGAGAGCTAGAGTTGAAGAGCTAGAGTTAGAGAGCTAGAGTTGGAGAGTTAGAGAGCTAGAGTTAGAGAGCTAGAGTTGAAGAGCTAGAGTTAGAGAGCCAGAGGTGGAGAGCTAGAGTTGGAGAGTTAGAGAACTAGAGTTGGAGAGCTAGAGTTAGAGAGCTAGAGTTGGAGAGCTAGAGTTGGAGAGCTAGAGTTAGAGAGCTAGAGTTGAGAGCTAGAGTTAGAGAGCTAGAGTTGGAGAGCTAGAGTTAGAGAGCTAGAGTTGGAGAGCTAGAGTTAGAGAGCTAGAGTTGAAGAGCTAGAGTTAGAGAGCTAGAGTGGAGAGCTAGAGTTGGAGAGCTAGAGTTGGAGAGCTAGAGTTGAAGAGCTAGAGTTAGAGAGCTAGAGTTGGAGAGCTAGAGTTGAGAGCTAGAGTTGAGAGAGTTAGAGCGCTAGAGTTGAGAGCTAGAGTTGGAGAGAGAGATAGCTAGAGTTAGAGAGCTAGAGAGCTAGAGTTAGAGAGCTAGAGTTAGAGAGCTAGAGTTAGAGAGCTAGAGAGCTAGAGCTAGAGAGCTAGAGTTGGAGAGCTAGAGTTGAGAGCTAGAGTTGAGAGCTAGAGTTAGAGAGCCAGAGGTGGAGAGCTAGAGTTGAGAGAGCTAGAGTTGAGAGCTAGAGTTAGAGAGCTAGAGTTGGAAAGCTAGAGTTAGAGAGCTAGAGTTGAGAGCTAGAGTTAGAGAGCTAGAGTTGAGAGCTAGAGTTAGAGAGCCAGAGTTAGAGAGCTAGAGTTGAGAGCTAGAGTTGGAGAGCTAGAGTTGAGAGCTAGAGTTAGAGAGCTAGAGTTGAGAGCTAGAGTTGGAGAGCTAGAGTTGGAGAGCTTAGAGTTGGAGAGCTAGAGTTGGAGAGGTAGAGTTAGAGAGCTAGAGTTAGAGAGTTAGAGAGCTAGAGTTAGAGAGCTAGAGTTCGAGAGCTAGAGTTAGAGAGCTAGAGTTGAAGAGCTAGAGTTAGAGAGCCAGAGGTGGAGAGCTAGAGTTGGAGAGTTAGAGAACTAGAGTTGGAGAGCTAGAGTTAGAGAGCTAGAGTTGGAGAGCTAGAGTTAGAGAGCTAGAGTTAGAGAGCTAGAGTTGGAGAGCTAGAGTTAGAGAGCTAGAGTTGGAGAGGTAGAGTTAGAGCTAGAGTTAGAGAGTTAGAGAGCTAGAGTTAGAGAGCTAGAGTTAGAGAGCTAGAGTTAGAGAGCTAGAGTTGGAAAGCTAGAGTTAGAGAGCTAGAGTTGGAGAGCTAGAGTTAGAGAGCTAGAGTTGAAGAGCTAAAGTTAGAGAGCCAGAGTTGGAGAGCTAGAGTTGGAGAGCTAGAGTTGGAGAGCTAGAGTTGAGAGCTAGAGTTAGAGAGCTAGAGTTGGAGAGCTAGAGTTGGAGAGCTAGAGTTGGAGACTAGAGTTAGAGAGCTAGAGTTGGAGAGCTAGAGTTGGAGAGCTAGAGTTAGAGAGCTAGAGTTAGAGAGTTAGAGAGCTAGAGTTGGAGAGCTAGAGTTGGAGAGCTAGATTTGGAGAGCTAGAGTTGGAGAGCTAGAGTTGGAAGACTCGAGTTAGAGAGCTAGAGTTGGAGAGCTAAAGTTGGAGAGCTAGAGTTAGAGAGCTAGAGAGCTAGAGTTGTAGAGCTAGAGTTGGAGAGCTAGAGTTTGAGAGCTAGAGTTGGAGAGCTAGAGTTGGAGAGCTAGAGTTAGAGAGCTAGAGTTGGAGAGCTAGAGTTAGAGAGCTAGAGTTGGAGAGCTAGAGTTGGAGAGCTAGAGTTAGAGAGCTAGAGTTAGAGAGCTAGAGTTAGAGAGCTAGAGTTGGAGAGCTAGAGTTAGAGAGCTAGAGTTGGAGAGCTAGAGTTGGAGAGCTAGAGTTGGAAGACTAGAGTTAGAGCGCTAGAGTTGGAGAGCTAGAGTTGGAGAGGTAGAGTTAGAGAGCTAGAGTTAGAGAGTTAGAGAGCTAGAGTTCGAGAGCTAGAGTTAGAGAGCTAGAGTTGAAGAGCTAGAGTTAGAGAGCCAGAGGTGGAGAGCTAGAGTTGGAGAGAGAGAACTAGAGTTGGAGAGCTAGAGTTAGAGAGCTAGAGTTGGAGAGCTAGGAGTTAGAGAGCTAGAGTTAGAGAGCTAGAGTTGGAGAGCTAGAGTTAGAGAGCTAGAGTTGGAAAGCTAGAGTTAGAGAGCTAGAGTTGGAGAGCTAGAGTTAGAGAGCTAGAGTTGAGAGCTAGTTAGAGAGCTAGAGTTGGAGAGCTAGAGTTGAGAGCTAGAGTTGGAGAGCTAGAGTTGAAGAGCTAGAGTTAGAGAGCTAGAGTTGGAGAGCTAGAGTTGGAGAGCTAGAGTTGGAGACTAGAGTTAGAGCTAGAGTTGAGAGCTAGAGTTGAGAGCTAGAGTTGAGAGCTAGAGTTAGTTAGAGAGCTAGAGTTAGAGAGCTAGAGTTAGAGAGCTAGAGTTAGAGAGCTAGAGTTGGAAAGCTAGAGTTAGAGAGCTAGAGTTGGAGAGCTAGAGTTAGAGAGCTAGAGTTGAAGAGCTAAAGTTAGAGAGCCAGAGGTGGAGAGCTAGAGTTGGAGAGCTAGAGTTGGAGAGCTAGAGTTGAAGAGCTAGAGTTAGAGAGCTAGAGTTGGAGAGCTAGAGTTGGAGAGCTAGAGTTGGAAGACTAGAGTTAGAGCGCTAGAGTTGGAGAGCTAGAGTTGGAGAGGTAGAGTTAGAGAGCTAGAGTTAGAGAGTTAGAGAGCTAGAGTTAGAGAGCTAGAGTTCGAGAGCTAGAGTTAGAGAGCTAGAGTTGAAGAGCTAGAGTTAGAGAGCCAGAGGTGGAGAGCTAGAGTTGGAGAGTTAGAGAACTAGAGTTAGAGAGCTAGAGTTAGAGAGCTAGAGTTGGAGAGCTAGAGTTAGAGAGCTAGAGTTGAAAAGCTAGAGTTAGAGAGCCAGAGGTGGAGAGCTAGAGTTGGAGAGCTAGAGTTGGAGAGCTAGAGTTGAAGAGCTAGAGTTAGAGAGCTAGAGTTGGAGAGCTAGAGTTGGAGAGCTAGAGTTGGAAGACTAGAGTTAGAGCGCTAGAGTTGGAGAGCTAGAGTTGGAGAGGTAGAGTTAGATAGCTAGAGTTAGAGAGTTAGAGAGCTAGAGTTAGAGAGCTAGAGTTAGAGAGCTAGAGTTAGAGAGCTAGAGTTGGAAAGCTAGAGTTAGAGAGAGAGCTAGAGTTGAGAGAGTTGAAGAGCTAAGTTAGAGAGCTAGAGTTGAGAGCTAGAGTTAGAGAGCTAGAGTTGGAGAGCTAGAGTTGGAGAGCTAGAGTTGGAGAGCTAGAGTTGAGAGAGCTAGAGTTGAGAGCTAGAGTTAGAGTTGGAGAGCTAGAGTTAGAGAGAGCTAGAGTTGAGAGCTAGAGTTGGAGAGCTAGAGTTGAGAGCTAGAGTTGAAGAGCTAGAGTTAGAGAGCCAGAGGTGGAGAGCTAGAGTTGGAGAGCTAGAGTTAGAGAGCTAGAGTTAGAGAGCTAGAGAGCTTAGAGAGCTAGAGTTAGAGAGCTAGAGTTGAGAGCTAGAGTTGGAGAGCTAGAGAGCTAGAGAGCTAGAGTTGGAGAGCTAGAGTTGAGAGCTAGAGTTGGAGAGCTAGAGTTAGAGAGCTAGAGTTGGAGAGCTAGAGTTGGAGAGCTAGAGTTGGAAGAGCTAGAGCGCTAGAGTTGAGAGCTAGAGTTAGAGAGCTAGAGTTAGAGAGCTAGAGTTAGTTAGAGAGCTAGAGTTAGAGAGCTAGAGTTGGAGAGCTAGAGTTAGAGAGCTAGAGTTGGAGAGCTAGAGTTAGAGAGCTAGAGTTGGAGAGCTAGAGTTGGAGAGTTAGCTAGAGTTGAGAGCTAGAGTTAGAGAGCTAGAGTTGAGAGCTAGAGTTAGAGAGCTAGAGTTGGAGAGAGCTAGAGTTGAGAGCTAGAGTTAGAGAGCTAGAGTTGAGAGCTAGAGTTAGAGAGCTAGAGTTGAGAGCTAGAGTTAGAGAGCTAGAGTTAGAGAGCTAGAGTTGGAGAGCTAGAGTTAGAGAGCTAGAGTTGGAGAGCTAGAGTTGGAGAGCTAGAGAGTTAGAGAGAGCTAGAGTTGGAGAGCTAGAGTTGAGAGCTAGAGTTGGAGAGCTAGAGTTGGAGAGCTAGAGTTGAGAGCTAGAGTTAGAGCTAGAGAGCTAGAGTTAGAGAGCTAGAGTTGGAGCTAGAGTTGAGAGCTAGAGAGAGCTAGAGTTAGAGAGCTAGAGTTGGAGAGCTAGAGTTGGAGAGCTAGAGTTAGAGAGCTAGAGTTGGAGAGCTTAGAGAGCTAGAGTTGAGAGCTAGAGTTGGAGAGCTAGAGTTGAGAGAGCTAGAGAGAGCTAGAGTTGGAGAGAGCTAGAGCTAGTTGGAGAGCTAGAGTTAGAGAGCTAGAGTTGGAGAGCTAGAGTTAGAGAGCTAGAGTTGAGAGCTAGAGTTGGAGAGCTAGAGTTGGAGAGCTAGAGTTGGAGAGCTAGAGTTGGAGAGCTAGAGTTGAGAGCTAGAGTTAGAGAGCTAGAGTTGAGAGCTAGAGTTGGAGAGCTAGAGTTGGAGAGCTAGAGTTGGAGAGCTAGAGTTGGAGAGCTAGAGTTGGAGAGCTAGAGTTGAGAGCTAGAGTTAGAGAGCTAGAGTTGGAGAGCTAGAGTTGGAGAGCTAGAGTTGAGAGCTAGAGTTGAGAGCTAGAGTTAGAGAGCCAGAGTGGAGAGCTAGAGTTGAGTTAGAGAGCTAGAGTTGAGAGCTAGAGTTAGAGAGCTAGAGTTGGAGAGCTAGAGTTAGAGAGCTAGAGTTAGAGAGCTAGAGTTGGAGAGCTAGAGCTAGAGTTGGAGAGCTAGTTGGAGAGCTAGAGTTGGAGAGCTAGAGTTAGAGAGCTAGAGTTGAGAGAGAGCTAGAGTGGAGAGCTAGAGTTGAGAGCTAGAGTTGGAGAGCTAGAGTTGAGAGCTAGAGTTGAGAGCTAGAGTTGGAGAGCTAGAGTTGGAGAGCTAGAGTTGGAAGACTAGAGTTAGAGAGCTAGAGTTGAGAGAGCTGAGAGTAGAGTTAGAGAGCTAGAGTTAGAGAGCTAGAGTTGGAGAGCTAGAGTTAGAGAGCTAGAGTTAGAGAGCTAGAGTTGGAGAGCTAGAGTTGAGAGCTAGAGTTGAGAGCTAGAGTTAGAGAGCTAGAGTTGAAGAGCTAGAGTTGGAGAGCCAGAGTTGGAGAGCTAGAGTTGGAGAGCTAGAGTTGGAGAGCTAGAGTTGAGAGCTAGAGTTGGAGAGCTAGAGTTGAGAGCTAGAGTTGGAGAGCTAGAGTTGGAGAGCTAGAGTTGGAGAGCTAGAGTTGAGAGCTAGAGTTAGAGAGCTAGAGTTAGAGAGCTTAGAGAGTTGGAGAGCTAGAGTTGAGCTAGAGTTAGAGAGCTAGAGTTGGAGAGCTAGAGTTAGAGCTAGAGTTGGAGAGCTAGAGTTGGAGAGAGCTAGAGTTAGAGAGCTAGAGTTAGAGAGCTAGAGTTAGAGAGCTAGAGTTGGAGAGCTAGAGTTGAGAGAGCTAGAGTTGGAGAGCTAGAGTTGGAGAGCTAGAGTTGGAGAGAGAGTAGAGTTGAGAGCTAGAGTTGGAGAGCTAGAGTTGAGAGCTAGAGTTGAGAGCTAGAGTTGGAGAGCTAGAGTTGGAGAGCTGGAGAGAGCTAGAGTTGGAGAGCTAGAGTTGGAGAGAGAGTTAGAGAGCTAGAGTTAGAGAGCTAGAGTTGGAGAGCTAGAGTTAGAGAGCTAGAGTTGGAGAGCTAGAGTTAGAGAGCTAGAGTTGAGAGCTAGAGTTGGAGAGCTAGAGTTGAGAGCTAGAGTTGAAGAGCTAGCTAGAGTTGGAGAGCTAGAGTTGGAGAGCTAGAGTTGGAGAGCTAGAGTTAGAGAGCTAGAGTTGGAGAGCTAGAGTTAGAGAGCTAGAGTTGAGAGCTAGAGTTGGAGAGCTAGAGTTGGAGAGCTAGAGTTGGAGAGCTAGAGTTAGAGAGCTAGAGTTGGAGAGCTAGAGTTGGAGAGCTAGAGTTGGAGAGCTAGAGTTGGAGAGCTAGAGTTGGAGAGCTAGAGTTGAGAGAGCTAGAGTTGAGAGCTAGAGTTGAGAGCTAGAGTTGAGAGCTAGAGTTAGAGAGCTAGAGTTGGAGAGAGTTGAGAGCTAGAGTTGGAGAGCTAGAGTTAGAGCTAGAGTTAGAGAGCTAGAGTTGGAGTTGAGAGCTAGAGTTGGAGAGCTAGAGTTGGAGAGCTAGAGAGCTAGAGTTGGAGAGCTAGAGTTGGAGAGCTAGAGTTAGAGAGCTAGAGTTGAGAGCTAGAGTTGGAGAGCTAGAGTTGGAGAGCTAGAGTTGGAGAGCTAGAGTTAGAGAGCTAGAGTTGAGAGCTAGAGTTGGAGAGCTAGTTGGAGAGCTAGAGTTGGAGAGCTAGAGTTAGAGAGAGTTGAGAGCTAGAGTTAGAGTAGAGTTGGAGAGCTAGAGTTGGAGAGCTAGAGTTGGAGAGCTAGAGTTGAGAGAGAGTTGGAGAGCTTGAGAGCTAGAGTTGGAGAGCTAGAGTTAGAGCTAGAGTTAGAGAGCTAGAGTTGGAGAGCTAGAGTTGGAGAGCTAGAGTTGGAGAGCTAGAGTTGGAGAGCTAGAGTTAGAGAGCTAGAGTTGGAGAGCTAGAGTTGGAGAGCTAGAGAGCTAGAGCTTGGAGAGCTAGAGTTGGAGAGCTAGAGTTGGAGAGCTAGAGTTGGAGAGCTAGAGTTAGAGAGCTAGAGAGAGCTAGAGTTAGAGAGCTAGAGTTAGAGAGCTAGAGTTAGAGAGCTAGAGTTAGAGAGCTAGAGTTGGAGAGAGCTAGAGTTGAGAGCTAGAGTTGAGAGCTAGAGTTGGAGAGCTAGAGTTGGAGAGCTAGAGTTAGAGAGCTAGAGTTGGAGAGCTAGAGTTGAGAGCTAGAGTTAGAGAGAGCTAGAGTTAGAGAGCTAGAGTGGAGAGCTGGAGAGCTAGAGTTGAGAGCTAGAGTTAGAGAGCTAGAGTTAGAGAGCTAGAGAGCTAGAGTTAGAGAGCTAGAGTTAGAGAGCTAGAGTTAGAGAGCTAGAGTTGGAGAGCTAGAGCTAGAGTTGAGAGCTAGAGTTGGAGAGCTAGAGTTGAGAGCCAGAGTTGAGAGCTAGAGTTGGAGAGCTAGAGTTGGAGAGCTAGAGTTGAGAGAGCTAGAGTTAGAGAGCTAGAGTTGGAGAGCTAGAGTTGGAGAGCTAGAGTTGAGAGCTAGAGTTAGAGAGCTAGAGTTGGAGAGCTAGAGAGCTAGAGTTGAGAGCTAGAGTTGAGAGCTAGAGTTGGAGTTAGAGAGCTAGAGAGCTAGAGTTGGAGAGCTAGAGTTGAGAGCTAGAGTTGGAGAGCTAGAGTTGGAGAGCTAGAGTTAGAGAGCTAGAGTTAGAGAGCTAGAGTTGGAGAGCTAGAGTTGGAGAAGCTAGAGCTTAGAGAGCTAGAGTTGGAGAGAGCTAGAGTTGGAGAGCTAGAGTTGGAGAGAGCTAGAGTTAGAGAGCTAGAGTTAGAGAGCTAGAGTTGGAGAGCTAGAGTTGGAGAGCTAGAGTTAGAGAGCTAGAGTTGAGAGCTAGAGTTGCTAGAGTTGAGAGCTAGAGTTAGAGAGCTAGAGTTGGAGAGCTAGAGAGCTTGGAGAGCTAGAGTTGGAGAGCTAGAGTTAGAGAGTTAGAGTTGAGAGCTAGAGTTGGAGAGAGCTAGAGTTAGAGAGCTAGAGTTGAGAGCTAGAGCTAGCTAGAGCTAGAGAGCTAGAGTTGGAGAGCTAGAGTTGGAGAGCTGGAGAGCTAGAGAGCTAGAGTTGGAGAGCTAGAGTTAGAGAGCTAGAGTTAGAGAGCTAGAGTTGGAGAGCTAGAGTTGTTGAGAGCTAGAGTTGGAGAGCTAGAGTTGGAGAGCTAGAGTTAGAGAGCTAGAGTTGGAGAGCTAGAGTTGAGAGCTAGAGTTAGAGAGCTAGAGTTGGAGAGCTAGAGTTGGAGAGAGCTTGAGCTAGAGTTGGAGAGCTAGAGTTAGAGAGCTAGAGTTAGAGAGCTAGAGTTGGAGAGCCAGAGAGAGCTAGAGTTGGAGAGCTAGAGAGCTAGAGTTAGAGAGCTAGAGTTAGAGAGCTAGAGTTGGAGCTAGAGAGCTAGAGTTGGAGAGCCAGAGTGGAGAGCTAGAGTTGGAGAGCTAGAGTTGGAGCTAGAGTTGGAGAGCTAGAGTTGGAGAGCTAGAGTTGGAGAGCTAGAGTTGAGAGCTAGAGTTGGAGAGCTAGAGTTGGAGAGCTAGAGTTAGAGAGCTAGAGTTGAGCTAGAGTTAGAGAGCTAGAGAGCTAGAGTTGAGAGCTAGAGTTAGAGAGCTAGAGTTAGAGAGCTAGAGTTAGAGAGCCAGAGTTGGAGAGCTAGAGTTGGAGAGTTAGAGAGCTAGAGTTGGAGAGCTAGAGTTGGAGAGCTAGAGTTGGAGAGCTAGAGTTGAGAGCTAGAGTTGGAGAGCTAGAGTTAGAGAGCTAGAGTTGAGAGCTAGAGTTGGAGAGCTAGAGTTGGAGAGCTAGAGTTGGAGTTAGAGCTAGAGTTAGAGAGCTAGAGTTGGAGAGCTAGAGTTGGAGAGTTAGAGAGCTAGAGTTGGAGAGCTAGAGTTGGAGAGCTAGAGTTGGAGAGCTAGAGTTGAGAGCTAGAGTTGGAGAGCTAGAGTTAGAGAGCTAGAGTTGGAGAGCTAGAGTTGAGAGCTAGAGTTAGAGAGCTAGAGTTGGAGAGCTAGAGTTGAGAGCTAGAGTTGAGAGCTAGAGTTGGAGAGCTAGAGTTGGAGAGCTAGAGTTGGAGAGCTAGAGTTGAGCTAGAGTTGGAGAGCTAGAGTTGGAGAGCTAGAGTTGAGAGCTAGAGTTGGAGAGCTAGAGTTAGAGAGCTAGAGTTGAGAGCTAGAGTTAGAGAGCTAGAGTTGGAGAGCTAGAGTTGGAGAGCTAGAGTTGGAGAGCTAGAGTTGAGAGCTAGAGTTGAGAGCTAGAGTTGGAGAGCTAGAGTTAGAGAGCTAGAGTTGGAGAGAGTTAGAGAGCTAGAGTTGGAGAGCTAGAGTTGAGAGCTAGAGTTAGAGAGCTAGAGTTAGAGAGCTAGAGTTGAGAGCTAGAGTTGAGAGCTAGAGTTGGAGAGCTAGAGTTGAGAGCTAGAGTTGAGAGCTAGAGTTAGAGAGCTAGAGTTGTTGGAGAGCTAGAGTTGGAGAGCTAGAGTTGGAGAGCTAGAGTTGGAGAGCTAGAGTTGGAGAGCTAGAGTTGGAGAGCTAGAGTTGGAGAGCTAGAGTTGAGAGCTAGAGTTGGAGAGCTAGAGTTAGAGAGCTAGAGTTGGAGAGCTAGAGTTAGAGAGCTAGAGTTGGAGAGCTAGAGTCGGAAGAGAGCTAGAGTTAGAGCTAGAGTTGGAGAGCTAGAGTTGGAGAGCTAGAGTTGAGAGCTAGAGTTGGAGAGCTAGAGTTGGAGAGCTAGAGTTGGAGAGCTAGAGTTAGAGAGCTAGAGTTGGAGAGCTAGAGTTGGAGAGTTAGAGTTGGAGAGCTAGAGTTGGAGAGCTAGAGAGCTAGAGTTAGAGAGCTAGAGTTAGAGAGCTAGAGTTGAGAGCTAGAGTTGGAGAGCTAGAGTTGAGAGCTAGAGTTGGAGAGCTAGAGTTGAGAGCTAGAGTTGGAGAGCTAGAGTTGGAGAGCTAGAGTTAGAGAGCTAGAGTTGAGAGCTAGAGTTGGAGAGCTAGAGTTGGAGAGCTAGAGTTGGAGAGCTAGAGTTGGAGAGCTAGAGTTAGAGAGCTAGAGTTGGAGAGCTAGAGTTGGAGAGCTAGAGTTGGAGAGCTAGAGTTGGAGAGCTAGAGAGAGCTAGAGTTGGAGAGCTAGAGTTGGAGAGCTAGAGTTGAGAGCTAGAGTTGAGAGCTAGAGTTGGAGAGCTAGAGTTGGAGAGCTAGAGTTGGAGAGCTAGAGTTGAGAGCTAGAGTTAGAGAGCTAGAGTTGGAGAGCTAGAGTTGGAGAGCTAGAGTTGGAGAGCTAGAGTTGGAGAGCTAGAGTTGGAGAGCTAGAGTTGGAGAGCTAGAGTTAGAGAGCTAGAGTTGAGAGCTAGAGTTGGAGAGCTAGAGTTGGAGAGCTTTGAGAGCTAGAGTTGGAGAGCTAGAGTTGGAGAGCTAGAGTTGAGAGCTAGAGTTGGAGAGCTAGAGTTGGAGAGCTAGAGTTGGAGAGCTAGAGTTGGAGAGCTAGAGTTGGAGAGCTAGAGTTGGAGAGCTAGAGTTGAGAGCTAGAGTTGGAGAGCTAGAGTTGGAGAGCTAGAGTTAGAGAGCTAGAGTTGGAGAGCTAGAGTTGGAGAGCTAGAGTTAGAGAGCTAGAGTTAGAGAGCTAGAGTTGGAGAGCTAGAGTTAGAGAGCTAGAGTTGGAGAGCTAGAGTTGGAGAGCTAGAGTTGGAGAGCTAGAGTTGGAGAGCTAGAGTTGGAGAGCTAGAGTTGGAGAGCTAGAGTTGGAGAGCTAGAGTTGGAGAGCTAGAGTTGGAGAGCTAGAGTTGGAGAGCTAGAGTTGGAGAGCTAGAGTTGGAGAGCTAGAGTTATAGAGCTAGAGTTAGAGAGCTAGAGTTGGAGAGCTAGAGTTGGAGAGCTAGAGTTGGAGAGCTAGAGTTAGAGAGCTAGAGTTAGAGAGCTAGAGTTGGAGAGCTAGAGTTGGAGAGCTAGAGTTGGAGAGCTAGAGTTGGAGAGCTAGAGTTAGAGAGCTAGAGTTGGAGAGCTAGAGTTGGAGAGCTAGAGTTGGAGAGCTAGAGTTGGAGAGCTAGAGTTGGAGAGCTAGAGTTGGAGAGCTAGAGTTGGAGAGCTAGAGTTAGAGAGCTAGAGTTGGAGAGCTAGAGTTAGAGAGCTAGAGTTGAGAGCTAGAGTTGGAGAGCTAGAGTTGAGAGCTAGAGTTAGAGAGCTAGAGTTGAGAGCTAGAGTTGGAGAGCTAGAGTTGGAGAGCTAGAGTTAGAGAGCTAGAGTTGGAGAGCTAGAGTTGTTAGAGAGCTAGAGTTGGAGAGCTAGAGTTGGAGAGCTAGAGTTGGAGAGCTAGAGTTGAGAGCTAGAGTTGGAGAGCTAGAGTTGGAGAGCTAGAGTTAGAGAGCTAGAGTTGGAGAGCTAGAGTTGAGAGCTAGAGTTGAGAGCTAGAGTTGAGAGCTAGAGTTAGAGAGCTAGAGTTGGAGAGCTAGAGTTGGAGAGCTAGAGTTGGAGAGCTAGAGTTGAGAGCTAGAGTTAGAGAGCTAGAGTTGGAGAGCTAGAGTTGGAGAGCTAGAGTTGGAGAGCTAGAGTTGGAGAGCTAGAGTTGGAGAGCTAGAGTTGGAGAGCTAGAGTTGGAGAGCTAGTTGGAGAGCTAGAGTTGAGAGCTAGAGTTGGAGAGCTAGAGTTAGAGAGCTAGAGTTGGAGAGCTAGAGTTGAGAGCTAGAGTTGAGAGCTAGAGTTGGAGAGCTAGAGTTGGAGAGCTAGAGTTGGAGAGCTAGAGTTGGAGAGCTAGAGTTGGAGAGCTAGAGTTAGAGAGCTAGAGTTGGAGAGCTAGAGTTGGAGAGCTAGAGTTGAGAGCTAGAGTTGAGAGCTAGAGTTGGAGAGCTAGAGTTGGAGAGCTAGAGTTGGAGAGCTAGAGTTAGAGAGCTAGAGTTAGAGAGCTAGAGTTGGAGAGCTAGAGTTGGAGAGCTAGAGTTGGAGAGCTAGAGTTGAGAGCTAGAGTTGGAGAGCTAGAGTTGGAGAGCTAGAGTTGGAGAGCTAGAGTTGGAGAGCTAGAGTTGAGAGCTAGAGTTGGAGAGCTAGAGTTGGAGAGCTAGAGTTGGAGAGCTAGAGTTGAGAGCTAGAGTTGGAGAGCTAGAGTTGGAGAGCTAGAGTTGAGAGAGCTAGAGAGCTAGAGTTGGAGAGCTAGAGTTAGAGAGCTAGAGTTAGAGAGCCAGAGGTGGAGAGCTAGAGTTGGAGAGTTAGAGAGCTAGAGTTGGAGAGCTAGAGTTGGAGAGCTAGAGTTAGAGAGCTAGAGTTAGAGAGCTAGAGTTAGAGAGCTAGAGTTGGAGAGCTAGAGTTGGAGAGCTAGAGTTGGAGAGCTAGAGTTAGAGAGCTAGAGTTAGAGAGCTAGAGTTGGAGAGCTAGAGTTGGAGAGCTAGAGTTGAGAGCTAGAGTTAGAGAGCTAGAGTTAGAGAGCTAGAGAGCTAGAGTTGGAGAGCTAGAGTTGGAGAGCTAGAGTTGGAGAGCTAGAGTTAGAGAGCTAGAGTTGGAGAGCTAGAGTTGGAGAGCTAGAGTTGGAGAGCTAGAGTTGAGAGCTAGAGTTAGAGAGCTAGAGTTGAGAGCTAGAGTTGGAGAGCTAGAGTTGAGAGCTAGAGTTGGAGAGCTAGAGTTGGAGAGCTAGAGTTGAGAGCTAGAGTTGGAGAGCTAGAGTTGGAGAGCTAGAGTTGGAGAGCTAGAGTTGGAGAGCTAGAGTTGAGAGAGCTAGAGTTAGAGAGCTAGAGTTAGAGAGCTAGAGTTGAGAGCTAGAGAGCTGAGAGAGCTAGAGTTGGAGAGCTAGAGTTGGAGAGCTAGAGTTGGAGAGCTAGAGTTGGAGAGCTAGAGTTGGAGAGCTAGAGTTGGAGAGCTAGAGTTGGAGAGCTAGAGTTGGAGAGCTAGAGTTAGAGAGCTAGAGTTGGAGAGCTAGAGTTAGAGAGCTAGAGTTAGAGAGCTAGAGTTGGAGAGCTAGAGTTGGAGAGCTAGAGTTGGAGAGCTAGAGTTGGAGAGCTAGAGTTGGAGAGCTAGAGTTGGAGAGCTAGAGTTGGAGAGCTAGAGTTAGAGAGCCAGAGGTGGAGAGCTAGAGTTGGAGAGTTAGAGAGTTTGGAGAGCTAGAGTTAGAGAGCTAGAGTTAGAGAGCTAGAGTTGGAGAGCTAGAGTTGAGAGAGCTAGAGTTGGAGAGCTAGAGTTGAGAGCTAGAGTTGGAGAGCTAGAGTTGGAGAGCTAGAGTTAGAGAGCTAGAGTTGGAGAGCTAGAGTTGGAGAGCTAGAGTTAGAGAGCTAGAGTTAGAGAGCTAGAGTTAGAGAGCTTTGGAGAGCTAGAGTTGGAGAGCTAGAGTTAGAGAGCTAGAGTTGAGAGCTAGAGTTAGAGAGCCAGAGCTAGAGTTGGAGAGCTAGAGTTAGAGAGCTAGAGTTAGAGAGCTAGAGTTGGAGAGCTAGAGTTGTTGGAGAGCTAGAGTTGGAGAGCTAGAGTTAGAGAGCTAGAGTTAGAGAGCTAGAGTTGGAGAGCTAGAGAGTTGGAGAGCTAGAGTTGGAGAGCTAGAGTTAGAGAGCTAGAGTTGAGAGCTAGAGTTAGAGAGCTAGAGTTGGAGAGCTAGAGTTAGAGAGCTAGAGTTAGAGAGCTAGAGTTGAGAGCTAGAGTTGAGAGCTAGAGTTGAGAGCTAGAGTTGGAGAGCTAGAGTTGAGAGCTAGAGTTGGAGAGCTAGAGTTAGAGAGCTAGAGTTGGAGAGCTAGAGTTGGAGAGCTAGAGTTGGAGAGCTAGAGTTGAGAGCTAGAGTTGGAGAGCTAGAGTTAGAGAGCTAGAGTTGGAGAGCTAGAGTTGAGAGCTAGAGTTGGAGAGCTAGAGTTGGAGAGCTAGAGTTGGAGAGCTAGAGTTGGAGAGCTAGAGTTGGAGAGCTAGAGTTAGAGAGCTAGAGTTGGAGAGCTAGAGTTAGAGAGCTAGAGTTGGAGAGCTAGAGTTGGAGAGCTAGAGTTGAGAGCTAGCTAGAGAGCTAGAGTTGAGAGCTAGAGTTGGAGAGCTAGAGTTGGAGAGCTAGAGTTAGAGAGCTAGAGTTAGAGAGCTAGAGTTGGAGAGCTAGAGTTAGAGAGCTAGAGTTGAGAGCTAGAGTTGAGAGCTAGAGTTGGAGAGCTAGAGTTGGAGAGCTAGAGTTGGAGAGCTAGAGTTGAGAGCTAGAGTTGGAGAGCTAGAGTTGGAGAGCTAGAGTTGGAGAGCTAGAGTTGGAGAGCTAGAGTTAGAGAGCTAGAGTTGGAGAGCTAGAGTTAGAGAGCTAGAGTTAGAGAGCTAGAGTTAGAGAGCTAGAGTTGAGAGCTAGAGTTGGAGAGCTAGAGTTAGAGAGCTAGAGTTGGAGAGCTAGAGTTAGAGAGCTAGAGTTGGAGAGCTAGAGTTGAGAGCTAGAGTTAGAGAGCTAGAGTTGGAGAGCTAGAGTTGAGAGAGCTAGAGTTAGAGAGCTAGAGTTAGAGAGCTAGAGTTGGAGAGCTAGAGTTGGAAAGCTAGAGTTGGAGAGCTAGAGTTGGAGAGCTAGAGTTGGAGAGCTAGAGTTGGAGAGCTAGAGTTGGAGAGCTAGAGTTAGAGAGCTAGAGTTGGAGAGCTAGAGTTGGAGAGTTAGAGAGCTAGAGTTGGAGAATTAGAGAACTAGAGTTGGACAGCTAGAGTTAGAGAGCTAGAGTTGGAGAGCTAGAGTTAGAGAGCTAGAGTTAGAGAGCTAGAGTTGGAGAGCTAGAGTTGGAGAGCTAGAGTTGGAGAGCTAGAGTTGGAGAGCTAGAGTTGGAGAGCTAGAGTTAGAGAGCTAGAGTTAGAGAGCTAGAGTTGTAGAGCTAGAGTTGGAGAGCTAGAGTTGGAGAGCTAGAGTTGGAGAGCTAGAGTTAGAGAGCTAGAGTTGGAGAGCTAGAGTTAGAGAGCTAGAGTTGGAGAGCTAGAGTTGGAGAGAGCTAGAGTTGGAGAGCTAGAGTTGGAGAGCTAGAGTTGGAGAGCTAGAGTTAGAGAGCTAGAGTTAGAGAGCTAGAGTTGGAGAGCTAGAGTTGGAGAGCTAGAGTTAGAGAGCTAGAGTTGGAGAGCTAGAGTTGGAGAGCTAGAGTTAGAGAGCTAGAGTTAGAGAGCTAGAGTTGGAGAGCTAGAGTTGGAGAGCTAGAGAGCTAGAGTTGGAGAGCTAGAGTTAGAGAGCTAGAGTTGGAGAGCTAGAGTTGGAGAGCTAGAGTTGGAGAGCTAGAGTTGGAGAGCTAGAGTTGGAGAGCTAGAGTTAGAGAGCTAGAGTTGGAGAGCTAGAGTTAGAGAGCTAGAGTTAGAGAGCTAGAGTTATAGAGCTAGAGTTAGAGAGCTAGAGTTGGAGAGCTAGATTTGGAGAGCTAGAGTTGGAGAGCTAGAGTTAGAGAGCTAGAGAGAGCTAGAGTTAGAGAGCTAGAGTTGTTGGAGAGCTAGAGTTGGAGAGCTAGAGTTAGAGAGCTAGAGTTGAGAGCTAGAGTTGGAGAGCTAGAGTTGGAGAGCTAGAGTTAGAGAGCTAGAGTTGGAGAGCTAGAGTTGGAGAGCTAGAGTTGAGAGTTAGAGAGCTAGAGTTGGAGAGCTAGAGTTGGAGAGCTAGAGTTGGAGAGCTAGAGTTGGAGAGCTAGAGTTAGAGAGCTAGAGTTGGAGAGCTAGAGTTGGAGAGCTAGAGTTAGAGAGCTAGAGTTGGAGAGCTAGAGTTGGAGAGCTAGAGTTAGAGAGCTAGAGTTGGAGAGCTAGAGTTGGAGAGCTAGAGTTGGAGAGCTAGAGTTGGAGAGCTAGAGTTAGAGAGCTAGAGTTGGAGAGCTAGAGTTGGAGAGCTAGAGTTGGAGAGCTAGAGTTAGAGAGCTAGAGTTAGAGAGCTAGAGTTGGAGAGCTAGAGTTGGAGAGCTAGAGTTGGAGAGCTAGAGTTGGAGAGCTAGAGTTGGAGAGCTAGAGTTGGAGAGCTAGAGTTGGAGAGCTAGAGTTGGAGAGCTAGAGTTGGAGAGCTAGAGTTGGAGAGCTAGAGTTGGAGAGCTAGAGTTAGAGAGCTAGAGTTAGAGAGCTAGAGTTAGAGAGCTAGAGGTGGAGAGCTAGAGTTGGAGAGTTAGAGAGCTAGAGTTGGAGAGCTAGAGTTGGAGAGCTAGAGTTGGAGAGCTAGAGTTAGAGAGCTAGAGTTAGAGAGCTAGAGTTGGAGAGCTAGAGTTGGAGAGCTAGAGTTGGAGAGCTAGAGTTAGAGAGCTAGAGTTGGAGAGCTAGAGTTAGAGAGCTAGAGTTAGAGAGCTAGAGTTGGAGAGCTAGAGTTGGAGAGCTAGAGTTGGAGAGCTAGAGTTAGAGAGCTAGAGTTGGAGAGCTAGAGTTGGAGAGCTAGAGTTGGAGAGCTAGAGTTGGAGAGCTAGAGTTGGAGAGCTAGAGTTGGAGAGCTAGAGTTGGAGAGCTAGAGTTAGAGAGCTAGAGTTAGAGAGCTAGAGTTGGAGAGCTAGAGTTAGAGAGCTAGAGTTGGAGAGCTAGAGTTAGAGAGCTAGAGTTGGAGAGCTAGAGTTAGAGAGCTAGAGTTAGAGAGCTAGAGTTAGAGAGCTAGAGTTGGAGAGCTAGAGTTGGAGAGCTAGAGTTAGAGAGCTAGAGTTAGAGAGCTAGAGTTAGAGAGCTAGAGTTGGAGAGCTAGAGTTGGAGAGCTAGAGTTAGAGAGCTAGAGTTGGAGAGCTAGAGTTAGAGAGCTAGAGTTGGAGAGCTAGAGTTGGAGAGCTAGAGTTAGAGAGCTAGAGTTGGAGAGCTAGAGTTGGAGAGCTAGAGTTGGAGAGCTAGAGTTAGAGAGCTAGAGTTGGAGAGCTAGAGTTAGAGAGCTAGAGTTGGAGAGCTAGAGTTAGAGAGCTAGAGTTAGAGAGCTAGAGTTGGAGAGCTAGAGTTGGAGAGCTAGAGTTGGAGAGCTAGAGTTGGAGAGCTAGAGTTGGAGAGCTAGAGTTGGAGAGCTAGAGTTGAGAGCTAGAGTTAGAGAGCTAGAGTTGGAGAGCTAGAGTTGAGAGCTAGAGTTGGAGAGCTAGAGTTAGAGAGCTTTAGAGAGCTTGAGAGCTAGAGTTGGAGAGCTAGAGTTGGAGAGCTAGAGTTGAGAGCTAGAGTTGGAGAGCTAGAGTTAGAGAGCTAGAGTTGGAGAGCTAGAGTTAGAGAGCTAGAGTTGGAGAGCTAGAGTTGGAGAGCTAGAGTTGGAGAGCTAGAGTTGGAGAGCTAGAGTTGGAGAGCTAGAGTTGGAGAGCTAGAGTTGGAGAGCTAGAGTTGGAGAGCTAGAGTTGGAGAGCTAGAGTTGGAGAGCTAGAGTTAGAGAGCTAGAGTTGGAGAGCTAGAGTTAGAGAGCTAGAGTTGGAGAGCTAGAGTTAGAGAGCTAGAGTTAGAGAGCTAGAGTTGGAGAGCTAGAGTTGGAGAGCTAGAGTTGGAGAGCTAGAGTTGGAGAGCTAGAGTTGGAGAGCTAGAGTTGGAGAGCTAGAGTTAGAGAGCCAGAGGTGGAGAGCTAGAGTTGGAGAGTTAGAGAGCTAGAGTTGGAGAGCTAGAGTTAGAGAGCTAGAGTTAGAGAGCTAGAGTTAGAGAGCTAGAGAGCTTGGAGAGCTAGAGTTGGAGAGCTAGAGTTGGAGAGCTAGAGTTAGAGAGCTAGAGTTGGAGAGCTAGAGTTGGAGAGCTAGAGTTGGAGAGCTAGAGTTGGAGAGCTAGAGTTAGAGAGCTAGAGTTGGAGAGCTAGAGTTAGAGAGCTAGAGTTGGAGAGCTAGAGTTAGAGAGCTAGAGTTAGAGAGCTAGAGTTGGAGAGCTAGAGTTAGAGAGCTAGAGTTGGAGAGCTAGAGTTGGAGAGCTAGAGTTAGAGAGCTAGAGTTGGAGAGCTAGAGTTAGGAGAGCTAGAGTTGGAGAGCTAGAGTTAGAGAGCTAGAGTTAGAGAGCTAGAGTTGAGAGCTAGAGTTAGAGAGCTAGAGTTAGAGAGCTAGAGTTGGAGAGCTAGAGTTAGAGAGCTAGAGTTAGAGAGCTAGAGTTGAGAGCTAGAGTTGGAGAGCTAGAGAGCTAGAGTTAGAGAGCTAGAGTTGGAGAGCTAGAGTTGGAGAGCTAGAGTTGAGAGCTAGAGTTGGAGAGCTAGAGTTAGAGAGCTAGAGTTGGAGAGCTAGAGCTAGAGTTGAGAGCTAGAGTTAGAGAGCTAGAGAGAGCTAGAGTAGAGAGCTAGAGTTGGAGAGCTAGAGTTGGAGAGCTAGAGTTGAGAGCTAGAGTTGGAGAGCTAGAGTTGGAGAGCTAGAGTTAGAGAGCTAGAGTTGGAGAGCTAGAGTTGGAGAGCTAGAGTTGGAGAGCTAGAGTTGGAGAGCTAGAGTTGGAGAGCTAGAGTTGAGAGCTAGAGTTGGAGAGCTAGAGTTAGAGAGCTAGAGTTAGAGAGCTAGAGTTGGAAAGCTAGAGTTGGAGAGCTAGAGTTGGAAAACTAGAGTTGGAGAGCTAGAGTTGGAGAGCTAGAGTTGGAGAGCTAGAGTTAGAGAGCTAGAGGTGGAGAGCTAGAGTTGGAGAGTTAGAGAGCTAGAGTTGGAGAGCTAGAGTTAGAGAGCTAGAGTTAGAGAGCTAGAGAGCTAGAGTTGGAGAGCTAGAGTTGGAGAGCTAGAGTTGGAGAGCTAGAGTTAGAGAGCTAGAGTTGGAGAGCTAGAGTTGGAGAGCTAGAGTTGGAGAGCTAGAGTTGGAGAGCTAGAGTTAGAGAGCTAGAGTTGGAGAGCTAGAGTTAGAGAGCTAGAGTTGGAGAGCTAGAGTTGGAGAGCTAGAGTTAGAGAGCTAGAGTTAGAGAGCTAGAGTTAGAGAGCTAGAGTTGGAGAGCTAGAGTTGGAGAGCTAGAGTTGGAGAGCTAGAGTTGGAGAGCTAGAGTTAGAGAGCTAGAGGTGGAGAGCTAGAGTTGGAGAGTTAGAGAGCTAGAGTTGGAGAGCTAGAGTTGGAGAGCTAGAGTTGGAGAGCTAGAGTTAGAGAGCTAGAGTTAGAGAGCTAGAGTTGGAGAGCTAGAGTTGGAGAGCTAGAGTTAGAGAGCTAGAGTTAGAGAGCTAGAGTTGGAGAGCTAGAGTTGGAGAGCTAGAGTTGGAGAGCTAGAGTTAGAGAGCTAGAGTTGAGAGCTAGAGTTAGAGAGCTAGAGTTGGAGAGCTAGAGTTGGAGAGCTAGAGTTGAGAGCTAGAGTTAGAGAGCTAGAGTTGGAGAGTTAGAGTTGGAGCTAGAGTTGAGAGCTAGAGTTAGAGAGCTAGAGTTAGAGAGCTAGAGTTAGAGAGCTAGAGTTAGAGAGCTAGAGTTGGAGAGCTAGAGTTGAGAGCTAGAGTTGGAGAGCTAGAGTTGGAGAGCTAGAGTTAGAGAGCTAGAGTTGGAGAGCTAGAGTTGGAGAGCTAGAGTTAGAGAGCTAGAGTTGGAGCTAGAGTTGGAGAGCTAGAGTTGGAGAGCTAGAGTTAGAGTTGCTAGAGTTGGAGAGCTAGAGTTGGAGAGCTAGAGTTGGAGAGCTAGAGTTGGAGAGCTAGAGTTTGGAGAGCTAGAGTTGAGAGCTAGAGTTGGAGAGCTAGAGTTGGAGAGCTAGAGTTGGAGAGCTAGAGTTGGAGAGCTAGAGTTAGAGAGCTAGAGTTGGAGAGCTAGAGTTAGAGAGCTAGAGTTGGAGAGCTAGAGTTGGAGAGCTAGAGTTGGAGAGCTAGAGTTGGAGAGCTAGAGTTAGAGAGCTAGAGTTGGAGAGCTAGAGTTGGAGAGCTAGAGTTGGAGAGCTAGAGTTGGAGAGCTAGAGTTGGAGAGCTAGAGTTGGAGAGCTAGAGTTGGAGAGCTAGAGTTAGAGAGCTAGAGTTAGAGAGCTAGAGTTGGAGAGCTAGAGTTAGAGAGCTAGAGTTAGAGAGCTAGAGTTAGAGAGCTAGAGTTGGAGAGCTAGAGTTGGAGAGCTAGAGTTGGAGAGCTAGAGTTGAGAGCTAGAGTTGGAGAGCTAGAGTTGGAGAGCTAGAGTTGGAGAGCTAGAGTTGGAGAGTTAGAGAGCTAGAGTTGGAGAGCTAGAGTTAGAGAGCTAGAGTTAGAGAGCTAGAGTTAGAGAGCTAGAGAGCTAGAGTTGGAGAGCTAGAGTTGGAGAGCTAGAGTTGGAGAGCTAGAGTTGGAGAGCTAGAGTTAGAGAGCTAGAGTTGGAGAGCTAGAGTTGGAGAACTAGAGTTGGAGAGCTAGAGTTGGAGAGCTAGAGTTAGAGAGCTAGAGTTAGAGAGCTAGAGTTGGAGAGCTAGAGTTGGAGAGCTAGAGTTGGAGAGCTAGAGTTGGAGCTAGAGTTAGAGAGCTAGAGTTGGAGAGAGTTAGAGAGCTAGAGTTGGAGTTGAGTTGAGAGCTAGAGTTAGAGAGCTAGAGTTGGAGAGCTAGAGTTGGAGAGCTAGAGTTGGAGAGCTAGAGTTGAGAGCTAGAGTTGGAGAGCTAGAGTTGGAGAGCTAGAGTTAGAGAGCTAGAGTTAGAGAGCTAGAGTTGGAGAGCTAGAGTTGGAGAGCTAGAGTTGGAGAGCTAGAGTTAGAGAGCTAGAGTTAGAGAGCTAGAGTTAGAGAGCTAGAGTTGGAGAGCTAGAGTTGGAGAGCTAGAGTTAGAGAGCTAGAGTTAGAGAGCTAGAGTTGGAGAGCTAGAGTTAGAGAGCTAGAGTTGGAGAGCTAGAGTTAGAGAGCTAGAGTTGAGAGCTAGAGTTAGAGAGCTAGAGTTAGAGAGCTAGAGTTAGAGAGCTAGAGTTAGAGAGCTAGAGTTAGAGAGCTAGAGTTAGAGAGCTAGAGTTAGAGAGCTAGAGTTAGAGAGCTAGAGTTAGAGAGCTAGAGTTGGAGAGCTAGAGTTGGAGAGCTAGAGTTAGAGAGCTAGAGTTAGAGAGCTAGAGTTAGAGAGCTAGAGTTAGAGAGCTAGAGTTAGAGAGCTAGAGTTAGAGAGCTAGCTAGAGTTAGAGAGCTAGAGTTAGAGAGCTAGAGTTAGAGCTAGAGTTGGAGAGCTAGAGTTAGAGAGCTAGAGTTGGAGACCTACAGTTGGAGAGCTAGAGTTGGAGAGCTAGAGTTGGAGACCTAGAGTTGGAGACCTAGAGTTGGAGAGCTAGAGTTGGAGAGCTAGAGTTGTAGATTTAGAGAGCTAGAGTTGGAGAGTTAGAGAGCTAGAGTTAGAGAGCTAGAGTTAGAGAGCTAGAGTTGGAGAGCTAGAGTTGGAGAGCTAGAGTTGGAGAGCTAGAGTTAGAGAGCGAGAGTTGGAGAGTTAGAGAGCTAGAGTTAGAGAGCTAGAGTTAGAGAGCTAGAGTTGGAGAGCTAGAGTTGGAGAGCTAGAGTTGGAGAGTTAGAGAGCTAGAGTTAGAGAGCTTGAGTTAGAGAGCTAGAGTTGGCAAAAAGCCAGTTACGAGTGTTTGCCCCTTCACAAGCCAAAAATCGAATCGTTGGTTTCGACAAATAACAAATATTGAGTTGAAGTTTATGTAAACGTGCTATTTAAAAAAACATTGATTTTGACTGACTGTGTACCTCAATGTCTTCCCCAGATTCCTGTGTGCAGCTGGACTGGAATAGAACTCTCACAGGCAAAATTATGCATCCTAAGATCAAGTGGCTGTTTCTGATTCAACTACTGCTGATTGAACAGGCTCTGTGTAGGACACCAACTCCCCCTGCTCTGAAGAACACTCCGGCCTTCAAGACCTCTGTCTTAGGGGAGGGGGACACTATCAAAAAGGGGAAGCAGTTGCGCCTTGGGTCCCAGACCCAGCTTGGGCTTCCATTAGGTGCAGCGGAGAGTGCGGCCCCTGAAGAGTGGGTGGTGCAGGATGAGGCCAGGGCACAGTCTGCTCAGCGTGTCGTCACCACGCTCAAGGCCAAGCTGCAGGGCAGAATCCTCATCCAGGCCAACACCAGCTGTGAGGAGTTGCTGTCTGCCTCCACCCTGCAGGACCCCTCCTCCGCCCTGTTGCCCCGGGAGCTCCTGGGCCTCTCCCTAGTGCCCGTGCTGGTGGTGGCAGGCTGTCCCCGGGAGGCCCAGACCTTGGTCCTCAGGCTGTACAACCTGCTGGGGGTGGAGGACACTGAGGAGCTCCTCATAGAGGTGGAGAGTCTGATGGCGAGTGGAGCACCCCATCCCAGAGCCACAACACCCCCTGCCTCACATGTGGGGAAGGTCCAAGCAGAGCGCCACCTCCAGGCAGTGATGTTCAACATCCAGCAGCTGGCCAGGGCTGGGGAGGGCCATAGGGGACAGGGGGCCTCTGGAAAGGGGAAGCAAGAGCAGTGTCAGGGCTGGACCAGGGTGAATGGGACCCTGCTGTTAGGGGATGCGATGGAGGGAGCCACAGGGGGGCTGGAGGAGGCGATAAGGGCCTGTGAGAGCCAAGGGTCCATGTGTGCGGGTGTGTCCCGTAACAGAGGGCAGTACCAGGCAGTTCTGAAGCCAGGCAGCCGGGTGGTGCCTTCTGAGGACTCTGACTCAGAATGCTGGATTCGACAATGCCAGGTGCAGGAGGAGAAGTCACCTGTGGCCTCAGGGCGGCGGGCGGGGCGGGCGCGGCGCAGCCCCCAGCGGAACTGCGTCAACAAGAAGGAGGAGCGGGTGTACAACGTGGTGGAGTGGATCCCTGTCGTCAGCACCCTTTACAACCTGGGCACGGCCGTCTACTACACCTCTGTCAACTGCTCCGAGATGGCCAAGGAGAGAGCCATCCTCAGCGCCGTCGACCTTGGCACAGACGCCCTTATGGCCGTCACTGGGGGAACAGTGGGTGTAGCGGGCTACGTTGCCGGGGCAGGCGTGAAGACGGGGGTGAAGGCTGGGATCAAGTACCTGCTGTCCTCCATGAAACAGCATGAGGACCTAATAGTTAATGAGTACAGTTGGGAGGAGGGAGTCATTACCATACAGTAAACAGCCAGTAGCCTGGTAGGTAGTCAGATATGATTTTGCTTCAGCCAATGGCATCATAAAGAGATGTGGCGACCAGGAAGTGGTCTCAGGGAACCCCTGAGTCAACCCTCTTAGACCACCTTGACCTCTCCTCCACCCCATCCTCTCAACCCAAACCCCTCCTCTCCTCCTTCAGCATTATTGGTCAGGTCAGACTCAATTTCCACCTCTGATACTTCAAGTGCAGGGACTATTCTAACGGTACTACTAATCAGTTGATGTGTTGTTGTTCTGCCTCCTCTGGAAACAGATGGAGCAAAATTCAAGCTGGCTATTTGTAAAAATGTAAACTCATTGATTTATAGGCAACTTTTCATTGGCATGAAAGTGTGCAACTGCCCTTGAAAAAAATAATTGATTGATTAAATTATCATTCTCGCTAGTTGTTTTTTTACGACTACTTTTGAGTGTCTTCTTTACCAAATCCATAACTTCATCATTATATCAGGTAAGAATGAGTCATGACTGATTGAATATAAACTTTTAGCTTAGTCATTTCAAAGGAATTCACAACACTTTTCCAGAGCCTTTCAATGTGTTTTTTTCACTGCAAAAAAGTAAGTTGAGACATTTTGTACATTCTGCATCACTCCTTCAAGAGAAATATAGTATTCTTTCTAACAAAGATATCTACATATATTTCAGGATGTTGTGTATCCCTGGAAATAATCAGAATTCATGGGAAAATGAACGTTTTTTAAACATGGCTTGCACAAAAAAAGGTATCTTGGCACAATTTACCCGGGTATGGGGTAATTTGAGCCACGAAAGGGAGTAAGTTAAGCCGCCTACACATTTCTGTACTGAATTCAATATAACCACTACCTTTTTAAAAACATGTCTATCTTTATTTCCGAAACACAATTCAACACATTTTTTTGTCTTTGAATCATTTTAAGCATCTTTGAACAAAGACTTTGTACTTTTTTAAAACACTTTTAACATGGGCCAGGCCCTGTTGTTACCTCATCTCCCAGCAATAATACCTTGCATTATGTCTGAGTAGAAAACTTGCTCAACTTGCCATTAGCTCAACCATTGCCCACCCAGCTACAAGGATGCACTTTTATGCTAAGTTTAGGACCTCATATTGAAGTTTATAAAGACCCCAACTGATGTATAAAATGATCTGCTTTGGTTTAGACTTGAGTGTGTGTGTGTGTGTGTGTGTGTGTGTGTGTGTGTGTGTGTGTGTGTGTGTGTGTGTGTGTGTGTGTGTGTGTGTGTGTGTGTGTGTGTGTGTGTGTGTGTGTGTGTGTGTGTGTGTGTGTGTGTGTGTGTGTGTGTGTGTGTGTTTATTTACTTGCTTATCTCGATTCTTCATCTGTATTTTTGGACCTAACTTGCTTACCTCCTTTTCCATGTGGTTTCTTCCATTACAGACTACATGAAATGATGACCTCCTCCTAAATATTGGTCAAATTATACATTTTGTGTTTCCCAACAATGCAGAGAGAAAATAAAAAAATATAGATTTTTAAATGATAACATGAGGAATAAATACACAATGAGTAATGTTAACTTGGCTATAAACATGGGGCACCAGTACCGAGTCGATGTGCAGGGGTACCAGTTTTTATTTTATTTTTTATTTTATTTCACCTTTATTTAATCAGGTAGGCAAGTTGAGAACAAGTTCTCATTTACAATTGCGACCTGGCCAAGATAAAGCAAAGCAGTTCGACAGATACAACGACACAGAGTTACACATGGAGTAAAACAAACATACAGTCAATAATACAGTATAAACAAGTCTATATACAATGTGAGCAAATTAGGTGAGAAGGGAGGTAAAGGCAAAAAAGGCCATGGTGGCAAAGTAAATACAATATAGCAAGTAAAACACTTGAATGGTAGTTTTGCAATGGAAGAATGTGCAAAGTAGAAATAAAAATAATGGGGTGCAAAGGAGCAAAATAAATTCATTAATTAAATACAGTTGGGAAAGAGGTAGTTGTTTGGGCTAAATTATAGGTGGGCTATGTACAGTTGCAGTAATCTGTAAGATGCTCTGGCAGTTGGTGCTTAAAGCTAGTGAGGGAGATAAGTGTTTCCAGTTTCAGAGATTTTTGTAGTTCGTTCCAGTCATTGGCAGCAGAGAACTGGAAGGAGAGGCGGCCAAAGAAAGAATTGGTTTTGGGGGTGACTAGAGAGATATACCTGCTGGAGCGTGTGCTACAGGTGGGAGATGCTATGGTGACCAGCGAGCTGAGATAAGGGGGGACTTTACCTAGCAGGGTCTTGTAGATGACATGGAGCCAGTGGGTTTGGCGACGAGTATGAAGCGAGGGCCAGCCAACGAGAGCGTACAGGTCGCAATGGTGGGTAGTATATGGGGCTTTGGTGACAAAACGGATTGCACTGTGATAGACTGCATCCAATTTGTTGAGTAGGGTATTGGAGGCTATTTTGTAAATGACATCGCCAAAGTCGAGGATTGGTAGGATGGTCAGTTTTACAAGGGTATGTTTGGCAGCATGAGTGAAGGATGCTTTGTTGCAAAATAGGAAGCCAATTCTAGATTTAACTTTGGATTGGAGATGTTTGATATGGGTCTGGAATGAGAGTTTACAGTCTAACCAGACACCTAAGTATTTGTATTTGTCCACGTATTCTAAGTCAGAGCCGTCCAGAGTAGTGATGTTGGACAGGCGGGTAGGTGCAGGTAACGATCGGTTGAAGAGCATGCATTTAGTTTTACTTGTATTTAAGAGCAATTGGAGGCCACGGAAGGAGAGTTGTATGGCATTGAAGCTTGCCTGGAGGGTTGCTAACACAGTGTCCAAAGATTTGAGGTAAATTTGAGGTAAATAATTATTTTATTTTTTTCAATTTGTTAGCTTTATGTAGGCTATTTTTACATAGTTGGTAATGGCAATAGAAGTACATTTTTAGGTTTGTATCATTTTCCTTTAGATTTGGATAGAATGTTGTTTAACCACATGACAAGGATTTTGAGATATGAAGACGTCATTATAAATTAAACTGTTTCACGAAAATGTGCATATGAAAACCATAACTGGCACGCAGATGGGTAGAAATGGTAAGATAAATTGTCATTCAACGTGAGAAAGGTTGCTGACTCCTTGCCTATTACCGGCAACTTCAGGAGAGTAATGGCAGAATCTGCAAAGAGCGGGAGGAGAAGAGTTGGGTCAGGTTAAGGTTTTTTTCTTCTGGTTATCTAGATCTCTGGAGCCCTCTTGAGGCAGTTCTCTTATTTCATCAAAACAAAATACACGTTTACATTTTTTTTCAACCAATTGATTGGTCAAAAGAACAGATGACTTTCAATCTACTAAGATTTTTTTTATTTTTAAATCTGGGACAGCCCTACTGTATATACAAAAGTATTTGGACACCCATTCAAATTAGAGGATTCGGCTATTCAGCCACACCCGCTGCTGACAGGTGTATAAAATCGAGCACACAGCCATGCAATATCCATAGACAAACTTTGGCAGTAGAATGGCAACATTTTGGGAAGGCCCTTTTCTGCTTCAGCATGACAATGCCCTCGGGCACAAAGCAATGTCCGTACAGAAATGGTTTGTTGAGATCAGTGTGGAAGAACTTGACTGGCCTGCACGGAGCCCTGACCTCAACCCCATTGAACACCGTTGGAATGAATTGGAACTCCAACTGCGAGTCAGTCAAGTCCCTGCAGCAATGTTCTTATGTATAGTGGAAAGCCTTCCCAGAATAATGGAGGCTTATATAGCAGGGACTTATAGCAGCAAAGGGGGGACCAACTCCAAATGAATGCCAGTGATTTTTCAAATGTAATGTTCACATACTTTTGGTGATGTGCATATCCTCTAGAGGGGTTCCCCTTCCAGCATCCCTCATACTTTGTCATGGGGTGCAAAGAAAATGTTGCTGTTTAAAATAATTTTCTTGCAATTCTATACATTTTTGCCATGTCTGTGTATTAATTTGATATTTGAGTGACAAAAAAATTACAACTATCTATGGGCTAAAAAAAACTAAATAGGAAAGAAAATGTTGGCTGACATGAGCTAGTTGATCTGGACATTTCTGACAAGTTCTAAATAGCTCTCTAAGGTATGCAGTGACTAACATGACAAGAGGAACTGATGATGCACTACCCAATTTAGAAATTGCACCTCTTAGAATTGCACCAATTTAGAATTGCGTCCCACAGTTAGGGAAACATTGCTCTACTACAGAGTTCTCCAACAGCTGGACGGCGGGGGATTTATCTTTTTTTTGTATTGGTTGACATAAAATACTGCAAAAACAGCAAATCAACTCCAAATAATATTTTCATTTGGGATATTTGGTTCCAAAGTATTCCCACGCATATTAGAGAGGGATATGTGATCATATTTAATTGTAAGCAAGGTTTGACATTATTATGTTTTATGTTATATCTGTTTGGGCTTCTTGCAGTCAATTTACAGTTGACACATTTATTTGTAATTATGTTCTGGCCCCCTGATAATCCACTCAAGAAAACATCGTCCTCTGGCTGCATCTAGTTGATGATCCCTGCTCTACTATCTCATTATCTAATCTATTCTCCTTCTCATCCTCTCTTCCCTCTCCAGGTGAGCCTGACATTCACTCGGTGCAGCCCTTCACCAAAGTGGACCTTGGCCAGATCCCCTTCCATGAGATCATCAGAAACTTCCAGATGCTGGAGGCAGAGAAGATCCCAGAAAACCCCTTCTTCCTCTACCCTGACACGCCCAAAGTGGAGGGCTTTGGGAAGTACTACACAGAGAAGAGTGGAGGTGAGCATACCAGAGTAACCTTATGCTTGTGGTGCAATGGAAGTGTGGATTCTTGATATATTTTATAGTTTGTTACAAAGAATTTGACATCCTTCTTGCAAGATGAGAGTTGATTGATACTCATCTAAAGAATTTACCTTTTTCTTTTCAGCACATTACATTAAGTACATAGAAACTAAGCTGCTTTTCATCACTAAAGAGTGAGTATTCCACATGTTGTGTAAATGAAATGTCCTATGTGTAAAAGGATAATATCCTATGTTTCCAAATAAAAGGTACTTTGAAGTAATAAGGAGACATAGATGTGTTTTTGCTTCACTGTCCAAATTCATATGTATTTCAAATATCATTTATAATGTACCAAAGTTGTCAGTGTTGTATTTGGTCCCATATTGTTAGCACACAATGACTACATCAAGCTTGTGGCTACAAACTCCTTGGATCCATTTTCAGTTTGTTTTGGTTCTGTTTTCCCCAATAGAAACTGAATGGAGTAAATTCTGATGATGCCATAATTAGGAAAAAAAACGAGTCAATCACCTCTCACTATTACCAATAATGGGGGAGATTTTGGGGGTGTATGATCTTTGTCCCTTTGTAACTTTCTCTCATCATTCACAATTCATTCAGGATCTATAATCATGGTAGTGTCCACATTCATGTAAAAGTGTTCACAAATATATTATAGTATTACAATAAAAGTGACACCAAAAATACCATTCACCATTCACTTCCTATTGGACAAAACATAATCCGTAACACAACCAAAACAAGCTGTAAATGCATCCAACAAGCTTGACGTAATCATTGTGTGCAAGGAATATGGGACCAAATACTAAACTTATGACTATTTAAATACACTAAGGGAAATGTGTCCAAATACTTGACATCTTCAAATGGGGGGGCTAGATATATAAAGTGCTTCCATTTCTAAACGTTAAATCAGATAAGTATGAAAATACCCTCAAATAAAAAGGTGACAGTCTGTGTGTGCTGTCACTTTTTATGAAACATTTGATCTCAAATCCAAAATGCTGGAGTACAGAGCCAGATTAAAAACATTTATCATTACTGTCCAAATACACATGTACAGTAGGGGAGTGTAAATGAACAGACAAAAGTACAATGGCACAGACAATAAATAAACACAAGACGTAAAGGAGGCTATAGTTCTTTGCATAACTATCTCCCTGTTGGTGGCTTCTGGCTTCCTGCTGGAATAAAATAGAGTTCCGGATTAGATTTGACCACATTATATGGCCGCTCTGAAAGCTATTTCATGTACGGGGACAAAGGCTTAACAGTAACTGTACATTGGTGTTTGTAACTGGGGAAAAAACGAGCATAATCTTAGCTCAAAATAAATTTGCCCTTTCCAAAAATCACAGAAAAGCACATTTTTCCCTTGCTAGGTGACAGTAAATGTAATATTCAGGAAGGAGGAGAGGAAGTTAGACAGGAGGAAGTAGCTCAATCCATACCAGTGTGGGCTGAGAAAAGTGAGTGATAATTACCAATGTGTGGTTGTCTCATGTACCTTAATTGAATACACTGACTAAAGTCAATCTGAATAACTGCATCTACTAAACAACCAGCATGTATAGGTCACCGTGTCCAGAGGTGTGTGAAGGGTGTGGCGGCCCTGACTAGAAGGGCCCGGTAGGCCTGTCCGAACTGGCGGTTCATGACAGCGTAGAGCACAGGGTTAATACAACTGTTGAGCCAGGTGAGGTTGGCACAGAACATGTGGAGCACCTGAGGTGCACGGTTCTGCTTATCAGCAATGTTCAGCAGCAGGAACGGGACAAAACAGCCCACGAAACACAGGAAGACAGTGAAACACATCCGGGTCACACGTCTAAACTCAACATTGTCCCCTGAAGAGGTGGTGGAGGAGGAGGGGGCAGTGATGGGGGCAGGAGTGGCCGAGCGGGGCACAGGGTTGAGGGCAGGGGTTAGCTCCTGTGCCCCTGCTAGGTGAGCTGAATGCGAAGTTAAAGCAGAGCCCCAGGTGGAGTGGGAGGACTGGGCTTTCCCAGGGTGCACCTTCACCTCTACCCCCTTGTATTGGGTTAGTTCTGCCTGGCTGCTCAATTCACAGCTCTGGGTGGTGGCCACCCCGCTCCCGACTCCACTATCCCCCTCCGTCCCTTGTTCTGATGAGTTTGGCTTCTTTTGTGACGAGCGTCGGCTAAACCGGTAGCGGACCAGTGCCAGTGCCGCCACCCTGACTCGCCTGTAAATGAGCAGGTAGAAAATCCCCACGCAGCCCAGGCCGATAAAGAAGTAGAAGAATAGCAGCACGGTGGTGTAAGGGCGCCCCCTGGTGCGGTGGAAACTGCAGGTGCACACCTGTGGAGCAAATACATAAACGGGCCAGAGTGGGCCAAAGCTGGCCAGGCCCAGGGCCCAGGTGGAGGGCAGGAGGAGAGCCAGGCCTCGACCAGAAAACACCCGCTCAAACACATCCCGCTTCGTCACCAGCAGGTAACGGCTGGCCGCGATCAGACACAGGGTGATGATAGAGACAGAGTTGGAGAGAAAGAGGAGGAGGCCAAAGATGCTGCACCAGAGAGGTCCGCCCCTCCAGCGGAGGTGTAGGTAGGAGTCGACAGAGACGGGCTGCAGCAGGGTACAGTACAACAGGTCCGCCAGGGCCAGGTTCACTATCAGCACGTTGAAACGCGTCCGCAGCCGGGTGTCCGTGGCGAAGGCCAGAATGGTAAGGATGTTCCCCACCGTTCCAACTATAGTAACTACCGAACCCCACAGCACGCCGAAGTAGCGGTAGGCCTCCACCGAGGGGTGGTGGCAGGAAAAGGTGTCATTCTGCACGTCACCTGTGACGTTCTCCAGCATCCTGGGAAGAGAGAGGTATCAACTTTATTATTCCCCAGGTCAGGGGGAAGTTGGATTGGAAACACAATGATATAAATCATATAAAGTTGATTCCACATCAGATACGCATAACAAATGTATTGCACATCACATCATTTACACATTATACACAGAGAGAGAAGAGAAATTTCAAAATGATCAGCTGTCAGTCAAATAGTGGCAGGCTGTTGACGAGTGGGGTTAAGTCAGAGGGGTGCTGTAGGTTCAGGATTCCTAGACCACTTCCTGCTTGTTGAAAAAATGTGGTGAACCATTAATTGTTCTCTGTCATGTTGGGGTGTTCCACACATGTTCAATAATGTCATGTTTCAGAACCAACCTTGACTTTGTCAGTAGCTGTTCTTGTTATTTCTGCTGCTCTTTTTACCATTCAAATAATTGATGTTGTTTGGTGTTCTGTGCATATCAGATCACAGCCTTCCCAATAAGGCATGTACTGTAGTAGATATACTGCAGCTACTTCAGCATGACTACAGAGGCAATAACGTTTTGACTGACTAAATTCAACACCTTAATAATGTGTAAAAGAAACCGTACGTTATAAATACAGTATCTATTTTACAAATGGATAAAATTGGAGGGGTCACCGCCCCCTCAATGGACAATACACTTCAATGGACATGCTGTATCATAATATGACTAAGGAAATCCATTCTTTCTCCCACTAGGATTGTATAGCAGACTTGACAATATAATCCAATGCCTTTGATGGAATAACTATTCACTTTCAGTTAGTGTTCCTGGAAATGAACTGTTAACACCATAATAAATACAAATGTAGATGTCAGACAATTCTGTTAGATGTCAACGGCTGTACAATAGAGTACAGGACAGTACATTCCTTTTGATAATAGTTCTCTATATGGGGTGAATAATTAACTCACATCACGGAAGTTGATCTGAAACACGAGAACATCAACTTCCACAGGTAGTGTTAACACAGGAATATGACTATCGAACAGAGTATCACCACAAAAAACAGAATAAATCCTGAAGTTTATTTCTCACCTCAGTTCTAACGTTTTCTGTCAAGGAGTCTGTGTCTCTCTATGCAGTATCTTGGCATGTGTGTTGTCCTGTGTGTCGTGGTTGTTCTGTTGTCTCAAAGCCTTTATGCAGTTTATCAGTCACTTAACTGGTTCCTTCTCCTTTTCACCTCTTTTGAGCTTCCTCTAGTCTTCTCATTGGTAGATCCCTGTGACCTCATCAAATGTGATGCAATGTGTGTGTTTTCTGTTTCATGACGGATGTTTCTCAATTCTGGTCAATTCCGAGTTTTCATAGCAAATAATTCGTTATTTTTCTGATTTCCTCACCTACTGGCCACTGTATCCTCATTTTGTTAGAAATGCTCACTCTGCACTACTAGTCAGACATAAGACATTAAAACTTAACAATCAGTATTCAAAAGCATTTCTATCAGCATACATTGCGCAGTATGTAGCATCACCACCACAGTCATTTTGTAAATAATTTATTCATCTTCAGTTTGTTTATTCAACAATAAGGAAGCTCTTTTGCCAACATCGCTAAAACAGTCTATAATGATTCAATATTATCTCCGAAATAACATTTAATATATTTGTACACATAATTTATTTATTTATTGCAATGAACAAGAATCGTTAGCAGGAGTGCTGTAAGTATTGCTACAATTTCTCAGTCCTTTACCCTTCTAATACTGTATGAGAAAATAATTGTTTGGTGGCTTACAGGAGCAACCGGCTCCATCTGTATGGGTTAGTGTGAGTTTGAGTATGAATACACTACCGGTCAAAAGTTTTAGAACACCTACTCTTTCAAGGGGTTTTCTTTATTTTTTAAACTATTTTCTACATTGTAGAATAATAGTGAAGACATCAAAACTATGAAATAACACATATGGAATCATGTAGTAACCAAAAAAGTGTTCAAATATATTTTGATTTGTTTACATGTGAGGTTCTTTAAATAGCCACCCTTTGCCTTGATGACAGCTTTGCACACTCTTGGCATTCTCTCAACCAGCATCGTGAGGTGGAATGCATTTCAATTAACAGGTGTGCCTTGTTAAAAGTTAACTTGTGGAATTTCATTCCTTCTAAATGCGTTTGAGCCAATCAGTTGTGTTGTGACAAGGTAGGAGTGGTATACAGAAGATATACCTATTTGGTAAAAGACCAAGTTCATATTATGGCAAGAACAGCTAAAATAAACAAAGAGAAACGACAGTCCATCATTATTTTAAGACAATACGGAACATTTCAAGAACTTTGAAAGTTTCTTCAAGTGCAGTTGCAAAAACCATTATGCACTATGATGAAACTAGCTCTCACGAAGACATCCACAGGAATGGAAGACCCAGAGTTATCTCTGCTGCAGAGCATAAGTTCATTAGAGTTATCAGCCTCAGAAATTGCAGCCCAAATAAATGCTTGACAGAGTTCAAGAAACAGACACATCTCAACATAAATTGATCAGAGGAGATTGTGTGAATCAGGCCTTCATGGTCGAATTGCAGCAAAGAAACAACTACTAAAGGACACCATAAGAAGAAGAGACTTTCTTGGGCCAACAAACACTAGCAGTGGACATTTGAGATTTTTGGTTCCAACTGCTGTGTCTTTGTGAGTCTTTGTGTGGGTGAACGGATTATCTCTGCATGTGTGGTTCCCACCGTAAAGCATGGAGGAGGAGGTGTGATGGTGTGTGGGTGCTTTGCTGGTGACACTGTCTGTGATTTATTTAGAATTCAAGGCACACTTAACCAGCATGGCTACCACAATATTCTGCAGTGATACGCCATCCCATCTTGTTTGGACTTAGTGGGACTATCATTTGTTTTCAACAGGACACTGACCCAACACACCTTCAGGCTGTGTAAGGGCTCTTTGACCAAGAAGGAGAGTGATAGAGTGCTGCATCAGATGATCTGGCCTCCACAATCCCCCGACCTCAACCAAATTGAGATGGTTTGGGATGAGTCGCACCACAGAGTGAAGGAAAAGCAGCCAACATGTGCTCAGCATATGTGGGAACTCCTTCAAGACTGTTGGAAAAGCTGATTGAGAGGATTACATTTTTTATTTAGCTTGACAAGCCAGTTAAGAACAAATTCTCATTTATAATGATGGCCAAGGAATAGTGGGTTAACTGCCTTGTTCAGAGGCAGAACAACAGATTGTTACCAAGTCAGCTCAGGGATTTGATCTAGCAACCTTTTAGTTATAGGCCCAATGGTCTAACCACTAGGCTACCTGCCGCCCCGAGAGTGTGCAAATCTGCCAAGAATGCCAAGAGTGTGCAAATCTGTCATCAAGGCAAAGGGTGGCAATTTGAAGAATCTCAGAATTGTTTAACACTTTTGGTTACCACATGATTCCATATGTGTTAGTTCATAGTTTTGAATTCTTCACTATTATTCTACAATGTAGAAAATAGTAAAAATAAAGAAAATCTCTTAAATTAGTTGGTGTTCTACAACGTTTGACCGGTAGTGTACATGAGGCAGAATAGGACAACGGTCTCCTCTTAAAGTGGAAATATATGATTCATTTCATTACTCTGGAGGAAATTTTGGCTTGATATCTCATATTATACTACTATCACTCACATCGCTGCTTGTGATGAGCATGTGAGAGAAAATACAGGTTCATATGAATTTCCCCTTTGTGAACTGTAACAAACGTGTCCTACTTCACTTCAAACATCCATCACAGTGTTTCTCACTCACACCACACTCAACATGCTACCATCTGGGTATAGGATCACAGGTCAGCAATCACTCCTGGAAGGGAAAACCCACCTCCCTTGTGTTCTCACTAGAAGAGGCTGGTGCCATCAGATATCAGAGGGACCCTGTTGTTAACTGTATAGAACCAATTGACTTCTCGTAACAGTTCCAGTCCGTAACATGTCCCACTCTCCCTTTCTCTCTGACTTCTTACAGACAATAAGACTGAAAGAGGAGGTATGCTAAGAAAACAACAGTTAAATAAATGGTTTATCACAAGTCTATCATTTTTCATTGCATTCATTCACATTTCTTAAAATATCTTATTCAGATTTCTTAAAAATATTTAGCTCTACCTTGGTGAATTCAGTACACATTTCTGCCTTGAGTTACAGTGGGGTTTCTCTATTCCTTCCTTGCTTCCTTCACTTCTCTCTCTCTCTCACCTGATCTGACAACAGAGGATATATAGACTAACATCTATTATCCTCAACACAACACTAGAACATATATCTAGAACCTGGAAACATACAGTACAATGTACCTTGTGCCTGGATCTGCAGAGCAGGCACCTAATCTAGAACCTGGAACTACAGAGTGGGGTACAGATGTAGGATCTTCATTTTATCCAGTTTGCTACAGCAGGAAATAATCCTGCAACAACAGGAAATGTGAATTATTATGTGGATTATAATTAATGGACATTTTTGTGGGGGTTGATCCATTTGAATAAGGGAAAGTCAAGTCTGAAATTTCAGTGGAAATTACAAACCCCATAGGCCTTTTTAGGACTCAAATACACTACAAATTTTCTGCAACAGGTTGATTAAATTGAGATCCTACACCTGTAGATACTGCACTTGGATTATTGAACACCCCAACAGGGTTTTGCAGTATGCAACGTATATTGCAGATGGCTTTGGGTGGGAGTTCACTGAACCAGAAATGCAGAGATGTGGAGGAAATAGAACACTCAGTCTACTGAGTCACCCTCAGCCAGGATACATGTTTGACCTGTACAAATATTTTTAACGGAAGGTTAGAGGAGGGTTAACGGAGGGAAAGCATTGACAGAAAGTCCATCTTAGTCTGTCATGCATCCTTCCTCTTTAAAATGTCTGCAAGATGTCCATCCTTTGCTTTGGAATTTATTAAACAAAAAAGGGTAGAAGGGTAGAGAGGAAAAGGCATAGTCTTTCCTATTTCAAATATTTAAGTTTTAACATCTGTTTATTATCTATCAATGGTTTTCCCTGTTTTACTTCACAGTGTGCTCCTTCCTGATAGTGCCCCATCCCATCACCGTCAATAAGGGGAGAAGAGGATTGGCCCATGGGTGGTGCGCATAGGCCCAGGGGCGGGCCTTAGGAGGCTGAGGTGCGTGCCTTGTAGTGTGCCATGTAAGAGGTGGTGGTGGGGATGGTAGTTCTGAGTGTGAGAAATGGCACCAGGGGCACGCAGCTGAGCCAGCTGATTGGAGGAGGCAGCGGCTGCCATCGCCGCGGCAACAGCCAGGGGGTTAGGAAACAGTCCATGGCCCAGCGTTTTTGGAAGTTCCTTTGAGAAGGTCAAGGATGACTGAGATCCAGAGAGAGAAACAGTGTAAAGGTTCAAATTAGTAATGAGTAAGGTGAGAGAAGAGGCAAACTGTGGTATGCTGTCTATTAGACAACCCTGAGCTAAATGACTGAATCATCAAATAATGATTTAGAAATATTGCTATAGCCTATACACATAATTGGATCATTACCACAAAGTCTGTGCGATTCTTATGCCGGCTAAGGAGGGGATTGGGCTTCCCTGCGACTCCATCCCGATGCCTTCGACTGGATATATGCTGAAGAGAAAAATATGTGGGGCGTTATAGGTTTTCTTGTTTCTCCAAATGAGCATCCTTCTTTCAGTGAGGTATCTGAATGATGAATTAAGCTTTAGGTATAAGGTACTGTTGCCTCTAGATGCTGATCTGTGGTTAGTTTTGCATTTCCCCCACTAATGGTTAAGGTTAGGATTGGGGGAGGGGTAGCTGATCCCAGTAGTGGAACATGTACCCAGTTCTCACATTTAAGTTAAAGTAAAGAAACTTTCATAGAAACTTACTCAAGTAAAAGTCACCCAGTAAAATACTACTTGAGTAAAAGTCTAAAGTATTTGGTTTTAAATACACTTAACTATCAAAAGTAAAAGTATAAATCATTTCAAATTCCTTCATTTAAGGATAGCCAGTGGCGCACTCCAACACTCAGACATAATTTATAAACAAAGCATTTGTGTTTAGTGAGTCCGCCAGATCAGAGGCAGTAGGGATGACCAATGATAAGTGCATGAATTTGACCATTTTCCTGTCCTGCCTGAGCCTTCTAAATATAACTGGTGCTTTTGGGTGTCAGAAAAATGTATGGAGTAAAAAGTACATCATTTTCTTTAGGAAAGTTATGAAGTAAAAATAAAAGTTGTCAAAAATATTCACAGTAAAGTAAAGTACAGATACCAAAAAAAAACGACTTCAGGAGTACTTGAAAGTATTTTTGCTTATGTATTTTACACCACTGGCTGATCCTAGATCTGTACCCAGGGGAAACTACACTCTTGGGCAGTGGTCGTGTTACTTACTCACTCACCTGTTTGAGCTGCAGCTCAGAGTTCACTCTCACGTTGCAGATCTCACAGTGGAAGGTGCGTTCCTGAGTGTTGTGGTCCGAGGGCAGCCCCCCTGCCTGGTCTGGGCTCAGGTTAGGGCCCAGCCGAGGGTACGTTTTTATGGGGCCCAGCCCACTCCATGCCTCCAGGATGGTTTTGTGTTTGGTACCTGTTACCCGTGGAGAGAGTGGTAGAGAAGGAAATATTAGTCGTTGTTGTTTGTAAATTTTAATAACACTAGGCCTGATAACTCCTTGATTACATTTTCTCTGTGGAGTGTAATGTAGTTCTACATTTCATGATGTTCTTGTTCATTTCAAAACTTTGATATGTTATGTATTTTTTGTACTATTAAGAAATTACAGAACTTTATAATTTTAATATAGAATAGGCCATTGTGACTTTTGTTTAAACTATTGAATTATTTTGCACCTTAAAATCGATTTTGCGTAGCCTGCACATCCACATGCTGCTCCGTGCATCAATGGAAATGTGTCTCCCAAGGCAAGCCTTTCTCGCTGCATATCCAGCACAAGTTATTGTCTTCCTCGGTTGAATAAATAACGTATTGTTTTTGTGTTTACAAAATGATTTGCAGTATAAACTTTCATCACAGCCGGCAGGGTAGCCTAGTGGTTAGAGCGTTGGACTAGTAACCGGAAGGTTGTGAGTTCAAACCCCCGAGCTGACAAGGTACAAATCTGTCCTTCTGCCCCTGAACAGTCAGTTAACCCACTGTTCCCAGGCTGTCATTGAAAATAAGAATGTGTTCTTAACTGACTTGCCTGGTTAAATAAAGAAATAAACAGCCGCCAACACAGGCCACACTCGGTCACCCAGAAGCAAGGTACAGTAAGTGTTTGGATATATTAGTATTAGTATGTTCCTTAAATGATCATTGTAATTAACCTAGCCCTCAGAAGAGTATTGTGGACTAGATCACATTGAGGCTAATTGAGCATAGAAAGATGAGTAGGCCAAAGCAGTATATTGAGTCAGAAAGTGTGGTGACATTGACTAGCCACTAGAGAGCACAGCTAAACATGTTCAGGATTAGGCTATTCAGCAGTTTTGGTGACCTATCTCCTGCTCTGTTCTTGTCTTGTCATGTAGTACAGAACCATTATCTCCTATTTCTCTTGTTCATTCTCATTTCACGGTCAGTCCCTGTTCACACCTTCTTTTGGCTCTTTTTTAAAGGAACATTTCCTTCTCTCATTTCTCAGTCTAGTACAGGGAAGGGCAACTGGTGAAACCAAATTTAGCTTAGGGCCCCCAAAAGGCTAGTGCCGGCTCTGACTACATGTGTGAGTATGGATGTGGGTAAGCAGACTGAGCCCCACATGATGAGTTAAGATTTTTGGTGGCCCCCACCCCTATCAAAGTTTCCCATCCCTGGTCTTGATTATACTGTACATTAGAGGTAACTGACAAAATAAAGGAAACACTTGAGTAAATTAAGTATACAAAGTATATTGAAAGCAGGTGCTTGGTGCTTCCACACAGGTGTGGTTCCTGAGTGTACCAAGTAATTAACATGGCATCATGCTTAGGGTCATGAATAAAAATGCCCAGTTGCCTATTATTTTGGCTACTATGGCTAGAATAAGAGATCTCAGTGACTTTGAAAGTGAGGTCTCAAAGGAGCATGAGGTTAAGGATTAGCCCCTTTTTTCAATGTTCGCCTAAAATGACATACTCAAATCTAACTGCCTATACATCAAGGCCCTGAAGCAATGATATGCATATTCTTGGTGCCATTTGAAAATAAACACTTTGTAGTTTATGGAAATGTGAAAGTAATGTAGTAGAATATAACACATTAGATCTGGTATAAGATAATACAAAGAACAAAACAACCATTATTTTGTATTTTTTTGTACCATCATTTTTGAAATGCAAGAGAAAGGCCATAATGTATTATTCCAGCCCAGATTTTGGCCACAAGATGGCATCAGTGTATGTGCAAAGTTTTAGACTCATCCAATGAACCATTCCATTTCTGTTCAAATGTGCCTATTTTGTTTATTAATAACTTTTCATGTTCAAAATTGTGCACTATGTAATTACCTCCAGGTGTGTATGTTTTGGAGGGATGGCTTTAGGAAACACAAACATAACTAGTAGTCCCATGTGGCTCAGTTGGTAGCGCATGCCACTTACACCACCAGGGTTGTGGGCTCGATTCCCATGGGGGACCAGTATGAATGAAAATGTATGCATTCACTACTACAAGTCACTCTGGATAACAGCATCTACTAAAATGTCATATTGTAACTAAAAGAAAACAATGAACCAGACGCATGGAAGTATTGTCCTGTCTCTCTATGTGGTGAATGAAAGCCAAGCTGTTCTTCTGTCATTTGAGTTGAGCTGGTTAATCTAGCTTTGAACACACTGAAATATTCATTGTTAACTCTCCTTCCCTGGGAGTGTGACTTAGGTACTGTGTGTGCATCAGAAGCCCTGGCTTAGTATTGCAATATTTGGCCTTGTGAAGTTATTCAACCACAATGCCTTAGCCGTGGTTTGCAGTGTATTCATAAATCCTTGAGTGGAAGAAAATATATTTAATCAGTTATGCCACTGTGTGTAGTTTTGTCCCTTGTGTGTAACAGTGGTATCCCATGATTCAATATCAGAGATCAGGGTGTGAAGGAGGACACATCAAATGTTGTGTTTGTAAAAGCTCAAGCATCACTTTGTGTGGCTAATTTTGAGGCTGCTGAGAAGGCAATATCCATCTATGCCGGAATGTTCAATGACAATAGACTTTATTACACATTGCGTTATCAGTTCTGTCTTTAGAAGGAGCCTTACCTTTGTTGTGCGCCTCTAGCTGAGAGAGGGAGTTGACGGCCACTTTGCACAGTGAGCAGTAGAGCAGCTTCTTGGCCTTGTCCTCCTCAGACTCCCCTGAAAAGAGGCTGGGGGCTGGGGTCAGGGTGTCAGGGGGGCCCGCCATGGGGGTGTCCACCTGGGGGGCACAAAGGGCCGAGGAGGGGATGGAGGTGGAGGTGGTGGGCATAGGTGTACTCAAAGGGGGCATGGATGGACACACAGGGAGCAGGGAGGTGTCTTGGACCGACATGGGGATGGGGCTGGGTGTCATGTCTGAGCCGTTTGAATGTGGGCGGGACTGGACGTCATCTGTGAAGAGAACAGATAGGAAATAGAACATTTTCTACCATATTTTATACAATGGGTGGTTCTAATCCTGAATGCTGATTGGTTAAAAACTTGACTTTGTCTCGGGCCTAACAACACCCATGCCAATATATCCATAAACACCGGATTCTTGGGCATTATCACTTACGTGTAGAGCACACCAGATAATAATATGATGATGATGATGCTGCGGCACTAGTACAGTACTATGTCTGAACTTACAGGGTCAAAACTCTGCCCCAGAGGGCCACACATCTGTCTCCCCTATCTGGAGTGAGTCAGGGTAGGGTGGAATATCTGGGTCATGTCAGGTTATTCAGGTTGGAGAGGGTGGACGGAGGGTCAGTAGAACAGCACAATAATCTTAATGTTACTGTAACTTAACCACTGTATGTAGCACAGGGTCATCTGGCCTGCCAATTGAACCAAGAGATAAACAAAATACAAGTGTTGAGAGCCAGTAGAGCCTTCATACTACATATATTTAACCACTCCCCACCACCCTCCTCTCCTCTGCAGGCCAATCCCAGTGACGGATGCCTGGGAAGCTGATTCTTGTCAGTGCTGACAGAGGCGTCTCTTAGCAGACATCCCTCCGTACGACTGTTCTGTTTCACCCCTGATCTCTGACTAAACAGCTGAACTTTACACACACACAGACTGAAATGTGTGTGTGTGTATTAAGGTTAAATCTCTGTGTGGGTTCAGCATGTGTGTGTGTTTTTTTTGGGGGGGGGCTCCCTCTGCTGTTTCCTGAAGTCCACAATCATCTCCTTTGTTTTGTTGACGTTGAGTGAGAGTTTATTTTCCTGACACCACACTCCGTGGGCCCTCACTTCCTCCCTGTAGGCTGTCTTGTCGTTGT
The DNA here is from genome assembly GCF_023373465.1 of Oncorhynchus keta. NCBI lineage: Eukaryota > Metazoa > Chordata > Actinopteri > Salmoniformes > Salmonidae > Oncorhynchus > Oncorhynchus keta. The sequence goes on along the minus strand of NC_068441.1, from coordinate 23,605,439 downwards.
TGGTAATCAAGCCCACTAATGGAGTGTTGTCTGCAAACTTGATGATTGAGTTGGAGGCATGCATGGCAACGCAGTCATGGGTGAACAGGGAGTACAGGAGAGGGCTGAGAACGCACCCGTGTAGGGCCCCAGTGTTGAGGATCAGCGGGGTGGATGTTGTTCCCTACCTTCAGCACCTGGGGGCGGCCAGTCAGAAAGTACAGGACCCAGTTGCACAGGGCCGGGTCGAGACCCAGGGTCTCAAGCTTAATGATGAGTTTGGAGGGGACTATGGTGTTGAATGCTGAACTATAGTCAATGAACAGCATTCTTACATAGGTATTCCTCTTGTCCAGATGGGATAGGGAAGTTTCCAGTGTGAAGGCAATTGCATCGTCTGAGCACCTATCAGGGCGGTAAGCAAATTGGAGTGGGTCTAGGTTATCAGATAGGGTGGAGGTGATATGATCCTTGACTAGTCTCTCAAAGCACTTAATGATGACAGAGGTGAGTGCTACGGGGCGACAGTAATTTAGTTCAGTTACTTTTGGTTTCGTGGGAACAGGAACCATGCTGGACATCTTGAAGCATGTGGGGACAGCAGACTGGGATAGGGAGATTGAATATGTCCGTAAACACAGGATGCGGCTGGGGATGCAATCTGGGCCGTCAGCCTTGTGAGGGTTAACACGTTTAAATGTTTTACTCACATCGGCCACGGAGGCGAGCCTATAGTCTTTGGTAGATGGCCGTGTCGTGGCACTGTATTGTCCTCAAAGCGAGCAAAGACGTTGTTTAATTTGTCTGGGAGCAAGTCGTCAATGTCCGCGACGGTGCTGGTTTTCTTTTTGTAATCCGTGATTGACTTTAGACCCTGCCACATATGTCTCGTGTTTGAGCCATTGAATTGCGACTCTACATTGTCTCTTTACTGAAACGTTGCTTGTTTGATTGCCTTGCGGAGGGAATAACCACACTGTTTGTATTCGGTCATGTTTCCAGTTACCTTTCCATGATTAAATGCAGTGACTTGTGTGTGTTTAGGTTATGTCTCTGTGTGGGTTCAGCATGTGTGTGTGTTTAGGTTATGTCTCTGTGTGGGTTCAGCATGTGTGTGTTTAGGTTATATCTTTGTGTGGGTTCAGCATGTGTGTGTGTGTGTGTGTGTGGTGTAGAGCACAGGTGGTGCTTACCCTGTTTGCTAGGGTTAGGGCCTGGGCTGGATGGTGGGGGGCCTGGTGGAGAGGGGGCGGCTGTGGGGAGAGTGGCCAGCTTGTCACCCTCCTGGGGGCGAGTCTTGGAGGTCTCAATGCCTTTTACCCTCCGAGCATGGCGGTTCCCCTTATAGTGGGCCTCTGCCTGACTCTGAGAAAAGAACATGGGGAGGAGAGGGCATGACATGATATGTCACATCATATTCCACATGGGTATTATTATTCACACTCTTCTGAGCACCATGCTTATCTGATATCTGCGTATATCAGAAAGAAAAAAATATATACCCAATCTTTAGCAGATGATAATTCGCTCACTCCAATAGCAGCCTTAGCATGGCCATGGGACACCACGCACACCCTGGCTGTTTTATTTTCACACTACGGCTGTGTCCCGTTTTCCTGTTTAGTACAGTATCTATCATCCACAGGCCTGTTTGAGACCCATTGAGGTCAATGGAGTAAACTCTAGCCATAGTGTTGACTGGACGTCTCTCAGCAGATGGCTTTAGGCTGTTATATGAGCCCAGTGCTGTCCTGCTCTGTACCTGCCTGTTCCTGTGGCTGACTGACTGACTGGCTGGCTGGCTGACTGACTGGCTGACTGGCTGGCTGACTGACTTGCTGGCTGACTGGCTGGCTGACTGACTGGCTGGCTGACTGGCTGACTGACTTGCTGGCTGACTGACTGGCTGACAGACCGGCTGGCTGACCGACTGACTGGCTGGCTGGCTGACTGGCTGGCTGGCTGGCTGACTGGCTGGCTGACTGGCTGGAGCACTCTTCAGCAGTTCAGTAGATCAATTATGCATCTCTGATTAATTTATCACTGAGATCCCCAATGTCTGCACAGGGGTGGGTTTTATTTTTATTTTTTATGTAATTTAACCTTTATTGAACTAGGCAAGTCAGTTAGGAACAAATTGTTATTTACAATGGCGGCCTACTCCGGCTAAACCTGAATGACGCTGGGACAATTGTGCGCCTCCCTATGGGACTCCCAATCACGTCCGGATGTGATACAGCCTGGATTCGAACCAGGGACTGTAGTGACTTTATAACTATCCTTGTTCAACACAAAATAGCACAAAATACAGCAGCTGAGGAGCACATGCTCTCTGTGGTGTGTTGTCAATGTGAGAACTACACTGAGTGTACAAACAGTAGGTCAGCAGTAATCATTCTTTAAGCGTTCTAGAACATTCCAGACCCTATATAGTACTATAATGTTCAGGACTTCTCTAGTCTGTCTTTACAGAGGAGAATTATAGAATGTTCTGGTGGTTCCTCTGCTGTAAATTCCTAATTACTGAACTGATTATTGAGTAGTGAGAATGGGATTATCTAAAATAGACCTAGAGGTGTGAGGAAACACTGACAGCTGCAACCTGACTACTGCTGCTCAAGGAGGAATAAGGAATGTGAGTGGCCAGAGTGTCACCAAGGGAGGCTGTGTGTACTGTAGGCAGCTACATAGCTACAAAGAGAGCTGGGGCTTGGCAGTAGCGAGGGAGTGAGGGGGGCATCAACGAGTTAAGGGGGCTACTGGGACGTGTCAGGGATGTGTCAGGGATGCCTCCCTAAACCTCAGGCAGTAATTGCCGACGACAGAGGTACACATATAGCCCCAGATTAGACATGAAGGAGGAGGGGTAACCCACTCAGCAACAGTTATTTTCTCCAAAGAGACAGACTTACAGAGAAAAGTAATTGCCTCTCTCACTTCTCTCCCACTCTACTTTCACTATTTCAGATTGTACCCCCCTCTCTCTCTCTCTCTCTCTCTCTCTCTCTCTCTCTCTCTCTCTCTCTCTCTCTCTCATCTCCTCTCTCTCTCTCGGTGGAGGAAAGCTTTGGTTTTGAAGCTCTGTCCTGACCTTCAGTGTTTAGGTCTTGGGGGATCAATGAAATTCAACAATCAATTACACCTGAACAGAGTTGACAACAGAGAGGGGAGACAGGAAGAGGGGATAGCGCAGAGGAAGTCTAGAAAGAGATTAGAAGGAAGGAGGAAATAGAGATCTTTAGTGTAGGACTGAAGAGTTATAAAAGAAGAGTACATGATGTTTGGAATGGGTTAAGAAGCGTTATGAAAAGTGGATATGAAAATATGATCCTTTTCTCTCTGAGCAGGAAGTGGCTTTGATGTTTAATCTATGAGTGACAAAGGCAGAGGAACCAGAGAGAACTGGTCGAGCAGCCAAGTCTACTGTACAGCCGACACGCAACACAATGGAGGAGAGAGGGGGTGGGAGAGGAGAGGGAGGACGAGGGAAATGCAGAAGAGAAGGGGCACAGGAAGTAGACCAGAAAGAGAGAAAGAGATAGAGACATCAACATGTATGAAGAAGAGGCGGAACAAAGGAAAAGGAAGCAGGATCTATTTTAGGGACTGAAATTGACATGGAGAGAGAGAGAGAGAGAGAGAGAGAGAGAGAGAGAGAGAGAGAGAGAGAGAGAGAGAGAGAGAGAGAGAGAGAGAGAGAGAGAGAGAGAGAGAGAGAGAGAGAGAGAGAGAGAGAGAGAGAGAGAGAGAGAGAGAGAGAGGGTGTCCAGCTTTGTGGTGCTGCAGTGGTAACGATAGCCAATGCAGCACAATAAAGAGGCATGTGACGTCGGTCTTGCAGCATAGAGAGCTGGGCTGAGCTCTGACAGCCTGTCCTGTATGGTGGCTGCTTGGAATGAATTGCAGTATACAGTACATTACTGGTGGCAGACTGGCAGTGTGATAGGTTTGCTTCTGAGTTTATATGAATCAATCCAGATATGTTGGTTTGGTTCAGCTTCAGTCTTTAATTGTATCTGGTTCAGCAGATGATGACGTTTAATCCATGTTGACTGACAGAAAACACAATTCAGTGAGAGTGCTGCCGGTACTTTATTTTAAATATTTATATCAAAATATCTTACTGTTCATAGCAGGAAAGACAATGTATGCTGGCTGGGGTATAACATTTGAAACGTGTGGAAAGTATTATATAATAGTGCCTCTAACTGTGCTTCTGAAATGCAGTAGTGCTGCAATAACATATCCTTGGCTGTAAACTGTGAGCAGACTATTCTTTCATTATTAGAGAACTTCCATTGTGCTCTGCGCTCACAACCTGACTTCCCCTTTCAGATCACTGAATACTGGACTGGTAGAGCAGATGGAGATCAGGACTTTCTCACACACACTGACTGTACTGATGATGATGCATAAAGAGAGTGAAGGCCAAACAGGTGGCCAAGGGTCCAGTCGAGTTTTTACAACAGTGGAAGTTGAACACACACATACACACCACACACAGTACACTATTCTACGCTGCTACATACAGGCACAGACAGACAGATGACACTCACACACCCACACACACAGGGTTGACGACAGTGACACCTAACCCTACAGCAAACCCTCGACCACAAAGCGCCACAGGGGGTGGTGCGAACAGCCCAGTACATCACTGGGGCTGAGCTCCCTGCCATCCAGGACCTCTATGTCAGGCGGTGTGAAAGGATAGCCGAAAAATTGCCAAAGACTCCAGCCACCCAAGCCATAGACTTTTCACTCTGCTACTGTACGGCAAACAGTACCGGAGCATCGGCTCTCGGACCAACAGGCTCTGAGACAGCTTCTACCCCCAAGCCATAAGACTGCTAAATAGTTAATTAAGTGGTTACCCTGATTATCTGCACTGACCCTATCTTACACTGACTCTATGCACACTCACTATATATACACACTCACACACACACACACACACACACACACACACACACACACACACACACACACACACACACACACACACACACACACACACACACACACACACACACACACACACACACACACACACACACACACACACACACACACACACACACACACACACACACTACACTGAAACTCACACAAAAACTCCACACACATTCACATACTGTACACTAGATATGCACACACACACATAACACACACACACGCATACCGACAACACAAACACACACACTTTTACACTCATTTGCTATTATTATCTATCCTGATGCCTAGTCACTTTACCCTGCCTTCAAATACCTCGTACCTCTGCACATTGACCTGGTACTGGTACTCTCTGTATATTGATTTATTCTTGTGTATTTTATTCCTTGTGTTACTATTTTTCTTTTTATTATAATTTCTCAGTTAAGTCTACACCTGTTGTATTTGGCACATGTGACAAATAACATTGTATTTGATTTGAGTGTGTACTACAGAATGTGAGAACATGGTGTCCAGGAGAGTGGATTCGAGAGGGTAGATAGATGCAGCTGTTACGGCCTTTCAGACGCTCCCCTGTCTATGTTTCCACCGCTCTTTCCTGAAAAGCATTTAGTGCTTTATTCATTGGCATATGTCAATATTTTTAGCCAGGATCGTGTGTCAAACTTGAGTCTGGCTTAGAGGTGACACTGTGTTTACCCTGAGCAAAGAGACTTTTACTGTATGTTTAGGGGATATACCCATCCCTCAAGCTGGTCCAATGTACCCTGGCCTGTACTTTCTATACCCATTGTGAAGCAGTTCAAAAACATTTAATATTACACAACAATAATGTTGAATACACGTAGTGCACATTATGAAGCAAATTGCCTAAGCCTGCTACAGTGAAATTGTTATCCTCAATGCAGTCTATGACCGGAAAACAGGTCTTACCACATCTTACTGGTGATAAAACGCTCCCATCTGTGTAGGGGAGGGGTTGTATAATCAGGCCTTAAAAACAGCCTCAGATTTGACCGTGTATGTTTACAGGTGAGTTTGTGTTCTAATACACACAGCAGCAAGGAGAGAGGATCATATACAGAGAAAATAATGTAGAGACAACAGATGTATGTGGTTACAGTACAATATTTGATTTTCAACAAATGAATGTTTCTTATTTTTTTTAAGAAACATTAATATGCTGAAAATCCCAAATTGTTTGCATGGTCAACTTACACACAGCTCTGACTGTGGGGCGGCAGGGTAGCCTAGTGGTTAGAGCGTTGGACTAGTAACCGGAAGGTTGCAAGTTCAAACTCCCGAGCTGACAAGGTACAAATCTGTCGTTCTACCCCTGAACAGGCAGTTAACCCACTGTTCCCAGGCCGTCATTGGAAATAAGAATTTATTCTTAACTGACTTGCCTGGTTAAATAAAGGTAAAATAAAAAAATAAAAAAACACACACATTTACTCCACAAGACATGTCACAAGGAGTCTTTCCACAGTCCCCATATCCAGAACAAATTCAAGAAAGCGTATAGTAGAGCCATTATTGCATGGAACTCCGTTCCATCTCATATTGCTGAAATGAACAGCAAACCTGGTTTAAAAAAACAGATAAAGCAACTCCTCAAGGCACAACGCCTCTCCTCTATTTGACATAGACAGTTTGTTTGTATGTATTGATATGTAGACTACGTGTGTCACGCCCTGACTGTAGAGATCCTTTTATTCTCTATGTTTGTTTGGTCAGGGTGTGACTCGGGTGGGAAAGTCTATGCTTTCTGGTTCTTTGTTTTTGGCAGGGTATGATTCTCAATCAGGGACAGCTGGCTATCGTTGTCTCTGATTGGGAATCCTACTTAGGCAGCCTTTTATCCTTTTCTCATTTGTGGGTTGTTGTCTTCATTTAATGCATGTATAGCCTTACGGAGCTTCACGATAGTTTTAGTTGTTTATTGTTTTGTTGGCGACATTTGCACCTTGGTCCGGTCCTTTTCAAGACGACGTTCGTGACAATGTGTACTAGTTCTGTCCTTGAGCTGTTCTTGTCTACTGATGTTCTGTATTATGTCATGTTTTATGTTTTGTGTGGACACCTGGAAGAGTAGCTGCTGCTGTTGCAACAGATAATAGGGATCCCAATAAAATACAAAATACAGACAAAGACATGCATTCAAACTGAGCATTGGTTTATGTGCTTATTTCACATTTAATGATGTGTACAGAGCTGAGGGCTTCTGTCTTTATGACTGTATGTTTCAGAAGGCAGTCAGTGTCATAAGCACCTAGCTGTTAGACCCCTACTCTACTGGAATGTGTGCAGCACCATCCAAGATCCTAATCACTTTTACATGCCGATGGAACAAACCAATCTGAATAATCCCACAAGGGATGTATATGTTATAATATATTTGTTATTCAACATTTTTGATGTCTTCACTATTATTCAACAATGTTGAAAATAGTAAAAATAAACAAAACCCTTGAATTAGTAGGTGTTCTAAAACGTTTGACCAGTAGTGTATGTGAACACTTAAACCACCTCTTCTGTTAATTCTGTTAATTCTTTAGTTCTACTCCCTCAGTCATCCTCTTTTTGGTGCCCTGTACAAAGACTGACATGTGCTTTGTAAGCATTCACTACTTTCTCAAATTTCACCCAATGACCAGATCAAGTCAGTTTTTTGTTGCATCACATTCACCCTCGCTGACCCCTCACAATCCCTCGATCACAACTATCTCCATGAAGCATTCTAGAAATAAAAGCAGTTGGTGGCTGTCCTATGCTTGCTGGAAAATATATCATAAGCACTTGGCCAGCAGTCATTCTACTGTGTTTCCTTTTAAGACATCCCCACAGACTGAAACATTCAATCCAACATCAACATCTCAGAACCCTAACCCCCTGTGCTCTAGTCCCCTAGTACCCGGTTCTCCAGTCCCCTAGTCCCCGGTTCTCCAGTCCCCTAGTCCCCTGTTCTCTAGTCCCCTAGTCCCCTGTTCCCTAGTCCCCTGTTCTCTAGTCCCCTAGTCCCCTGTTCCCTAGTCCCCTGTGCTCTAGTCCCCTAGTCCCCGGTTCTCCAGTCCCCTAGTCCCCTGTTCTCTAGTCCCCTAGTCCCCGGTTCTCCAGTCCCCTAGTCCCCTGTTCCCTAGTCCCCTAACCCCCTGTGCTCTAGTCCCCTAGTCCCCTGTTCTCCAGTCCCCTAGTCCCCTGTTCCCTAGTCCCCTAACCCCCTGTTCCCCAGTCCCCTAGTCCCCTGTTCTCTAGTCCCCTAGTCCCCTGTGCTCTAGTCCCCTAGTCCCCTGTTCTCTAGTCCCCGAGTCCCCTGTTCTCTAGTCCCCTAGTCCCCTGTTCTCTAGTCCCCGAGTCCCCTGTTCTCTAGTCCCCTAGTCCCCTGTTCTCTAGTCCCCTAGTCCCCTGTTCTCCAGTCCCCTAGTCCCCTGTTCTCTAGTCCCCTAGTCCCCTGTGCTATAGTCCCCTAGTCCCCTGTTCTCTAGTCCCCGAGTCCCCTGTTCTCTAGTCCCCTAGTCCCCTGTTCCCTAGTCCCCTAGTCCCCTGTTCTCTAGTCCCCTAGTCCCCTGTGCTCTAGTCCCCTAGTCCCCTGTTCTCCAGTCCCCTAGTCCCCTGTTCTCTAGTCCCCTAGTCCCCTGTGCTCTAGTCCCCTAGTCCCCTGTGCTCTAGTCCCCTAGTCCCCTGTGCTCTAGTCCCCTAGTCCCCTGTTCTCCAGTCCCCTAGTCCCCTGTTCTCTAGTCCCCTAGTCCCCTGTGCTCTAGTCCCGTAGTCCCCTGTTCTCTAGTCCCCGAGTCCCCTGTTCTCTAGTCCCCTAGTCCCCTGTTCCCTAGTCCCCTAGTCCCCTGTTCTCTAGTCCCCGAGTCCCCTGTTCTCCAGTCCCCTAGTCCCCGGTCCTCCAGTCTCCTAGTCCCCTGTTCTCTAGTCCCCTAGTCCCCTGTTCTCTAGTCCCCTAGTCCCCTGTTCTCTAGTCCCCGAGTCTCCTGTTTTTTGGTCCCCTAGTCCCCTGTTCTCTAGTCCCCTGTTCTCCAGTCCACTAGTCCCCTGTTCTCTCGTCCCCTAGTCCCCTGTTCTCTAGTCCCCTAGTCCCCTGTTCTTTAGTCCCCTAGTCCCCTGTTAACTAGTGCCCTAGTCCCATGTTCTCTAGTCCCCTAGTCCGCTGTTCTCTAGTCCCCTGGTCTCTAGTCCCCTAGTCCCCTGTTCTCTAGTCCCCTGGTCTCTAGTCCCCTAGTCCCCTGTTCTCTAGTCCCTTCGTATCTAGTCCCCTAGTCCCCTGTTATTTAGTCCCCTAGTCCCCTGTTCTCAAGTCCCCTAGTCCCGTGTTCTCTAGTCCCCTAGTCCCCTTTTCTTTCGTCCCCTAGTCCGCTGTTATCTAGTCCCTAGTCCCATGTTCTCTAGTCCCCTAGTCCCCCGTTGTCTAGTCCCCTAGTCCCCTGTTCTCTAGTCCCCTAGTCCCCTGTTCTCCAGTCCCCAAGTCCCCTGTTCTACAGTCCCCTAGTCCCCTGTTCTCCAGTCCCCTAGTCCCCTGTTCTCTAGTCCCCTGTTTTCCAGTCCCCTAGTCCCCTGTTCTCTAGTCCCCTGGTCTCTAGTCCCCTTGTCCTCTGTTCTACAGTCCCTTCGTCTCTAGTCCCCTAGTCCCCTGTTCTCTAGTCCCCTAGTCCCCTGTTCTCCAATCTGCCAGTCCCCTGTTCTCCAGTCCCCTCGTCCCCTGTTCTCTAGTCCCTTCGTCTCTAGTCCCCTAGTCCCCTGTTCTCTAGCCCCCTAGTCCCCTGTTCTCTAGTCCCCTAGTCCCCTGTTATTTAGTCCCCTAGTCCCCTGTTCTCTAGTCCCCTAGTCCCCTGTTCTTTAGTCCCCTAGTCCCCGGTTCTTTCGTCCCCTAGTCCCCTGTTATCTAGTCCCCTAGTCCCATGTTCTCTAGTCCCCTAGTCCCATGTTGTATAGTCCCCTAGTCCCCTGTTCTCTAGTCCCCTAGTTCCCTGTTCTCCAGTCCCCCAGTCCCCTGTTCTCTAGTCCCTAGTCCCCTGTTCTCTAGTTCCCCAGTCCCATGTTCTCTAGTCCGCTAGTCCCCTGTTCTCTAGTCCCCTAGTTCCCTGTTCTCTAGTCCCCTGGTCTCTAGTCCTCTAGTCCCCTTTTCTACAGTCCCCTAGTTCCCTGATCTCTAGTCCCCTAGTCCCCTGTTCTCCAGTCCCCTAGTCCCCTGTTCTCTAGTCCCTTCGTCTCTAGTCCCCTAGTCCCCTGTTCTCTAGTTCCCTAGTCCCATGTTCTCCAGTCCGCCAGTCCCCTGTTCTCCAGTCCCCTAGTCCCATGTTCTATAGTCCCCTAGTCCCCTGTTCTCTAGTCCCCTAGTCCCCTGTTCTCCAGTCCCCTGGTCTCTAGTCCCCTAGTCCCCTGTTCTCCAGTCCTCTACTCCCCTATTCTCCAGTCCCCTAGTCCCCTGTTCTCTAGTCCCAGAGTACCCTGTTCTCCAGTCGCCTGTTCTCCAGTCCCCAAGTCCCCTGTTCTCTCGTCCCCTAGTCCCCTGTTATTTAGTCCCCAAGTCCCGTGTTCTCTAGTCCCCTAGTCCCGTGTTCTTTAGTCCCCTGTATTCCAGTCCCCTAGTCCCATGTTCTATAGTCCCCTAGTCCCCTGTTCTCCAGTCCCCTAGTCCCCTGTTCTCTAGTCCCCGAGTCCCCTGTTCTCCAGTCCCCTGTTCTCTAGTCCCCTAGTCCCCTGTTCTCCAGTCCGCCAGTCCCCTGTTCTCCAGTCCCCTGTTTCCCTGTCCCCTAGTCCCCTGTTCTCTAGTCCCCTAGTCCCCTGTTCTCTAGTCCCCTAGTCCCCTGTTCTCCAGTCCCCTAGTCCCCTGCTCTCTAGTCCCCCGTTCTCTAGTCCCCTAGTCCCCCATTCTCCAGTCCGCCAGTCCCCTGTTCTCCAGTCCCCTGTTTCCCTGTCCCCTAGTCCCCTGTTCTCTAGTCCCCTAGTCCCCTGTTCTCTAGTCCCCTAGTCCCCTGTTCTCTAGTCCCTTCGTCTCTAGTCCCCTAGTCCCCTGTTATTTAGTCCCCTAGTCCCGTGTTCTCTAGTCCCCTAGTCACGTGTCCTTTAGTCCCCTGTTTTCCAGTCCCCTAGTCCCATGTTCTATAGTCCTCTAGTCCCCTGTTCTCTAGTCCCCTAGTCCCCTGTTCTCCAGTCCCCTAGTCCCCTGTTCTCTAGTCCCCTAGTCCCCTGTTCTCTAGTCCCCGAGTCTCCTGTTCTCCAGTCCCCTGTTCTCTAGTCCCATAGTCCCCTGTTCTCCAGTCCGCCAGCCCCTGTTCTCCAGTCCCCTAGTCCCCTGTTCTCTAGTCCCCCGGTCTCTAGTGCCCCAGTCCCCTGTTCTACAGTCCCCTAGTTCCCTGGTCTCTAGTCCCCTAGTCCCATGTTCTCTAGTCCCTTCGTCTCTAGTCCCCTAGTCCCCTGTTCTCTAGTCCCCTAGTCCCCTGTTCTCCAGTCCGCCAGTCCCCTGTTCTCCAGTCCCCTAGTCCCCTGTTCTCTAGTCCCCTAGTCCCCTGTTCTCCAGTCCTCTACTCCCCTATTCTCCAGTCCCCTAGTCCCCTGTTCTATAGTCCCAGAGTACCCTGTTCTCCAGTCGCCTGTTCTCTAGTCCCCTCGTCCCCCGTTCTCCAGTCCGCCAGTCCCCTGTTCTCCAGTCCCCTAGTCCCATGTTCTATAGTCCCCAAGTCCCCTGTTCTCTAGTCCCCTAGTCCCCTGTTCTACAGTCCCCTAGTTCCCTGGTCTCTAGTCCCTTAGTCCCAGGTTCTCCAGTCCCCTAGTCCCCTGTTCTCTAGTCCCTTCGTCTCTAGTCACCTAGTCCCCTGTTCTCTTGTCCCCTAGTCCCCTGTTCTCCAGTCCGCCAGTCCCCTGTTCTCCAGTCCCCTAGTCCCATGTTCTATAGTCCCCTAGTCCCCTGTTCTCTAGTCCCCTAGTCCCCCGTTCTCTAGTCGCCTGGTCTCTAGTCCCTTAGTCCCCTGTTCTCCAGTCCCCTAGTCCCCTGTTCTCTAGTCCCTTCATCTCTAGTCCCCTAGTCAACTGTTCTCAAGTCCCCTAGTCCCCTGTTCTCTAGTCCCCTAGTCCCCTGTTCTTTAGTCCCCTAGTCCCCTGTTCTTTCGTCCCCTAGTCCCCTGTTATCTAGTCCCATAGTGCCCTGTTCTCTAGTCCCCTAGTTCCCTATTCTCCAGTCCCCCAGTCCACTGTTCTCTAGTCCCCTTGTCCCCTGTTCTCTAGTCCTCTGTTGTCAAGTTCCATAGTCCCCTGTTCTCTAGTCCCCTAGTTCCCTGTTCTCCAGTCCCCTAGTCCCCTGTTCTCTAGTCCCATCATCCCCTGTTATCAAATCCCCTAGTCCCGTGTTCTCTAGTCCCCTAGTCCCCTGTTTCTTTAGTCCCCTCGTCCCCTGGTCTATAGTCCCCTAGTCCCCTGTTCTCCAGTCCCCTAGTCCCCTGTTCTCTAGTCCCATCATCCCCTGTTATCGAATCCCCTAGTCCCATGTTCTCTAGTCCCCTAGTCCCCTGTTCTCCAGTCCCCTGGTCCCCTATTCTCTCATCCCCTAGTCCCCTGTTCTACAGTCCCCTAGTTCCCTGATCTCTATTCCCCTAGTCCCCTGTTCTCCAGTCCCCTAGTCCCCTGTTCTCTAGTCCCTTCGTTTCTAGTCCCCTAGTCCCCTGTTCTCTTGTCCCCTAGTCCCCTGTTCTCCAGTCCGCCAGTCCCCTGTTCTCCAGTCCCCTAGTCCCATGTTCTATAGTCCCCTAGTCCCATTCTCTAGTCCCCTTGTCCCCTGTTCTCCAGTCCCCTGGTCTCTAGTCCCCCTAGTCCCCTGTTCTCATTTAACATTACATTACATTTACATTACATTTAAATCATTTAGCAGACGCTCTTATCCAGAGCGACTTACAAATTGGTGCATTCACCTTATGACATCCAGTAGAACAGTCACTTTACAATAGTGCATCTAAATCTTAAAGGGGGGTGAGAAGGATTACTTATCCTATCCTAGGTATTCCTTAAAGAGGTGGGGTTTCAGGTGTCTCCGGAAGGTGGTGATTGACTCCGCTGTCCTGGCGTCGTGAGGGAGTTTGTTCCACCATTGGGGGGCCAGAGCAGCGAACAGTTTTGACTGGGCTGAGCGGGAACTGTACTTCCTCAGTTGTAGGGAGGCGAGCAGGCCAGAGGTGGATGAACGCAGTGCCCTTGTTTGGGTGTAGGGCCTGATCAGAGCCTGGAGGTACTGAGGTGCCGTTCCCCTCACAGCTCCGTAGGCAAGCACCATGGTCTTGTAGCGGATGCGAGCTTCAACTGGAAGCCAGTGGAGAGAGCGGAGGAGCGGGGTGACGTGAGAGAACTTGAGAAGGCTGAACACCAGACGGGCTGCGGCGTTCTGGATGAGTTGTAGGGGTTTAATGGCACAGGCAGGGAGCCCAGCCAACAGCGAGTCCCCTAGTCCCCTGTTCTCTAGTCCCTTCGTCTCTAGTCCCCTAGTCCCCTGTTATTTAGTCCCCTAGTCCCGTGTTCTCTAGTCCCCTAGTCACGTGTCCTTTAGTCCCCTGTTTTCCAGTCCCCTAGTCCCATGTTCTATAGTCCTCTAGTCCCCTGTTCTCTAGTCCCCTAGTCCCCTGTTCTCCAGTCCCCTAGTCCCCTGTTCTCTAGTCCCCTAGTCCCCTGTTCTCTAGTCCCCGAGTCTCCTGTTCTCCAGTCCCCTGTTCTCTAGTCCCATAGTCCCCTGTTCTCCAGTCCGCCAGCCCCTGTTCTCCAGTCCCCTAGTCCCCTGTTCTCTAGTCCCCCGGTCTCTAGTGCCCCAGTCCCCTGTTCTACAGTCCCCTAGTTCCCTGGTCTCTAGTCCCCTAGTCCCCTGTTCTCTAGTCCCTTCGTCTCTAGTCCCCTAGTCCCCTGTTCTCTAGTCCCCTAGTCCCCTGTTCTCCAGTCCGCCAGTCCCCTGTTCTCCAGTCCCCTAGTCCCCTGTTCTCTAGTCCCCTGGTCTCTAGTGCCCTAGTCCCCTGTTCTATATTCCCCTAGTCCCCTGTTCTCTAGTCCCCTAGTCCCCTGTTCTCTAGTCCCCTGGTCTCTGGTCCCCTAGTCCCCTGTTCTCCAGTCCCCTAGTCCCCTGTTCTCTAGTCCCTTCGTCTCTAGTCCCCTAGTCCCGTGTTCTCTAGTCCCCTAGTCCCCTGTTCTCCAGTCCCCTGGTCCCCTATTCTCTCATCCCCTAGTCCCCTGTTCTAAAGTCCCCTAGTTCCCTGATCTCTAGTCCCCTAGTCCCCTGTTCTCCAGTCCCCTAGTCCCCTGTTCTCTAGTCCCTTCGTTTCTAGTCCCCTAGTCCCCTGTTCTAGTCCCCTAGTCCCCTGTTCTCAAGTCCCCTAGTCCCCTGTTCTCTAGTCCCTTCGTCTCTAGTCCCCTAGTCCCATATTCTTTACTCCCCTAGTCCGCTGTTGTCTAGTCCCCCAGTCCCCTCTTCTCTAGTCCCCTAGTCCCCTGTTCTTTAGTCCCCTAGTCCCCTGTTATCTAGTCCCCTAGTCCCATGTTCTTTAGTCCCCTAATCCGCTGTTCTCTAGTCTCCTTGTCCCCTGTTCTCTAGTCCCCTAGTGCCCTGTTCTCTCGTCCCCTAGTCCCCTTTTCTCTCGTCCCCTAGTCCACTGTTCTCTAGTCCCCCAGTCCCCTGTTCTCTAGTCCCCTAGTCCCCTGGTCTAAAGTCCCCTAGTCCCCTGTTCTCCAGTCCCCTAGTCCCCTGTTCTCTAGTCCCCTAGTCCCCTGTTCTCCAGTCCCCTAGTCCCCTGTTCTCCAGTCCCCTTGTCCCCTGTTCTCCAGTCCCCTAGTCCCCTGTTCTCTAGTCTGCTGTTTTCCAGTCCCCATGTTCTATAGTCCACTAGTCCCCTGTTCTCTAGTCCCCTAGTCCGCTGTTGTCTAGTCCCCCAGTCCCCTCTTCTCTAGTCCCCTAGTCCCCTGTTCTTTAGTCCCCTAGTCCCCTGTTATCTAGTCCCCTAGTCCCATGTTCTCTAGTCCCCTAGTCCCCTGTTCTCTAGTCCCCTGGTCTCTAGTCCCCTAGTCCCCTGTTCTACAGTCCCCTAGTCCCCTGTTCTCCAGTCCCCTAGTCCACTGATCTCCAGTCCCTTCATCTCTAGTCCTCTAGTCCCCTGTTCTCTAGTCCCCTCGTCCCCTGTTCTCTAGTCCCCTAGTCCCCTGTTCTTTAGTCCCCTAGTCCCCTGTTATCTAGTCCCCTAGTCCCATGTTCTCTAGTCCCCTAATCCGCTGTTCTCTAGTCCTCTTGTCCCCTGTTCTCTAGTCCCCTAGTGCCCTGTTCTCTCGTCCCCTAGTCCCCTTTTCTCTCGTCCCCTAGTCCCCTAGTCCACTGTTCTCTAGTCCCCCAGTCCCCTGTTCTCTAGTCCCCTAGTCCTCTGTTCTCCAGTCCCCTAGTCCCCTGTTCTACAGTCCCCTAGTCCCCTGTTCTCTAGTCCCCTGTTTTCCAGTCCCCTAGTCCCATGTTCTATAGTCCCCTAGTCCCCTGTTCTCTAGTCCCCTTGTCCCCTGTTCTCCAGTCCCCTACTCCCCTATTCTATAGTCCCCTAGTCCCCTGTTCTCTAGTCCCAGAGTCCCCTGTTCTCTAGTCCCCTGTTCTCTAGTCCCCTAGTCCCCCGTTCTCCAGTCCGCCAGTCCCCTAGTCCCATGTTCTATAGTCCCCTAGTCCCCTGTTCTCTAGTCCCCTAGTCCCCTGTTCTCTAGTCCCCTGGTCTCTAGTCCCCTCGTCCCCTGTTCTACAGTCCCCTTGTTCCCTGGTCTCTAGTCCCCTAGACCACTGTTCTCCAGTCCCCTAGTCCCCTGTTCTCTAGTCCCTTCGTCTCTAGTCCCCTAGTCCCCTGTTCTCTAGTCCCCTAGTCCCCTGTTCTCCAGTCCGCCAGTCCCCTGTTTTCCAGTCCCCTAGTCCCATGTTCTATAGTCCCCTAGTCCCCTGTTCTCTAGTCCCCTTGTCCCCTGTTCTCCAGTCCCCTACTCCCCTATTCTATAGTCCCCTAGTCCCCTGTTCTCTAGTCCCAGAGTCCCCTGTTCTCCAGTCCCCTGTTCTCTAGTCCCCTAGTCCCCCGTTCTCCAGTCCGCCAGTCCCCTAGTCCCCTGGTCTCTAGTCCCCTAGTCCCCTGTTCTACTGTCCCCTAGTCCCCTGTTCTCTAGTCCCCTGGTCTCTAGTCCCCTAGTCCCCTGTTCTACAGTCCCCTAGTCCCCTGTTCTCCAGTCCCCTAGTCCCCTGTTCTTCAGTCCCTTCATCTCTAGTCCTCTAGTCCCCTGTTCTCTAGTCCCCTTGTCCCCTGTTCTGTAGTCCCCTAGTTCCCTGTTCTCCAGTCCCCCAGTCCCCTGTTCTCTAATCCCTAGTCCCCTGTTCTCTAGTTCCCCAGTCCCATGTTCTCTAGTCCGCTAGTCCCATGTTCTCTTGTCCCCTAATCCCCTGTTCTTTAGTCCCCCAGTCCCCTGTTCTCTAGTCCCCTAGTCCCCTGTTCTCCAGTCCGCCAGTCCCCTGTTCTCCAGTCCCCTAGTCCCATGTTCTATAGTCCCCTCGTCCCCTGTTCTCTAGTCCCCTAGTCCCCGGTTCTCTAGTCCCCTGGTCTCTAGTCCCCTAGTCCCCTGTTCTACAGTCCCCTAGTCCCCTGTTCTCTAGTCCCCTGGTCTCTAGTCCCCTAGTCCCCTGTTCTACAGTCCCCTAGTCCCCTGTTCTCCAGTCCCCTAGTCCCCTGTTCTCCAGTCCCCCATTCCCCTGTTCTCTAGTCCCATAGTCCCCTGTTCTGTAGTCCCCTAGTTCCCTGTTCTCCAGTCCCCCATTCCCCTGTTCTCTAGTCACCTGGTCCCATGTTCTTTAGTCCCCCAGTCCCCTGTTCTCTGGTCCCCCAGTCCCCTGTTCTCAAGTCACCCAGTCCCCTGTTCTCTAGTCCCCTAGTCCCCTGGTCTCTAGTCCCCTAGTCCCCTGGTCTCTAGTCCCCTAGTCCCCTGTTTTCCAGTCCCCAAGTCCCCTGTTCTCTAGTCCCATCGTCCCCTGTTATCTAATCCCCTAGTCCCGTGTTCTCTAGTCCCCTAGTCCCCTGTTCTCCAGTCCCCTGGTCCCCTATTCTCTACTCCCCTTGTCCCCTGTTGTCTAGTCCCCTAGTCCCATGTTCTCTAGTCACCTGGTCCCCTGTTCTTTAGTCCCCCTGTCCCCTGTTCTCTGGTCCCCCAGTCCCCTGTTCTCAAGTCCCCCAGTCCCCTGTTCTCTAGTCCCCTAGTCCCCTTTTCTCTAGTCCCCCAGTCCCCTGTTCTCTAGTCCCCTAGTCCCCTGTTCTCTAGTCCCCCAGTCCCATGTTATCTAGTCCCCTAGTCCTATGTTCTCTAGTCCCCTAATCCCCTGTTCTTTAGTCCCCCAGTCCCCTGTTATCTAGTCCCCCAGTCCCCTGTTCTCTAGTCCCCTAGTCCCCTGTTCTTTAGTCCCCCAATCCCATGTTCTCTGGTCCCCTAATCCCCTGTTCTCTAGTCCCCTATGCCCTTGTTCTCTAGTCCCCTAGTCCTCTGTTGTCTAGTCCCCTAGTCCCCTGTTGTCTAGTCCCCTAGTCCCCTGTTCTCGAGTTCCCCAGTCCCCTGTTCTCTAGTCCCCTAGTCCCATGTGCTCTTGTAACCTAGTCCCCTGTTCTCTAGTCCCCCAGTCCCCTGTTCTCTCGACCCACAGTCCCATGTTCTCTAGTCCTCTTGCCCCCTGTACTTTTGTCCCCTTGTCCCCTGTTTTCTAGTCCCCTAGCCCCCAAAGCTCCCTGTACTTTAGTCCTCTAGACCCCAAGCTCCCTGTACTTTAGTCTCTTAGCCCCCAAGCTCCCTGTACTTTAGTCCCCTAGCCCCCAAGCTCCCTGTACTTTAATCTCTTAGCCCCCAAGATCCCTGTACCTTAGTCCCCTAGCCTCCAAGCTCCCTGTACTTTAGTCCCCTTGCCCCAAGCTCCATGTACTTTAGTCCCCTAGCCCCCAAGCTCCCTGTACTTTAGTCCCCTAGCCCCCAAGCTCCCTGTACTTTAGTCCCCTAGCCCCAAGCTCCATGTACTTTAGTCCCCTAGCCCCCAAGCTCCCTGTACTTTAGTCCCCTAGCCCCCAAGCTCCCTGTACTTTAGTCCCCTAGCCCCCAAGTTCCCTGTACTTTAGTCCCCTAGCCCCCAAGCTCCCTGTACTTGTCTCCTCGCCCCCAAGCTCCCTGTACCTTAGTCCCCTAGCCCCAAAGCTTCCTGTACTTTAGTTCCCTAGCCCCAAGCTCCCTGTTCTTTAGTCCCCTAGCCCCCAAGCTCCTGTACTTTAATCCCTAGCCCCCAAGCTCCCTGTACTTTAGTCCCCTAGCCCCTGTACTTTAGTCCCCTAGCCCCCAAGCTCCCTGTACTTTAGTCCCCTCGTCCCCAAGCCACCTGTACTTTAGTCCCCTAGCCCCCAAGCTCCCTGTACTTTAGCCCCCAGCCCCCAAGCTCCCTGTACTTTAGTCCCCTAGCCCCAAGCTCCATGTACTTTAGTCCCCTAGCCCCCAAGCTCCCTGTACTTTAGTCCCCTAGCCCCCAAGCTCCCTGTACTTTAGTCCCCTAGCCCCCAAGTTCCCTGTACTTTAGTCCCCTAGCCCCCAAGCTCCCTGTACTTGTCTCCTCGCCCCCAAGCTCCCTGTACCTTAGTCCCCTAGCCCCAAAGCTTCCTGTACTTTAGTTCCCTAGCCCCAAGCTCCCTGTTCTTTAGTCCCCTAGCCCCCAAGCTCCCTGTACTTTAATCCCCTAGCCCCCAAGCTCCCTGTACTTTAGTCCCCTAGCCCCCTGTACTTTAGTCCCCTAGCCCCCAAGCTCCCTGTACTTTAGTCCCCTCGTCCCCAAGCCACCTGTACTTTAGTCCCCTAGCCCCCAAGCTCCCTGTACTTTAGCCCCCAGCCCCCAAGCTCCCTGTACTTTAGTCCCCTAGCCCCCAAGCTCCCTGTACTGTAGTCCCCTTGCCCCCAAGCTTCCTGTACTTTAGTCCCCTAGCCCCCAAGCTCCATGTATTTTAGTCTCCCAGCCCCCTTTACTTTAATCCCCTAGCCATCCAGCCCCCTCTACTCTGCTTTGTCCCCACAGCCCGCCAGAGCACAATTGCATAATATTAACTCCTTTCTGGGAAGTGCCAATGAAATGGTGTCAAACAGAGAGACAGTAATGTAAGCTAAGCAGGGCTGCCCCAAGGGGAAAAGTGGAGCAGAGGAATCGTAGACACAGTTCTCACTTGACACCTGCTCCAGCAGTCCAGTCAATCATTGACATATTGGTCAGGTTATGATGTAGAGCATAGATAGATGTGTGGAATACTTAGATGGATGCCTGGATGAATGTGTGGATGGATGGAGCCTTACTTCTGAGTTGAAGCGGATCTGGCAGACATTGCAGGAGATGATGGGTCGTTTGGTCTTCATCATGGGGGGGCCAAAGGTGTGGTTCATCACTGCCTTCTGTACCGGGTCCATCTGGAGGGGGAGGGGGCAGAGAGCAGGTTATAAGGTAAGTACTCTGAGTAGGGGAGCAGATAGACATAGGTCATTGTGCTGGTAGCAGAGTTTTTTTTATTTATTTTATTTTTTGTACCTTTATTTAACCAGGCAAGTCAGTTAAGAACATATTCTTATTTTCAATGACGGCCTGGGAACAGTGGGTTAACTGCCTGTTCAGGGGCAGAACGACAGATTTGTACCTTGTCAGCTCGGGGGTTTGAACTCACAACCTTCCGGTTACTAGTCCAACGCTCTAACCACTAGGCTACGCTGCTGTTAATGAAAAGCTTTGAAAAAGGGAGAGAGAGAGAGAGAGAGAGAGAGAGAGAGAGAGAGAGAGAGAGAGAGAGAGAGAGAGAGAGAGAGAGAGAGAGAGAGAGAGAGAGAGAGAGAGAGAGAGAGAGAGAGAGAGAGAGAGAGAGAGAGAGAGAGAGAGAGAGAGAGAGAGAAGGGAAGAGAAGGGAAGAGAGCCCAGATTGATGACGACAGGAGAGTGTTTCTTTTCATCAGCAGCTGCCAGAGCTGTCTGTGCCTTGGGTCTTGGGTGCTGTTCAAATGCTTTTTTGATAGTGGGGTTAAAGGGCCCTGATTACAGTCTCCATCCAACAGTATAGCAGGAGGATCAGGGAAACTGTATGGCTAAGAAGTTAAAATGGTCTCCTATAGAGAGAAATAGAAATGGGGTCTTTTTGTAGGTACTAACTCTGTCATTGTTCGTTCGACAAAGCCTATGAGGAAAATTAATGGCGTTTTTGTAGGGCTTTAGGATAAACACCAAAAATAAGGTATGTGGTTCACACAGGCTTAGGAGAGCTTCATCAGCTAATGTCACTTGTGAATTTTGAAGAATTTATATTATAATAAAAAACACATAAATCAAATAAAGGCTTCATAATTCATAAAGATCATGTTAACTTCAAGTTCCTCTGTGTCCAAATCACTAAAGACTTCAAATGGTCTAAACAAAGTCTTCCCCCCCAAGAAGTTGAAAAATCCTCAAAAAGTTCTAAAGCTGTACCATTGATAGCATACTGCCTGGTATGGCAACAGCACAGCCCTCGATTGCATGGCCCTGTACAGGGTGGTGCAGACAGTCCAGTACATCACTGGGGCCGGACAGTCCAGTACATCACTGGGGCCGGACAGTCCAGTACATCACTGGGGCCGGACAGTCCAGTACATCACTGGGACCGGACAGTCCAGTACATCATTGGGGCCGGACAGTCCAGTACATCACTGGGGCCGGACAGTCCAGTACATCACTGGGGCCGGACAGTCCAGTACATCACTGGGGCCGGACAGTCCAGTACATCACTGGGGCCGGACAGTCCAGTACATCACTGGGGCCGGACAGTCCAGTACATCACTGGGACCGGACAGTCCAGTACATCACTGGGGCTGGACAGTCCAGTACATCACTGGGGCCGGACAGTCCAGTACATCACTGGGGCCGGACAGTCCAGTACATCACTGGGGCCGGACAGTCCAGTACATCACTGGGGCCGGACAGTCCAGTACATCACTGGGGCCGGACAGTCCAGTACATCACTGGGGCCGGACAGTCCAGTACATCACTGGGGCCGGACAGTCCAGTACATCACTGGGGCCGGACAGTCCAGTACATCACTGGGACCGGACAGTCCAGTACATCACTGGGGCCGGACAGTCCAGTACATCACTGGGGCCGGACAGTCCAGTACATCACTGGGGCCGGACAGTCCAGTACATCACTGGGGCCGGACAGTCCAGTACATCACTGGGGCCGGACAGTCCAGTACATCACTGGGGCCGGACAGCCCAGTACATCACTGGGGCCGGACAGCCCAGTACATCACTGTGGTAGGTGTGGTAGGAAGGCCCGTAAAATTGTTAAAGACTCCAACCACACAAGCCATAGACTATTCTCTCTGCTTCCGCACGGCAAGCGGTACCGGTGCATCAAGTCTGGCACCAACAGGCTCTTGAACAGTTTCTATCCCGAAGCAATAAGACTGATAAATAGCTAAAAAAAATAGCTACACGGACTGTCTGAGTTAACCTTGTATCTTTATTGACCTTTTATTTGTATTTTTGCACTGCCTCTCACACACACACTCCCTTCATCATCTGCTCACTCACACATAATATGCACATCCATTTATACTGATGCTACACACACACACTCCCTTCATCATCTGCTCACTCACACATAATATGCACATCCATTTATACTGATGCTATACACACACACTCCCTTCATCATCTGCTCACTCACACATAATATGCACATCCATTTATACTGATGCTACACACACACACTCCCTTCATCATCTGCTCACTCACACATAATATGCACATCCATTTATACTGATGCTACACACACACACTCCCTTCATCATCTGCTCACTCACACATAATATGCACATCCATTTATACTGATGCTACACACACACACACCCTTCATCATCTGCTCACTCACACATAATATGCACATCCATTTATACTGATGCTACACACACACACTCCCTTCATCATCTGCTCACTCACACATAATATGCACATCCATTTATACTGATGCTACACACACACACCCTTCATCATCTGCTCACTCACACATAATATGCACATCCATTTATACTGATGCTCCACACACACACTCCCTTCATCATCTGCTCACTCACACATAATATGCACATCCATTTATACTGATGCTACACACACACACACTCCCTTCATCATCTGCTCACTCACACATAATATGCACATCCATTTATACTGATGCTACACACACACACTCCCTTCATCATCTGCTCATTCACACATAATATGCACATCCATTTATACTGATGCTACACACACACACTCCCTTCATCATCTGCTCACTCACACATAATATGCACATCCATTTATACTGATGCTACACACACACACTCAAATCAAATCAAATATATTTATATAGCCCTTCTTACATCAGCTGATATCTCAAAGTGCTGTACAGAAACTCAGCCTAAAACCCCAAATAGCAAGCAATGCAGGTGTAGAAGCACGGTGGCTAGGAAAAACTACATAGAAAGGTCAAAACCTAGGAAGAAACCTAGAGAGGAACCAGGCTATGAGGGGTGGCCAGTCCTCTTCTGGCTGTGCCGGGTGGAGATTATAACAGAACATGGTCAAGATGTTCAAATGTTCATAGATGACCAGCAGGGTCAAATAATAATAATCACAGTGGTTGTCGAGGGTGCAACAAGTCAGCACCTCACCTCACTCCCACTCACATACAAGCTGCTGCTACTCTGTTTATTTTATATCCTGTTGCCTAGTCCCCTTACTCCTATACATATCTACCTCCATCATATCTACCTCCATCCATCACACAGTATCCCTGTACATTGTAAATATGGTATTGGAACTGACCCTGTATATAGTATGCTTACTTACTTATTGTGTTCTGCATATCTTATTTCTCGTGTTTCTTTTCCTAGTAATACATTATTATTGATTGTTGGGTTTTGAGTTTGCAAGAAAGGCATTTCCCTGTACTTCTGCATGTGACATTAAAACTCAAAACTGTATGAACAAATCACCTGAACACTGTCTGTAGAGAGGACTCCCCTTAGAATTGGAACAGACCACGATAGTAGACAACTAGAATCTGATGTGAGCAACATGTTCTTAGACTAATATAGAAGGCTTTTACAGTATGTGGAGCATTTTGAAATACTTCACAGCTCTTTAGAAAGACATGTTGACCATGTGGATCTGACTCAAGCCAACCCAGACGTCTGATGTTTACAGTGTTGAACAAAATAGCCCCAAACAGGATTTGTGAGCGTTGTGAGGGTTCTGACCACTCTTCTCTGTATCCACAACCCAGGCTGGGTGTTTCTCCACTCCGCAGCCAAAAGGACTGAGGTTTTATTCAGTTTCTAATCACTGACTGCTACTGTGAACTTGTATTGCAAAATGAGAGGCTAGTTTCACTTTCAACTTCCAAACACCAGGCAAAAGGTGTAATTATTCTCCCATATGTAAGTGGTTGAATACAGTTCCTGTCTATATTTATACTCCTCTTCCTTAACCTGGAGTTCTGTTTGTTCCCCTCATCAGTCTCTTGCTCTCCCTCTCTCTCCTGATATGTTATACAGATATTTAAACCCTGAGACCACACCTACCACTTCCCACCCACTCTTCACTCTCTTTTTCTCTCTTCCTCCCCCTCTCTCAGTTTTACAATAAAAAAGGTTGTTGCCCTAGAATACAGATGTCTGACTGTGTGTGTGTGTTTACGTGCATGCAGGTGTGTGTGTGCGCAAACAAGACGGCAAGTCATTGTCCTCACCTATTCAAGTCCTACTGTGAATTTTGGTTAGCCATCTGGACTACTCTTTGTGTTTTGTAACATCTCTCTCTCTCTCTCCCTCTCTTTGTCCATCTGTTGTGAACAGGCTGATTGATCTCTCTCTTTCCACCCCGCCATTTCTCTATCCACCCGGCTCTACGTTCTGTCTGCCGTTATGACCTCACACATCAAGTCACTCTTTTTACATCCCTTCTTTCATTCCCTCATCTCTTCATACCTCCACCCATACTGTACACCATATGGGGCTGGTAGAGAAATCATGATCTATTCCACTCTGCACTCTCCATAGACGAGGGCAGCACTCGATCCATTGGACAGTATGATAGCTGAGCGTAATATATGGTGCAAGCAAACTCTTTATAAGTGGATCATGGAGCATTCAGTCTAGCAGCCAGGCTAACAGAGCATCCAGAACTTGCTCCCTCACTGTTTGTTGTTCTTATTATACACGGTCTCAATGACAGGTCCTCATGAGAATAGCACTAATTACCTGACATCAACTGGGAAACTCTGGACCTGGAAGCCAATTCCACTGCATTTATTCATTGTTCCTCTCTAATTAGGGACGGAATAAGACCTGGAACCCAGTTCCTCTGCATTTATTCATCTAATCAGGGACTGAATTAGTCCTGGAAGCCAGTTCCACTGCATGTAGTCATTGTTCCCCTCTAATCAGGGACTGAATTAGACCTGGAACACCAGGTATGTGCAATTCATTATCAGGTAAAACAGGAAACCATCATGCTTCGGACCTCGTAGGGTAAGAGTTGCGTACCCCTGCTCTAATGGCTCTCTCAACCTCATAAATTACTCATCAGTGCTCTGTGAGCACCCTCTATAGGTTATCAGGGTTAATAAACTCAGCAAAAAAGAAATGTCTTCTCACTGTAAACTGCGTTTATTTTCAGCGAACATAACAAGATTCAACAACTGAGACATAAACTGAACAAGTTTCCTCAGACATGTGACTAACAGAAATGGAATAATGTGTCCCTGAACAAAGGCGGGGTAAAAATCAAAAGTAACAGTCAGTATCTGGTGTGGCCACCAGCTGCATCAAGTACTGCAGTGCATCTCCTCCTCATGGACTGCACCAGATTTGCCAGTTCTTGCTGTAAGATGTTACCCCACTCTTCCACCAAGGCACCTGCAAGTTTTGGGACATTTCTGGGGAGAATGGCCCCAGCCCTCACCCTCCGATCCAACAGGTCCCAGACGTGCTCAATGGGATTGAGATCCGGGCTCTTCTCTGGCCATGGCAGAACACTGACATTCCTGTCTTGCAGAAAATCACGCACAGAGCGAGCAGTATGGCTGGTGGCATTGTCATGCTGGAGGGTCATGTCAGGATGAGCCTGCAGGAAGGGTACCACATGAGGGAGGAGGATTTCTTCCCTGTAAAGCACAGCGTTGAGATTGCCTGCAATGACAACAAGCTCAGTCCAATGATGCAGTGACACACTGCCCCAGACCATGATGGACCCTCCACCTCCAAATCGATCCCGCTCCAGAGTACAGGCCTCGGTGTAACGCTCATTCCTTCGACAATAAACGTGAATCTGACCATCACACCTGGTGAGACAAAACCGCAACTCGTCAATGAAGAGCACTTTTTGCCAGACCTGTCCGGTCCAGCGACGGTGGGTTTGTGCCCATAGGCGACGTTGTTGCCTGTGATGTCTGGTGAGGACATGTCTTACAACAGGCCTACAAGCCCTCAGTCCAGCCTCTCTTGGACTTTTGCGGACAATCTGAGCACTGGTGGAGGGATTGTGCATTTCTGGTGTAACTCAGGCAATTGTTGATGCCATCCTGTACCTGTCACGCAGGTGTGATGTTTGGATGAACCGATCCTGTGCAGGTGTTGTTATACGTGGTCTGTCACTGAGAGGACGATCAGCTGTCCATCCTGTCTCCCTGTAGCGCTGTCTTAGGAGTCTCACAGTACGGACATTGCAATTTATTGCCCTGGCCACATCTGCAGTCCTCATGCCTCCTTGCAGCATGCCTAAGGCACATTCACGCAGGACCCTGGGCATCTTTCCTTTGGTGTTTTTCAGAGTCAATAGAAAGCCTCTTTAGTGTTCTAAGTTTTCATAACTTTGACCTTAATTGCCTACCGTCTGTAAGCTGTTAGTGTCTTAATGACCATTCCACAGGTGCATGTTCATTAATTGTTTATGGGTCATTGAACAAGCATGGGAAACAGTATTTAAACCCTTTACAATGAAGATCTGTGAAGTTATTTGGATTTTTATGAATTATCTTTGAATGACAGGGTCCTGAAAAAGAGGCATTTCTTTTTTTTGCTGAGTTTATGTTCTGTCATAGGCTCACTGGCTGTAATAACCACTCAGGCAGAGTGGCCATAATATAAGTGCCCTTGCTGACAGAGCCTCTGTATGTTTTAACTGAACTGGAGAGGTTTGAGTGAAAGTGAATGAATGGCCTAGCAACTAGGACCATGTAAAGATGAATGTGTGTGTGTGTGTGTGTGTGTGTGTGTGTGTGTGTGTGTGTGTGTGTGTGTGTGTGTGTGTGTGTGTGTGTGTGTGTGTGTGTGTGTGTGTGTGTGTGTGTGTGTGTGTGTGTGTGTGTGTGTGTGTGTGTGTGTGTGTGTGTGTGTGTGTGTGTGAGAGAGTGAGAGAGTCTGCTTCATATGTGTGTAACAGGGTTGGTTATAATTCCACTTGGCACTGCAGAAATGTGTACGCAGTCCCTCACGACGCCAGGACAGCGGAGTCAATCACCACCTTCCGGAGACACCTGAAACCCCACCTCTTCAAGGAATACCTAGGATAGGGTAAGTAAGGGTAAGTAATCCTTCTCACCCCCCCAACAAGATTTAGATGCAAGTGGCTGTTCCACTGGTTGTCATAGGTGTTTGCACCAATTTGTAAGTCGCTCTGGATAAGAGCGTCTGCTAAATGACTTAAATGTAATGTAAATGTAAATGTATTTAATGTTTATTTATTTGAACTGGTTGGTTTAAGTCAGATGTCAATAAGGGGTAATGTCATTGGTTTCAACTGTTCTGCCTTACTATTATTTGACCATGCTGGTCATTTATGAACATTTGAACATCTTGGCCATGTTCTGTTATAATCTCCACCCGGCACAGCCAGAAGAGGAATGGCCACCCCACATATGCTCTCTCTAATTCTCTCTCTCGGAGGACCTGAGCCCAAGGACCGTGCCCCAGGACGACCTGACATGATGACTCCTTGCTGTCCCCAGTCCACCTGACTGTGCTGCTGCTCCAGTTTCAACTGTTCTGCCTTATTATTATTCGACCATGCTGGTCATTTATGAACATTTGAACATCTTGGCCATGTTCTGTTATAATCTCCACCCGGCACAGCCAGAAGAGGACTGGCCACCCCACATAGCCTGGTTCCTCTCTAGGTTTCTTCCTAGGTTTTGGCCTTTCTAGGGAGTTTTTCCTAGCCACCGTGCTTCTACACCTGCATTGCTTGCTGTTTGGGGTTTTAGGCTGGGTTTCTGTACAGCACTTTGAGATATCAGCTGATGTACGAAGGGCTATATAAATACATTTGATTTGATTTGATTTGATGTATCCTTGCAGATAGGGGAAGATTGCTTGCAGAAAGTTCTAAAATGGCAACTGAAGAGGAATGTTGGGACAGGGACACAGAAAGGTGGATTTCTGAGGAGGAATGGAGGTGGAAAAAGAGAAAGAAGAGGTTGAAGAAATCAGAGGGTAGAGCTGAATCTGAGGAAGATGGCAATAAAATGGGGATTGAGTGTCGAAAAAGATTGGTGTCAAGTGCAAACGGAGACCGAGTTCTGAATGAGGGTGAATTAAGTGAGTTGGAAGGTGTGGTGAAGAGCTCGGAGCCTGAGCCTGGCATCGATGGATATGATAAAGAAGAATCTGGTCCAGTATGGACCATGGCTGCATGTCGCTGCCACACATGATTTCAAGATGGCGACCGGCAAGTTCGGCATGTTGGCAGCACTTTTACTTTATGTGTTTGTTTTAAATGTTACTGGAAATAATTGCATCTGCTCAGCAATTACTCAGTCATGCAAACACTTTTGATGGCATCCAGCACTTCGGATTTGGAAGGAATGTTATATACCAAACTTTCATAGCACCTTGGCAGAAACCAAAACGATCATCGAAATCCAGTCTGAAATCGCAAATTAATGGTGGAGATCTTATAATAACTCTATGCCTTCTCTTATTGGGTGATATCCATCAATGCCCTGGACCTCACTTTATCATGAACTCATCTAACTGCCTATACACCCATGCTCAGCTTGCGAACGGTGGATAAAGAGTAACAGCAAAGATGTGGTATGTTTGGATTCGCAGTGGATTCATCTAAAATGCAGCGATTCCAGCTTTGGGCAAGGGGTCCTGTCGGTGTGCTGTACCCGCGGGGTGTTTGAGCATTGAAGGTTTAGTGGGACCAGAGGACTTACCGAGGTTGGAGAGTGCACCGGAGGAGGGGGGGTCCACAGCGGAGCGGAGACAACCAGAGGTGAGTGTTAGCTGACATGTTTTGTATTGGTAAGTTAGTCTAGTTAGTCTAGCCAGCAATCTAAACTATACCAACTGGGCAGGTACCCAGGGGACCTGACCTCCAGGGGGCCCCCACTGGTTTTGTTAGTCACTCCCTTAGATATCATTAACAAGGAATAAATCTTGGCAAAATGTGTAGAATTGCAGGAAAGTTTGCTTAAAACTGCTAAATGTTATCTACTTTCCGTGGCAAAATTGAAAACATCTCTCCACCGTCAACAGGGTTTTTTGCCCACGAGGTGGGCTGGCTCTGTGTGCATGTGTACGTGCATGTGGCGTTTGTGCTTGAGTGTGTGTGTACGTGCCAACCAATGTTTGTCACCGTGCTGACCTTCACGTGAAACCCAACCTGGAAATGAACTGGTTGGGTCCATGTCTAATAACGCTGATTATGGGGAACGCTGGCTGTGCGTCTTATTAAATTGATTATGGGGAACGCTGGCTGTGCGTCTTATTAATTTGATTATGGGGAACGCTGGCTGTGCGTCTTATTAAATTGATTATGGGGAACGCTGGTTGTGCATCTTATTAAATTGATTATGGGGAACGCTGGTTGTGCATCTTATTAAATTGATTATGGGGAACGTTGGCTGTGTGTCTTATTAAATTGATTAGCCATAAGTCATTGTTGTAAGGTTCTGCTTTTCTTAGTCAACCTTGTGTTCTTTTTCTTTGTGTTCTTGAATGTAGCCCTGTTTCTTTGTGTTCTTGAAGGTATAGCCCTGTTTCTTTGTGTTCTGGAAGGTATAGCCCTGTTTCTTTGTGTTCTTGAATGTAGCCCTGTTTCTTTGTGTTCTGGAAGGTATAGCCCTGTTTCTTTGTGTTCTGGAAGGTATAGCCCTGTTTCTTTGTGTTCTGGAAGGTATAGCCCTGTTTCTTTGTGTTCTGGAAGGTATAGCCCTGTGTCTTTGTGTTCTGGAAGGTATAGCCCTGTTTCTTTGTGTTCTGGAAGGTATAGCCCTGTTTCTTTGTGTTCTGGAAGGTATAGCCCTGTTTCTTTGTGTTCTGGAAGGTATAGCCCTGTTTCTTTGTGTTCTGGAATGTAGCCCTGTTTCTTTGTGTTCTGGAAGGTATAGCCCTGTTTCTTTGTGTTCTGGAAGGTATAGCCCTGTTTCTTTGTGTTCTTGAATGTAGCCCTGTTTCTTTGTGTTCTGGAAGGTAGCCCTGTCTTTCAGTTTTGTTCATTGATTTCACCTGCGTTCGTTTCTCACCTGGTCTCATCAGCTCCCTATTTAGTTCAGTTCCTTCTGTTTGTATGGTTGTGAGGTATTGTTTGTTTTGACTGCATACCTGTGTTTGACCATTGCCTGCCTGTGACCATGATTCCTACCTTCTGTGAAGGCTTAATAAACATCTGCTGTGCTCTGTGTGTGAATCTCCACCTTTTTTTCCCTGAGTATTCATTACAATTGTATTGCAGTAAAATGCATGCTGGGGCATTTTGTGAAGATGCAGAACTTTATTCTGCCACAGGGATAGCAAACACTTGTCAGCTTATTATTGAGGATCATTCTATAAAACCAGTTAATCAGAAAACCTCACCTGTCTACAGTTACAAGACCCCTCAAATTGACTGGAACGTACATCCCAGAGAAATATTATGCGAAACCAAAGCCAATTACAATGAATATTCTCAGACAGCCTGCAACAAGATGGCAGCAGTGGTATAGTTCAGCAATAAGGCCTAAGGTGGTGTGGTGCCAGGAGTGCCTGGATATAGCCATTAGCTGTGGTACATTGGCCATATACCACAAACCCCCGAGGTAGAATAGAGTAATGACTGACATTGCTAAATGATATTAAACAGCTTTTTAATACATATCAGGACCAAATGTAGCCTATTAAAAGCTGCATATCGAGAGAAAGAATACCCCAATGCATTTAAAAACTACACCATTTGGGCCAGTGTTTTACATGACTAGGTCATGAGATCAGGAAAAACTCCAGGCCCCAGAAAAGACAAGTACGAATTGAAGCTGAAGGGGGTCTACATGTGTGTGCGCTGTGTTAGTGTATGTGTCTGCATATGTGCCTTAACATGCCTGTGTGTGTGTGGAGTTCGTTTACTCACTGTTGAGTAACTGTTGGTGTTGAAGTTGTGGAAGAGGCCCATGCTGTGTTGTGGTGGAGCTGTGTCCATTGGGAACTGCAGGAACTGTTTCATGTCCAGGGGGGGTGGGATCACTGTGGGGGTCCTGAAGAAGGCAGGGACCACCCCTGGACGGTTCATGCTGCCTAGAGAGAGGGAGAGAGAGAGAGAGAGAGAGAGAGAGAGAGAGAGAGAGAGAGAGAGAGAGAGAGAGAGAGAGATGGTTTATTCAGAAAATATCTTAACAGTCAGTGGTCTTTTTCTGTTGTTTCTTAATGTAACCGACTACCAGAGTTGGGTAGGTTCCTTTCTAAGTGTAATCTGTCACAGATACTAGTTACCTGTCCAAAATTGTAATCAGTAACGTAACTTTTGGATTACCCAAAATCCGTAACGTAATCTGATTACTTACATTTGGATTACTTTCCCTTTAAGAGGCATTAGAAGAAGACCAAAAATATCCATCAAATGCATTTGGTGTGTCATCATTGTGGTCTCTGATTTGTGGTCAGAGTCGCTTAGGTGAAACAAACAGAATTGAACGTCATTAAGAAAAAAGAAAGGTGTCATAAATTTATTTTGTTTTATCACAAACATCCTTTCTCAATTTGAAAGTAATCTAATAGGTAATCTAGTTTTTCAAAAGTATCTGAAATCTGATAACAATATTTGTGTGCACTGCTGTGCTGTAACATCAAATAATGTGCATTGCCATACTGCTAATCCATGAGACTCAGTTTCAGTCCCCCACACACACACACATACTCACACACACATACCAGTCAAAAGTTTGGACACACCTACTCATTCAAGGGTTTTTCTTAATTTTTTTGACTATTTTATACATTGTAGACTAATAGTGAAGACATCACATCTATGAAATAACACATACAGAATCATGAAGTAACCCAAAAAGTTTTAAACAAACCAACATGTATTTTATAATTGAGACTCTTCAAACTAGCCACCCTTTGCCTTGATGACGGCTTTGTACGCTATTGATATTCTCTCAACCAGCTTCATGAGGAATCCTTTTCCAACAGTCTTGAAGGAGTTCCCACATATGCTGAGCACTTGTTGGATGCTTTTCCTTCACTCTGCAGTCCAACTCATCTGAAACCATCTCAATTGGGTTGAGGTCGGATGATTGTGGAGGCCAGGTCATCTGATGCAGCACTCCATCACTCTCCTTCTTGGTCAAATCGCCCTTACACAGGCTGGTGGTGTGTTTGGGGTCATTGTCCTGTTGAGAAACAAATGATAATCCCACTAAGCGCAAAAAATGGGATGATATTTCGCTGCACAATGCTGTGGTATCCATTCTGGTTAAGTGTATCTTGAATTCTAAATAAATCACAGACAGTGTCACTAGCAAAGCACCCCCACACCATAAAACCTCCTCCTCCATGCTTCATGGTGGGAACCGCACATGCGGAGATCATCCCTTCATCTACTCTGCGTCTCACAGAGATACGGCGATTGGGGCCAAAAATCTCAAATTTGGACTCATCAGACCAAGGACATAATTCCACCAGTCTAATGTCCATTGTTTGTGTTTCTTGGCCCAAGCAAGTCTCTTCTTCTTATTGGTGTCCTTTAGTAGAGGTTTCGTTGCAGCAATTTGACCATGAAGGTCTGATTCATGCAGACATTTTCCGCATTGACTGACCATGTCTTAAGGTAATGGTGGACTGTCATTTCTCTTTGCTTATTTGAGCTTCTGCTAAATGACTTAAATGTAAAATGTTAAATGCTTTACTTGCCATAATATGGACTTGGTCTTTTACAAAGTAGGTCTATCTTCTGTATACCACCCCTACCTTGTCACAATACAACTGACTGGCTCAAACGCATTAGGATGTGCAAAGCTGTGCAAAGCTGTCATCAAGGAAAAGGGTGGCTAGTTTGAAGAATCACAAATATAAATATATTTTCATTTGTTTAACACTTTTTTGGTTACTACTTGATTCCATATGTGTCATTTCATAGTTTTGATGTCTTCACTATTATTCTACAATGTAGAAATAAAGAAAAGTACTTGAATGAGTAGGTGTGTCCAAACTTTTGACTGGTACTGTACACCTACCCCTACAGTACGGTATGTAAATAAGATATTTATGTATTTAATTTTCAATACATTTGCAACATTTCTAAAAACATGTTTTCGCTTTGTCATTATGGGGTATTGTGTGTAGATGGCTTAGAATTGAATCCATGTTGAATTCAGGCTGTAACAAAACAAATGTGGAATAAGTCAAGGGGAATGATTTATCCCCCCTCTCCTCAATCACTAATTTACAGGAGAGAGAGAGAGAGAGAGAGAGAGAGAGAGAGAGAGAGAGAGAGACTAGCTCTACACCTGACAGCCACCTCTCCTCTAATCAACCATTACCTCTGAGCCCAACTCCTCTGGCAGAGAAGAATAAACATAGACCTCCACTCTGCATCATCCATTTCCTCTCCCCTTCTCTTCTCCTGTGCTGTCTCTCTCTCTCTCTCTATCCCTCCCTCCCTCCCCTGCGTTCTCTCTGGCGATGAAGCAGTGGTGGAAGCCTGCACTTGAATAGTCTACTGTGACGGGCGGGGAGGTTAAGCTTCTTAAGTCTCACAGCTGGAGCGCTGCAGATATCAGCCTAGCTCCTCGGTATTCCTCCATCTCTCTCTCTCACAGGCTCTTTCTCCCTCACGCT
This sequence comes from Oncorhynchus keta, assembly GCF_023373465.1. Lineage (NCBI taxonomy): Eukaryota > Metazoa > Chordata > Actinopteri > Salmoniformes > Salmonidae > Oncorhynchus > Oncorhynchus keta. Next base: position 23,572,362 of record NC_068441.1, on the reverse strand, counting down.
GTGCACTGCTTTCTCACCCCATTTGACACTCTCTTTTTCTGCCTCTGCTTCTGTAACCTCCCTACCCTCCCTTACTTCGTCACTCTCCTGCTGGCTGTTCGTTCATCTTCCCTCTCTCTGTATCCATCTCACTCTCTTTATTGTCTTTCATTGTAGTCTTTTATTCCGGGTGCCAGTGTGACTGTAACTACTTAACAAATTTGCTACGTTTGGAAAACCGGTCACAAATCCAAAACATTGTGAGCAGGAGCTATTTTGGTTGTGAGGGAGGAAGTTCCTTTGAATAGGAGAGACTTGAAGAGGATCATCAATGTGCTGTCAGTATTAGAGTTAGAGACAGTGCTCTCCCCCTCTCTCTCTCACCCCCCTCTCTCGCTCTCTCTCTCTGTTTCTCTCTCTCTCGCTCTCTCTCACTCACTTTCTCTCGTTCTCTCTCGTTCTCTCTCTCTCTCTGTTTCTCTCTCTCTCGCTCTCTCTCACTCTCTTTCTCTCGTTCTCTCTCGCTCTCTCTCTCAATTCAATTCAATTCAATTCAAGGGCTTTATTGGCATGGGAAACGTGTTAACATTGCCAAAGCAAGTGAGGTAGATAATATATAAAGTGAATATCTCTCTCTCTCTCTCTCTCTCTCTCTCTCTCTCTCTCTCTCTCTCTCTCTCTCTCTCTCTCTCTCTCACTCTCTTTATCTCTTTCTCTCTCGCTCTCTCTTTCTCTCGTTCTCTCTCACTCTCTCTCTCTCCCTCTTTCTTTCTCTCCCCAGAAGCTAAAAGGCTGTCACAGCTGAAGCTCAACTGCAATCAGTCTCATCGGTGTGTGGCTTCTGGTCCTGACATGCCTCCAAGTCTCTGTAGTGATGGAGAAAAACAGAAAGAAAGATCTCCTGAAAAACAATGAAAGAAAGAATGATAAAGAGAATGAGAGGGACAGAGAGAGCGAGAGAGTACCCTAAACTAGTTGTCAACACAATTAGACTCAACCAAATCATGAGAAAAAAAAGATAATTGCTTGACACATTGGAAAGAATGAACTAAACAACAGAGCAAACTGGAATGGTATTTGGCCATATACAGAGAGTACACAGTGGCAGAATACCTGACCACTGTGACTGAACCCAAAATTAAGGAAAGCTATGTACAGGACTCAGTGAGCATAGCCTTGCTATTGAGAGAGGCCGCTGTAGGCAGACCTGTCTCTCAAGAGAAGACAGGCTATGTGCCCACTGCCCACAAGTGAGGTGGAAACTGAGCTGCACTTCTTATCCTCCTGCCAAATGTATGACCATATTAAAGACACATCTTTCCCTCAGATTACACAGACCAACAAAGAATTCAAAAACAAATCCAATTTTGATAAACTCCCATATCTAGTGAGTGAAATACCACAGTGTGCCATCACAGGAGCAAGATGTGTGACCTGTTGCCACCTGTTGCCACAAGACAATGGCAACCAGTGAAGAACAAACACCATTGTAAATACTTATTTTACCTTTTGTACTTGAACTATTTGCACATCTTTATAACACTGTGCATGGCCATAATATGACATTTGAAATGTCTCTATTCCTTTGAAACTTTTGTGAGAGTAATGTTTAGTGTTCAATTTTGATTGTTTATTTCACTTTTGTTTATTATCTATTTCAGAGAGAGAGAGAGAGAGAGAAGCATTGGAGGGGTGGGGGGTGGAAGAGGGAGGTAGTGTTGTTGGGGGGAGGTTGGCTGAGGGTTTAAATATCCTTATAACACGTCAGGAATCCTGCAGCTCACATGATGGTCATAATCACCTCTCCTAAACCGACTTCAGTCAGGACTCGTTTCAAAGCCACCTGTAACTGCGTACTTAACGTTAAACACCACAATTCTCACAGTGGGAAGTGGCTGAATGACAGAAATGAAAATGTAGGACAGAAGGAGATGAGGAAGAAAGAGGGGGGCGATGTAAGGAGGAATTACATGATCAAATAAGTGTTGGATGAAATGTCTTCCGCTATCAAGAAACTAAAAAACCCTGTTAGAAACTCTGAAACTATTTTCTGAACTAATTTCTCCTGCTTCTGCACAGTTCTGTCTCTGCATGCATTGGTTAACTACCGGTTTAGGTTACATGGAATTAATATCTATAGGTCAACAGCAGCTAACCTAGTGGTTAGAGAGACAAGCCAGCAACTGGAGCGTTGCCAGTTTGAAGCCCGGGTCTGGCGAGAGAAATCTGGTGGGAAGTGAGCTGGCAACCTGCCATTGTTCTCTTGAGCAAGGCCCTTATCCCCCACAACAACTGCTCCATGTGCTCTGTGGCAGCCCGCTGATCCAACCTCTCCATACTGTATGTGTATGGGTCTTTCGGCAGGGTTGGGATAATGTGGAAGTCAAATTTCCTTTGATGAATAAAGTGATCTTAATCAAACCATGTGTTACCATATCATGAAGATACATTTACTCAAAAGACGAATTAAATATACATGTAACATTACACACTATACACACATAAAAACATATTACACCCATACAGTACTAGTGCAGAAACACATCCTAGAAGCACATAGACACATGATATCCTGCATCTGCCTGAACAGATGTGATCTTAGCCAAGCAGACAGTGGCTGGACAGCAGCACAACCTCCAATCCAGTCTTGAGTGATTTACTTTGGCATCAGATCAGTGAACACACCCAGACACACACAGACACACTCACCAGAGGAGGCTGGTGGAAGGAGCTATAGCAGGACGGGCTCATTGTAATGGCTAGAATGGAATCAATAGAACGGTATCAACCACATCAAACATATGGAAACCACATGTTCGACTACGTTCCATTTATTCCAATCCAGCCATTACAATGAGCCCATCCTTCTATAGCTCCTCTCACCAGCCTCCACTGACACACACACTCCGCTTTCTCCAGTGACGAAGTCGAGAGAGAGCATCAATCTGACATGGTCTGAAAGGCACTAAAGTGTTAAATCCCTGCCAAACTCTATAATTATCCACCCCTCTCTCCTTCTCTCCTTTAAGACAGTCCTGTCCTGTCGATCCTTCCCTGTTCTCTCTCCTTATTGCTTTTCTCCCCCAAATGCAAATGTTTGGCTGAGGAGAAGATCAATGGTAGCGTAATAGCTTATTGGATTGTACAGGGGTTATGAGAGAGGTGGAGGAGACATGGAGATGGAGAAGGAGAAAGAACGAGATCGAGGGAGAGAGAGAAGTGCAAGAATAGAGAGATGGAGTGAGTGAGACTATGAAATAGAGAGAAAATCTGACTAGGTTGACATGCTGATTGATATATTGATAGATTGATATATTTTCTCTACTTTCTCCCGACACCACGAACATCATCATGTTATAATGGAATAATGAGTTGATAAGTTGATGAAGGTAATGGCCGTCTGTTCAATACAGTATTGTTGTACTGTAACACAACTAAGTTGATTTGACAATTTACACTTTCATTTGACAAATGGACACTTTTACTTTTCGTTTGTAAACAACAGCTGAGCTGACACTGAATACGTGATCATGTTAAACTCCCTAGAGAAGTGTCCCCCCGCAGGATGAATTTGGCCCACAGCTGATTTTATTTGGCCCACAGCTGATTTTATTTGGCCCACAGCTGATTTTATTTGACACACAGGATTTTGGGTGAGGGGGACATAAAAGACTGTAAAACACCAGCAAATCAGCTCGGAGTAATTTTAATTATGGATATCTGTTCCAACGTGATCATATACTGTACAAAGGTAAGTAAGGTTTGAAATTATTACAGTTTAGTCAAATATTATCTGTTTGTGCTTCCTGTGGTCATCTTGTGGCCAGTCTACAAATGATTTGTCATTATGTTCTGGCCCCCTAACCATCCGCTCAATAAAAAATGGTCCCGCGGTGGAATCTAGTTGATGATCCCTGCGCTAGAGTCTAAGAACCTGCATCTGGATCGAGTTGATGATCCCTGCGCTAGAGTCTAAGAACCTGCGTCTGGATCTAGTTGATGATCCCTGCGCTAGAGGCTAAGAACCTTTCGGCTGGATCTAGTTGATGATCCCTGCGCTAGAGTCTAAGAACCTGCGGCTGGATCTAGTTGATGATCCTGCGCTAGAGTCTAAGAAACTGCGGCTGGATCTAGTTGATGATCCCTGCGCTAGAGTCTAAGAACCTGCGGCTGGATCTAGTTGATGATCCATGCGCTAGAGTCTAAGAACCTGCGGCTGGATCTAGTTGATGATCCCTGCGCTAGAGTCTAAGAACCTGCGGCTGGATCTAGTTGATGATCCCTGCGCTAGAGTCTAAGAACCTGCGGCTGGATCTAGTTGATGATCCCTGCGCTAGAGTCTAAGAACCTGCGGCTGGAGCTAGTTGATGATCCCTGCGCTAGAGTCTAAGAACCTGCGGCTGGATCTAGTTGATGATCCCTGCGCTAGAGTCTAAGAACCTTTCGGCTGGATCTAGTTGATGATCCCTGCGCTAGAGTCTAAGAACCTGCGGCTGGATCTAGTTGATGATCCCTGCGCTAGAGTCTAAGAACCTGCGGCTGGATCTAGTTGATGATCCCTGCGCTAGAGTCTAAGAACCTGCGGCTGGATCTAGTTGATGATCCATGCGCTAGAGTCTAAGAACCTGCGGCTGGATCTAGTTGATGATCCCTGCGCTAGAGTCTAAGAACCTGCGGCTGGATCTAGTTGATGATCCCTGCACTAGAGTCTAAGAACCTGCGGCTGGATCGAGTTGATGATCCCTGCGCTAGAGTCTAAGAACCTGCGTCTGGATCTAGTTGATGATCCCTGCGCTAGAGTCTAAGAACCTTTCGGCTGGATCTAGTTGATGATCCCTGCTCTAGGGTCTAAGAACCTGCGGCTGGATCTAGTTGATGATCCCTGCGCTAGAGTCTAAGAACCTGCGGCTGGATCTAGTTGATGACCCATGCGCTAGAGTCTAAGAACCTGCGGCTGGATCTAGTTGATGATCCCTGCGCTAGAGTCTAAGAACCTGCGGCTGGATCTAGTTGATGATCCCTGCGCTAGAGTCTAAGAACCTGCGGCTGGATCTAGTTGATGATCCCTGCACTAGAGTCTAAGAACCTGCGGCTGGATCTAGTTGATGATCCCTGCGCTAGAGTCTAAGAACCTGCGGCTGGAGCTAGTTGATGATCCCTGCGCTAGAGTCTAAGAACCTGCGGCTGGATCTAGTTGATGATCCCTGCGCTAGAGTCTAAGAACCTGCGGCTGGATCTAGTTGATGATCCATGCGCTAGAGTCTAAGAACCTGCGGCTGGATCTAGTTGATGATCCCTGCGCTAGAGTCTAAGAACCTGCGGCTGGATCTAGTTGATGATCCCTGCGCTAGAGTCTAAGAACCTGCGGATGGATCTAGTTGATGATCCCTGCGCTAGAGTCTAAGAACCTGCGGCTGGATCTAGTTGATGATCCCTGCACTAGAGTCTAAGAACCTGCGGCTGGATCTAGTTGATGATCCCTGAATTGTTTTAAGAAAGTCATACCAAGTCATACCAAGGATGCATTTAAGGACATTTTAGGTATCCCAAAAATATATACAAAAGATATTTGATGAAACATTGAATTTGGCCTTACTGCTATTAGTAACTAGAAATGCATTGAATAACATATTCATACCTGGCAAAGAGATGTATCAAAAGACATTGTGTCAAGGTCAATTTATTTTCAAAAGAAAGTATGTTTTGGTGTTTGCCCTATAGGCCTATCTGAGCGATATAAAAATATACAGCATTTTACACCTTTTATTTTGGCACTAAAGTACAGTGCATTTCGGAAAGTATTCAGAACCCTTGATTTTTTTCCCCATTTTGTTATGTTACAGCCTTAATCTAAAATGGAGTATAAAAAACAAATCCTCATCGATCTACACACATTTTTTTTAAATGTACCTTTATTTAACTAGGCAAGTCAGTTATTAAGAACAAATTCTTATTTTGAATGACGGCCTACTGGGTTAACTGCCTGTTCAGGGGTAGAACGACAGATTTGTAGCTTGTCAGCTCGGGGGTTTGAATTTGCAACCTTCCGATTACTAGTCCAACGCTCTAACCACTAGGCTACCCTGCCACAATACACCCTAATGATAAAGAAAAAACTGGGTTTTTGAATATCTTGCAAATGTATTTTTTTTTAATACAGGAAATTCCATATTTATATAAGTATTCAGAGCCTTTACTCAGTACTTTGTTGAAGCACATTTGGCAGTGTTTACAGCCTCGAGTATTCTTGGGTAAGATGCTACAAGCTTGGCACACCTTTATTTGGGAAATTTCTCCCATTCTTCTCTGCAGATCCTCTTAAGCTCTGTCAGGTTGGATGGGGAGTGCTGCTGCACAGCTATTTTCAGGTCTCTACAGAGATGTTCGGTCAGGTTCAAGTCCAGGCTCTGGCTGGGCCACTCAAGGACATTCAGAGACTTGTCCCGAAACCACTCCTGCATTGTCTTGGCTGTGTGCTGAGGGTCATTGTCCTGTTGGAATGGGAACCTTCGACCCAGTCTGAGGTCATGAGCGCCCTGGAGCAGGTTTTCATCAAGGATCTCTCTGTACTTTGCTCTGTTCATCTTTCCCTCGATCCTGTCTAGTCCCTGCCACTGAAAAACATCCCCACACCATGATTCTGCCACTATCATGCCTCACAGTCGGCATGGTTACAGGTTTCCTCCAGACGTGATGCTTGGCACTCAGGCCAAAGAGTTAAATCTAGGTTTCATCAGACCAGATAATCTTGTTTCTCATGGTCTGAGAGTCTTTAGGTGCCTTTTGGCAAACTCCAAGCAGGCTGTCATGTGCCTTTTACTGAGGAATGGCTTCCGTCTGGCCACTCTACCGTAAGGCCTGATTGGTGGATCGCTGCAAATCAAATCAAGCCCTTCGTACATCAGCTGATATCTCAAAGTGCTGTACTCTACTTTGAGATTCTTCAAAGTAGCCACCCTTTGCCTTGATGACAGCTTTTCACACTCTTGGCATTCTCTCAACCAGCTTCATGAGGTAGTCACCTGGAATGCATTTCAGTTAACAGGTGTGCCTTCTTAAAAGTACATTTATGGAGTTTCTTTCCTTCTTAAGCCAATCAGTTGTGTTGTGAGAAGGTAGGGTGCTATACAGAAGATAACCCTATTTGGTAAAAGACCAAGTCCATATTATGGCAAGAACAGCTCAAATAAGCAAAGAGAAATGACAGTCCAGCATTACTTTGGGACATGAAGGTCAGGCAAGTGCAGTCGCAAAAACCATCAAGCGCCATGATGAAATTGGCTCTCCTGAGGAAAGAAAGACCAAGAGTTATCTCTGCTGCAGAGGATAAGGTTATTAGAGTTACCAGCTTCACAAATTGCAGCCCAAATAAATGCTTCACAGAGTTCAAGTAACAGACACATCTCAACATCAACTGTTCAGAGGAGACTGCTTGAATCAGGTCTTCATGGTCGAATTGCTGCAATGAAACCACTACTAAAGGACACCAATAAGAATAAGAGACTTGCTTGAAACAAGAAACACGAGCAATGGACATTAGACAGGTGGAAATCTGTCAATTGAGTCCAAATGTGAGATGATCAGATGAAGATGAACAGATTATCTCCGCATTTTTGATTCCCACGTGAAGCATAGAGGAGGTGTGATGGTGCTTTACTGGTGATACTGTCTGCATTTTATTTAGAATTCAAGGCACACTTAATGGGCATGGATACCACAGCATTCTGCAGCGATAAGCCATCCCATCTGGTTTGCTCTTAGTGGGACTACCATTTGTTTTTCAACAGAACAAAGACCCAACACACCTCCCGGCTGTTTAAAGGCTATTTGACCAAGAAACAGTGATGGAGTGCTGTGTCAGATGACCTGGTCTCCACAATCACCCGACCTCAACCCAATTGAGATGGTTTGGGATGAGTTGGACAGCAGAATGAAGGAAAAGTAGCCAACAAGTGCTCAGCATATGTGGGAACTCCTTCAAGACTGTTGGAAAAGCATTCCAGGTGAAGCTGCGTGAGAGAATGCCAAGAGTGTGCAAAGCTGTCATCAAGGCAAACGGTGGCTAGTTTGAAGAATCTAAAATATACTTTGATTTCTTTAACACTTTTTTGATTACTTCATGATTCTATGTGTTATTCCATAGTGTTGATGTCTTCACTACTATTCTACAATGTAGAGAATTGTGAAAATAAAGAAAAACCCTTGAATGAGTAAATGTGTCCAAACTTTTGACTGGTGCTGTTCGTGTTCATTAGAGTCTCACCTTTCGATTGTGGGGTCATATCTGGATGCTACAGACGTTTTCATGAGAAGACCCATTTTCGGGATGTCTTGGTCTGAAGGCTGAAGACAGATTTTGATAATGGTAATAAAATGTTGATGCTGGCACAGACATTGATTCTAGGGGGATAATTCTTAATATCCACTGTGCTGACTCACAGATGACAGACACCTGTACACAACTACTCACAGTGACAGACTGAAGATGGCCTTGGGATGCTTCATAGAGATGTTAAAATATACTGTAAATTATGATTTTTTTTTACATACAGAAATGATATACAAATAAAAAATGTATTATAGGATTGCTACCTTACTACTTTAGTGTAATGGTTATGTTGATGTACTGTATCTCATTTGATCTTGACACAATGTCTGACCTCCGTGAATTCCCAGTCTCCCCCGACAGTCTAGCAAGAGCACATGGCTCACAGACACTCATGCACACACACATATACACACACGTTGGTTTTACTGTTTAAGTGAGGACCATAAAATGTATTCCCATTAAAAATCAGATTTTTCCTAACCCCTAATTTTAAACTTTAGCCCTTAACCTAACTCTAAAACTAAACCTAAACATAACTTAACTCTTAACCCTTAACCTAACTCTAAAACTAACCCTATCACTAACTCCTTACCCTAATCCTAACCCCTAACCCTAATGCTAACTCTAGTTGTCAACCTAAACCTAACCTCTAAGCATTAAACACTTTTGGGGACCAGTGAAATCCCCAGTATTATTTTGTTTTACTATCCTTGTTAGGGCTTTATGAACCCAAAAGGTTAGTAAACGTTAGACCACACACACACACACACACACACACACACACACACACACACACACACACACACACACACACACACACACACACACACACACACACACACACACACACACACACACACACACACACACACACACATTTGTTGTACTATCCTTGTGAGGACCAAACATCTGTTACCCTAGTGATAAACCAAACCCCTAATCCTAAAAGACCCAATTTTCCTTGTGGTGAACGGTGAAATGTCCCCACTTGTCCGAATTGTCCTTGTTTTACTATCCTTGTGAGGACTTCTGGCCCTAATAAGGAAATAAGGATAGTATAACCAACCCCCCCACCCACCAGACTCAACACCCCCATGCACATACACAGCTGTGACTAAAGCTGCTGAAATTGGCAATTAATTTACCCGATTCAGATGTAATGATCCCAGAGGTAATGTCAAAGTCAGTGATGTAGTCGAGCCTCTCAGTATTCCCTGCCTATCTCTGTCTCTATCTCTAACTCTATCTCACTCCGATCAGGGGAACCAGAGGTTACTGATGTGTCTCCCCACCATCTCCCCCGATGAAAACCTGATAAACAACAACGTCGCAAAGTCCCCATAAACCACTGCATCGAGCCCAATGTTACACTCACTCACTCACTCACTCACTCACTCACTCACTCACTCACACACACACACACACACTGTGGATTATTTTAGCATTAAGCTGAGCACATGATGATGCCAGTCTGCCCACATCTTCATGTAAATGGGGCTGTTGCTGCACAGCCGGCTGTGAGACGAGCTAGCTACCTACTGTACTGGATTACCACAGGCTCCTGAGAAAAGGCTATGTAACTGCTGCCAGAGAGCACGGAGGGGAGGGCTGAGATGATAGCATAGCATGAGACAATTATGGACGGACTACAGATCCCTTATCCACTGCATCTGCTGGATTTGTCTTGTCCATTGTGAAGTGACTTACTCTGCGCAGACAGCCATTCAGGAGATAGATGATTACAATTATTATCAGGGCAATAAATCGCACAACGCATCAGTTACAGAGATGGATTGCTATTTAGTCCTCAGTTGCTCTGCAGACAAAATGCTGCTCAGGAAAGTATTATATACGCAATTGCTTGTCACAGAACCACAGTGCTAATGTTTTTGTGCAGGGAAAGATAATTCTCCCTCTGTGTCGCATTCTGCCGCTGTGAAAGACTGGGAATGAAATCATATTTTACTGCAGCTTAGCTTACCCTCCAGCCAAACGCAGCTATTTCGACCTACGCAGGGGGCACACACGCAAACATCCACATGCAGGCAAACACACATATACGAACACAAACACAAGCATGCAACACACACAGCTAACTAGCTAAAGTCACAGACATCAAATGCTGATGACCTTTTCAAAGGAGGAATGGTAACTTTACACACACACACACACACACACACACACACACACACACACACACACACACACACACACACACACACACACACACACACACACACACACACACACACACACACACACACACACACACACACTTATGAATTATTATAGTTGTCATTGAAAATGAGTACATGCATATATAAGGCAGATTTATTCAGTCAGCTCCTAGAATGAGATGTTCTCTCATTATCTCTCCTCCAGTCCTAAACTATAATTACAGTGCCATCAGAAGTTGATTCTTAAAAGACACACAATAACTACCAGGGCACAACGTGTTCTTGTCATATCACCTCACTGGCCTGACATTCATTCACATAATGATATATTAGTGTTCCTCTGGAGGCTAGTTCAGCAGTACAGAGAGAGAGAGAGGCATAGAGGATGTGAGGGAGAATACATAGTTAACTTCAGTCTTCACCGGGCTTTAATGATAGATGTTCTGCACCTCAGTGGTCAGGTTTAAATGCTGCCTCAGAGCTCACTGGGAACCTTGACAAGTGCTCGCTCTGTGTTTGGGGAAGAATGTGAGTTTGGGAAAGTTTGGAAAAACTGTGTGGGATTTAGAAGCGCGTATGTTTATTTATTATTTTATTTTATTTCACCTTTATTTAACCAGGTAGGCTAGTTGAGAACAAGTTCTCATTTGCAACTGCGACCTGGCCAAGATAAAGCATAGCAGTGTGGACAGACAACACAGAGTTACACATGGAGTAAACAATTAACAAGTCAATAACACAGTAGGAAAAAAAAAAAAAAGTCTATATACATTGTGTGCAAAAGGCATGAGGTAGGCGAATAATTACAATTTTGCAGATTAACACTGGACTGATAAATGATCAGATGGTCATGTACAGGTGTATTGGTGTGCAAAGGAGCAGAAAAGTAAATAAATAAAAACAGTATGGGGATGGGGTAGGTAAAAATGGGTGGGCTATTTACCGATAGACTATGTACAGCTGCAGCGATCGGTTAGCTGCTCAGATAGCAGATGTTTGAAGTTGGTGAGGGAGATAAAAGACTCCAACTTCAGCGATTTTTGCAATTCGTTCCAGTCACAGGCAGCAGAGAACTGGAACGAAAGGCGGCCAAATGAGGTGTTGGCTTTAGGGATGATCAGTGAGATACACCTGCTGGAGCGCGTGCTACGGATGGGTGTTGCCATCGTGACCAGTGAACTGAGATAAGGCGGAGCTTTACCTAGCATGGACTTGTAGATGACCTGGAGCCAGTGGGTCTGGCGACGAATATGTAGCGAGGGCCAGCCGACTAGAGCATACAAGTCGCAGTGGTGGGTGGTATAAGGTGCTTTAGTGACAAAACGGATGGCACTGTGATAAACTGCATCCAGTTTGCTGAGTAGAGTGTTGGAAGCAATTTGTAGATGACATCCCCGAAGTCGAGGATCGGTACGATAGTCAGTTTTACTAGGGTAAGTTTGGCGGCGTGAGTGAAGGAGGCTTTGTTGCAGAATAGAAAGCCGACTCTTGATTTGATTTTAGATTGGAGATGTTTGATATGAGTATGGAAGGAGAGTTTACAGTCTAGCCAGACACCTATAGATAGTACTTATAGATGTCCACATATTCAAGGTTGGAACCATCCAGGGTGGTGATGCTGGTCAGGCGTGCGGGTGCAGGCAGCGAACGGTTGAAAAGCATGCATTTGGTTTTACTAGCGTTTAAGAGCAGTTGGAGGCCACGGAAGGAGTGTTGTATGGCATTGAAGCTCGTTTGGAGGTTAGATAGCACAGTGTCCAAGGACGGGCCGGAAGTATATAGAATGGTGTCGTCTGCGTAGAGGTGGATCAGGGAATTGCCCGCAGCAAGAGCAATATCATTGATATATACAGAAAAAAGAGTCGGCCCGAGGATTGAACCCTGTGGCACCCCCATAGAGACTGCCAGAGGATCGGACAGCATGCACTCCGATTTGACACACTGAACTCTGTCTGCACAGTCATTGGTGAACCAGGCAAGGCAGTCATCCGAAAACCCGAGGCTACTGAGTCTGCCGATAAGAATATGGTGATTGACCGAGTCGAAAGCCTTGGCAAGGTCTATGAAGACGGCTGCACAGTACTGTCTTTTATCGATGGCGGTTATAATATCGTTTAGTACCTTGAGCGTGGCTGAGGTGCACCCGTGACCAGCTCGGAAACCAGATTGCACAGCGGAGAAGGTACGGTGGGATTCGAGATGGTCAATGACCTGTTTGTTGACTTGGCTTTCGAAGACCTTAGATAGGCAGGGCAGGATGAATATAGGTCTGTAACAGTTTGGGTCTAGGATGTCTCCCCCTTTGAAGAGGGGGATGACTGCGGCAGCTTTCCAATCCTTGGGGATCTCAGACGATATGAAAGAGAGGTTGAACAGGCTGGTAATAGGGGTTGCGACAATGGCGGCAGATAGTTTCAGAAATAGAGGGTCCAGATTGTCAAGCCCAGCTGATTTGTATGGGTCCAGGTTTTTCAGCTCTTTCAGAACATCTGCTATCTGGATTTGGGTAAATCAGAACCTGAAGAGGCTTGGGCGAGTAGCTGCGGGGGGAGCTGTTGGCCGAGGTTGGAGTAGCCAGGCGGAAGGCATGGCCAGCAGTTGAGAAATTCTTGTTGAAGTTTTCGATAATCATGGATTTATCGGTGGTGACCGTGTTACCTAGCCTCAGTGCAGTGGGCAGCTGGGAGGAGGTGCTCTTGTTCTCCATGGACTTCACAGTGTCCCAGAACTTTTTGGAGTTGGAGCTACAGGATGCAAACTTCTGCCTGAAGAAGCTGGCCTTAGCTTTCCTGACTGACTGCATGTATTGGTTCCTCACTTCCCTGAACAGTTGCATATCGCGGGGACTATTCGATGCTATTGCAGTCCGCCACAGGATGTTTTTGTGCTGGTTGAGGGCAGTCAGGTCTGGAGTGAACCAAGGGCTATATCTGTTCTTAGTTCTGCATTTTTTTGAACGGAGTATGCTTATCTAAAATGGTGAGGAAGTTACTTTTAAAGAATGACCAGGCATCCCCAACTGGCGGGATGAGGTCAATACCCGGGCCAGGTCGATTAGAAAGGCCTGCTCACAGAAGTGTTTTAGGGAGCGTTTGACATTGATGAGGGGTGGTCGTTTGACTGTAGCGGATCCGTAGCGGATACAGGCAATGAGGCAGTGATCGCTGAGATCCTGGTTGAAGACAGCGTAGGTGTATTTGGAGGGCCAGTTGGTCAGAATGACGTCTATGAGGGTGCCCTTGTTTACAGATTTAGGGTTGTACCTGGTGGGTTCCTTGATGATTTGTGTGAGATTGAGGGCATCTAGCTTAGATTGTAGGACTGCCGGGGTGTTAAGCATATCCCAGTTTAGGTCACCTAACAGAACAAACTCTGAAGCTCGATGGGGGGCGATCAATTCACAAATGGTGTCCAGGGCACAGCTGGGTGCTGAGGGGGGTCGGTAGCAGGCGGCAACAGTGAGAGACTTATTTCTGGAGAGAGTAATTTTCAAAATTAGTAGTTCGAACTGTTTGGGTATGGACCTGGAAAGTATGACATTACTTTGCAGGCTATCTCTGCAGTAGACTGCAACTCCTCCCCCTTTGGCAGTTCTATCTTGACGGAAGATGTTATAGTTGGGTATGGAAATCTCAGAATTTTTGGTGACCTTCCTGAGCCAGGATTCAGACACGGCAAGGACATCAGGGTTAGCAGAGTGTGCTAAAGCAGTGAGTAAAACAAACTTAGGGAGGAGGCTTCTGATGTTGACATGCATGAAACCAAGGCTTTTTCAATCACATAAGTCAACAAATGAGGGTGCCTGGGGACATGCAGGGCCTGGGTTTACCTCCACATCACCCGCGGAACAGAGGAGGATTAGTATGAGGGTGCGGCTAAAGGCTATCAAAACTGGTCGCCTAGAGCGTTGGGGACAGAGAATAAAAGGAACAGATTTCTGGGCATGGTAGAATATATTCAGGGCATAATGCACAGACAGGGGTATGGTGGGGTGCGGGTACAGCGGAGGTAAGCCCAGGCACTGGGTGATGATGAGAGAGGTTGTATCTCTGGACATGCTGGTTGTAATGGGTGAGGTCACCGCATGTGGTGGGACAAAGGAGGTATCAGGGGTATGAAGAGTGGAACTAGGGGCTCCATTGTAAACTAAAACAATGATAACTAACCTGAACAACAGTATACAAGGCATATTGACATTTGAGAGAGACATACAGCGAGATATACAGTAATCACAGGTGTTGAATTGGGAGAGCTAGCTAAAACAGTAGCTAAAACAGTAGGTGAGACAACAACAGCTAATCAGCTAGCACAACAGCAGCAGGTAAAATGGCGTTGACTAGGCAGGGAGGGTCGGATTAACTACACACAGAGCCTGAGTGCGGCTGGGGCCGACAGATAAAACATAAACAAGCAGAATGGAGTACCGTGATTAATGGACAGTCGAGCATGCATCAGCTATGTAGCCAAGTGATCAGTGTCCAGGGGGGCAGCGGTGGATGGGGCAGGGAAGCTGGACTGGCGAGTGTTATGCAGTTTTTTTTTAAACTGTCTGGCTGTGCAAAAGGTAAAAGCCGCTAGCAGTGGCTAACAATGACTAAATAGCCTGTAGCTAGTTAGCTGGTTAGCTTCTGGAGGTTCTTGAGTGTGTTCTAAAAATGAAAAATAATAGTGATTCCGTATCACATTGGGTGAGGCAGGTTACCGGAAGGTATAAACAAATTAAAAATCGAAAAGAGATAGAAAGTAAATATGGGTCCAGTGAGTGTTTGGGACGCGGCGATTCAGACGGTTAGCAGGCCTGTGCTAACAAGCTAACAGTTAGTAGGCCAGGGCTAAACAAGGTAGCAGTTACCGGACCGGGGCTAAACAAGCTAGCAGTTAGCAGGCCGAATTAGCAAGCAAGGAGATAGCAAGGGCTAGAAAGTTAGCCTTTGGGGGACGTCGCGATGGGGTGAGTCTGTTTATTCCTCTTCATGCGGTGACATCGATAAACCGGTCGTGGGTCCGGATATTGTAGCCCAGGAGTATGCTTCGGTGGTAGCACAGGAGCTCTGGCCGGGCTAGCTTCAAGCTAAGTGGGTGGAAACGCGAGCCAGGAGTAATCATCCGGGGTTGCGGTTAGCTAGATAGCTAGTTGTGAAGAATCCAGCTGAAAATGTTCCGTTTGAGGTGGAAATCCGGTGGGAATCCGGGGATAAAAACAGAATAGGTCCATTATGCTCTGGTTAGAATCGCGTTGTTCGAACTGGCGAGAGCTTTCCGAGCTAAAGGTTAGCTGATGACCGGTTAGCTGAAGACCGCTAGCAATGGTTTGCTGACTGATAGCTGGTAGCTAGCTGGCTAGCTTCAGTTGAGGGGTTCCGGATCCAAAGTAGATAGAAATACTTTAGAAAAAAATAGCTACATTGGGTGAGGCGGGTTGCAGGAGAGTATTTAGAAGTTGAGGTTTAGCTAAATGTTTTAAAAGATATGCGAAGAAAAATATGTTACATTTTTTTTTAACGATATATACAAGGGACACGACACGACAAGACGTCCGACTGCTACTCCATCTTGGAAATATGAGTGATTTATAAGTGTTTTTTTAAATACAATTCTGCACTGTCTTCAGACAATGTGTGTGCTGGAGAGAAAAACAGTGTTTGTAGGTATATTCAGTCATTGACTGGGATAACGTGCTCGTGTTTTCATGCGTGTGTGTGTGTGTGTGTGTGTGTGTGTGTGTGTGTGTGTGTGTGTGTGTGTGTGTGTGTGTGTGTGTGTGTGTGTGTGTGTGTGTGTGTGTGTGTGTGTGTGTCTGTCTGTCTGTGTGTCTGTGTGTGTGTGTGTGTGTGCGTGTGTGTGTGTGTGTGTGTGCGTGCGTGCGTGCGTGTGTGTGTGTGTGTGTGTGTGTGTGTCTGTGTCTGTGTCTGTGTCTGTGTGTGTGTGTGTGTGTGTCTGTGTGCGTGTGTGCGTGCATGTGTGTCTGCTAAGCTTTCACTTTGCAGTAGTTGAACACGACTATACTCTCTCCCTGCCGCATCAGACTCCTCTGCAGTTAAACATTTCATTCACTCTTTATTAATGAATTAAATGTTATACACACATTCAGTACCGTACACTACACATGTACAGAGTACTCACACACACATCTAATCTGTCTCTCACAAATGCAAATGCACACGCGCACACACACACACACACACACACACACACACACACACACACACACACACACACACACACACACACACACACACACACACACACACACACACACACACACACACTCACACACTCACACACACACTCACACTCACACACACTCGCTGACAAATTGGCTGATTAGATGTGTTGTTAGGTGTTCTACTGAGGGCATTGTGATGATGATGGTGCAGGGTGGTGTTCTACTGGAGACATTGTGATGATGTTGGTGCAGGGCGGTGTTCTACTGGAGACATTGTGATGATGATGATGCAGGGCGGTGTTCTACTGAAGACATTGTGATGATGATGATGCAGGGCGGTGTTCTACTGGAGACATTGTGATGATGTTGGTGCAGGGTGGTGTTCTACTGAAGGCATTGTGAAGATGATGGTGCAGGGTGGTGTTCTACTGGAGACATTGTGATGATGTTGGTGCAGGGCGGTGTTCTACTGAAGGCATTGTGATGATGATGGTGCAGGGTGGTGTTCTACTGAAGGCATTGTGATGATGATGATGCAGGGCGGTGTTCTACTGAAGACATTGTGATGATGATGATGATGATGATGATGCAGGGCGGTGTTCTACTGAAGGCATTGTGATGATGATGGTGCAGGGTGGTGTTCTACTGAAGGCATTGTGATGATGATGGTGCAGGGTGGTGTTCTACTGAAGGCATTGTGATGATGATGGTGCAGGGCGGTGTTCTACTGAGGGCATTGTGAAGATGATGGTGCAGGGTGGTGTTCTACTGAAGGCATTGTGATGATGTTGGTGCAGGGCGGTGTTCTACTGAAGGCATTGTGATGATGATGGTGCAGGGCGGTGTTCTACTGAAGACATTGTGATGATGATGGTGCAGGGTGGTGTTCTACTGAAGGCATTGTAATGATGATTGTGCAGGGCAGTGTTCCATTGAGCGAGCACCTCCATAATTTGCCCAGCTGCACCCCTCTGAGACAGACTATGATAATAATGATGACTGGCTGTTTGTCTTATTTATGGAACAACTTAACCAAACCCAAGGTCACCTCTCACGATAGAGTGAACAACAAACACAGGACATCTTAAAACGTCTGAAGTAAAAACATTACAAAAGGTAGTTGCAGAACAGGCACACTGACGCATTAAGAGTGAAACAGACAAAGGTCAAATAAATGCCTAAGAAGAGAGAACCAGATAAAACCACAAGACATCACAACAGATTAAGAGGCCAAGATAGGACAGAGAACAAAGATGCGTTTTTGTATGTTCTTGGATTTAAAAGAGGTTATTTCTATCATCCTAATACCTTTTGGTGGAGAGTTCTGCAGTCTTAGTAGCATAACATTGAATGACCTGCCACCAAAAGACGGCAACATGTTTAGGACAGCAATCCAGAGGTCTGTGTTTGATGATCAGAGAAGTAAGGTTACAGACAAGCACATTTAGATAGGGCACTATGTGGATTGAGTTACCCTCCTACCTTAAATCATAGTTCTTTGTCATGTCACTTTCTCTTTTCATTTCATTGTCTCTGTCACTCCCTTTCTGGTGCCTTTTCTCCAACCCCATAGAAGTGGAGTCTCAGTAAAATGTCTGAAATGATGTGTGTTCTGCCGATCACTACTCACAGACCCAGCAGTCAATCGCATCTGATTAAAATTGAGAGACAGGGATGGGATGGGGAGGAAGGCAATAAGAGATTAAGGTAAAGGTAAAGAGAGAGAGAGAGTGTAACAACATTGGGGCAGAGGGAGAAGAACAGGGGGAAGGTCAAAGTGGAGGAGAGAGAGGAGGGGAGGAAGTAGATGAGATGGATTGAGAGAGAGAGCTGTGTTGGTGGGGAGGTCAAAGTGGAGGAGAGAGAGGAGGGGAGGAAGTAGATGAGATGGATTGAGAGAGAGAGCTGTGTTGGTGGGGAGGTCAAAGTGGAGGAGAGAGGAGGGGAGGAAGTAGATGAGATGGATTGAGAGAGAGAGCTGTGTTGGTGGGGAGGTCAAAGTGGAGGAGAGAGAGGAGGGGAGGAAGTAGATGAGATGGATTGAGAGAGAGAGCTGTGTTGGTGGGGAGGTCAAAGTGGAGGAGAGAGAGGAGGGGAGGAAGTAGATGAGATGGATTGAGAGAGAGAGCTGTGTTGGTGGGGGAGGGGGGCATACTGCATATTTTGAGGTGAGCCCAAGGTGAACACGGGTTAATGGACAGAGGATTTACCATCTGCTGGTATCTATAGCAATGCAGCTGAGCTCACCAAGAGAGAAAGAACAGTATTCAAGTCAATCAATGCATTTAAGACTGCTGGTATAGCCATGCAGGTGGGAGACGGCTACAGAGAGAACGATAATGCTGTCAACAACTGCACTGCACATGTAGGCTACTGTGTAGTCAGTTCTGTCATTGTGCTAATAATATCGTCAGACACAAGGCTAAATACGTGTATGAAATGTTGCCAACGGTGTGGTCAATCTTAATGATCCAATTACACTACATTAAATGTGCTTTATTTCAAC